>NC_137357.1:21445053-22045053 GCF_965287045.1 Carcharhinus amblyrhynchos
ACATGAATCTTCTAAGCTACAGCAGTTCTCTTAACTGTCACTATTTCTTCACCTGTCGCAGTGGGAGCTTCCCCGAGAACTGCTCTGGCCTGATTCATGCTGAGCATCCAGAAGTATTTTTTCCATGTCTCCATTGTGGATGGACGAAGATGAGGGCACATGTTCCAATCCTCCATTTCTGCTGATCCCATTATCGTTCCCATTTCCACTGTTCTTCAAGTGTAACTCCACCCAGGAGCCTAAAACATTGTAAGAAAACACAACTTATAAAGCTAAAACTTATTTTTTAACCAATTAGCCCCATCCCCCAAATACCACCACCAATTAAAAGCAATGAGATGAGTTGGGGTTAATTCTACCAAGGGCAAATTCATTCTCGTACTAAGTTGGTATACTTCACCTGTGAGAATAGACAATGAATGGCAAGGACTACTTAACTACAGGGGGCAATGCAACACAGTTCTTCCAAAGCTCAAAAATAAAAGCTTCCAGCCTGTATACCAGGCAGCAAACTTTTCGCCTTGCTTGCCTGGTCAATTTCTCCAAATTCCTCCCAGAACAACGTGATGTTTAAACAAAAAATATAAATCAGCCTGTTTACTAATTGTTACTTCGAAACACTGTCAGAGTCTTGCAATTTCTAACAGCTGCCGGCTTTCTGCAGCTGCCAAACAACTTAAGGTTACTTAACAGAGATGTGTAAATCCCTTAACAGGAACCAGAGAACGATTCAATCACTTACTTTGAATGTGAATTGCAGAAAATACATTTGGACAATCTTTTAGCCATTTTTGTAAGAAAACACTCCACTGTAAAAATCACCAATATACAGTTTTCTTTTCTGCTTCAGTCTCAACCTTGTGCATCCAGAAACATGGAGACAGAGAGAGACACACACACAATCTGTGATAGTATACAGCAATATATAAACATTAAAAGATCACCGACTCAAGCCACTCTATTTAGATAACTACGTGCGTATTGATGAAGAACGTTCAGCCTTCAGATCTTGGCATTGTAATCTTGTTCAGCATTGTTCAACTCATGTAGATTCATTCAGCAACACCGCCCCAACTCACAATCTTTCTGTCTGGATTGACAAGGGCAGCAGAAGCATGGGAACATCACCACCTTCCAAGTTCACTTCCGAGCCAAACACCATCTTGACTTGGAACCATATCACCATTCTTTCACTGTCATTGGGTCAAAATCCTGGAACTCCCCTTCCAAACAGTACTATGGTTGTACCCACACCACATGGACTGCAATGATTCAAGGTGGCAGCTCATCACCACAACCTTTTCAAGGGCAATCAGGATTGAGCAATAGGTGTTGGACTAGCCAGCAATGCCCACAACAAAGTAAAGAAATTCTAAACAGGTACCTTAAGAAAACGCCAAAAACTCATTTTACTTTTAAACTTGTCTACCTGATGTAGCTGAGCTTCCAACCAGATCTTCCATACAGCACAATTCATTGCACATGATGCTGAAATCTTCATACATGCTTCTGCCGCCAGCAGATACAACTCATACTATGTTTTCCTGGCTAGCCTCTCATCAACCCATCCTTCATTCATAAACTTGAGTTTCTGCAAAACGTGGCTGCCTGTAACGGAATCCACACCAATTTTTGTCACCCATCACCTCAATGTTTACTGACCTATACCATCGCCTAGTCTGGTAATACTTACATTTTAAAATTGATATCTTCATACAAAAATCCTTCCTGAACTGTGCACATGTTTCACCATCTTTCCGTACATCTTTCCAACCTTCTCCTGTCCAACATCATCCAAAAACTCTGTGTTCCCTCAACACTGACCTCTGCACATTTGTACTTCCTTCGACTAATCCAAAGGCTACTGTGCCTTTCATCATTTACATCCCAAATTCTGGAAATTCCTCCCATGGACATGGTATAAATCACTTCAAAAATCACTGAAGATAAACAAGGTGATTCAGATATTGCCTGTTATATCATAGTCTTTCAAATAGTTTACGCAACAGAAGAATTGACAGGACCCGACAAATGTTGCTTTGTGTCAGCCTCCTATCCAGCATTTTCATTGCCAACATCCAGTAGACACGTCCTTTCACCTTTTCGGGAAACTACGTGGCAAAGGCATCCTTCTCAAAGCAAATTACTCAAATCTACCCTCACAAACACTCCATATTACTTGCCAAATTGTTTCAATCTGCAATCATAAACAGTTGCAGCTTCTGCTATGTTGTCCACAATTTAAAATGCTACAAGGAAACAAATCCTCCAATTATAATGCATGTTCCACATGCATGACTATAAGAACATAAGAACATAAGAAATAGGAGGAGTAGGCCATCTAGCCCTTCAAGCCTGCCCCGCCATTCAATAAGATCATGTCTGATCTGTCTTGGCTCAGTTCCACTTTCCCGCCCTCTCCCCATAACCCTTAATCCCCTCTCTTATCAAAAACCCATCAACCCGCGTCTTAAAAATATTTAGCGAGGCAGCCTCCACCACTTCAACGGGCAGAGAATTCCAGAGATTCACCACCCTTTGAGTGAAGAAGTTCCTCCTCAACTCCGTTCTAAACCGCCCCCCCTTTATCTTGAGGCTGTGCCCCCTAGTCCTACTGTCTTTTTTGAGCGGGAAGAGTCTCTCCACCTCTATCCTATCCATCCCATTCATCATCTTATACATCTCAATGAGATCTTCCCTCATTCTTCTAAACTCTAACGAGTACAAGCCTAGTTTATTCAGCCTCTCCTCAAAGCTCAACCCCCTCAACTCTGGTATCAGCCTAGTAAACCTCCTCTGCACTCCCTCCAAGGCCAAAATATCTTTGCGCAGGTGCGGCGCCCAAAACTGCACACAGTACTCCAGCTGCAGCCTCACCAATGCCCTATACAGCTGCAGCAAGACCTCCCTACTTTTATATTCAATCCCCCTCGCTATGAAGGCCAGCATCCCATTCGCCTTCCTGACCACCTGCTGCACCTGCAAGCTGGGTTTTTGCGACTCATGCACAAGGACCCCGAGGTCCCTCTGCACCGTCGCCTGCTGCAGTTTTTCGCCATGTAAGTAATAGTCCTTCCTACCATTCTTCCTACCAAAGTGGACCACCTCACACTTGCCAACATTAAATTCCATTTGCCATTTCCTGGCCCATTCGCCCAGCCTATCTAGATCCTTCTGTAGACTCTCACCACCCTCCGCACAATTTGCCGTTCCCCCAATCTTGGTGTCATCAGCAAATTTCGACACCCTACACTCGGTTCCCTCCTCCAGATCATCTGTATAAATGGTAAAAAGCTGAGGCCCCAGCACCGACCCCTGGGGCACTCCACTAGTCACCATCCGCCAATCCGAATAGCACCCGTTGACCCCCACTCTCTGCCTCCTATTTGACAACCAATCCTCTATCCACGCTAACACCCTACCCCCAACTCCATGTCCCTCGACCTTCTGCAATAACCTCTTGTGAGGTACTTTGTCAAACGCCTTCTGAAAATCCAGAAAAACCACATCCACCGGCTCTCCTCTATCCACTGCCCTAGACACATCCTCATAGAACTCCAGTAAATTTGTCAGACACGACTTCCCTTTAATGAAACCGTGCTGCGTCTGCTCTATCAAGCAGTTCCCTTCAAGATGCCTCGCAATTTCCTCCTTAATGACGGATTCTAACATTTTACCTACCACAGACGTTAAACTAACCGGCCTATAATTCCCCGCCTTTTGCCTGGCACCCTTCTTAAACAACGGCGTAACATTAGCCGTTTTCCAATCCTCCGGCACTTCCCCGGAATCCAGCGACGTCTGGAAAATAACCACCAAGGCATCCACTATCACCTCCGCCATTTCTTTCAGAACCCTCGGATGCATTCCATCCGGTCCTGGGGACTTGTCCACAATCAGCCCCTCCAGTCTGTCGAGCACTGCCTCTCTAGTAAAATAAAATCCAACCACGGTATTACTTTTGATTCCTGTAGCAGTTTTAATTTGAAACTTCAACTACCTTACAAGTTTATCATTCCTATCTTTCAACTTACTCACATTAAATAAATAATTTAGCACAAACATTCATCACCCATTCTTAAGGGTATATTTGTCTTCAGTTAACAAAAAGCAACAGGGAAGATATTTTAATATGCAAACGAATAAAAAGAAACAAGTGCAGATGTAGTGCTTGAAATAATCACATTGAAATGTGATATGTCCCAAACACTGAGTGGCTTTGAGCAGTAATTGATCACCATCATACCAGTTTCCCAAATGACAACATTGAATGTACTACAAAAAGGCACTGAGTGGCTGTAAAGCACTTGGCAGGATGTTCCTGATGTTCTGAAAGGCATCATACAAGCCAAAAATCAAATCTGCATTAACCTTGGAACAAGCATTGTATGGCGCAAATATTGTTAAAACCATCGCACATCACAAGTTTTCACGGAAGGGAACTGACTCACAATTCAAGAAACAAGGGAGGCAAAGAGCAGGAAACAGTAGGCAAGTTAACCTAACATCTGCTACTGGGAATATGTTAGAATCTATTGTGAAGGACAAAATAACAGCTCTTTTAGACAAGCATAAGATAATCAGGCAAAATCAACACAGTTTTGTGAAAGGGAAATTGTGTTTGACAAATTTATTAGAGTTCTTTGAGAATGTAGTCAGCAAGGTGGATAAAAGGCACTCAGAAGATGCAGTGCATTTGGATTTCCAAAAAGCACTCAATACAGTGTCGTATAAAAGATAACTGCACAAGATAGAATCTCATGGTGTTGGGAGTTAAAATTTGCATATTAGAGCTGCAACCAACCAAGGAAACAGAGTCAGGATAAATAAGTCATCCTCAGGTTGGCTAAATGTAACCAGTGGAATGCCACAGGAATTAGTATTAAGACCTCAACTATCAGCCATCAATATTAATGGCTTGGATGAAGTGACTGCCAGTGGTGGGACCAAATTCTCTGGCGATACAAAGTACATATAAGAGAGCAATTTGTGAGGAGGTTATTGTCTGTGAAGTAATACAGACAGTTTAAGTGAGTAGCTAAATATTTGGCACATGCAGTCCAATGTAGCAAAACGAGGTTGTCCACTGAGTAAGAATAAGAGAAAAGAAGATTATTATTTAAATAGCGGGAGACAGCAGAATTCTGCAGTGTTGAGGGAGCTGATGTCCATGTCCATGAATTAGAAAAGTCAGCATGCAGGCACAACACGTCATGAAGACAAATGGATGCTGCCTTCTCATATATAGAATCCCTACAGAGTAGAAGGACGCCATTCAGCCCATCAAGTCTACATCACCCTTTGAGCGCATTGTACCTAAGGCCTTATCCCCTACCCCATGTAGTTACCCCACTAATCCCCCTAACCTACACATCTTGGGACACTAAGGGGCAATTTAGCATGGCCAATCAACTTAACCTGCACATCTTTGGAGCATGGAAGGAAAAAGAGCACCCAGAGGAAACTCACTCAGACATGGCGAATGCATGCAGACTCCAAACAGTCATCCAAGTCTGGAATCGAACCTGGGTCACTGACGCTCTGAGGCAGCTGTGCTAACAACTGTGTCATCATACTGCCCTTTTGGCAAGGGGAACCTAATATAAAAGCAGGGAAGTCTTGCAACAACTGCACAAGGCGTTGGTGAAACTGCAACTGGAGTACTACAGTTTTGTTTTCCATAACAAAGGACATATTTGCATTGGAACAGTTCAGAGAAGATACACAAGGCTGATTCCTGGGATGAAAGGGTTGCTTTATGAGGAATGATTGAGCAGGTTGGGCCTATATTGGAATTCAGCAGATGATCTTAATTAAATGTGTCAGATTCTAAAGAGTTTTATCAGAATACATGCTGAGATGATGTTCCCCTTACGGGGAATGTACAAAGGGGTGGGGGTGGGGTGGGGTGGAAGGGTGGGGGGACAGGATGACATACTCTGAAATGCACGATTGCCTGGGTATCTGGGGCGACACGGTGGCACTACTGTCTCACAGCACCAGGGAACTGTGTTCAATGCCCGGTTTGGGTCACTGTCTGTGCAGACTCTCCCAATGTCCGCATGCGTTTCCTCTAGGTGCTCTGGTTTCCTCTCTCAATCCAAAGGACATGCTGTTTAGGTGCCATGCTAAATTCTCCCTCAGTGTAGCCGAACATGACGACTCGGGGATTTTCACAGTAATTTCATTGTAAACTGACTTGTGACACTAATAAATAAAACTCTAAAAAACACTTAAAACTGTCCTGCAAAAGATTTCAATTGTAACATTCCTATCACCATAGTCAGATATTTTTCTCACTCATATCAAAGCACTTGAATTACATAAAGCACTGCTGATGCAAACTTTCACAAGTTTTATGCTGTAAAATGGAGTTGTGTTAGGCTTTAAAATGATATTAAATACTTTATCCTCGCTTTTTTTCTAAAAAATTAAATTGAACACCACAACGCTTATGAACAAGGTATTATGCTTTCATGTTAATTCAACTTATGCTTTACTGAACCCAAGTTTGATTTCTTAACCAAACAGACATTTTTAAAAAACATGCAATTTTACAAAATGCAAAATAAATGTTCTTAAACAGGAAAGACTGGAGATACACAACAAAATTATTTTTTAATCCAGATCAAGAAATGGGAGCTCAGTGCTTCCAAATGGAAATGCTAACCTGCATTTTCTAGTCATGTTTGTATAATTTCAAATTTCCATTATGCATTTTTAATCTGCACTGTTTCAAAATGATATGAAGTATGATAAATATTTAAAATAATCTATTCAGTACATAATGGAGAACAAAAACATTGAGCTGATTAAGCGGCACTCCATCAACTTTTCAAGGCAAACAAGGGATGGGCAGTAACCACAAACCTTGCTGGTATATACATGTATATAGAAGAGTACTTTGTTTAAACCTGACAGGTTGAGAGAAAATGCTAACTTTTGGTTTGCCCAACAATTTCTTTCTCAACTTTTTTGATGTTGCTATCAGCTTCTTTCACATTAATCAATTCTCCAATGGAGCGCAACTTAATCTCCATAAAAGTATCCATGAATCCATCAGTGGGAAAAATATATTCCTCTTCTATGCTCACAAGGCTGTTTGGCGAGTATTTTATTTTTCAGAGGACAATACAGCTGCACTTTTTTGCAACTATGCATAACTGTTTGCTTGAAATGTTTATTAAGCTGAGATGCAACTTGGTCAGAGACATTTCATTTTTAAAAAACAATGACTCCGAAACTCCTGAAATGCAACTTAGCAACGCAGAATAGTGCATTTAACCAAAAGCCAATGGAGGGCACTGCATATCTCATCTGTATTTACGAATGGAACACTAATCCGTTCATGCTCTGGACTATTAGAATTTAACTTTGCCTCAGTAACGTCCTGTATGCAAGACACATAACACTAATTGCTTTTCCAATACCAGGTAAGCAAGTAAGTTGAACAAGAACTGTGAAAACAGTCTGAATTTCAAAACTTAACTGCAAATCCATTCAGGTTATGCAACATGCCACAGAATTTTACTCAACTTTAATCTCATATTATTGCATCTTTGGCAGTTATTCAAATTGATGAACAGGATACAGCAATGGTCAGGTGCACTCCAATGATTATTTCTTATTAAACTTGAATAAGCAAGTACCCAAAGTACCAGTTATTCACATACTACAAATCTTAAGCCTGCCAACACCATCCCTTGTCCCATTATAAACTCTTATGCTCTGAAATATGTGAACTGTTTTTGCCTCCTTGCAGTGACGCCAGTAAAGCTGTTGTATCACTTTTACTTTCTCTTTTGGCAGTTCTACTGCCTGCACTACAGGGTCCAACTTCAGATCCGACTAACTTTATTCTCTGTGGACATATGAATTTATGATAGAAATTGAAAAATACAAGGCAAAATGACTCATTTCAAAAAGAGGATCAGCTCAAGTTTTCTTATTCTACTCCAGTTCTCCCTCTGCTCCCATGCCTTGCTTTACCTGGAAACTACAGTTTGTTTTTGTGAGGACAGGTGAGGCATATTGGCGACTGCATGTTATAAATTTAATCCAACTGATCCCACTTACAATATTTGATAGAAAAATAAACAAATTTCACTCCTTAAATTTCAATAAAAGCATGTGAAGACTCTGGCAAAGACAATCATTCTCAGGTCTAACAGAAATCACAAAATGTCAAAAACAAATTAAATCAGCCCTTACTGTCATAATGAATTTGTTTTTACTCAATGATATATTGTGAAATGTAAGCAAATCTTGAATGCTTGCTTTCCAAGCTGTTCAAGAGATTCAAGCAACTCTAAAATGGATGGTTGCACAAAAACAGATAATCATAGATGATAGGACAACAATAGTCTCAAAACTAACAATAAAACTTGCAAACTAATTGCTTAGTGGCACATTATAACACGGCTTTCCAGTTCCCCAGAGTAAATTAACTCAATCACAGCCTGATAGCTTGTCTTTGATCATGCAATGGTAAAACTCAATTTAGTATACTGATAAAGTTTCCTGTGCAAAGAAAACACATGTTTTGAAAATGAACAATCCAGTTTGGAAGCAGTGGGACTTTGCTAATTTTCAAACATTTTAATGTTCTGTATTTTAAACTTAAGCTTTTAGAACTGTTATGAACGCAAAAGAGAATACATAATGAAAATTATGTCCCACAACACAAAGCAGACTGGGACTGCCTAATAAGTAAGTCATTCCCAAGTTTGTGTACAATAAACCATACAATGAAGAAGAACAGGATATAACTTACTGAACAGATTATCTGGTTTGGTATTTCTGTTTCCATGTAAATAACTGCTGCTTTCATTTCCGACCCAGCTCCTCCTTCAAAAGCAGGAGCCTGCAAAGTAACTTGACTCACTAACCAGTCTGCAGAAGATTAATATTCAAGCTAGTCATTTATTTTTCTAATTTTTCTAATAGACCAGCCTCTCTGCAGCTCCAAAGTTTCAGATACTTCAAACGGTCATCTTCGCAACTTAACAACCTACGACTTGTTTCGTAACATTTATATAATTAATCTGGTGAAACGGCCTGGTAGGCTAGAGATAACAGAAATAAATAAATGCTCAGGAAGTGATTTGGCTGAAAGGTAGGCCATTTACAGGATGCAGAAAGTGCTTTGTTTTGTGCTTGTGTGTGCAAGAAAGTTTTTTTTAAGTGTAAAAGACTGCTAAAATGCTACAAATAAGAGCACAAAATATAACTGGTTGTTGGAGGATAAAAACTGTCACACCCAAACATCTGGTATTTAACACCTGCATGCTCGAATGGCCTAGTTTCTGCTCCTAGTTTCTATGTTTCAGTAACCATTTGAAAAACAGTATTACTTTAATCCAGAATTTGCAAGCCTTTACCTGAAATAAAACTCTCTACAATACATGAAACTCTCAGATAAGGTCCATCATAACACTGAAGAAAGACATGTTGATGGAATGTGCTAAGGAAACACACATTAAGTTCTTCCTCAAGAAGTAAACTCCTATTTCCAGCAATTCACTGGTTAGATTTCCTCAATTTTAACTCAGCACAGGAACACATAACTGTCTAAAATGCTTCATAACGACAACATTTTCAAGAATAAGCAAAGTTAAAACAAACCCTTAACAAAATTTACCATCATTAATTTTGCCATGACAAGAACATGACTGCTTTTGAAGCAGTTGCTCTTTTTTCCCATTAACTGATTTTGTTGGAAAGGACCCAGTTGTAAAACAGCAGCTTGTAAAACAATATGTAATTCATTGATTAAAATGATCTGGCCAGCTGCACAAACAATGTCATTCACTTTTGACCAAATGTTAGCTTGACTTTAACGTTAAAGTGGAACTGATAAGCAGAAAATTAAAGGTTTAAAGACAAAACTTCGACACTTTATATTGTCAGCTGAAGCAAGAGGAAATGCAAAGCTGAAATTGTGCGATTCTACTTCAAAACTGCTTGGTGCAAAGTGTCCGAAATGCAAACCCCATCAGTTCATTAACTGTTCCCAAACTTAGTGTGACTGTACAACGCCAAAGAGAATCTCACAATTAGGAGATATGAATTTTTTTTTGCTGGTTTAAAAATAGTAAAGAGAAATATTCATCATGTTGCATACACAACATTTCATTTCGCCAGCTTGTGCTGGAAACTGGTCTCAGCTGAGGTGGGAGATGAAGGCACCCTACAGACAGGTTATCAAGACCCTCTTAGACTCTAAGTTTTCAAAAATGGAAAGTTATATAGCACATAGATTATGGTGCAGAAACAGCCCACTAGCACAAATTAAAACTATCATTTATTTAATCAGAAATCATTTTGTTGAAAGACCTGTCCATTTGCTAATGCCAGTGTTTATTAATTAGCAATGTAGCCCATTTAATTTCAGGTCACCAATAAATATGCATCCTGGAGCAAGGAGTAAAGTTAAACACCACAACCTCCTCCTGCAGGTACAGGTCATTCCATACGATTGGAGATCAAGAATGAGCTTTAAAAACTCCTAAGGATGTGAAAGAACTTGACATTCTATGATGTATTTTTGATTTAAAAAAATAAATGCACTTAACAAGGCAATTTTGGAAGTGCAAAAGAAAATTGGCCCACTCAATCCCAGAACAACAGTGAGATAAATGATGAGCACATTTATTTGCATGACAGTTATTGAAGAGATAAATTTTGGCGCTGGGATATTCAAAGGAGATTTTCCCAGCTCTTGCCCATGGGAATATTTAGGTCCAACCTAGGGCATATGCAGTTTTATCTGCCAGAAGGGGTGACAGAGTGGCTAGCACTGCTGCCTCTCAGCACCAGGGACCTGGGCTCAGGTTCAGCCTCAGTTACTGTCTGTGTGGAGTTTGTATGTTCTCCCCATGTTTATGTGGGTTTCTTCCAGGTGCTCCAGTTTCCTCCCATAGTCCTAAGATATGCTGGTTGAGAGGAACGGCCATGGTAAATTGCACCTTAGTGTCTCAACATGTGTAAATTAGACGAATTAACCATCTAAGTCTGTGAGGTTACAAGGATAGTGACGGGGGAGGTGCCGGAGTGTGGCAACTGAGGAATTTTCACAGTAACTTCATTGTAGTGTCAATGTAAGCCTACTCGTGACATTTATAAATAAATAAAAATAAATAAAGAACGGATACTCTGTCAGAAGGTTGGTGAAAATTCCATGGACCAAATGCTTCCTTGTGCAATGTGGGGACTCTATGACAGATAGCACTTCAGGCAGTGTCGCACTCCCTCAGGACAGCAACTTGAGCACCAGCCTGGAAAGGTTTACTTCGTTTGCGGGGGGAGGCATGGGGGCCCTCAACAGTCTGACTCGGAGGCAGGAGTGTCGTCCCATGCCAACACGATTGTTGAGAAAGCCCACCCATGTCTCAACTTTCTCAGAAGATGAAGGAAATTTGGCATGTCAGCTACGACTCTCACCAACTCTACAGATGCACCACAGAAAGCATTCTTTCTGATTGTATCACAGGTTGGTGTGGTTCATGCTCTGACCAAGACCACATGGAACTACAAAGAGTCGTGAATGTAGCCCAATCCATCCTCCTAACCACTGATTCTCTCTGCACTTCTTACTAGGTCAGCAAAGCAGCCAGCATAATTATGGGCTCCACACACCAAGGACGACTCCTTTCCACCTTCTTCCATCAGGAAAAAGATACAAAACACTGAAATTGCATATAAACCAACTCAAGAACAGGTTCTTCCCTGCTGTTGTCAGACTTTTGATTGCACTTACCTTGCATTAAGTTGATCTTTCTCTACATCCGAGCTATGACTGTAACACTACATTCTGCACTCTCTTATTTCCTTCTCTATGAATGGTATGTTTTGTCTATACAGCATGCAAGAAACAATGCTTTTCACTGTATATCTATACAGTGGGCGGCACGGTAGCACAATGGTTAGCGCTGCTACTTCACAGCACCAGGGAACCCGGGTTTGATTCCTGGCCTGGGTCATTGTCTGTGTGGAGTTTGCACGTTCTTCTTGTGTCTGCATGGATTTCCTCCGGGTGCTCTGGTTTCCTCCCACATTCTGAAAAGACGTTCTGGTTAAGTACTTCCACCCAAAAAGGCGCTGGACTATGGCAACTGGGGGAACTTCACTGCAGTGTTATTGTGAGCCTTACTCATGACCAGTAAAGAAACTTACTTCTACATGTCAATACTTTTCACTGTGTACCAATAATAAATCATTGGCCAAGGCTGACAGGGGTGAGAATAGGGACCAGAGGACCTTGCTGTCCAAACACTGATCCCAATCCCCATGTGGCCCCGCCCCCATAAGCCCCGCCTTCTCATTACCCCGCCTCCTCTGACCCTGCCTTCCCCACTCCCTATTGGCTGGTGCTCCCTGGCCCGACACAACATTCTGCTCTCCTATTGGTTAAGGCCGCTGTCGATCATCTCGTGGTCGCCACGCCCCTTATGTTTTTGTTTGCTTCCCCGAGAAAAAAACCATACAAGCCGCCTTCAGATTAATGTCGCTCCTTCACCAACCACCACCCCCACCCCCTTCGATAACTCGAGACTCCTTGGAGGTTGCTGCCCTCACTTTAGCGCGGCTTTACTTCACGGTGAGTGATAGTAATTTATGTTCACAAAAATATCTTATACACACATCCGGCGGCTGCTGTCACCCACCGTTGAGTCCAGTCTCTTCGGTTTGGGCCTGTTGTGCGGCTGCCATTGCGCCGGGTTCAGTTTTGCCCCCCTGGCCGGACGCTGATGGCCGTTCGGACGGTTTGAATTTTCCAACGGTCCCTGCACGAGCCGTTCGGTCCCTGCCACCGGGCTGGACTGCGCGTGCGCCGGCCCGCTCCTCGGAGTAGGCGTGGCCGCCACGTCCGCCATGACGTCATGGCGACCCCTGACCCGCTTGTGCAGCCTGCTCAATGGATACAAGCAGGGTAGGGAGAGGCTGCAGGGTCCTAAAGGAAGCACCTGTCACACCAGCGACCATCCCACACTGCTACCACATCATGGGCAGCAATCCAGGTGGACTTCGGACCTTGCCCTTTGGCATCGCACTCATCAAAACCCTGCAGTGCAGCCCCATCGAGTCGGCACCGACTCTCCCCCGTCCCTTTTGATCCTACTGATCTCCCTGATACTGAGTCATTGAGCATGGCCCATCCCCTGAGTGTGGGAGAAATCGAACAGGTATCCCTGCATTGAGGGAGCAGTGCTAACCACTGTGCCACCTTGGCACTTCAAACTCTACCCTTTGAACCCCTCCCCCCAAAGAATGTTACCTCCACGCAAAAAGGCAAATAGTCCTCTTCTTACCCTCATTCCTTCACTTCATGCACCACATCTAGCTCGACGGCATGATAGTTGGCCCTGCTGCCTCATAGCACAGTGCAACAAACCAGGGTTCAATGCAAGTTCAAGCTGACTGTGTGAAGTCATCAGTTCAATTCCAGTGTTCCAATTCGCCCTGTATCTGCATGTTTTTCCTCCCACACATCCTGCTACTGTAGGTTAGGGGAAAGAGCCTCAGTAAAATAGTCATACTCTGTACAGGCTCACTGGACTTCATATCTTTTCTACAGCTAACTACTGTGACACTCCACTGTGCTTTCTCTTTCTGAAGGACTTGGACACAAGGGAATAGAAGTTATTCAGCGAAGTCCTCAAAGAACAGTATAGTACAGGAACAGGCCTTTCAACCCACCAAGAGTGCACTGTCCTAGCTGGACCAACCGCCTGTTTCCCTCTATTCCCCACCTGTTCATGTGTCTATCCAGTTAAGTCTTAAACATTGCTCACGTGTCTACCTCAACCACCTCACTCAGCAGTGTAGAAAACCTCCCCCACACATCTCCACTAAACTTTTCCCCCCTTATCTTGAACCGTGTCCCCTTGTAATTGTCATTTCTATTCTGAGAAAAAGCTTCCAACGATCTATCTATACCCCTCATAAGTTTATAAACTTGAGTATTGAGCGCTCTTCTGCACACACTCTGGAGGGGCAGGGGGAATGTCTCAGACTTAGTGTACTACTTAAGTTTACAAAAATGTGTACGCCAAGGGTTAAATTAGGAGAAGTTATACAAACTGAAGTTTTATTTCCTGGAATGGCCACGGTTGAAGAGGGATTTGCTCAAATTTGTCTAGATATTAAAAGGACTGGATAGGCTAAGTTATTTCCACTGTTTGCAGGACCAGAAACAGTTTGAAAATTGGAAGAAAAATTGAAGTTCATAAGAGAAATTTTACACATCCCAAGCATGTTAAAAGTTTGTGATACCAAGTGATACCTCATGTTAGAGCAATTGAGAGTTTCAAATCCAAGATAGTTTGTTCAAAGATATGCAGAGATTTGGGCCAAAGGCATGAATGTGGAATTAAACCTCAATCTCATTACATGACATGAACAGCTCATGATTCTAAATGGTCTCTTTTTGTTCCTTGATACAATACAGCAATATTGCAGCATTCCTCAAGAGTTGTACTCAGAACAATGCTTGTTCTGTGGCCCTGAATGAAACGTTAATACAAAAATAATCTGAAGGAACATCCCTGGCGTGCTGGCTGTAACACATTCCAGGATAACAATCCTGAGGATATTTTATGTGCAATAATTGGTTATGAAATACAATAAGCCATAATCAATACAATATTTACAAATACTATACATGAGCTTCTTAACCATGTTTTGTTTGTACTTTTGTTTAAACAAGTGTTGTGGCAACAAGCTCCCTTGGTTGTGCGCTGACTTGGCTCATCATGATCCGATATCCTTTAGCTTGAATTGAAGTGATATTCTCTGCAAAGAATTGCAAGAATATCAGTTTTTTTAAACATTTTAGATTAAGGAAAGATTCCTTTTTCTCATGTCTAATATCTGTTCCAATTTATGACGATGGATTTCAAACTTCTGACCACAAAGACATCAAGGGCAGCATGGTGGCACAGTGATTAGCATTGCTGCCTCAACACCACGGACCCCGGTTCGATTCCCGGCTTGGGCCACTGTCTGTATGGAACTTGCACATTCTCCCCGTGTCTACGTGGGTTTCCTCCCAAAGTGCAAGACTTTGGTTTGAATTATTATTGTCACACGTATTGGTATACCAGAAATGGTAATTTTCACTGTGTTCCCTCAGTGTACCCCAACAGGCAGAGTGTACTGAGGAGGGGATTTTCACAGTAACCTCTCTGCAGTGCTAATGTAAGCCTACTTGTGAATATGAAATGAACTTTACACTGGATATGCTGACACAAATCTGTTGGGATTTGTCTTCCCTTTCAAAAAGCAACAAACGATACAAGGAAAACAGCAATATCACTGCAGAGAATTCTGACACAGTAAAAAGTCTGACAACACCAGGTTTCAGTCCAACCGATTTATTTGATAGTAAATTCACTATCAAATAAATCGGTTGGACTGAAACCTGCTGTTGTCAGACTTTTTACTGTGTTTACCCCAGTCCAACGCCGGCGTATCCACATCGAGAATTCTGATAGACAAAGCATAAATATAAAACCAGAGCAATCTGGCAGGCGTGCAAATCATCAAGGCTAGAGCAATCTCAATTTGAAAAACATGTATTTGCAGAGTCATTGCAGCACCACCATGTGGCAGGGGATTGGTAACATATAAAAATTGCTCTATCCAAGGCAGCGCAACACTGACAAAACTACTCTCAACGTTACTAAACTGGCGTGGCGGTGTAGTGAGGAAAATCTTCAGATTACCACCACAATGATTTACCTCTGAAGCCAGGTTGAGATACACGCCCCCACATCTAGTACACCTTTTCAAGTCCACCTCTGAGCCCCAAAAAGGATCTGGTTGTGTATGATACCAGTGGCGAAAACCAGTTCCAACATTGGTGTATGGTATCAGGTCGAAGTTAGGGCAAAAAAAACCTCTCAGCAGTCTGTTTTACATCATATTCCGGAGTTCAGAATGTTAACACTGAAACCCCATTTAAAAATAACCCCTCACTTAATCGGTAAATAAAGTGGTACTTCATAACAAATGAAGCCGATCTGGTTCTCCGGCCTAATCATTCACTTGATCTTTTAATCAGTATCAGCAAAACAACTTCTCCATCCACCCTTCTCTCACGGTGCTGTGACATTTTAACCTAATGAGGTGACACATGATGCCCTGCCTGTTCTTTTGCACTTCAGGGACATTGAACAAAACAAATGTATATAAAGAGGGCCATTTAACACATTACAGCTCATCCTGCACTTCCTCCCTTTCCTATCACCAACCACTGAAGCTGGAAATGTTTGAATTACATTACCTTAATTACAAAACAAGTATTAGCAATATTTCATATCATGAATCAGAAATCCGAATATGCGCTGGGATAGTCTTGGTGGTTCCCAACAAGAGGTTGGTACATGGAGATGAGAATACAATTTGGGTAGTGTTCTTGATGCTAATTGGGCAGGTGCAGGAGAATGTGTTTTTGTTTTATTCATTCGTGCACATGGGCGTCGCTGGTTGGCCGGCAATTCTTGCCAATCCCTAATGAGTGTGGCCATGCATGGTACATGCTCATCCGAAGACCTACTATATAAACCGGAGTCACCCAAGAGCTTTGGTGATGTGGCTTCAGGGTAAAACGAGGCGAAATTTTGAAAGCAGAGATATTTAGTTTGTATCTTCCTTGTTTAGTTTCGTTCCTCAAATATTTGTCATTTTGCTCATGAAAGTCTTGATTCTTTGCTGAGAGCTGCTGAAATTACAATATGCAAACAGAATCGTCAGCCCACCTCATTGGCATTTGCGTTCCAAGTGAGCAAAGTAGGCCAAATCACATTTATCCAGGTCATGTCAGCATCTGATAATGTTGAGATTGCGCAACAAACGTGCGTTGAAATATTAGGAAGTCATATTCAAAATGATCTCAGATGGGATGACCAAACGCGTCAAATGCTGGAGCGCGGAACTAAATAGTGAACATGCTATGCCTTCTCAAATATTACAACTGGCCCAAACTAACCTATTCGCTGTGCTTGATAGTTAGCCAAGCGACATTGTTGAGTTGGCTAGAAATGGACGAGAGTCGAAACCAATCTGACAGAAACAAACAATTGAATGTGCTCCCCGACTTGAACACGGAAAAAGCTGCCTGGAATTGTTAGAAAACGATTAAACCTCAGCTGGCATTGGCACTAGCTCTTGCAAACCTGCGATAGAATGGTCATTCCGTAGGATTTCCAATGAATAAACTACGAGGGGGCCAATCCCCAACTTTACAAAACCCAAGTAGCACAGACTGAGAATTTAAGGAATTTAGCCTGATAACACGGGATCCTTTAATCCAAAATGCAGAGTGCAGATTTTTCGTTTTTACATTGCAAAATTGAGACTCGCATCTTGCAACATACTGCAATTATTTGTCTATATAAATGTTCACAATTGTGCGATTTTATACATTTTAACTGTTACAAAGTTAATTTGTATCACAATTCAGCACCTGCCAGTTTTTCAATAAACGAACCAATTATCTATCTTTTCACGTAGCTTTTTCCTTCATCCCCCTCAAATAACGCCTGATGTTTATCTCAGCCTCATGTAAAATCAACAACCTAACTTTGCTGTCTCATCCAAATATCTTAATCTGGAAAATCTCCATCATTGGGTTGAACTCGCCAGGTAGGGCACGCAAACCAGGATAGCCATTCTCAGCAGGCTATTACTGCTGGGAGGATCACAGTCGAATAAGATTCCATCTGCGCCTAACCCCCACCAAAATGCAACAAATTCGAAGGTCTGTACGGCCAAATTACTGCTTAAAATTGTGCCTTGTGTCCCAACCCACCCTTGTCACTACGACCATTACGACGGCTTTCCTTCCTGTTAGCAGCTCAGTATAAAACAGGAATCAAATCTTGTTGACAATGGATGTGTTCACAATTAACTAATTGGATAATTAACAGTTCTTTGATAAAAGCAAAAAATCCTGTGCATGCTGGAATTATGAAATTCAAAGTGCTGGAAACACTAAGCAGGTCTGGCATCTGTGGCTACATCTCTGGGCACCAAAATAGAACCAGGTAGTAGGCTCTGTTTGACATTTTACTGTTACTAATCTTTACACACCACTCGAGCCTTTTCTGGTTCAATCAGCAGTTTTTGGAGCCGAAGATGACAATGAATTGTCAGTACTTCACCGGAGCTGAAATTTGAAAACTCTTATCCCAATTTAATTCCAGAAATGATGGCAATCACTTGTTTTCTTTCCAAATACACTTCCTTCCAACAGCAGTGAACCGGATCTTGGTGTAACTTATCCCAGCTTGGTCTCCATGAAAACCTTTAAACTGGTGCGATCTCCATTGGCAAGTCACACCCCGTAATGTGGCACATCAGAAACAGGTGATGGTGGAACCTCTTCGCCACATTCCCATGTTTGCTCTGCTGACCGAGGATTTCCATTTATATAGAACCTTTCACAACTTCTGTCCGAAAACACACGGCAGCCAATCCACCGTCTTTGACGTGCAGCCATTCTGTAGCAGCCAATTTTTTCACAGCAAGGTCAAACAAACCAGCAACAACACCAAGGAGCAGATAATCTGAGAAGTGACGTTGAGGGAAAGGTATTTCACAAAGGCAGTAATGCCAGGTGATTACATATGCTGTTAACATAATTTATTACAATTGCAGCCACGAGGAAGAAAGTCAAGTGCTTTTGAGAAACCGTACTGCTCACCAACAAACACAATTGGCACTTGGGTTTGCGCATCACCAGAACTGAAGACAAGGGGAAATCTAAAGAAAACTTGCGTTCCAAACAAACAAAATAAAATAATTTCTCGCTGCCAAGGAGCAGCTATTTATTTGAAACTTTCAAAGCAAATATTACTCCTGCTCATCAGGCTACCATTCCTTCACGTTCAAGTCACGGCATTTGGTTGTAGCTTCCATGACAATAGTGACGGCATAGATAAACATCGGCTAAATATAATCACAAGCTTGATCCCAAGCCTTGGAGTTAACTGACTTCGACCGAGGGTAACAAAATGATAGTGTAGCCATTTTTGACCACTATCCAATGAGCCCTGTAAGCAAATACATGTCAACATTTGAGTACTATCCTATGAGTACTAGACTACTATTTAGTGAGTAGTCAATACTCACTAGACAGGACCGCATCTGAAGACTGGCCTCTCGGGAAAAGGAACTGGAAAGATACCAGCACCGTGGAACGATAGCCCAACTATATTCCTTCAAGAGAGAAAAAAATGAGGACAAAATACAACCTGGAAGTTACCCATCGAACAAGGCTAAACAGACACTTATTGAAATTCATGCATTGCTAAAACAGAACATTTCATGGAAGTAGCTATTACTCATCTGTCGAATTTTATGCCTGAATGTGACCAGAGTTTGATCTTCAATACTCCATTAAGATTTTACAGGATCTGTCTTAAGAGAAAGTTGAAAGCCATTTTGTTGTAGTTTTGTGAAATGTATGACTTAAAGGTAAATACGGTGGGGTTGACCAATGAAAATGTTTAAGCTTGTTGGGCCTTTCAGCCCAAATATGTTTTAAGGAAGGAGCTAATAATCTCAGTGCTTTTGCAGTGAAACATAGAGCCATTTGTGACCATTTATAAACACTACATTCTATTGGATGTTACAGAAGCTGAAGTATAAACGCTGCTTGTAATCCAAATGCTTGAAAGGTATATTCATCAGACATACATTTCATTCAGATTCTGTAATAAAGACATTGGGCAACAGGATCAGGTTCTAACTGTACAGTTCACCTCAGGGTAACAGTTGGTTTGGGGGGGGGGGGGGGGGTCAGGAGAGGGAGGGAGAAAGGGGTTGCAGATAATGAAATAGTTAATTAAGAGGAGTGGGGACTGAGGAGAAAACTTGTTTTGTGCGCCTGGTAGGAAGCCAGTACCTGGTTCTGGAAAATTTGCATATCAGCAACCACTTTTAGATTATTGGGTCGAGTTGCCCTGCTGATTCTACCTGCACTTGCTCAAGCAGCATAGCTTTTTACATCAAATAGCAATGGATGTCAGCACCCAAAGCCTTAACGAATGGCAAGAAAATGAAAATGTTCTTGTATATGTCTCTAATTCTGCTTCATCTGCACAAATCATACCACAGCCTTCTGCACAATTCTGTCTCCCTGTTCACCTTGCAACTCCCAACTGCTCCTTAAGACAATTATAAGCTACAAAAGCATGAGCATGCACAATCAATTGTTCTAAATTTGAGGCATACCTCACCATGAATGTGATCAATGAAAAACAAAACCTATGAAACTGGATAAGAACACATCACATGTAATTGACCACAGTGCAATTTTTAAAATTTTATATTCTAAACACCAGCATTTAACATTTACACACAAATTGGACCAACATCTTATTTCAGTGTTAAGTAGATGTATAGAACTCAGCTTTGGGCAAAACAAGTAAAATCTACTCAGATTATAACACTCGAGATACCAATTATTCCCAAACTTTAGGAAAATTATAACATTCATCTCTTGGGAAACACGGAACATTTTAATCTTGCATTTTCAATCTTGTGGGAAATGTGCCATCTCATTTTGTTAGGAGAGGTTATCAACACATTAATCAGAAAAATAATTAATGCTTTTCATCAGAATACTAGTGTTAGAAAGTCCAACTGTTGACCAGAGAGTAGCAAAAATGGCATGCCAGTCCTGAACTCTTGCAGAGGATTCCCAACTCATGTTCTGGTCACTTCTAACAGCCAGCCTGACTGCTACAGCACATGAACAGCAGAGCCATACTTCTCAATCCAGTAAACGTGAAGAACGTGTTCCACAGTTAAGTGCAATGGTACTGAAGAAGTTCAATACGCAAATGATCTGTCTGCCTTCAGTCTCAGCTATCGTGACAGATCCTATTTGCCAATGAGGAAAACCAGCTCGGTGTCCAAGTCCTGTTCACTATCCAAATCACTCAGCCAAGATGAGAGCAAATGAAAGTTTAACTTTTATTTATTCGTCACAAGTTGGCTTACTTTCAGATTGCAATGAAGTTACTGTCAAAATCCCCTAGTTGCCTCACTTCATCACCTGTTCGGGTATACCAAGGAGAATTTAGCATGGTGAATCCATCTAACCTGCACATCTTTGGACTGTGGGAGGAAACCAGAGCACCTGGAGGAAACCCACGCAGAAGGGAGAACATGCAAACTCCATACAGACAGTGGCCCAAGCCAAGAATTGATCCGGGGTCCCTGGCGCTGTGAGGCAGCGATGCTAACCACTGTGCCACACCACTGAGGCCCTCCATGATCATACTATCTGTAAACACTCAATTGGTTAAAAACCTGGTGGGCAAATTAAACAGTGGTGTTGTATGGCAGCACAAATCAGCAATGATTCAAAAGAACAGTGCATTAACACGAGTGTGTTGCAGAACACTCCGCGATCCACTCGAGTCAAAGGTTAGTTTCAGCAATGGTTGAAAAATCCTACATTATGGAACTAAAAATATTTGGGCCCGCAAGGCATTGGTTACATTCACGCGACTGTGCTGCAACTTTTTCAATCCTTGTTGTTTTCAACTTCACTGAACTGGTTCATTTCATCGACTTAATTTTGGCTCTTTTCATTAATCTTGATTTGCAAGAGAAGAATTTTGTTTAAATACAACAGAAGGAAAATGGTCTGAGCACAATTTTGACTGTCCTTTTGAAAATATGGTAGTTATTATTTTGCAGTGTTGCTCACCTGTCGAGACATGAAATTACATGCCCTGTCTTAGATGGGTTAAAACAGCAAGCAAGTCAATCACTGAATCCACATTCCATCATCAGATCTGATGGAAACTGGAAAAGATCAACCAGAACATTCCAAGTACGTTGATGGGCAAAGTATGGGCAGAAAGTATATCGTACTTCTGACACAAGTGAGTAGAATGGTGGTAACATCGTTTCCAGCCTGTATTTCCAAACACAAGGTTCCCATTCTCAGTCTTGTCAGCATGGTTGAACTGAAGTATTGCTTCAGTTAAAAAAAATGTTCATTCCTACTTTGAGTTATAACTCATGGTCAAGGTTCTTCCCACCCCACCCAACATGAAAGCTTCAGGAAACAAAAGGGGGCTGGGAGGGAAAAGTAAAACACAGATGGACTTCATCAAGTCCACTGGTATCCCGTTGAAAACGCAGAAGTTTATTAACACTGAGTAAAAAATACTTAGATTAAGATTCCATTACATCAAACATCAGTAAAACTTACCGGTGTTAGACACACACTTTAATGCATTCATTTAAAATAAAAGTACATTGGGTTTAACAGTTTACACTTAATTTCAAAAAAGAAAAGTCACCAAATAAAGGAGCTATTTTTTTATGATTTTTATTCAGTAGGTTTCTCTTGTGCCAGAAATGGCAAGGGCAGCAATATTACAGTCGGTTGTTAAAACATCTGTGTGCAACAAAAAACACCTGACCCACTGACCCGACTCTGACCTGGTCATGTCCTTTATGCTCCAACAGGGCCAGAAGGTACGTGAGGTCAGAGGAGGAATGTTACAAGCGTTAACAACAAGCTGTATGTCGATAAAAAGAGGAGGGGGAGGTGTTGGGTTGGGAAGGGAGGAGGAGGAGAGAACATTACAGTAATGAGGGTACACAGTAAAACATTGCCATATCATGACTGAAGGACTTCTTCCTCAAGACCTCACCACAATGGAAGGCGAAGGAGTGGATTAAATGAACGTTTGATGCAGTAAAATGCTAATGTAGTGGCCCATAATTTGTAATGAAGAGACAACCACCCTCCCCACCAAATGACTAGCAACCATGGACTGCAATTTTAGGTGGGGGAGGGGACAGGAGCAAAAAGAACTCTCTGTGATAACGTGACTGGTGTGCGTTATAAATGGCACTGATTCAAGAGAGGAGGTGGGGAGGGGGCCAGAATGGGCCTCTCTCTTACAAGATATAAAGGCTACGCTATCTTAACTAGGCAGGAATCGGATTCTTTCTTCACTGCACTGGTTTTAATTCACTTTGTCCTGGAATATATACAGATTGTTGGTTGTGGCTACAGCGATGATATTCTCCTTAGGATGCCAGGCTGTGTGTAGGATCTTCTTGTTGAAGTCCAGACTGTCAACACTAATCTCGTCCTTCTTCCTCTTGCCCCCTGAACACACTCTGCGTGGTTTCAGGATTGCCCGGGGTTTGCTGTTCTCCCTCGAGGCCTCTAGCGTAATGTCCCGTTTTGTATTTCTGTCGAACATTCTGAAGAAATTGTTGTACGACCCAGTCATGACAACACTGCAAAGGTTTAAACACACAAGCATTAGCAAGTAAACAGACAAATAACCCCAATAAATGGGATGCTGTTGCAATCTGAAATATTTGTTTGATACATTTGCACAATGTTGCTAGCACATCATTGAGAGATTCAGCCTTCCAACTTTACCCAATTTTGTAAACACCCACACATATCCTTTGAAACAAATTATTTTCACCAACTTCTCCAGAATGGGGATTACGTGTTGAGTTTCATCACAACTAATATTGGTTCTCCTCAACCAAATGGTCTGTGACCCAATTTAAGTTTTGTCAACTGTTCTGTTCCATGGAGTCAGGGTGTTCCCAAAATAAGGCCAATGTCCTAATTGATGATACGACTTAAAGACAAATTTCATCAACAACGAAGTGTTATCACATTCAGACACTAAATACTTCAGTTAAAACAGAATCTAGCTGCTTCTGAACACTGGATTCGAATAAAGGGGAAGCAGTGTACCTGCTGTAGACTCAGAGCACAAGCACTACAAGAAATGTGGGATAAAATAAATCTAAGGTCAAACTGTGCAACAAACTTCTTGTGGCATTTAACTCTTCCCTTGAAATGATACCCACCAAAATATTACACAGATCAATGCGCTTTCCTCAGGCAAATCTAGTCAGACAAAAGCCAGAGCTGTATTTCTGAATATATAATTCACGAGCACAATTAAGATTTCACATGACTGCCATCACCTGCAAATGATGCCTCAATGGCGTCAACCCTCCCACACGAATAGTTAGACATCAAGCCAGTTCCCCCTCCCATTATGTCAAGTTTTGGAAAAGAATTTAGAGGAATATGTAGAAAATTAGCAAGCAGCATCTCAAAAGCAGTCATCTCTGGATTTCTTCACATTGATCATATGCATATGGGAATATTTAATAAGAAAAATGCATGATTGGAGAGATGAAGTAGAGAGGAGGAGATGGAGACTCTGCAGGTTTGCACCTCAGGTTCTTACAGGGTAATTTGGAAGTGTTACTGCTGAGTGTTTAAACTAACTTGGAGGGGCTGTGGGAACCAGGAGGTAATTTCAGTGAGGTACACAGAATACTGGAAACATGAACAGCACTACAGTAGAGAATACCAAGTTATTAGCTGGGTCAGAATAAGAGAGAAAACAATAAAGTCTAAATCAGAGTTGATATCCATTTCTGTGAATGCATGAAATATGGTTAATAAGACTGGCAAGTTACAGGCACAGGCTGACAGAGGCTGGCTCAAAGGGCAGGACTAAGTGTTATATATATTTCTGCTACAAGGTGTCCAGCAGAGATCGGAAGAGGAAGGAAAGGCTGGTGGAGTGGTGGTTTTCATTGGGGAGAACATTGCAGTGGTGGTGAACAGAGGATGTCCCACAAAAATCTTGCCACCCAACACTTTCCCCACCCTGATACTGAACTGAAATCAGTGGGAGGGGTTGGTGATGGAGTCTCTACCCGAGAACTCTCAGACTTGAAATAAATAGTTCAGACACCCTCCACTGAAAAGAAATCCAGTCATCAACCAGCACCCAAAATGTGGAAACAATCACATGGCCTCAAGGAGGTTGTGACATACTCGTAATGTCACTGAACTAGTAATCCAGAGGCCAGCCTAATGCTCTGGGGACACAGATAAAAAGCCCACCATGGCACCTGGTGCAATTTAACTTCAACTAATAAATCTTGCATTTAAAGCTGGTCTAATGGTCAACACTTGTCTTAGAGACCTGTCTGACTCACTGACGTCCTTAGGGAAAGGAACTCTGTCATCCTTATTTGGTCTGACTTACGTGACTCCAAAGCCACAGCTGAGTGGTTGACTCTACATGCCCTCTGACACAGCCCAGCAAGCCAGTCAATTGTAACCAACCACTATCAAGAAAAGGAACGAAACCATTTACCAAGGCACTGAAAGACCGCGGCACACCCAACGCTGACATTTGAGAGAATTGTGTCAAAATTGGGGGACCCGTCCCACAGTCAGACAGCTGCTTCAATATTGAGTCAAGCAACCACCTGACAGACATACTCGCAAAATCATAGCTTACATAGTCCCAGAGACCACCATCACCATCCATGGCAATGTCCTGTCTCACCAACAGGGCAGAAGCTGCCCACAAAGCCATCAACATCAATTACGGTCACTGTCAAGTCTCAAGGCATGAGATCAAACTTGGGCAAAGAACCCCCTGCTGATTACTACCAACGATCACCCCTCAGCTGATGAATCTGGACTCCTCCATGTTAAACAACACATGGAGGAAGCGCTGAACATGATTTGGATGATGTCTTCAGCCTCCCCAAATCAAGGCCACCATGAACAAGTCATAAGTCAGGAGTGTAACGGGAGCCTGTCCACCTGCCTGGATCAGTGCAGGTTCAACAACACCGAAGAAGCTCATCACCATGCAGAACAAACTGGCACCCTATCCGCAATAAACATTCACTCCCTCCATCACTAACACACAGTGGCAGGAGGGTATGCTATGTATTAGATAACTGAAGGAATTCACCAAGGCTCCTTTGATAGCACTTTCCACCTGCAACCTGACACAATTTCTTTATTCTGCAGTATTCCTCTGTGCCATCGGTATTTGGTCCACTATGTAAAGTCCAAGGTAGACAGCTGGGTGATGAGGGTTATCCACACATGACATGGGTCATGACTCGGGTGTGTAACCCATGCACATGTGCAAAGCAAGTCTAAACTGGGAGCCCACTCTACCTGAGCCCAGCGTCAGCAAGCTCAAACCAGGTTTTCACTGCCTGAGCTGAGGTGGTATCATGATTAATGCTACATGCCACACAAAGTCACCATTATGAGGGAACAGCCGTTTCCATCAGATGAAAGGTTGAGGAGCTGGAGGAAGTGAAGGAAGTCCAAGAGGAAGGGAGGTCCAGGCTCCATGTGATCGAATAATCATTGAACCAAACTAGTAGCCTCAACGATAACTCCCCAATCCCCAGTGGTCTCACACCCCTTTTCCTCTGTCACAGATGATTACATCATTCTCTTTCTGACAAACCAACAATAAAAAAACACCAGAAAATGCAAATTACAATGCAATTTACAAATTCAATAATTATACAACGCATACGAAAATAAACCAATCATCCTTACTGTCTGTTCCCCACATACCCTTATTCATCCCGATGCTACTATGAGTTGCCTTCCCAGTGGCTGCAGTGTGGGTAATGGAAAGCTGCTGATCTTGACAGAGGGGATTTTGGGTAGCATGGTAGCACAGTGGTTAGCACTGCTGCTTCACAGCTCCAGGGTCCTGGGTTTGATTCCCGGCTCGGGTCACCGTCTGAGTGAAGTTTGCACGTTCTCCTCGTGTCTGCCTGGGTTTCCTCCGGGTGCTCCGGTTTCCTCCCACAGTCCAAAGATGTGCAGGTTAGGTTGATTGGCCATGCTAAGAAATTGCCCCTTAGTATCCTGGGATGTGTCGGTTAGAGGGATTAGTGGGTATAATATGTAGGGATATGGGGATAGGGCCTGGGTGGGATTGTGCTCGGTGCAGCCTCGATGGGCCGAAGGGCCTCTTTCTGCACTGTAGGGTTCTATGGTCTATGATCTATCCTGACTTGGAAACATAGCACTGTTCCTTCACTGTCACTGGGCAAAATCCTGGAACTCCCTCGCTCACAGCACTGTGGGAGCACCTATGCAGAGGTTCAAGAAAGCAGCTCACTGCCAGCTTCTGCACTGTAGGGTTCTATGATTCAGGAGATCATTATAAGACATTCATTAGAAAGGATGTCAGGTTACTATTGCATCAGGCATTTTAGTGAAACGCTTGTTGCCACTGGCAGTCAACCCGTTTAAGGAGAAATTAAGATTTCTCGCTATTATTAAATTTGCTCAAAGAATTAAATTCATAAAACACATACTTTTGCAGTACAAAATGGTTCCAATTAAATCATTACGTAGGATGACCTATTTTATGTACCACTCAGGAAATTGTTGCCTCTAGTTGAAAATAAGAAGATAAATTCACATTCTTCATTTGATTTGATTCGATTAAATCAATTTCCCTTGATTATGTTTAGCAATCAGTATTCATATAGAACCTTCACTGGAGAAATTTGCATTGGAGAGAGTGCAGAAGAGATTTACCAGGATGTTGCCTGGTTTGGAGGGTAGGTCTTATGAGGAAATGTTGAGGGAGCTGGGGCTTTTCTCTATAGAGCAGAGGAGGATGAAAGGCGACTTAATAGAGCTTTATAAGATGATGAGGGGGATAGATAGAGTGGACGTACAGAGACTACTTCCTTGGGAGGACGTAGCTGTTACTAGGGGGCATAACTGTAAGGTTCATGGTGGGAGATGTAGGAGGGATGTCCGAGATAGATTCTTCACTCAGAGAGTGGTTGGAGTGTGGAATATACTGCCTGCTATGAAAGTGGCGTTGGACACTTTAAGAACTTTCAAGCGGTTATTGGTTATGGAGCACTCCAGAATGATAGGGAGTGGGATAGCTTGATCTTGGGTTTGGACATAGCTTGGCACAACGTCGAGGGCCGAAGGGCCTGTACTGTGCTGTAATGTTCTATGTTAACTAGAAGGACAAGGCCAACAGATGCGTGGGAACTGCAAGTACCCCTCCAAGCCACACACCATCCTGACTTGGAACCAGAGCAGTTCCTTCACAGGTTGTTCAGTCAAAACCGTGGAATTCCCTTCCAAACAGCATGGCATATATTACAGCAACTCATGGACCATCGAAATTCAGGAAGGCAACTCACCGCCACCTTCCAAACAGCAATTCGGAGTGGGCAAGAAGGGTTGGTACCCACATCCCACGAATAAAATAAAACTTGATGCACACACACCAGTAATGAGGCCAGTCAGGAGAAATCTTTCTGCAACTGCAGACATTGGGACCAGCTTAAACCAGAAAGAATCACCCAACTTAATGGAGGACCAATTTGCAGAGTTGAAAGCTCCACTCAGCCAACCTGGCTAATCAGCAATGTTCAAGAGAACAGCAGATTTGCCAAGCTCAAGTGTGTTAGTAAATCGGCTGATGGCACCAAGATTGGTGGAGTAGTGGATGAGGTGGAGACTGACAGGATGCAGAGCTGGGCCAAAAAGTGGCAGATGGAGTTTAACCCTGGTAAGTGCGAGGTGATTCATTTTGGTAGGACAAACTTGAATACTGATTACAGGGTCAACAGCAGGGTTCTGAGGAAGGTGGAGGAACAGAGAGATCTTGGGGTTCATATCCACAGACCTCTGAAGGTTGTCACTCAAGTGGATAGAGCTGTGAAGAAGGCTTATAGTGTGTTAGTGTTTATTAACAGGGCGTTTGAGTTTAAGAGCAGTGGATTTATGCGGCAACTGTACAGGACCTTGGTGAGACCACATTTGGAAAATTGTGTGCAGTTCTGGTCACCTCACTGTAAGAAGAATGTGGAAGCATTGGAGAGAGTGCAGAGGTGATTTGCCAGGATGCTGCCTGGTTTGGAAGGTAGCTCTTATGAGGAAAGATTGAGGGAGCTGGGGCTTTTCTGTTCAGAGCAAAGGAGAATGAGAGGTGACTTAATTGAGGTTTACAAGATGATGAGGGGGATAGACAGAGTGGACGAACAGAGACTATTTCCTCAGGTGGATGTAGCTGTTACTAGGGGGCATAACTATAAGGTTCATGGTGGGAGATACAGGATGGATGTCCGAGGTAGATTCTTTATTCAGAGAGTGGTTGGGGTGTGGAATGCGCTTCCTGCTGTGATAGTGGAGTTGGACGTTTTAGGAACTTATTGGATAGGCACGTGTAACACACCAGAAGGTTCGGGGATGGGATAGCTTGGTCTTGGGTTCCGGGATAGCTCAGCACAACGTCGAGGGCCGAAGGGCCTGTGCTGTGCTGTACTGTTCCATGTTCTAAGTATAAGCCCAAAAGTCGTGTTGAGTACTGGTTCAAACTGTACCTGTGACATATGCATATAAAAATTATCTGTGATGATAGTGCATGGAGCAACAACAAAGACAGAAGCAGAAGAAAATTAACAGTTGAAGATCTAATTGTAGAAAAATCAGGTATACCTATCACATCCATTCCAACAACATTCGAACTTGTCAAAAATACAGTCGTTTTCATATAGCGAGCACAGTTTGCTTCGGAGGTATTCGTGCACCTGTAAGAACAAAGAGTTAATCAGCACCAAAACCAACGAACTGTAGCCGGTAAACTAAAATCCTACAAAGGTATCATTATTTCTGTGAACATTTGGACTGTCGTTGATACCCTCAAACATGAATCAGGTTTAATAAAACTGATGCAACCAGACGTGAAATTTAGAAGCATCATCTGGATTCTCTTTTGACGAGATGAGTGGGAGGGATTAACAGAAGCAACATTACAATTCTTTTCATAAGTTTTCCTTCCAGTGCAACACTTGGTTGCATGAACAATTTTGTTCTTCAAGTTATTACTGCAAACTGCTCTCTACTCATCAGAATCAAATGCAACTTCATTTAAATTTGGACATTACCAATAATTGGCAATGGTCCTCTCCAGTTAAGTGATTCCATTGATTAAACTTTCTGCTTCTTTCGTCACCACTTAATTCATGCACTGTGGAAGTACCTTCAGCATGTTCTCAAATGCAATTAGGGATAGGCAATCAATGCTTGCTTTGCTCATGATGCCTATTCTTTTAATGCCACATCTGCAGCCTGATACAGTGCTTCCCACTACCTTAGCTCAAACAAAAGTCATTGAGAAGTCACTGAGGAAGGCAAAAATGAAAGAACAGTGAGCTGCAGCACAGAAACACTCAGTCATGCAAAGGATGCTACTTCTGCACCTAACTTTGACATAGAGTCGCCAGCCCTAAGCCCAAGTCATATTTGTGGAGCTCTACAACAGTCTCCGGCAACTCAGCATGCCTGCAGAACACAAGCAGGACATAATTGCAAATCTCAGTTACTGGCATTTTTATTTGTCCAACGCTTCCTCCCACTGTTTAGCTCCTCCATTCATACATTTTTCTCTATTTGTCAGATAAGTTCACATGTACCAGGAGAAACTTGGTTCACTTGATGTCACTCTCATCTGAGCCAGAAGGTTTGGTGCACTTGCCCCAATCAGCAAATAATTGTAATATTGAGGAAAGGCTGCAATGTCAAAAATGTCATTTGTTGGGTAATAAGCTCAGACCCCACTGATCTGTTTCCAAGATTCATAGGATGTTTGTGATCTCAAGACACAAAGCAACAGCTTTAAAAATTGCTCTCTCAACTGACTGAATACAGGGGATAAAAGTCATGCTTTCAGTCATACAAGGTTCTGACTAGACCACACTATGCTCTGAGAGCAAGGATAGACATTGGACCTCAGGAAGAATATACTAACCTCGGAGGAAATTCAGGGTCGATTTGCCAGATTCCAAAGGTGGGGTTATGAGGATGGATTGCACAAACCAGGTTAATGTTAGTGAGAATTTAATGGATGATTTGATCAAAGTATTCAAATAATAAAGGGAACAGACAGGGTCAATTGGGAAAAAACTCCTCTGCTGGCTTGGGAACCTGCTGTATAAATTAGAACCAGACCTTTCAGGGGTCAAGGGTGGTGAAAATTTGCAAGCATCTTCCACAAAATGCAGCTGATGCTCACAATTATAATGTTATTGTCCAGATGTATCAAGGTGGGTATTGTGGAGTTGCTCAGCAAATCAGTCATGATCTCATTTAATAGGAGAATAATGCTGAGGGGTTAAATGGCCACTTTTTCTAAATTCCGGTGATAGGATTAACCAGTTAACATCTTGCAGCTCTCAGCCGTTGATGATCATGCCACTTGCAAAATTGCTACACTCAGGTACCCAACCTAAGTAATTCATTGCTGTATGAAACATGCAGAAAGGTCACAAGGCACTTCACCAGGCGAAGGTGCCTTATTCTGTTATTGCAATATCACCTAAAAAGGACAGGTACAATCATCCACACCCACGTTTAAATGAGAGTGCAAGTGAAAATACGCAGCTGAACAGCCAAATTCAATTTGCACCATTGAGTGTATCTTGCAAAGCACAGGTTACTACAAGTTCTTTTTGTGGCAGATGGTAATATGAATAACTCAGCAGTTTGAATCCAAAGAGTGTTGACACACCAAAGACAGAAAGCAATGGGAGGAAAGGTTTCCTTTGATTTCAGTTACTTCAGCAGCTTGGACAATTCTTCTGGAAACAAGGTGGCATCACAAAGTGCCCCGAATGTGTCATTCACTGGCAATTTCATTTGGTAAATATACCCAGACAGAAACATGTCACGCTGCTTCAGCAGGTGCTTTTCTTCTGATGCGCTATTAAGGCAGTGTAGACAAAGCTTCACTCCATTTCATCTGTGCAGCACCTCAACTAGAAATGTTCAACACACTCACTGGATGCATGCTGTGCAGTGTCCTTCGCCTCGTGATTACAAAATTTAAAAAAAGACTTGCACTTTTCATGACCACTGGACATCTCAAACTGCTTTACAACCAATGAAGTATTTTTCAAACATTCTGAAGTCATGGTTTTAATGTAGAAAACACAACAACCTATATACACTCAGAAACAGCAATGATAACAACAAATTCTTATTTTGTGATGTTGATCAAGGGATAAATATTGGCCAGGACATCAGGCAGTTGAGGCTTTAATTTAACATCTAATGTAACATTCCACCATTATAACATTCCAACATTATAACATTATTACACCATTATAACATTCCCTCAGTGTCAGCTTTGATTTTTACACTTGTGGGACTTGAAGTTTATTCACTATTATTAGTCACAAGTAGGCTTGCATTAACACTGCAACAAAATTACTGTGAAAATCCCCAAGTCGTCACACTCCAGCACCTGTTCAGGCATAGTGAGGGAGAATTTAGCTCAATGCACTTAACTAGCACATCTTTTGGACTGTGGGAGCACGCAGAGGAAACACACACAGACACAGGGAGAATGTGCAGACTCCGCACAGTGACCCAAGGCTGGAATCAACCTGGGTCTCTGGCGCTGAGAGGTAGCAGGTCTAATCACTGTGCTACCATGCTGCCCAGGTTTAAACCTAAACCTTGTGATTCAGAGACGAGCATACTACCAACTGAGCCACATCTGACTAAATGCTCATTAGTGAGTAATATCACAAGCTCTAGAAAATAACAGCACAAAATGGCAAGAGCCTGTGTACCTGGTATGTCTCCACAGGTCTGCTTTCCATATTTAAGTCCCAGATTTTGACAGATAGGTAATCTCGTGTCATCATGTATCGACCACTGTGACTGAATTTGACATCTGATATTGAAGAAATTATTTCTGAGAAAAAGGACCTGTTACTGGGGTCTTCAGGTTCTTCAAACACTGTAGAAGGAAATAAAAGTTGGGACAATAAACACCTAGAGAAATAGCCCCCTCCAGTCTTGTTACTGCTCCATTTGTCCACGCCAAACTTTGTTGTCCTAGTTGTCGGGTTAGCTCAGTTGGCTAGTTTACGATGCAGAGTGACACCAACTGTGCGGGTTCAATTCTCGTACCGGCTGAGGTTATGCAAAAAGGCTCTGTCCTCTCAACCTTGCCCCTCACCTGAGGTGTGGTGATCCTCAGGTTAAAATCACCACTAGTCAGCTCTCCCCCTTAAAGGGGAGAGCAGCCTATAGTCACCTAGGACTGTGACAATTTTACCTTTACTTTACCGAATATGTTCAACATTACATATTCATCAGAACTATCGTTAAGTCATAATAGGCAGCTTCAACTGGAAGGCATACCATCTTTACAAGTATTGGCAGTACAAGTTTGCCAAAACAAAAGCTAATTGAAACAGACTTCTTTGATAATAAAGCTCAGCCACAGAATGGTCCATGATTATTTGCAGACATTCAGCCTTTAATGGTAAACTATAACAGTCCTGCAAATAAATCCTGATGTTCACAACAACTGTACAATGATCTTGGTGTTCTCCTTCTGTGACTGTCTAGAAATCTTGCAAATGAACGCATGATGTCAATCGACAAAATTAACTGGTAACTCAGGCGCTGCTGAATTTCGACAACCATGTCACCATTCTCATGAACAACAAGTGTCACAAGCAGCTGCAAGTTTATGAATTTGCTTTTCACAAGTAAACCTCAAAATCATGTCAGATCTGGACAGAATTAATCCAGAGAAACAATTCTTTTTGGCACAAGTGTCAAGATCTGGAGGACAGACATGGCTGGCAGAAGATGGTTTGAAGAAAAACCTTGCTGCGAGTGGTTAGAATCTGGGATGTGCCCGCAGTAGGAGGCAGATTCAATCGTGTCTTACGAAAGGGAATTGGACAAGTATCTGAGGAATAAAAAAATGCAGGGCTACGGGACAAAGGCAGGTGCTTGAACCTAGCAGAGGGTGGATACCGGCACGACAGGCCCAATCTCCTGCATCATCCTATGATTGTGTAACTTTTCCATCAAATAACCTTTCCCGACAGTGCACTTCCCACTACAAAGAGGGCATTCCTGAAGTTCACTGTTTTATTCTTCAGCGAATTCTATCAAGAAGGGAGGTGGATGGTGGTACAGATGCAGAGAACAGATTTTCAGGAACTTGTTAAACAGGGAGGGGGCTGGCAAGATGAGGTGATTACAGACACCATGACAGAATGTTTTCCCCACTTTACAGTTGATGGGCACTCAATGACATGGTCATGTGCTCATGGATCACCAGATAAGATAGGGTATAGAATCAGAACCCCTACAGTACAAAAAGAGGCCATTTGGCCCATCGAGCCTGCACCATCAACAATCCCACTCAGTCCCTAATACCATAACCCCCCTATATTTACCCTGCAATTTAGCATGGCCAATCTACCTATCCTGCATATCTTTGGAATGGGGGAGGAAACCAGAGCACCCAGAGGAAACCCACATATGGAGAACTCGCAAACTCCACCCAAGGCTAGAAATGAACCTGGGTCCCTGGCACTTGTGAGGCAGCAGTGCTAACCTTTGTGCCACCGTGGGTACAGCCATGCTGTGGACGATTTGCAAGTTAGGATATAAATAGTCAAATGAATTCAATTGGGAATATACAGCAAGTGAAGCTTGGTATGATTGCAAGGTGTAATTTGGAGAGAAACACAGAACATAACACTTCAGCAATGTTTAATCAGTCTGTTTAGCACAAAGCATTCAAACCTGGGACACTCCTCAATGCTATGTTACAGCAGCACACACACACACAGCAAGCAGAACTGCAGTAAAATTCTCAGTTATACAAAATTACCGTACACCTAAGCAAATGAAACTTATTGCCCGTCAGACCAAGAAATATTTCATTGCCTGCAAACAAATTGAAACAAGCTGCTTTAATAGTCATGGTTATTCAATAATCCTGGTTTGGTGCTGCTCATTTCTGATTTAAGTACATGATTTTGATCCATGTAAATGCAGCATTTGTTAAACAAACATTTCACTTAATCAAAGGTCTGAACAGCACACTTACATTTGGCATGTTTGTCACATAGGGCAGCTGCTCTCATGTCACACAGTCGAATGGTTCCCTTGCTGCTGCTGTATACAAATGTGTTGCACTGATTAGGGTGGAACTCGGCTGCTGTAATCACTTCAGTCAGCTCCTCCATGTTAGCAGGCTTGATATCTACAATATCTGAGACACAAGCCATCAAGGACAAATCTTGAATTATCAGACAAAACGTCACCCTGGTTGGAGGAAGCAAAACATCCATCTCGTAGATGGATGACAATGGGAATTCATAAACATTAGGTCCAAGACGGTCAACCGTATCTTAGCCACCTTCTAACGCCAGTCAATCCCTTTCCGCTAATCTCTTCACACACTGCCTCCTTTTCCAACAGTGAGCAACACCCATCATTAAGAACTTGCAGCTGAAAAGGATGGGTGTTTTCGTCAACCCACTGCACCCAATTTTCAAATGGCTTTTGTGATGCTGGAGCCGTTTTTTTCCCCCCAAAGTAATACATGAAGCAAAATGCGATAGCCTCCATGAGCTGACTGTGACTTAATTCCATGGCATGTTTAAGGCATCAACTTACCTGAGCACAAATAATAAACTGGCTGCCCTACTACCACAGCCCTATTTTTATAAAATCCTGGTTCATTGTATGGTTGCCAATCCCAAGTCTCACAACAACTTGCATCATCATAACATAGTGTAAAACTCACCCTCCCAAGTCCACACCCAGAAGTGCAGCATCCCACCAAAATAATAATCGACAATATCATCAAATCTAATGTGGTGGTACTGTCCATTTACCAAATCAATTTGTCATTACTCTGCCTGTTGCAGCTTTCCGAACACTGTTCCTTCGTCAGGTGAGTGGGGAATTTTGACCACAAACAGGACATACAAAAGGCACACACAGTTTACAGAATACTGATTAGAATATGAGTCTTTACAGCTAATCTGCTATTCAAGCCTTAAGGGTGCAGACAATGTGAATGGAGATAGCATTAAGCACAGGTTAAAGAGATGTGTATTGTCTCCAGACAGGACAGTAAGTGAGATGTTGCAAGCCCAGGCAAGTCATGGGGGTTACAGATAGTGTGATATGAACCCAAGATCCCGGTTCAGGTTGTCCTCATGTGTGCAGAACTTGGCTATCAGTCTCTGCTCAGCGACTCTGCGCTGTCGTACGTCATGAAGGCTGTCTGGGAGAACGTTTACCCAAAAATCAGAGGGCGAATGCCCATGACTGCTGAAGTGCTCGCCAACAGGAAGGGAACAGTCTTGCCTGGTGATTGTCAAGCGGTGTTCGTTCATCTGTTGTCACAGCGTCTGCATGGTCTCCCCAGTGTACCATGACTTGGGACATCATTTCCTGCAGCGTATCAGGTAGTCAACGTTGGCCAAGTTGCAAGAGTATGTGCCATCTGCTGGATGGTGTTCTCATGTCAGATGATGGTATCCATGTCAATGATCCAGCATGTCTTGCAGAGGTTGCTGTGGCAGGGTTGTGTGGTGTCGTGGTCACTGTTCTCCTGAAGGCTGGGTAGTTTGCTGTGGACAATGGTCTGTTGGGTTCACATCACACTATCTAAAACCCCCATGACTTGCCTGAACTTGCAACATCTCACTTACTGTACTGTCTGGAGACAATACAGATCTCTTTAACCTATGCTTAATGCTATCTCCACTCTGTCTGCACCTTTTAAGGCCCGAATAGCAGACCAGTTGTAAAGACTCACATTCTAACCAGTATTCTGTAAACTGTGTGTGCCTTTATATGCCCTGTTTGCGGTCAGAACTCCCCACTCACCTGACGAAAGAACAGCATTCCGAAAGCTAGTGGTGTTTACTACCAAATAAACCTGTTGGACTTTAACCTGGTGTTGTGGCACTTCTTACTGTGTTTACCCCAGTCTAACACCGGCATCTCCACATTATGTTGCAGCTTGGCCAGGCAGCTTAACAGAAAGTCAGTGCACAACTCATGTGAATTGCACGAATCATCTGTCAAACTTGACTGAGCTTATCTACCAGAGTGGTGGAGATGGGAAGACTCAAATCCGGTACCAAGTGAGAGATAGGTTAGCACAAGGAAACACATGACAGGGTTATACCCTGGAGGATAAGTTTCCATTCTTCTCTTTAATGTGCTAATTCTTATTGGGATCAAATTCCTAAGGTGTGAGAAAAGTGTCTTTCCAAATGGTTGCCACTATATTCAAATTAATTCAATGCCATCAAGATATCAGACGTTATCAAGACCGGAGCCAATGTCCTCACCAGACACCCATTCTAAGGGATGCCAAGGCAAGTATGATGAGCTCGGTTTCAGGCTGATTTCTCACTGCTTGGTCTGGAGCACTCATGCCAAATTCTAATACCACACAGCCATGTTGATTGATATCATCTGCTATCTTTGGACAAAGTGTGATTTGAGCTCAAAGGATTCATACCTATATGATTCAGTCACAACCTGCCTGTACTAACTTCATAAAATAATGATGTGAAGTTGCTGGACACAGTAAGTCCACAATACCTGGTCAAAATCCAACCAGTTTATTTGGAATCACAAACTTTCAGAGTGCTGCTCCTTCATCATTCACCCACCTGACCAAGGAGCAGCGCTCTGAAGCCTCGTGATTCCAAATCAACATGTCGAACTTTAACCTGGTGTTGAGAGACTTCTTCGTTAAATAAGACACAGAGAAATCCTTTGTACAAAAGACAACATTAGCTGGATGCTTATGCTGCCAAAAAAAATTGTGGCCCAGAACAGGATTCAAGTGCACCTTGGTAAGGATACTAAAACTTCTGTCTGTGATTTCTAAATGCCACAGGTTAATCCTAAGATCATCCGCTGATAAGTAAGTTTCATAGTCACTATTGACTGAAATAGAGTTTATATGATATGTGTGTGCATTAGCAAATATTCTTCGAGGGCTTGCTTCAACCATTAAATCCATTGGTTTGAATACGGGAACCTGAGAAGAAGAAGGAGAAACAAAATGTTACAGCAGGAACAATGAAGGAGCAACCAGGACAGAGCAAGGCATATCACTTCCAAGCAAAGTTTTGTATGCAATGGGTGGAGGAGCAGGGCAAACACGCATACTTTATTCACAAAGTTAACATTAGCTTTACAAAACAAATCAAGTATTGTCATTCCAGAAACATTGCTTTTAAATTGCGAAGGATTTGAAAAAGGAATGTCTTGTGTTTGGACAGTCAGTGATGAGAAGCCATCAGTTTTTAATGTGACAAGGAGAAGAAAGTTATGAACTTTCTGGATGCAGTGAATTACTGGGCTGTGGAATGATTGGACACAGTACTGAAGGAAGGGAGGACTTGTTTTATCTTTTCATGGCTCAGTGGACAGAGAATGATGCATTCCACCAAGGACAAATATAAATATATTAGTTTTGGATTGCATGAGCAAAGAGTTGGCACAGATATGAATGCAGCTTTCTGTAACGTAAACTAGACAGATAACGTGCTAGTAATCAATAAACACAGGCAAAATACAATGCACAAGCCTTGAGGCAATGTTAACAAACTTGCCACAGGATAAACTACCTGACCAACAAGAAAATTCGGGTGAAACTCTCATTCCTGTGTTTGTTACCTCCATTCCAATGCAGTTCTGGCTAACCTCCTTTCTTCCACAATAATAAACTCATGTAAGACCGTGTTTATTGCAGACTTACACTGCCTCAATTTTAAAATTCTCATCCTCATTTTCAAATCACCCCATGGCCTCACCCCTTCCTTTACCTGAAACCTCCTCCAGCCCGACTCCCTCCAAGATCTCTTTGCTTCTCCAATTCTAGCTTTTGTGCATCAATGATTTTAATCATTCCAACACTGTCAGCCATGCCTTTTGCTGTCAAGGACCTCAAGGTTTCGGAAGCTTTTCGCTGCAACTCTCAATCTCTCTTTTCTCCTTTAGGATACAAACCTGCTGAGACCTCAGGCTGTTTCAAAACATGAGATAAATGCTTTCAAAGCATGAGATGAATTTCAAATCTTGGTGCACTGACTGTCTGCAGCTTAGGCTGGGGCCATCAGCTTGATTAAACATGGGGCACAACTTCCCCCATGTTTGGATTCTGGGTCCCTGCATCAACAGCTTAAATTTAAATTTCTTTGTGTCACAAGCAGGCTTACATTAACACTGCAATGAAGTTACGGTGGAAATCCCCGAGTAGCTACAGTCCGGCGTCTGTTGGGTACACAGAGGGAGAATTTAGCATGGCCAATGCACCCTAACCAGGGCATCTTTTGGATTGTGGGAGGAGACCAGAGCACCCAGAGGAAACCCATGTAGACATGAGAAGAACATGCAGATTCCACATAGCGACCCAAGCCAGGAATCGAACACGTATCCCTGGCACTATGAGGCAGCAGCGCTAGCCACTGTCACCCGTAACAAAGTATCCAGGAATATTGCCTAAAAATCTAATTTACTCGAGATTTCACACATTACTATCAGCAATGCACAAAAACGTAAATTATTTTTAATAAACTGATAAACCGTTCATACTGCATGCTCACCTTAAGTGTAGTGACTGTGGCAGGGTCCCTGTATCTACCATCTTCTTCTTTCAAGTTATAACCTTCTGGCCGTTTGTCTCTTTCGCTGATTTTCCACAACTTTATTGTTTTATCTATCAAACAAAAGTAGAATTTGATCACATCAAATAGCACTTTGACCCAGTGGCTTCAATTCTATTTTGAAGAAAATCAAAATGATATTTTCACGAGATTTATTTTGCAAAAGGCAGCCAACTTACGCAACTTCAATAAACAGATGCAAAGTGACTGTCAGAAACACGGAATGATACCGAATTGAAACATCAATAGTCAGTGCGTCACAACAGACACAGGAATCAATGCTACATTATTACTATCATAATGTTATTGTAGATGGAAATTACACAATTGACTCAAAGTTCAGAGGAGCCAAATCCACAAAAATACTTGAGAAAAATTTAATTCTGCTGAATATCTATTTTTCCTCCAGTCAAGGAACTTTGGGGATCCAATAATTTGATAGAGGTAAGACTATGAGGCTCATCCACTGAAACAGCTGCGACAATCCCACAGCCACTTCTGAACTGTCCAATTTGAGGCCAGCCTTTCTTCTCCTTAACATGCTGTTTTGATGAGAAACACGGCACTGCAGCATCCTCGTTCAGTTCTGCGGCATTTGACAAATAACTGACAGGATTAACAGCATTCTCAATACGTAAAGTGAAACAATGATTTAAATTTACATGATGATTTAACATCCCTCAGAATTCTTCTCTTATTTTTCTTTTACTAGATGAAGGCATTGTTGGCTGGGACAGCTTTTATTTTCTATGCCTAACAGCTCTCAAGATGGTGGTGAAGCTGCCTTCTTGAATACAGTTTAGTGGATCAGGGATTTTCAGGGAGCAGTCTGGAGTGACACATCAGCCAAACCAGGGAAGGAATGCAAGACTTCCTTCTCTCAAAGAACATTAATGAACAAATAGGAGCTCCATTAACATTAGTTGTGGAACATCAATTATTTTAAATGCCCTAATGATGTAGGCAAGGATAGCAGCCAATATGCCCAATCCAAGATGCCACTAAAAGCAGTGGAGACAGAGAAACTCAAGCCAGGACAAGGCGAGACTGGCTCAGGAAGACTGAAGATGACCTTTTGCGAGTCCCCAAGTTTTTCATCAGTTCACAGAAAACTAAATCACAGCCATTATTAACAAGCAGACCATAGACTTATTTGAGGTTTCTCAACATTTTTTTTAAACTCATGTTCAACTGATTTATTCCCCTACTTCCCAGTCTCATTACAAAAGTTACAATGTTTCGGTGAATTTATAATGGGTCCTGACCATTTTTGTTGATATATCCAATACAATCCAAAGTCTCAGCAAGTGAGACATTCCAGATCCAAGCTGACAAGACAGGCTTCCCACTTCCTGTCCTGGGCTTGATCTACATGATCCGAGCTGATTCTGCCTGCTGACTGGAGCAGGCACTGCTCCTTCTCCAAGGCTTCATCTCATTTGCATCTTAACAAAATGTGGCTGAGGGACTGGAGCAAGGGGCAAGGATTCAGGTTCCTGGATCACTGGGACCTCTTTAGGGGCAGGTGTGACCTGTATTAAAAAAAAGGTGGCACTTGAATCCCAGTGGGACCAATATCCTGGTGGGAAGGTTGGCTAAGGCTACTGGGGAGACTTTAAACTAGAATGGTTGGGGGGAGGGAATTGAGATGAGGTGACTGGGAGCAAGGAGGTTAGCTCGCAAATAGAGAAGGATTGTAGACAGTGTAAGAGGGAGGATGGATGGGTGACGGAGAAGGAGAGCACTCAGATCAAAGGTTTGAAATGTGTATTTTAACGCCAGGTGTGTAGTGAATAAAGTGGATGAGCTTAGAGCATGGATCGCTGCTTGGAATTGTAATGTGGTGGCCATTACAGAGACTTGGATGTCTCAGGGACAGGACTGGATACTTCAGATGCCTGGTTTCAGATGTTTCAGGAGGGACAGGGAGGGAGGCAAAAGAGGTGGGGGAGTGGCACTGTTGATCAGGGATCGTGTCACAGCTGTAGAGAAGGTGGACCCTGTGGAGGGATTGTCTCCAGAGTCTCTGTGGGTGGAACTTTGGAACAGGAAGGGGTCAATAACTTTACTGGGTGTTTTCTATAGGCCGCCCAATAGTAACAGGGATGTGGAGGAGCAGATAGGGAAACAGATCCTGGAGAGATGTAGCAATGACAGCTGTCGTGATGGGAGACGTTAACTTCCCAAACACCGATTGGAATATCCCTAGGGTAAGGGGTTTGGATGAGGAGGAGTTTGTTAGGTGTGTTCAGGAGGGTTTCCTGACACAGTATGTGGATAAGCCTACAAGAGGAGAGACTGTACTCGATCTGGTATTGGCTAATGAACCTGGACAGGTGTCGCATCTCTCAGTGGGACAGCATCTTGGGGATAGCGATCATAACTCTATCTCCTTTACACTATAGGATCAGGCAAGCTAGGAAAGTGTTTATCTGGAGTAAGGGGAAATGTGAAGCCATCAGGCAGGAAATTAGAGGCATAAATTGGAAGGAGGTATTCTCGGGGAAATGTACCAAAGTATGGTGGCAGATTTTCAAGGAATGTTTGTCTGGTGTTCTGCACGACAATGTTCCAATGAGACAGGGAGGTTTTGGTAGGTTACGGGAACCGTGGTGCATGAAAGTTGTAACGAACCTAGTCAAAAAGAAAAGAAAAGCATACAATAGGTTCAGAGAGCTAGGCGATGTTAGGGATCAAGAGGTGTATACCGCTTGTAGGAAGAAGCTTGAGGAAATTCAGAGAGCCAGAAGGCGTCATGAGAAGGCCTTGGCAGGTAAGATTAAGTAGAACCCTAAGGCATTCTACAAATATGTGAAGAGTAAAAGGATGAGATGTGAAGGAATAGGACCTATAAAACGTGAAGGTGGGAAAGCTTGTACAGAACCAGTAGAAATAGCAGAGGTGCTTAATGAATACTTTACCTCGGTATTTATGGTGGAAAAAGATCTGGGTGTTTGTACTGCAGGCTTGCAGCGGACTGCAAAGATCGAGTATGTGGACGTGAAGAAAGAGGATGTGTTGGAACTTTTGAATAACTTTTGAATTATGAATTTTGAATGTTGGAACTTTTGAATCAAGATAGATAAGTTGCCAGGCCTGGATGGGGTGTATTCCAGGTTACTGTGGGAGGTGAGGGAAGAGATTGCAGAGTCTCTGGCAATGATCTTTGCGTCATCAATAGAGATGGGAGAGGTTCTGGAGAATTGCGGATGTGGTTCCTAAATTCAAGAAAGGGAATAGGGATAGCCCAGGAAATTATCGACTGGTGAGTCTAACCTCAGTGGTTGGTAAGTTGATGGAGAAGATGCTGAGAGACAGGATTTATGAACATTCAGAGAAGTTGAGTATGATCAAAGGTAGTCAGCACGGCTTTGTCAAAGGCAGGTCGTGCCTTACAAGCCTGGTTGAGTTCTTTGAAAATGTGACTAAACTCATTGACAAAGGAAGAGCGGTAGATGTGGTTTATATGGACTTCAGCAAGGCGTTCGATAAGCTCCCCCAAGCAAGGCTTCTTAAGAAAGTGAGAGGGCGTGGGATCCAAGGGGCTGTTGCCTTGTGGATCCAGAACTGGCTTGTCCACAGAAGGCAGAGAGTGGTTGTAGATGGGTCTTTTTCTGCACCAGTGGAGTGCTCCAGGGATCTGTTCTGGAACCCTTGCTGTTTGTCATTTTCATAAATGACCTGGATGAGGAAGTGGAGGGATGGGTTGGTAAGTTTGCCGACGACACAAAGGTTGGTGGTGTTGTGGATAATTTGGAGGGATGTCAGAAGTTGCAGCAAGACATTAGATAGGATGCAAGACTGGGCAGAGAAGTGGCAGATGGACTTCAACCCGGATAAATGTGTCGTGGTCCATTTTAGCAGGTCAAATGGGATGAAGGAGTATAATATCAAGGGTAAGACTCTTGGCAGTGTAGAGGATCAGAAGGACCTTGGGGTCCAGGTCCATAGGATTCTTAAATCAGCCACGCAAGTGGAGGATGTGGTTAAGAAGGCGTATGGTGTACGCGCCTTCATTAAATCGAGGGACTAAGTTTAGGAGTCGGGAGACCCTACTCAGACCCCACTAGGAGTACTGTGCTCAGTTCTGGTCGCCTCATTACAGGTGGGATGTGGAACCTATTGAAAGGGTGCAGAGGAGATTTACAAGGATGTTGCCTGGATTGGGTGGCATGCCTTATCAGGATAGGTTGAGGGAACTCGGTCTTTTCTCCTTGGAGAGACGAAGGGTGAGAGGTGACCTGATAGAGGTGTATAAGACGTTGAGAGGTATTGATCAGGTAGATTCTCAGAGGCTTTTTCCCAGGGCTGAAACGGTTGCTTCAAGAGGACACAGGTTTCAGGTATTGGGGAGTAGGTACAGAGGTGTCAGGGATAAGCTTTTCACTCAGAGGGTGGTGGGTGAGTGGAATCGGCTGCCGTCGGTGGCGGTGGAGGCAAATTCGACAGGGTTTAAGAGACTTCTGGATGAGTACATGGGACTTAATAGGATTGAGGGTTATAGGTAAGCCCAGTGGGTAGAGATATGATCGGCACAACTTGTGGGCTGAAGGGCCTGTTTGTTCTGTAGTTTTTCTATGTTCAACCAAAAGGCTGAGATACCGCTTCAAAAAACCTGCTTCAAATGAAGCCTCAGTGTGATTTCATGACTTCAACCAAGTGCAGCGTGTCGATAGTAATCTTGATCTTAGCCAAAAGGCCAAGAAGCAATAAGACAGGAAATGCAAAACATTGACACATGAAGCATATTTGGTTTTGAAACAGCAGTGCCAGAACATACAGTACTTGCTGGTCGCTAACTGATTATGAGCCTTCCTCCACAATCGGATAGGCAAGGAGAGGCAGAGTATCAAGGCTCCTAAAATATGCTCCAGGTTAAAACCAAGTTGCCATTAACGTAAGAAATTGACGACTTTACAATGACTAAAGCTTCTGGGAACGGATGCACATCACTAAAGCACAGCATACTTTCCATAAATATGTAATTATTGTGACAACTAATTCTCACCATGGGCAGATGTTTAAAACTTGTCCAACATTTCAATAATTTCTAACAAGTATACATTTCCATCACCTTTAGTGCTGGGTTTATAAATACCCCTGTGATCTCTATCATTAATTTAATTAAGCTAGTTACATTACATGGATCAGAAACCTGTCCATATAGTTACACCCACACCAAGTAGCTGGAAGAGAGTCCCAGAGAATGGAAGCTCAGATCAAAAGAAGGTGAACAACAATGTCTTCTGTGCCAGGGACTCGGGTTCAATTCCTGGCTTGGCTCACAGTGCAAGACCACAATATTTAGATCAAAATTCACTAAAAGGCACAGACCTAATAATTTTCTTATTCTTTCACTGCATGTGCACATCACTCCAAAGACAATGGATGGAAGCAAGGTGTAAGGAAGGATAGAAAAAGGGGATTGGGGAGGGGCAGGGGGAAGGAAGGAGAAAAAGGGATAAAAACAAGCAATGTTTAAACATCTTTTGAAAAGTCCAATAAGTAAACCTGAATTAGAATCTGCACTTGAGACTGGCATTAATTAACTCGCATCACACCATTAAAAATGCATTTGGAAAGGGGAACCCCTACTTTTAATGGGTATCATGTGAGCAAGTACTGCAACTTCGCGTCCTTCAGATCTCAGAAAGCTTAGTCTTTTGGTTGAACTTGTGAAGGAGCAAGAAAAATCAGTAAGGAATTTGATTTCCAGTGAAAGCATGCTGCTCGATTTGCACCATAATGAGCGAGCACCATTAGCTTCAGCATCATTTCCACTGCAAAATCTGGGCCAAGGTACTTCATGCACATCACTGTGCTTACGGCAGTAAAAAAAGAGTATTATACCTTCCTGAATGGCTTAGACAATGATTTTGCTCATTTTAACACCAGGAGAAAGACCGTCAACAAACACAGTGCTTCATCGCGAGAACCGGCAAAAAATTCTCAAGATTACTCAACAAACTTGTATTCATGTAGCACCTCTCATGACCTCAGGATATGGTAATGTGTTTAATAGCCAAGTATTCCTCAAGTCACATCACTGCTGCGACATAACAGCCAACTAATACAGAGCAAGATACGGCCAACAGCACAAAATGACCAAGCAGTCAATTTGTGGTTACGTTCTTTGCAGGATAAATGTTTCCTATCAAACTGTGCTATGTCCTTGCATTTAAATAAACAGTGCCATGAGATTTTCCATTCGACTGCATACAGAAAAACCTTCACCTGAAGCTCTCGTTATTAAAGGCCTCTGATAGGGCAAAACTGCTTTAAATTACTGCTTTTGCACATTTCCACAGTACCTTCTGATCTTGTGGTATAACTGGGGCAGCTCGGTGACATAGTGGTTAGCACTGCTACCTCACAATGCCAGGGACTCGGGTTCAATTCCTGGCTTGGCTCACTGCCTATGCAGAGTTTGCACATTCACCCAGTGTCTGCATCAGTTTTCTCTGGGTGCTCCAACTTCATCCCACAGTCTGAAAGATGTGTGGGTTAGGTGAACCAGCCATGCTAAATTGCCCCTTAGCGTCAGGGAACTAGTAATAGGGCCTTGGGTGGGATTGTGCTAGGTGAAGGCTCAATGGACCAAATAGCCTCCTACTGCACTGTGGGATTCTATGAACTCAGTGGTCATGTCTGTGAGTCTCATCTCCACTAAAGGAAAGATATCCACTAAACGTAGCTTCTCACAGAGCTTGAACAATACATTCACTGACACAGTTCAGTGATATCCATTGGATGCCCTTAGAAGTTTACAACAAGTTGGGGATCAGATGAACGTTACTCTGATTAGGATAGTGCATTAGAGCACAGGCTTCGGCTCATTGCTGCTTTCATTAGAGACTTAAAAATCATCCACTGGAAACATTAACTTGATCCTCAGATGCTACTAATCTGTTGAGTGTTCCAAGCATTTTTTTTGGCTTGTAAGAGGCATTAGGGAAATCAGATATAACCAATTTGGGAATTAAGAAATCAGAATAAACAAAAGTAGTTAGAAGGAGGAAGACAATCGCACACAAATGTTTGTGATTTATCTTTGTTCTCAACAGCATTGTTGAGATACCTACAGCAAATAGACTGTAGTAATTCAAGGAGGTTCACTAAGGCCAATTTCTCCAGACTTGGCAGTTTTGCTCATTTTCTTATCGATGATTCTCTCACCCATTTTCGTCTTAGTTCTCCACTAGCACTGCTTTATTTCAAAAATGATGCCAAAGTAATTTAAGCCAATTCAAAACTGATGCTTGCATTCACTTTTGCCCATGTATGCCATGGAATTATAAAAAGACTTCAGTTTATAATGTTTTAAGATATTTTAACACAAAAATTAGGAGTGTTTTCCAGATTCGCGTACATTCCTGAGCCCAATCCCACATATTATCAAACAGAAACTTGGAATGCCCAAGACTCATATCAAATTTACAAAGAAACAAAGTCGGCAAAAGCATATGACAAGCAAGAAATTCAGGTTTCAGTCCTCACCTGTTTCTAATTCTGAAGAAACACACCTAATAAACAGAAAATATGTGCCCACTTCATCATGCACAGCATAAAAAACTCTCCAAACACAGTGAAAGCATGAAGTAACCTCATACATAAAAGTTGTCAGACTTCATCGAGTGCTGAATAGAGAGGAACTTCAAAGTAAAACTCATCGGAAAGAACAAAATTATTCCATGAATCATTCGGCAGATGCACTGTGACAGCACACTCATGTCCCAACTGGAGTTGTGTTTGCTGATAAGATGGGGGACGTGACTGATAGAATTGGTGTTGGGGCCTCTGGCTCAAGGATGTATTTGATTCCATCTCAAATCACCAACTCACTTCTTCTCATGTAACCTTCAATTGACAAGTTGGCTACCATCTCATGAAGAACTACTTAAGCTGTCCAATGACTCTGCACTATTTTTCCCAGATAATATGTCAACCAGTTGCAGCAAGGTCCTAGGTTTGAGCAACGTTTGCTCATATATTATGGGGTGCAGGAGAAACTCAACCAGGAACCCAAAGGCTAATTGCTATCCAGCAACTGCAACAACTTGACATAAGAAAGAGCAGGTACATCGATCATGCCAGGGCAGTGCAGACTTCAACAGCCTTCATTATAAAGGCTCCAACATGGTTAATGGCCAGTGGGCTGAGATAAAATAGGACAACCAGCACCAATGAAGTAGAAACCCAGGCTGCACAATGGTAGAAAAAGTCTGAGAACTACAAATCTTTTTACTTCTGCTTCAGCAAGCAGGGTGCCAGCATGAGGGGGTATATTTGGGAAATGGAAGCTGAAGTGAATGTGAGTTTTGTGGTTAGACAAGGACTAAGCAGCACTGCTAATGGAATTGTCCTCAGCAAGAGCTTGAAAGACTGGGAAATGATTAACTTACCATTTGTCGAGAGCAGGAACTGTGCAGCATTTTGTTGGGGTAACCATCTAATTTTATTGATCTTTTCTTCAATTTCTAAACTTTTCAAGTAGTCAAATTCGGGTTCGTGGCTTTGAAAAGTACTGTAAACATTGTATTCACCTCTGCAATGAGGCTGGCTTTTGTTCTGAAAGAAATAACACAATGAATTAGAACACCATTGCTACCCCACTACTATTCAAATTAACCAGGATGGAAAAGCCTCAGGAGATAACTGGTTCTTTAAAAGTCTTCACCAAATTTGGTGGGGATTTTGTTTTCTTTGCAGTTTTCTGCTGAGTAACGTCACGGATATACACAGCCCCTGTGATTTTAGTGGATCTTTCAGCACTACTGATAGATCAAGGCATTCCATCCCTTGCTGCCCTGACCAATATTACTTCACTCAAATGTATGTCACTTCAGTGCCATTACAAAATGTTACAATGAATATCTGAATAGTTTAATATGTTGGTCAAGCATTATTATGAGCCGCATTGTAACAAAAATCTATAAAATTACAGTCATTTACTTTATCTAGCTAACTAAATTTAAAAGCATCCTCACCAGCTGAAAATAAGCTTCCAAGTAAACTTATTAGCAACTACATTAGTACTCAAATGGAGAAAATATGTTCATGCTGCATCGTGTTAAAATCATCAAATCCCTACATTGCAGGAGGCCATTCAGCCCATCTGGTCTGCACTGACAACAATCCCCCCTTCCAAGCCCCATCCTCATAACCCCATGTATTTATCCTGCTTATCTCCCTGGCACCAAGGGAAAATTTAGCATGGCCAATCAACTTAACCTGCACACCTTTGGACTGAGGGGGGAAACTCACGCAAACACTGGAAGAATGTGCAAACTCCACACAGTCACCCAAGGCTGGAATTGAACCCAAGTTCCTGACACTCTTAAAGCAGCAATACTAACCACCTTGCCACCAGGCCACCCCTTCAGACAGTAATTTCACATATCAGATTTCTGCACAGTTTGCAAATCTGAAAATGTGTCCTTTGCTCACAATGTCACCGAGGTGTGAGGGACTGCACAAGTAGCATTAAAAATTCAAGTTGATGGAGTTCCATCCGGCTGCCTCCTGTCATTGTGCGACACAACAGCCCCCACAAAACAATAACAGATTGATGCTCCACTTGCTTCATTTACAATATACATGCTTACATCATCACAGATGCAAATCTGAGTGTTCGTGTGATAATGTAACAAGCAGCTTTTGAAAAGTTATTTGCCTGAGAAACAATTCAGCTCTCTCACTCGTCCCTCCAACTCTTCCACACCAAAGCAATCCTAGCCATAATTTCAAGTTAACTCCTGGCTGCCAAGAAAGATGAAACGAGGTTCCATCTCAAAGTTCAGCCGAGATCCAGTCAACACACGAAGGAATACTTCAGCAACATCCAGATCAATCACTTTCCTAAACAATCATTTAGGACAACCGAGCAGCTGGTCTTCCTTTCCGATTAAGGGAAATTAGACCAAAACGTGGTTCCGCCAACACCACTGCCAGTCATTCCTAACCACACAAAGTCACATAACCATGCACACTGATACAAACTGCATAAGCAGGCCATATCCATTGCTGGATGCAGTTGCAAATTACTCCAGTTTCATTCCCACCAAGTTTTACTAACCATTACAAAACAAAATTTCTGTGTTTTCCAAACCATCTGTTGAAATTGCATGGAACACTTGCAACTTAACATTACAAATAAACTGCTCAGAATAAAATGGGAAAAGGGAGTAAATAAGTGTTGAAAAGGGGGACAAAAATAGTAATGACGAAGGGTCATCCAGACTCAAAACATTGGCTCTATTCTCTCTCCACAGATACTGTCAAACCTGCTGACATTTTCCAGCATTTTGTTTCAGATTCCAACATCTGCGGTATTTTGCCTTTAACATAGTTGGAAAAGGGGAATTCAGCTTTCCTTTCTTATCCAATATTAAGGAAACCCAAGGGAGCAATCATGAACTGAATCAGTATTATGGGAGATGAATCAGAGGACAGAAGTACATGGATACAGCAATGCAATCATGATCAAAACATATCACAATCAAAATGACAGATATACAACTAAGATACTACTAGACTGATACCGGAGTTGAGGGGATTGAGCTATGAGGAGAGGCTGAATAAACTAGGCTTGTACTCGTTAGAGTTTAGAAGAATGAGGGGAGATCTCATTGAGACGTATAAGATGATGAATGGGATGGATAGGATAGAGGTGGAGAGACTCTTCCCGCTCAAAAAAGACAGTAGGACTAGGGGGCACAGCCTCAAGATAAAGGGGAGGCGGTTTAGAACGGAGTTGAGGAGGAACTTCTTCACTCAAAGGGTGGTGAATCTCTGGAATTCTCTGCCCGTTGAAGTGGTGGAGGCTGCCTCGCTAAATATTTTTAAGAAGCGGGTTGATGGGTTTTTGATAAGAGAAGGGATTAAGGGTTATGGGGAGAGGGCGGGAAAGTGGAACTGAGCCACGACAGATCAGCCATGATCTTATTGAATGGCGGGGCAGGCTCGAAGGGCTAGATGGCCTACTCCTGCTCCTATTTCTTATGTTCTTATGAAGAGCAAAATAATAGATTGGAAATATCTAATCATGAAATGAGATGGAACATCCAACAGTAAACTGGGGGGGAAATATACAATAGAAAAGTCATACAATAGCAGCAGATACAGATTCCTACATGATGAAAAATAGGAACAAAAGTTCAAAAGTCACAAAAACATTAACAGACCAAAGGACATTACTTCGAGGGGAGAATTGTGACAGTTCAACATTCTGTATAATTAACAGGGAACCTTATTTAGACCACAAATGAGGTGGGTGGGTGGCTGGGGGAGTTACTGAGCACACTCCTGGTCTTGATATTATAGAAAGAACATAGAAGCACCGAATGAAGTGCTCAAAGATTTAGAAGGATGATACTGGAACTTAAAAAAGATATAGCCATAAACAATGATTGAAAAAGTTGAGGCTCTTTCCCTTCAAAAAAAGAACAAGTGACCTCACCAAGGTTTCTGAATTATGAAAAAAGTTCCACTCAGTTACAAATTAATCCAATAATGAATTTTGACGTAATTTCTTTAATGAGAGTGGTGACAATGTCAAAGGCACTGCTCAATACAGCATTTGAGGAAAACGGCATAGATGAATTTAAGGGCAACTTAACTAAGTTCTGAATATAAACAATGGCATTGCCCTGCTTCTGTGCTGTAAATTAAATGTTATTCTGTGATAATATAGCATTTTAGCTCAAGTCCAGTTTTTCCTAGTCTGTCGTTACTGTTGGGAATAATGCACAAGTTTAATGCACATTTGTATTTGTGCGTTAAAAAGGTGGAACATGGTTCTCGTTTCATTTCGAGTTTGAGACATGGTGCCAGCAAGTCTGCAGGCAATATTTTTGCATCTTAAATGAAGTTTTACAATCCTTGAAGTGAAGGGATACATTGCAAAGGATTGAGTGGTTCAGTGAATTTAGTGAGGAAAAAACAAAGTAAAAAAACTCTGTCCAAGGACGTACTGGACAGAGTGAAAGGAAGAAGGGTAGTTCTGTCTATGTGCATGCTAGAGTGAAGGTAGGATTTGGAACTGAAGAAATCCCGCTAGACTGCTGGGAAACTGAGTTTCCCAAGAAATGCAAATCTTTAAAATGTCAAGGGTATTGCTGCAGTAAAAGGAATTTTGAGAGTTTGAATCATTTTCTGTTGTTTGCACAAATGTGGCTTACATCTGGTGTTTGTCCAGTTTGATCAACTGGGATCATAACATTAGCAACCAATGAAAATAAGCATGATGGTAACACAGGATGATCATGAATGCTGCTCACAGCACATGTGATACCAACAAAATGTATAAATGGTCACTTCACACTTCATATTATATGGAACTGCAAGCATTTGTTCTCTTCAAAATCTGTTTATGCGTTACTCACCTCTTGCTCCTGCTGGAATATGACGACTCTCCCCCCCTTGTCCCCAGTTGCTAGTAGTTCTCCAGAGTGGTTGAATTCTACTGTGGAAATAACATCAGCTGTGAAGAACAAAAAAGGTTGGAAAAATCAGTGGAATTGATGCAGGCACTGAAACTAATTACAAGATATACACAAATTAAAAGGAGGCCGATTCAAACAAACTTTGCTGGAAAATTATTCTGCCACTTTTCAGTGTGATTTTTTTTGGTCCGTGAAATCTTTGTCCTACTGAAGTCCCAAGAAAATTACTTCATTTTGTATTATTTCAACAAAGTACCAGGATGGTAAACGAGTCAGAGATCAATTTCAACATCTCAGATGCCAATCTTTTCTGAATCATCCAAGGATTACTTTTCAAAGGTTTAGGGTGCAATGAGCAGCTGTCACAAACAAATGAACTCGACTTCAGATCGTAAATATATTCAAGATGTTTTCAAGGACAAAGTCATCAACTCCAAAACTGAAAACCAAACCAAAGGCTTTGAATTCAATCCCCACTCCACAGATTTGTGCAGAAAATCTCCCTTTTGGGCACTCTTCAAGATAAGATAGTAAACCAAGCAACAGTCTGCATTCTCTCAGGTAGTCATGAAAGATTCTATGGTATCATTTTGAGACCAGTCAACTTCTGGATTCTGCCTCCTATTTATCCTTTAATGAACGTAAATTGAATTGATTCTTCAGTCATGTATCTCATTTCTATTCGTGGGACATCACTGAAAACAAATTTCCATCTTATCTTGATTGCCACAGTACCGAAGTATCAAAATTATGTAATCGATAATCAAGAACTTCCAGGCTTTAAGAGGTTGTGACTACTACAAAATAAATGCACCATTTTGAACTTGACAACTTTAAACTCAGCCAAGATGCATTTTTCCAGCTATTTTCATCTGTCAGGTCTCAGGGCTCACAGGATGGCCTCAGTAACAGGAAGCACCACTTCACCACCCTTCCACTACAAAACTAAGTGCCATCATGATGTATATACAGAAATACATGAGAACAATTTCAGTCAAATTACTCAACAGGTTCTTCAGATGCACATTTCAAGTACACATGTTCAAAAGGGTTCAGCCCCATCAGAACCATCCTACACCTGGGCAAAACAGAGTGCAGCATTGAATGTAGCAGAGTCAGGGATATATACTTTTATACAGAGAATTCAAAATCATTTAATTTGCATTAGCAGGCAAGGTCTTGGCATCATCTTTACCTTTCACAACAAGATTTACATTGGTAAATGCAAATTTTCAAGGGTAGGCTGCAATCATCCATATTCAAGCCAGCAGCATCCAAAATGTAGGATGCACCCTTCTTTGGCCAAGAAAAAGGGCAGAAAGTAAATGCTGCATTTCCCTCATGTCAACAAAGCTCCATTTCCACCCCAAGACTTCAAAGATGTACAGATTAGGTTGATGGGCCATGGTGAATTACTGAACAGGTGGCAACTAGGCTATTTTCACAGTAACTTCATTGCAATGTTAATGTAAGCATACCTGTGACTAATAAGTAATAAATAAACTTTATTTCAAGAAAATCCTGAACTAGGACTCCGAGTCCCTTTGCGCTTCCAATTTCTGAATTTTCTCCCCATTTAGGAAATAGTCCTCACCTTTATTCTTCTTATTACCTAAGTGCATAACCTCACACTCTCTCACATTGTATTCTATCCGCCACTTCTTTGTCCAAGTCCTTCTGCAGTCTTCCTCCTCCTCAATACTCCCTGTCCCTCGACCTATCTTTGTATCACCTGCAAATCTAGCTGCAATGCCCTCAGTTCCTTCATCTAGTGTGTATAAAGTTAAAAGTTGTGGTCCCAACACTGATCCCTGGTCACCAGCTGCCATCCTGACAAAGACCCTTTTATCCCCACTTAGCCAATCTTCTATCTGTGCTCCTACTTCACCTTTAACACCATGGGCTCTCATCTTACTCTGCAACCCCCTGTGCGGCATCTTGTCAAAGGCCTTCTGGAAATCCAAGTTGATAACATCCACTGGGGGTCAATGGGTGCTATTCAGATTGGCGGTTGGTGACTAGTGGAGTGCCCTAGGGGTCGGTGCTGGGGCCTCAGCTATTCACCATTTATATAGATGATCTGGAGGAGGGAACCGAGTGTATGGTGTCGAAATTTGCTGATGACACCAAGATTGGGGGAACGGCAAATTGTGCGGAGGGTGTGGAGAGACTGCAGAAGGATCTAGATAGGCTGGGCGAATGGGCCAGGAAATGGCAAATGGAATTTAATGTTGGCAAATGTGAGGTTGTCCACTTTGGTGCAATAATGGTAGGAAGGACTATTACTTACGTGGAGAAAAACTGCAGCAGGCGACGGTGCAGAGGGACCTCGGGGTCCTTGTGCATGAGTCGCAAAAACCCAGCTTGCAGGTGCAGCAGGTGGTCAGGAAGGCGAATGGGATGCTGGCCTTCATAGCGAGGGGGATTGAATATAAAAGTAGGGGGGTCTTGCTGCAGCTGTACAGGGCACTGGTGAGGCCGCAGCTGGAGCACTGTGTGCAGTTTTGGTTGCCGCACTTACGCAAGGGTATTTTGGCCTTGGAGGGAGTGCAGAGGAAGTTTGCTAGGCTGATTCCGGAGTTGAGGGGGTTGAACTATGAGGGGAGGCTGAATAAACTAGGCTTGTACTCGTTAGAGTTTAGAAGAATGAGGGGAGATCTCATTGAGACATATAAGATGTTGAATGGGATGGATAGGATAGAGGTGGAGAGGCTCTTCCCGCTCAGAAAGGACAGTAGGACTAGAGGGCACAGCCTCAGGATTAAGGGGGGGCGGTTTAGAACAGAGTTGAGGAGGAACTTCTTCACTCAAAGGGTGGTGGATCTCTGGAATTCTCTGCCCGTTGAAGTGGTGGAGGCTGCCTCGCTCAATATTTTTAAGACGCGGGTTGATATGCAAGGGGATTAAGGGTTATGGGGAGAGGGCGGGAATGTGGAACTGAGCCACGACAGATCAGCCATGATCTTACTGAATGGCGGGGCAGGCTCGAGGGGCTAGATGGCCTACTCCTGCTCTTATTTCTTATGTTACTGGCTCTCCTTCGTGTAACCTGCTCATTACAAGCTGAAAGAATTCTAACAGATTTGTCAGGCATTATATCCCCTGAATGAAACCACACTAACTTGACACTATTTAATCACGCACTTCCAAGTGTCCAAAATCTCATCCCTATTAGTGGGCTCTAAAATCTTACCAACAACCGAGGCCAGGTTAAGTGGCATGCAATTTTACGTCTTTTGCCTCTCACCTTTCTTAAATAGAGATGTTACATTCACAATTTTCCAGTTCTCTGGGACCCTACCTAAGTTTAGTGATTCCTGAAAGATCACCACTAATGCCTCCACTGCCTCTCCCTGTGTCCTTCAGAACTCTGGAGTGTCATCCCCATTACTATTTCTTCGATAGTCAAACGTCCACTCTCACCTCTCTCAATCTTTATATATCCATAAAAAAACCTTCAGCAATTTTCTTGTATATTACTGGGTTGCTTACCCTCATTTTTTGTCTTCTCCCTCCTCTTTTTCTGTTGTCCTGTGCTGGTTTTTAAAGGCTTCTGAATCCTCTGGCTTCCCATCAACCTTCACCAGATTGTATGATTTTTCTTCTGATTTAATGCTGTCCCTAACTTTCCTCATTAGCCATGATTGCTTTGCTCTCCCCTTAGTATGCTGCTCCTTCATCATGTCCCTCCCTCAGTCTTCTCTGCTCAAAAGAAAACCCAAGTCTATCCAGACTCTCCTTACAGCTCAAATGGTCCATCTCAAGCAACATTCCAGTGAATCGACTCTGTACCCAGTCTGCTACAATCACATCCTTCCTGTAGTGAGGTGACCAGAACTGTACACAGTACTCTAGCTGTGGCTTGACCATTTAACCTCTTTGCTCTTTATCTTGATGCCACAAATGATATAAGCACATTTCCTATATATCTTCTTAACTCCCCTCCTCACCTGCTCTGCCACCTTCAGGGATTTCTAAGTACCCCCAGATTCCACCTGTTCCTGAGCTTCCTAGTGTCCTGCCACTTAGTAAATTTTCCCTTATCTTGTTCCTTTTTCCAAAGTGCGTCACCTCACACTTATCAGGGTTAAATACCATTTACAACTGCTTTACTCATTTGATCAACCCATCTACATCTTCCTGTAACCGACAACCACCTTCTTCACTATAAACCACCTTACCAGCCATGGATGTCCCAATAATAGAGGGAGTAGGGGGCGTGAGTATGGTTGGTGGCGTTACGGCAAATAGGGTCCAGGTGAAGGCTGGGATGAAAGTGCTTTATCTGAATGCACGAAGCATTCGGAATAAAGTGGATGAGCTGGTGGCGCAGATCGACACAAATGGATACGATCTGGTGGCCATTACAGAGACGTGGCTGCAAGGTGACAGGGACTGGGAGCTGAATGTACAGGGCTATCAAGTGTTTAGGAAGGATAGGCAGGAGGGAAAAGGAGGGGGGCGTAGCTCTGCTGATTAAGGGTAGCATCAAGGTGGTAGCAAGGGATGATATAGGAACCAAAGAGCAGAACGTGGAATCGTTGTGGGTGGAGATTAGGAACAACAAAGGGAGGAAGACGCTGGTGGGTGTCGTCTATAGGCCCCCGAATAATGATCTGGAGGTGGGGCGGGCTGTTAACGCGCAAATAAGTGCAGCGTGCAGGAATGGGACGGCCGTAGTTATGGGGGATTTCAATCTGCATATTGATTGGTCGACCCATGTTGGACACGGTGGGCTCGACGAGGAGTTCTTGGAATGCTGCCGGGATAGTTTCCTGGAACAGTGCGCGTTGGAGCCGACGAGGGAGAGAGCTGTCTTGGATCTCGTGCTATGTAATGAGGCGGGTAGAATTAGGGACCTTGCGGTGAAGGATCCTCTTGGGGAGAGTGATTATTGTATGGTGGAGTTTCTGGTGCAGATGGAGGAGGAGAAAGTGGGTTCCCAGACACGCGTACTTTGTTTGAATAGAGGGGAGTACGGTAGGATGAGAGAAGAATTGGCGAATGTTGACTGGGGGAGCGCATTGGAGGGAGGATCTGCTGAGGAGCAGTGGAGGATCTTAAAGGAGATCTTTCTTGGTGCTCAGTGGAAATTTATTCCGATGGTCAAAAAGGACAGTAGGAGGAGAGGTAATAAGCCGTGGATAACGAAGGAGGTGAAGGAAAGTGTTAAATTAAAAGCGGAGGAATTTAGAGTAGCTAAGAGTAGTGGGCGAGAAGAGGATTGGGAGAGGTTTAAATGTCAACAAAGACTGACAAAGAAGTTGATAAAAGAAGGGTAGGAGAAACTATGAAGCTGGGCTAGCGCTTAATATAAAAAAGGATAGCAAGAGTTTTTATAAATATATAAAAAGGAAGAGGCTGGCTAGGGTGAACGTTGGTCCTTTAGAGGATGAGAAAGGGGACCTAGTGGTAGGGGATGGGGATATGGCTAAGGTATTGAATAACTTTTTTGTTTCTGTCTTCACGGAGGAGGACGTGAATAATTTGCCGGGTGTTAGCGATGGAAAGGTGGTAGGACTGGAGGGTCTTAATGGCATTACTGTTACTAGAGAGGCGGTGCTCGACAGACTGGAGGGGCTGATTGTGGACAAGTCCCCAGGACCGGATGGAATGCATCCGAGGGTTCTGAAAGAAATGGCGGAGGTGATAGTGGATGCCTTGGTGGTTATTTTCCAGACGTCGCTGGATTCCGGGGAAGTGCCGGAGGATTGGAAAACGGCTAATGTTACGCCGTTGTTTAAGAAGGGTGCCAGGCAAAAGGCGGGGAATTATAGGCCGGTTACTTTAACGTCTGTGGTAGGTAAAATGTTAGAATCCGTCATTAAGGAGGAAATTGCGAGGCATCTTGAAGGGAATTGCTTGATAGAGCAGACGCAGCACGGTTTCATTAAAGGGAAGTCGTGTCTGACAAATTTACTGGAGTTCTATGAGGATGTGTCTAGGGCGGTGGATAGAGGAGAGCCGGTGGATGTGGTCTTTCTGGATTTTCAGAAGGCGTTTGACAAAGTACCTCACAAGAGGTTATTGCAGAAGGTCGAGGGACATGGAGTTGGGGGTAGGGTGTTAGCGTGGATAGAGGATTGGTTGTCAAATAGGAGGCAGAGAGTGGGGGTCAACGGGTGCTATTCGGATTGGCGGATGGTGACTAGTGGAGTGCCCCAGGGGTCGGTGCTGGGGCCTCAGCTTTTTACCATTTATACAGATGATCTGGAGGAGGGAACCGAGTGTAGGGTGTCGAAATTTGCTGATGACACCAAGATTGGGGGAACGGCAAATTGTGCGGAGGGTGTGGAGAGTCTGCAGAAGGATCTAGATAGGCTGGGCGAATGGGCCAGGAAATGGCAAATGGAATTTAATGTTGGCAATTGTGAGGTGGTCCACTTTGGTAGGAAGAATGGTAGGAAGGACTATTACTTACGTGGAGAAAAACTGCAGCAGGCGACGGTGCAGAGGGACCTCGGGGTCCTTGTGCTTAAGTCGCAAAAACCCAGCTTGCAGGTGTAGCAGGTGGTCAGGAAGGCGAATGGGATGCTGGCCTTCATAGCGAGGGGGATTGAATATAAAAGTAAGGAGGTCTTGCTGCAGCTGTATAGGGCATTGGTGAGGCCGCAGCTGGAGTACTGCATGCAGTTTTGGGCGCCGCACCTGCGCAAGGATATTTTGGCCTTGGAGGGAGTGCAGAGGAGGTTTACTAGGCTGATACCGGAGTTGAGGGGGTTGAGCTATGAGGACAGGCTGAATAAACTAGGCTTGTACTCGTTAGAGTTTAGAAGAATGAGGGGAGATCTCATTGAGACGTATAAGATGATGAATGGGATGGATAGGATAGAGGTGGAGAGACTCTTCCCGCTCAAAAAAGACAGTAGGACTAGGGGGCACAGCCTCAAGATAAAGGGGGGGCGGTTTAGAACGGAGTTGAGGAGGAACTTCTTCACTCAAAGGGTGGTGAATCTCTGGAATTCTCTGCCCGTTGAAGTGGTGGAGGCTGCCTCGCTAAATATTTTTAAGACGCGGGTTGATGGGTTTTTGATAAGAGAGGGGATTAAGGGTTATGGGGAGAGGGCGGGAAAGTGGAACTGAGCCACGACAGATCAGCCATGATCTTATTGAATGGCAGGACAGGCTCGAAGGGCTAGATGGCCTACTCCTGCTCCTATTTCTTAAGTTCTTATGTTCCCCTTAATTCCATATACTTCAAACTTGTATCCTCTCATTCCTTCCCAGAACGTGAAACTTGTGCAACCCCTGAACTCCTTCAGTATTTTCTCCTTTCCACAAGCATAAGTGTCTTGAAAACCCAAGCATCACACATTTCATTTCCTTGAAATTTCTCTTGACTTTGCCTTCTGTCCTGCACTTTTCAACTTTGCTGGGCCACTGACCCAAGTTTCTGTACTTCATAAAAATAATTTCATTATTAACGAGGTAAGAACAAGAGTTTGTAACCTCAATACCAGCGGCCAATTCAGACAGACATTTTCACAACAGAATTAGTGGAGGCGTTACCCACCTCCCATCTCACCAGATAACCACAAGGAACAGGACAAAAGGAATCCTCAAAAGTCAGAATCTCAGCCACAGCAAATCGAACGTCATTTTCCACAGCCAACTGCCACCCACTCTTGTAGCTATTTTTGTAAATATTAGCAATACTCTTAATCATGATTCTGTCAGATCAGTGCAAATATCTCCCTTCAAATGGCAATCAACATCTCTCAACTCTTCATCATAATTTAAACATAAAAAGGACCAGTGAATATGAATTACAATTTTTTTTAAAAAAATCAACTAATGCAAATGGCTGCTGAAATCCTGACACTGGCCTTCTTGTTCATTCTCATCTTCACGTTGTGCAACAGAAAATCCAGTTTGCATGCTTCCATGTTCTTGCATTAATGTATCATCAGCCTGCGTTCATTTCTCAGTTCTATGGCTCTTCAGGTGGCACCATTTGGGGAACTGATGGAAATCTCAGGACACTGATGAAAACTACTAAAGTTTCTTTTACATTAGCTACCCATGTTCCACTCATCCAATAACCTCTTACATACAAAGCATAACCTTCAGCCATTTCATAAGTACATAACTTTGGTGCTATCCTTTGACAAAACAAAACTGACATAAAGCTTCCAGTTTCCAGATACTGCTGGGAGTTTTTATAACTAAACATGCATCAAATGCCAGCTGGCAGCCCTTTGCAGCTCTGCGAATATTATAAACCAAGCTCCTTCAAATGGCAGAGAATAAGCTCAGCAGTGTATTATTGGTTTTCTAGTCCTTCAGATATTATCCTGGTATCTGATGTAAGTCCTTCAATTTGAGCCATTACTACAAGGTTACTCAACAGTTGATTTACTTGTTAAGCAGTGGCTGATTGCTCCTGTTTTCCAACCTGTAATCACTTTGTTCACAAAAGTCTCCTTGGGAAGACCACACTCTACCTACCTATCTCAGTTTGACAGTCATATTTGTCCTCTCAACTTTTTCCCTATTAAACAACAAAAAAAGCCTGAACATGTGCAGGGTTCTGAAGGACAGCACAGAAGAGGAAAAAATCCAATGGCATATTGAAGCAGCCTAGTGCCACCTGACAAATATGAAGTGGATGTGCTGGCGTTGGACTGGGATAAACACAATAAGTCGTCTCACAACACCAGGTTAAAGTAGCAAATGCCACTAACATTCAGAGCGCTGCTCCTTCGTCTGGTGAATGGAGAGTTCTGTTCACAGACAGGGCATATAAAGGCACACACTCAGTTTCCAGAATACTGATTAGAATGCAAATCTTTACAGCTAATCAAGTCTTAAAGGTGCAGAGAATGTGAGTGGAGATAGCATTAAGCATAGGTTAAAGAGATGTGTATTGGCTCCAGACAGGACAGTAAGAGAGATTTTGCAAGCCCAGGCAAGTAATGGGGAAAACAGAGAGTGTGACATGAACCCAAGATCCCGGTTGAGGCTGCCCTCGTATGCGGAACTTGGCTATCAGTCTCTGCTCAGCGACTCTGCGCTGTCGTGCGCTGTCAAGGCTGCCTTGGAGAACATTTACCCAAAGATCAGAGGCCAAATGCCTGTGACCGCTGAAGTGTTCACCAACAGGAAGGGAACAGTCTTGGTTGGTGATTGTCGGACAAGCCCTCCATGCACACAGGATCTGTTCAGATGAGAAGGATCACCTCCAGACACTGGAAGATGCCCTCATAAGAGCAGGATATGGCGCTTGACTCATCAAATCGATAGTTCCGACGCACCACAGCGAAAAACCGCACCGATCTCCTCAGAAGACAAACACGGGACACAGTGGCCAGTGTACCCTTTGTCTTCCAGTACTTCCCTGGAGCAGAGAAGCTACGACATCTTCTCCGGAGTCTTCAACATGTCATTGACGAAGACAAACATCTCGCCAGGGCCATCCCCACACCCCCACTTCTTGCCTTCAAACAACCACACAATCTCAAACAGACCATTGTTCGCAGCAAACTACCCAGCCTTCAGGAGAACAGTGACCACGACACCACACAACCCTGCACAGCAACCTCTGCAAGACGTGCCATCATCCACCAGGTACATGGTACATACTCTTGCAGCTCGGCCAATGTTGTCTACCTGATATGCTACAGGAAAGGATGTCCCGAGGCACAGTACACTGGGGAGACTATGCAGACACCACGATAACGGATGAATGTACATCGCTCGACAATCACCAGGCAAGACTGTTCTCTTCCTGTTGGTGAACGCTTCAGTGGTCACGGGCATTTGGCCTCTTAGCTTTGGGTAAACATTCTCCAAGGTTGCCTTCACGGCACATGACAGCGCAGAGTCACTGAGCAGAGACTGATAGCCAAGTTCCGTACACAAGGACGGCATCAACCGGGATCTTGGGTTCATGTCACACTATTTGTAACCCCCGTGACTTGCAACATCTCACTTACTGTCCTGTCTGGAGCCAATACACGTCTCTTTAACCTGTGCTTAACGCTATCTACACTCACATTCTCTGCACCTTTAAGACTTGATTAGCTGTAAAGACTTGCATTCTAATCAGTATTCTGTAAATTGAGTTTGTGCCTTTATATGCCCTGTATGTGAACAGAACTCCCCATTCACCAGATGAAGCAGCAGCACTCCAAAAGCTAGTGGCGTTTGCTACCAAATAAACCTGTTGGGCTTTAACTTGGTGTTGTAAGACTTCTTGTGACAAATATAAAGGCAAAGATACACAATGCGCACAGAAAATGCTAGACTCAACAGATCTGGCAGATTCTGAGGAGAGAGAGCACAGTTAACATTGAGTTGAGATGACTCTTCTTTCAGAGCTCTGAACAGTCGTCATATGGACTCCTGACAGATCTGAGACTTTCCAGCATTTTCTGTTTTTTATTTCAGATTTCCAGCATTCGCAGTGTTTTGCTTTTATTACAGGTTGAGCACAATTGGCAGTTTCCTTTTAATCATCCTATCCTCCCATGCTTGTAGGGCCCCATCTGTTGCAATATCACAGAAGACTGACATAAGGCAGCTGGTTATTTATAGCTGGTTAACTTAAGGTACTCCATGGACACGTCACTGCAATTGTGAAGAGCTGTGGAAACACAATCTCTCTTTTCAGTTTTTACACTCATGGGACAGTTCCTAGTTAAATATGAGAAGCACAGCTTCAAATACTTTGTGAATCACAGTACAATCATACTAATATGAAGTTGGCTTCATTCCATAATGCAGTAATAAAGAGCCAGAAAAACAGCAAGCATTAGTCCAAAAGTTGAGGGATTTTGGTCTCCTCAGAGCAACTTCAACTGCCAATCAATCTCTGATCAATCCATCTTCAAACTTAAGTCAAAATCTCATCTGTTAAGTGTTACATTGCAAATGGCACATGATCAATCACGTTCCAGTTTTTTGAAAAATGGTAATCTCAGGCCATTATTTAAAATTCTAATTATTCCAAATATATCAAAAAGAATTGAACAAAGAATAGTCGCCCTTCACATGCCACTCAACAGTATTTACATGTCAAAACCAAATCCTTGCCTGGATGAGTGCAGCTCCAACACTCAAGCAGCTTAACATTAACCAGAACAAAGCAGCCCACCAGATTGGCACCCATTCTACACACACACTCCTCTCTATCACCGACACTTATGGCAGCACCACGTCATCAACAATATACACTCCAGCAACTCACCATGTCTCCCTCCAAACCCCTGCCATCTCTCTCACCCAGAAAGACAAGAGCAGCATATGCACCCTTGCAGTTCTTGGAATGCTGCCGGGATAGTTTCCTTGAACAGTGTGTGTTGGAGTCGACGAGGGAGCGAGCTGTCTTGGATCTGGTGTTATGTAATGAGGCAGGGAAAATTAGGGACCGTGAGGTGAAGAATCCTCTTGGGAAGAGTGATCATTGTATGGTGGAGTTTCTGATGCAGATGGAGGAGAAGAAAGTGGGTTCCCGGACCTGTGTCCTTTGAACAGAGGGGAGTACAATAGGATGAGAGAGGTATTGGCGAAGCACATTGGGAGGTAGGTCTGCTGAGGGACAGTGGAGGATCTTTAAGGAGATCTTTCTTGGTGCTCAGCAGAAATTTATTCCGATGGTCAAAAAGGATCGTAGGAGGAGAGATAATCAGCCATGGGTAATGAAGGAGGTAAAGGAGAGTATTAAGTTAAAAGCGGATGCGTTTAGAGTGGCTAAGAGTAGTGGGCGAGAAGAGGATTGGGAGAGGTTTAAATATCAACAAAGAATGACAAAGAAGTTGATAAAGAAGGGTAGGAGAAACTATGAAGCTGGGCTAGGGCTACATATAAAAAAAATAGTAAGAGTTTTTATAAATATATAAAAAGGAAGAGGCTGGCTAGGGTGAACGTTGGACCCTTAGAGGATAAGAGGGGGGACTTAGTGGTGGGGGATGAGGAAATGGCTGAGGCCCTGAATAACTTTTTTGCTTTGGTCTTCACGGAGGAGGACGTGAATAGTTTGCCAGGTGTTCGCGATGGAAAGATGGTAGGAGTGGAGGCCCTGAATGACGTTATTGTTACTAGAAAGGCAGTGCTCGACAGACTGGAGGGACTGACTGTGGACAAGTCCCCAGGACCGGATGGAATGCATCCAAGGGTTCTGAAAGAAATGGCAGAGGTGATAGTGGATGCCTTGATGATTATTTTCCAAACGTCGCTGGATTCCGGGGAAGTGCCGGAAGATTGGAAAACGGCTGATGTTACGCCGTTGTTTAAAAAGGGTAGCAGGCAAAAGGCAGGGAATTATAGGCCGGTTAGTTTAACATCTGTTGTAGGTAAAATGCTTGAATCCGTAATCAAGGAGAAAATAGCGAGGCATCTTGAGGAGAATTGTTTGATACAGCAGACGCAGCACGGTTTCGTCAAGTCGTGTCTGACGAATTTATTGGAGTTCTATGAGGATGTGTCTAGTGCGGTGGATAGAGGGGAACCGGTGGATATGGTGTTTCTTGATTTTCAGAAGGCGTTTGATAAGGTGCCGCACAAGAGGTTGTTACAGGAGGTTAGGGGGCATGGAGTTGGGGGTAGGGTGTTAGCGTGGATAGGGGATTGGCTGTCAAATAGGAGGCAGAGAGTGGGGGTCAATGGGTGCTATTCGGATTGGCGGTTGGTGACTAGTGGAGTGCCCCAGGGATCGGTGCTGGGGCCTCAGCTATTTACCATTTATATAGATGATCTGGAGGAGGGAACCAAGTGTATGGTGTCGAAATTTGCGGATGACACCAAGATCGGTGGAACGGCAAATTGTGCGGAGGGCGTGGAGAGTCTGCAGAGGGATTTAGATAGGCTGGGCGAATGGGCCAGGAAATGGTAAATGGAATTTAATGTTGGCAAGTGTGAAGTTGTCCACTATGGTAGAAATAATGGTACAGGGCGAAAAACTGCAGCATGCTTTGGTGCAGAGGGACCTCGGGGTCCTTGTGCATGAGTCGCAAAAACCCAGCCTGCAGGTGCAGCAGGTGGTCAGGAAGGCGAATGGGATGTTGGCCTTCATAGTGAGGGGGACTGAATATAAAAGTAGGGAGGTCTTGCTGCAACTGTACACTGGTGAGGCTGCAGCTGGAGTACTGTGTGCAGTTTTGGTCGCCGCACTTATGTAAGGATATTTTGGCCTTGGAGGGAGCGCAGACGAGGTTCACTAGGCTGATACCGGAGTTGAGGGGGTTGAACTATGAGGAGAGGCTGAATAAACTAGGCTTGTACTCGTTTGAGTTTAGAAGAACGAGGAGAGATCTCATTGAGACATAAGATGTTGAATGGGATGGATAGGATAGAGGTGGAGAGGCTCCTCCCGCTCAGAAAGGACAGTAGGACTAGAGGGCACAGCCTCAAGATTGGGGGGGGGGGGTGCAGCTTAGAACGGAGTTGAGGAGGAACTTCTTCACTCAAAGGGTGGTGGATCTCTGGAATTCTCTGCCCACTGAAGTGGAGGAGGCTACCTCGCTAAATATATTTAAGACGCGGGTTGATAGGTTTTTGATAGGCAAGGGGTTTAAGGGTTATGGGGAGAAGGCGGGAAAGTGGAACTGAGCCACTTCAGATCAGCTATGACCTTATTGAATGGCGGGGCAGGCTCGAAGGACTAGATGGCCTACTCCTGCTCCTATTTCTTATGACCCTCAGCCCCCTCAGGCTATGCACAATTCTGACACTGAATTATATTGGCATTCCTTCACTGTTGTTAGGTCAAAATCCTGGAACTCTTACCCTAATTACACTGTGGGTGTACCTACACCACACCGACTGGTGATTGAAGGCAGCAGCTCACCACCACCTTCTCAATGGCAATTAGGGACGAGCAAAAAAATGCTGGTCCGTTCAGTGGCACATCCCAAAATTAAAATCAGATTTTTGTTTTAACATCAGGTCTTTCAACTTGCATTTTACTATTGTGGAAACAGCTTTTCAGAACAATAAGCACATGGAAGCAGACAAATTTCCAGCCTCAAGTCTCAACAAATTCAACAAATCCTTCATCTGGAGGTAGGCAAGGAAGAGTAAAATATCCAGAATTCCTCATCAACATGCAATAACATCTCATACTCAGTTTATCCGTGGGCAATTGAGACCAAGCGTCTGAGTCACTAATAACACATAATTCAGACTCAATGACATGCGAAAACAATACAAGTCATACTTGAAACACAAAAAGCCACCTAGGCCTGCACCTACAAATCACACGCCTGCCAGGTACAAGTCTACAGCTCATTGGCATCCCACCATTTCTGGTAATAACAACTGATCATGATGGAAATTATTGTACATTTAGTTTGGAAGGTTCTAGTTTGGATGCCATTTGCTTACCCTTCAGAATCCAGTCAACTATACAGGCAAAACACAGCTTTTGCTTCAGTGATTGATGTTGGGTAACGAAGCAGCTCAGGAATCAAGCGCAAGTTTGCATCCAGCTTTTATGGGTACCAGCATATGAAAAGAAAAAGAAATGATATTGAAGCAAATGTGTTTTGCAAGGTGTTGATTCACCACCTATCGTAATGAAGTCCAAAGTAGAACTGCCAGTCCCAAAGTTTGGAAGAGAAACCAATGACACTGCTGGGACGTCGTTCACAGTTCATGTGTGCGTAGGAGTCAATTGTAACATCCTTTACAGCCTTTAGCTCAACTGACAACACTGCACATAATCACCTTTTTCTATGGCTTCAAAAGCAGAAACTGCCATCAAAGATCTAACGCATTTCATTAACCAGTCCAACGCCCTGCTGGACAGCATGTAACTCCAGGATATCGACCTCAAACTTGCATCCTAGCTTGAGCCTTCAGGTACAGTGGGCAAACTTGATTAAAACCACAAATGTGCATGGTTACTCTCTATAAATTTCACATCTCAGACCTCCCAAAGTCTGAGCATCTTTGTGCAGCTCAGTATCAAACATTCAAGTGCCCAGCAACACAGGAATTGCATGGTATGCACATTTAAATCTTGTAAAAGGATGTTCATTGACAACAAATTAAGACGACTTACTGACAAACACAGGGTCAAAGTTTCAGTGCAGCCAGCTGCACCCCTTTCATAAAAACCTTAATTGACACTGGGCAAATCTATGATCCAGAGCAAAATCTTTTAAGCTACTAAGTAGTCAAACACGTTCAACAGCAGCCTGGCTGAAATCAAAGAGTTGCATGACAGATTTCACATGGCATTCAGAAATAATCTCAAGTGTTTAAACCCTTGACTCGCCAAGAAACAAGATCTCATACCTTGATCGTAAGATGCAGTGGACATCAGCGTATTTAGGCCAGAGAAAGACGACTTAATTGACTGGGAGAAATGACAGGGGAAGCATTTCATCGTCCGCAGCACACTAACACGCTTGTGGATTCTCATTTGTTAACACCACGCCCCAAACCAAAAAGGATGAAGAAGGCCTTTCAAGCTTTCTACACAGTTTCAATTAACAGCAAGATGCAGTCTCCAAACCTGCAAAGGCAACACGCACGACATGCATAAACCAACAAAACAGCCGCCTTCTCCCTTTTTTTCCTCTCTTGCCAAGCGTGCTATTTTGACGGTAACCCCTAAACTGAAGGAGTGTCAAAAGAGAGAGAAAAAAACAGCTTAATCGTGCTGTCAAGATTTTTTTTCTTCACAATGCAGAATTCAGCTGTCTGCTTCTGCAAAGCAGTATTCAACTAGGGAGCAGTTGAAATTCAACAATAGGCTCCTTTCACAACAATTCAAAACTGAACAAACAATTGGTTTCCTGCTGAAAATTTATGCTGGTTTTCGCCACCACTTCGCAAATGCCAACCTTTATAACAGCATGTATCGTTGGAAATGTGCACTGCTGCTGTGCTTTCCAAGGTTAATATGACGTCACCTCAAACTCCCTGCATACCCTTTGTACTTCCATCTGCACCAACAAATTTAAATATTCTGACTTGGAACACAATGGTGAGAATTGGACCAAATATGTTGCATATTTCTGTTTTGAATCACTAAAATTTGGGTTTTAGTCCATTTCATGATTATACTCAGTCGCTCACCAGTCGAAAGACAAAGGCACGCAGATGAGATTAACAAAAGTTAAAACTCTCAAATTCCAAAACTGAAAACTCAAAATAATTTATTAAAAGGTTTCAACTGTTCAAATATCACTAACTATTTAACTATCACAGGATTATCCATTTTTCAAGTAATGAACATCTAAAGCACTTGTTCCTTCCTTTCTCACCCAGCTTCAGGGATGGTAAATTACAGAAGGCCATTTGCCACACACACACACACCTCCAAGCTGACCCACCCTCTTGATGCCATCACCCCTTACCTTCCGCGTAGCACTTCCCTCAGAGACCCCAGCCTTCTATGCCTCATTTCTCTTCCAACTCTTCTCATCCTTAGCTCCTTTTGCTGCTGCACTTGCTCACTCCCTTGCACCAGCCCTCTTTTCCTTCCCACCTTCGTCTCTCCCCAACTGTTGGCAAGGAGAGGATGGGAATTGGCCATGACGGGCATGCAGCAAGTCGAGTTAAATAGCTAGCATATTCCTTTCAGAAATTTAAAATTTTGTTATTTTAGTTATGAACATAGGAATATACAAAATTTCAACCTGCAGGGTATGATAATTCAATCTTTTCTCTGACAAGGAAGGCCTAACTTCCGCCTTTACACTATTAAGGTACAGATCAGAAACCCCAGCAGTTTTTTTTATTTTGACTTGAATGTGAGGATGAGGTGTTTCACTCCAGGTGCGATGCTTTTGTCATATAAGGAAACTTTTATCAATACAGTTCAACTGTAACAAGTTAATTAGCTTAACTGAAATACTTAAACAGAAGATACAATTCTTAACGGCTAATGTACCCCTATTAATTCCAATTTAAGCAATTTTTTTTTTTATAGACTTAAACTCCTCATCAAAACTAGCTGGCAACACACAGGCTTACATGCTTGTCCTTGGGCTGCCAGTCTTGAGCCTCTAGTATACCTCTGCAGAGAGGCAAAGAGATGGAGAGAGACCTATTTCTCCAAAACAGCAGTCTCCTGAGTGGGAGCAAGCAAGCATAAGTGAGAAAAAGTGCAACAGACACACACCTCTTCTTTCAAAATGCAACAATAACTGCCTGCTTGTCACTGTAATATTACCTTTTTCTCTTAACACATGACTGTCAATCAACCTAATCAAAATCATACTCTGAAACCCAAGGGGAAAAAGGCTAAGCAAAAATGCATTAAATGCATCAGACTAAAACAAACACACCTCTAGCTAAAATCAATCATTTGCCTGCATTTTCAATATGAGATCAGCCTGTTGCTGCAGTCAAATCAGCACAATGTAAAACAGAACTCCATTTTAAACAAGCCATAGATACATTTGTTAAAGACACAGTACTATAACAGCACTGATTGTAATAGAGAAAATCTGACTCACTTAAACATGTTTCTCTTACAAGTTTCACTCCTTGGGAGCCCAACTACATCGTTAAGGGAGAAATTATAACACTGTCCGTGATTTCTTTTCCAATCAGATCTACAAGGTGACATGTTCTGAACTTTTCTTGGACAAACGACATATGAAGCAGCTAACACAGTGAGCAACATCAGTAACACAACATGGCTGCAGACTTCAGTGATTTGCCTCCAGTCAGTCAATCAGAAGAGAACCATCTCACAAAACAATGATACAAAACAGAGTTTAGAGGCTTCAGAAATAATTAACAAGTGCTGTGATAGGATCTTGATTTTTACGAGCTTGGGCACTTTGTCACTGAAGTGCTTTTGAAATAGTCACTTTTGTACTGTTGGAAACACAGCAGCCAATTTATATACTGCAGACTTGCACAGACAGCTGTATTGTTAACTAAATGGTGAACCCAGAGTACTCCCCAAGTAGCCAGAGATGATTCTCCCTTTGCCAAATGGTAAGAAATCTCTGAAAAGTCTAATTCCTTCCACCGACACCCTGCAGAGCATTCCAGGTGAACAATACGTTAAACAGGGATTACAGAAGTAAACCTGTCATCCATTTTTCCACAGGAACACAAGATTCTTTGGAAAAAAATCAATACATTTGTAAAATGATAAACAAATGTCACTGCAATAAAAATAAACTCCTTTAATGACTGTAGACCAGTGAGCCTAACATCATAACTGGGGAAGTTGCTAGAGTCTATTATCAAGGATTTCATAACTTGGCATAACTTGGAAGGCAGTGTTGGATGAGACAAAGTCAGCATGGATTTACAAAAGGGAAATCATCCTTGATGAATTTACTGGAATTCTTTGAAGATGTAACTAGTAGCGTTGACCAAGGAGAACCAGTGGATGTGGTTTATTCAGCCTTTCAGAAGGCTTTCCACAATGTCTCAACGTAACAGATACTATGCAAAGTTAAAGCACATAGGGTTGCTGGTAATGTCTTCAGATGGATAGAAATCTGATTAGCAGATGGGAAGCAAAGAGTTGGCATAAACAAGTCTTTTTCTGATTGGCAGTCAGTGACTCGTGGGATTCTGCAGGGATCTGTGCTCGGAACCCAACTGTTCAGATTTTGTATTAATGATTTGGAAGAGGGAATTCAATGTACCATCTCCAAATTTGCAGATGATACAAAGTTGGGTGGGAGGGTGAGCTGTGAGGAGGATGCAGAGATGCTTCCATGTGATTTGGACAGGTCGAGTATGTGGACATCTGCATGGCAGATGCAGTATGTGAATAAATGTGAGGTGATCCACTTTGGTAGTAATAATAGGAAGACAGATTATTACTTGAATGGGTGTAAATTGACAGTGCAGATACTCAATGAAATCTTGGGAGTCCTCATGCATCAGTCACTGAAAGTAAACATGCTATAGAGAGAGTGCAGCCAAGGTTTACCAGGCTGATTGCTGGGATGGCAGATCTGCTACATGAGGTGAGACTAGGTTGGTTAGGATTATATTTACTGCAGTTCAGAAGAGTGAATCTCAGAAACTTATAAAATTGTAACAAGGTTAGTCAGGGTCGATCCAGAAAGAACGTTCCCAATAGTGGGGTAGTCCAGAACGAGGGGTCATAGTTGGAGGACAAGGGGTAAACCTTTTAGAACTGAGGTGAGGAGAAATTTCTTCATCCAGAGGGTGGTGAACGTGTGGAATTCAGTACCACAAAGTAGTCGAGGCCAAAACACTGTCGGATTTCAAGATGAAATTAGATATAGCTCTTGGGGCTCACGGGATCAAAGGAGATGGAGGGGGTGGAAAACCAGGATACTGAATTCAATGATCAGCAGAGCAGGCTACAAGGGCTGAATGGCCTACTCCTGCTTCTAATTTCTGTTTCTAAAGGTCACTGACTTGAAATGTTAACTGCCTGTTTCCCTACAGGTGCTGCCTGCTGAGTGTTTCCAAGATTCTCTGTTTTGAATTTCAGACTCCCAGCATCTGCTGTGTTTTGCAACAAGAATAATTGCTGGTCCTCCAGTACAGTACTGAGGGACTGCTGCACCAGCAGACATATTGGGCGGGATTTTCTGACCTCACTCAGGCAAGGCTCGTAAAATCTCGCCTGAGGTGAAATGGAGAATTCCGTTCTGAGAGCCACAGCCACCCCGATTCCAGGCAGGTGAGGCAGTAAAATTCTAGCCATTGTTTTTTTGATAAGTCAGCAAACCAGCACGTTATCTGCCCTGTAACATGGACATAAAAATTCCTTTAGCCCCATTGCAAGAACAGCTGCAGAGTAAAGCCCAGCATCTTGGTCAATATTAATACCTCAACTGATTTCACAAGAAATCTCTCTTATCATTGTCACATTGCTGTTTTGAATGCTTACTGTGCTGAATTTGACCACATCACAACAGTAATTCAAATGTACATTAGTATAAAGCACAAAATGAACAGGTCTTCTGTCTCTGCACCTCCCTCAGCTGTTGCCATGTCACTTAGATAAAGCAGGTTGCAGAGCAAACATTAAACCTCCCACGAGTTGATCCACTGGATGCTTTTAATGAGGTGACAGTTACCAAGAGGGAAAAATAGGTGAAGCAATCCAAACCCCCAACAACTCCACCACTTGCTCCGCTTCCAATAATCATAGAGGACTCCAAAGCTTCAGTCAAGCTCAGTGAGATTTTCAACCACTTAGTTTGGACTTGTGACTGGATGGAAAACCTGCGTAATTTTTGACCTCGTATCTTGATTCTGACATCTAAACATGGATTAAACTTATGTTGTGTGTGGCTTGGAATCATGCTGGCGTAGTAAATGTGAGTAGCAATACTAAAAGCTTCTAAACATTATTCAGAAAGTATTTGATCATTATCAAACTTGAAAATCTTGTAACAAATTCTCATTTTAGAGGAGATACCAATCAAAGTTGTTCCTAAGTATTAGAATATAACATGTAGTAAATCTATTTGAACTGCAATTCAAAATGAAGATGTACAAATCATTGCTAGTCACTACACCAGAACACACATATTGCAGTAGTTTTAGTGAAGGCCCCTGATTTCCAAACTTGGGCTCTTTCCTGTTGACTACCTTTCACCAAGGTTTGCCTATGAGAAGGGGCCTGCCAAAATGAAAAAAAAATCAAGATCTGCCTTTACGTTAAATCACTTCAGGACTGAACTTGATTTTCACGTTCAAGTTCAGAAGCAAGACTTGAACCCATAAATCTCTGACCAGAGGCAGAGTGATACCAAACAGGCCATGGTCGACACTGAAGCCCTGCCAATGTAAATTCTACTTCTCAAAAATTCAGCTTTGTATACAGCGAATAGATAAGTGAATTGCAGTTCCTTTTTACTGTGGATAAAAATAAGGCTATTCACAAGAGGAATCTTTAAACACGTAAAACCAGACTGCTATCTCATCGGAACAGATCGAAACCTTTACCTCAATTTAAATCCAAGAAATTCCCCATCTCGCACAATACCACATCCAGTGAGAGAGAGATCCAAAACAGATCAGCTAGACATGCACAACGAGCACAGTGCTTCTACATACAGACAGATGACCATCCACTATTTTGCATTCCTCATATAGATCATGATCTCAGGGTGTCCCACAGCGCTTCTATTTCATAAACTGAATCATTGTTTTATAACCTAATGCAGCAATTAGTCACACAAACTTGAAAATAACAGTTAATTCAGTAAAATGGTTGGTTCAGTCAAAGGAGCATGTTTTCCAGCACACTGGGGCAATACTCTGCTCTTCTCCAAACTGTAAGATACAATCTTTTAATCCACCAGGGTAGCAAGACAGAACCTCAGTTTAACATTTCACCTGCAAGATCAATCATAAAAAATACACAGCCCATCAAAGTAACGTCATCATTTGCTTCACTTCACAGCAGCTTTTTTTAAAATCACAATTACTCACAATTTTCTTCTCCAAGTATATCCAGCCTTCTCTCTTGTGAAGGCACTGACCCTTCTTAATGGTTCTGTGGGCACAAACAACCTTTGGGTATCTCATACCATTCATTTGCAAAGAAACAGCATTTGATTTTAACAAAGAGATCACTGTGTGCCCAACCCAATCCATACATAGCTCAATTCCATCAGGGATTAATGAGCAGACGTTTGAAGCTACCTCAGTTTGCACTCCTAACTTCCAAGCGTTGTGCCCAAGAGCAGCAAAAGTTCTTTAATTATAAATCAAACGTCTGAGTCTGGTTATTTCAATGTCACAACACGTGGGACCTTAATCGTGAGTTGAGCTCTGAGAACGGAATTAACTGCTATCAAGAGAAGGGGACTTTATCCCGCCACTCCCTTCACCATACCACAGAACTGTTGATTTTGAATGCAGGCAGCCATTTCCTTTCAACTAAAATCAAACAAACAAGCTGACAACAGAAGGTAAAAGCCAAATACTGCAAATGCTGGAATTTGAAACAAAATAAGAAAACGCTGGAAAATCTCAGCAGATCTGACAGCATCTGTGGGGAGAACATAGAGCCAACGTTTCAGATCTCAATGGCCCTTTGGCTCCATTCTCTCTCCACACATGCTGTCAGGCCTGTGAGATTTTCTAGGCATTTTCTGACAACAGAAGATTACTGGGCTGTTGCTGCTGAAATGTTCTTCCACAATCAGATGGTACCAGAGCTATTCAAAGTTGCAGCAACTGTCGACCAACAAAGCCTTTCAAAAACACCAAATTTAATAGAACAGAGATTCAAAATGGTACGTTCATTCTGGTCCAGGAACTGCAAAATTGCTTCAGTCGTTATTGAGGGGGCAGGGGAGAAAAGCACTTTTATAGCATATGGAATAATGCCTCATTGTTTTCCTGCCAAGTCTCACAGGGTCATCCTCAAGGAGCATTAGATACCAACAGCAAGAGAACATTATAATTACGCCTCTTCCCCACAAAATAGAACGAAAGCTGAGATCTCAAACATTTAAACGGGTCAATTATCATCATCACGAACTGGCAATAAAACTGAAAATTTGGCTTTTCCAATATTAGGAAATGAAAATGCTTTTCTACAGATTTTGAGTAACACCCACACAGTATTTAGAGCTCTCAGCAGCAGCAACATCCACGTTGTCTATCTTGACCTATGACAGACTACATCCCGCAAGCAAAGCATCATTTGTGCAATTACAGGCAAATCCATTTTGGGCTCCAGTAGCAGCAAGGAGGACATTACAAGGGAGATTTGTGTTAAACAGGAAGGGAGAAAACAGAATGGAGAATTGAAGGATGCCTCAGTGAACACCAATACACAGCAGATTTCTGCATTAAAAAAACCAGTCTGAAACAAAAAAAATCAGTGACTCGGTGTTAACCCTCCAAGTAAAATGCTAAAATATACAGCAAGCTACCGGCGATTAAAAGCAACTCACACTTCACTGAAGTGCTCTGCAACACCTCCCTCCAACAGTCACATATAACATGACTACATTAATAGCCCACTCCCTCTCTGCCTGCACACCCCCCCCCCCACCCCCCCCCCCACCCCCCCCCCCCCCGCCCCAGTCCACAAACTCATCAGTTGATTCTTAAATTATAAATCCAATGGTACAGCTGTTGTGGTTGGAGGTCAAAAAGATTGCACAGGCGCGAACAAGTCTAATCTTAGAAGAGACATCATAACTGACCCAAACATCTTGGATTTGGGAAAAGGGATGGAAGAGGACAAGATATCAGACTAAACTGACTTGCACTGAGAAGAAACACCAGGGTTCCAACCCTTGATCACAACTTAGTATTTATTTGCAATGCGCCATAAGACATAGGAGCAGAATTAGGCCACTTAGCCCATCGAGACTGCTCTGCTATTCAATCATGGCTGATTTTTTTTCTCATCCCCATTCTCCTGCCTTTTCCCCATAACCCCTGATCCTCTTAACAATCAAGGACCTATCTATCTCTGTCTTAAAGACACTCAACGACCAGGCCTCCACAGCCTTCTGTGGGCAAAGAGTTCCACAGATTCACCACTCTCTGGCTGAAGAAATTCCTCCTCATCTCTGTTTTAAAGGATTGTCCCTTTAGCCCGAGGTTGTTCCCATCGTGCCCACTGTTCAGAGAAGCACAGAACTGAGTTTGCCAATAATGTCCTTTCACTTAATCTCCAACTAGAACTAATCTTCAACTGCCTCTTTTGGGGCAATTGTGACCTGTATGAAAAGGAAGGGTTGCACTTGAATCCCAGGGGGACCAATACCCTGGTGGGAAGGTTGGCTAAGGCTACTGGGGAGAAGTCAGACTCAGAAGGCTTGGGGGGGGGGGGGGGGGGGGGGGGTGTAGGAATCAAATTGAAGTGACTGGGAGAGAGGTTAGCTCACAAATAGAGAAAGCTTGTTGACAGTGTGAGAGGGAGGATAGGCAGCTGATTGAGAAGGGGAGCGATGACAACAAAGTGGATGAGCTTAGAGCATGGATCACTACTTGGAAATGTGATGTGGTGGCCATTTCAGAGACTTGGATGACTCAGGGACAGGACTGGTTACTTCAAGTGCTGGGTTTCAGATTTTCAGAAGGGACAGGGAGGGAGGCAAAAGAGGTGGGGGAGTGGTACTGTTGATCAGAATAGTGTCATGGCTACAGAAAAGATGGACACCATGGAGAGATTGTCTATGGAGTTTCAGAACAGGAAGGAATCAATAACTTTACTGGGTGTTTTCTACAGGCCGCCCAATAGTAACAGGGATGTTGAGGAGCAGATTGGGAAGCAGATCCTGGAAAAGTGTAATAATAAGTATTGTTGTGATGGGAGATTTTAATTTCCCAAATATTGATTGAAATCACCGTAGGGTAAGGGGTTTAAATGGGGAGGAGTTTGTGAGGTGTGTTCAGGAGGGTTTCTTGACACAGTATGTGGATAAACCCAACAAGAGGAGAGGCTGTACTTGATTCGGTATTGGGAAATGAACCTGACCAGGTGTCAGATCTCTCAATGGGAGAGCATTTTGGAGATAGTGATCATAATTCTATCTTCTTTACAATAGCATTGGAGAGAGGTAGGATCAGGCAAGTTCGCAAAGAGTTTAATTGGAGTAAGGGAAATTATGAGACTATCAGGCAGGAAATTGGAAGCTTAAATTGGAAAGAGGTTTTCTCAGGGAAATGTACCGAAGAAATGTGACAAATTTTCAGGGAATATTTGTCTGGAATTCTGCATAGTAACATTGCAATAAGACAGGGAAGTTATGGTAGGTTACAGAAACCATGGTGTACAAAGGCTGTAATAAATCTAGTCAAGAAGAAAAGCTTACAAAAGGTTCAGAGAGCTAGGTAATGTTAGAGTTCTACAAGAGTATACGGCCAATAGGAAGGACCTTAAGAAGGAAATCAGGAGAGCCAGAAGGGGTCATGAGAAGGCCTTGGCAGGCAGGATTATGGAAAACCCGAAGGCATACTACAAGTGTGTGAAGAGCAAGAGGATAAGATGTGAAAGAATAGGACCCATCAAGTGTGACAAAAGTTTGTATGGAACCGGAAGAAATAGCAGAGGTACTTAATGAATGCTTCAGTATTCACTATGAAAAAGGATCTTGGTGGTTGTAGTGCAGACTTGCAGCAGACTGAAAAGCTTCAGCATGTAGATATTAAGAAAGAGGATGTGTTGAAGCTTTTGAAAAGCATCAAGTTAGATAAGTCGCCAGGACCAGATGGCCTGTACCCCAGGTTACTGTGGGAGGTGAGGGAAGAGATTGCTGAGCCTCTGGCGATGATCTTTGCATCATCAATGGAGATGGAAGGGGTTCCGGAGGATTGCGGATGTTGTTCCTTTATTCAGGAAGGGGAGTAGATATAGCCCTGGAAATTAGAGACCAGTGATTCCAATCTCAGTGGTTGGTAAGTTGATGGAGAAGATCCTGAGAGGTGTAATATGATTAAGAATAGTCAGCATGGCTTTGTCAAAGGCAGATCATGCCTTACGAGCCTGAGTGAATTTTTTGAAGATGTGAGTAAATACATTGATGAAGGAAGAGCAGTAGATGTAGTATATATGGACTTCAGCAAGGCATTTGATAAGGTGCTCCATGCAAGGCTTATTGAGAAAGTTAGGGGGCATTGCTTTGTGGATCCAGAACTGGCTTGCCCACAGAAGGCAAACAGTGGTTATAGATGGGTCATATTCTGCATGGAGGTCAGTCACCAGTGGAGTGCCCCAGGGATCTGTTCTGGGACCCTTGCTCTTTGCGATTTTTATTAATGACCTGGATGAGGAAGTGGAGGGATGTGTTGCTAAGTTTGCTGATGACACCAAGGTTGGATAGTGTGAAGGGATGTCAGAAATTGCAGCAAGACATTGACAGGATGCAAGACTGGGCGAAGGAGTGACAGATGGAGTTCAACCCAGGTAAGTGAGAAGTGGTTCATTTTGGCAGGTCAAATAGGATGACAGAATATAACATTAATGGTAAGTCTTGGCAGTGCGGAAGATCAAAAGGATCTTGGGGTCGGAGTTCATAGGACACTCAAAGCAGCTGTGCAGGTTGAAGCTGTGGTTAAAAAGGTGTATGGCGGACTGGCCTTCATCAATCGAGGAATTGAGTTTAGGAGTCGAAAGATAATGTTGCAGCTATGTAGGACCCTGGTAAGACCCCACCTGGAGCACTGAGCTCAGTTCTGGTCGCTTCATTACAGGAAGGATGTGGAAGCCATAGAAAGGGTGCAGAGGAGATTTACAAGGATGTTGCCTGGATTGGGTGGCATGCCTTATGCGGATAAGTTGAGGGAACTCGGCGTTTTCTCCTCGGAGAGATGAAGGATGAGCAGTGAACCGATTGAGGTGTATAAAGATGTTGAGAGGTACTGATTGAGTGGATAGTCAAAGGCTTTTTCCCAGGGCTGAAATGGTTGCCACAAGAGGTCACAGGTTTAAGGTGCTGGGGAGTAGGTACAGAGCAGATGTCAGGGGTAAGTTTTTCACTCAGAGGGTGGTGGGTGAGTGGAATGGGCTGCTGGCAACAGTGGTGGAGGCAGATTCAATAGGGTTTTTTAAGAGACTTTTAGATAAGTACATGGAACTTCGTAAGATAGAGGGTTATAGGTAAGCCTAGTGATCTCTAAGGTAGGGACATGTTCGCAGAACTTTGTGGGCCGAAGGGCCTGTATCGTGCTGTAGTTTGTCCATGTTTCTAGAAGAGTGACCATGAGTGTGACACCAGGGAGTTCCCACACCCAGATCCTTTCAGAATGAATTATGTTCTCACACAATGGGATGAGCAATTTTAAAATGCTTTTCACACAAGCATGACAAGTCTCAGTCCAAGGTGGAAAAATTGGTAACTCTTTCTTTGGCAGCTGCTCTCCTGAACTAAGAGAATAGGATGTGATTAGTGGGAAGGGCTGAGTACTAATCACAAGTGGGAGAATGAAAGAGGCATGAAGAATTAGGCACTCCTTGGGCTATGCTTGTATTCTGAAGCACCATCTGTCAAGTCAGCCCCTGTTATCACTCGACCTATTTCCCATGTTGCTATCAATACAATACAAAAGAAAGCCATTTCACTTAAGTCAACGTGCTTTCATGCTTCGGCATATGTTTAAATGCTGTGCTACTTTCAACTTTTTAGCATATAGTACCTCAAAGCTGCCATGGTGCTCACTTCATCCGAGTAAAATGCAGTGACAAATTCTCCCTCTGGACAAGACGCAAGAGCCACTGCTGGACAGGATTAGACTTTTAACTTTTTAGCTGACATATTTTGCAAACGTCTTAAACTGCACCATAATACTTCACCTAAATCCAACTGACAATTATGCAGGTAACAAGCCAAGACAGGTATATTCCAGTTGTGAAAAAGGAAATATTCAGCCTGGTACCTTTCTCACATGATTGCCAAATCGACAGACTTTAAATAAACATCATGTAGTGTAGATTTAAATCTTCAGTTTATGAACAGCTGGAGCACCACGATGGAATTTACTCCCGGGCCATGAAATGAAGCAAGAAACCAACGTTTGTCTAATTTGCCAAAAGCCATTAGCAGCGTGCCACTAGCAACCAGCAGCATGTGCCTGACAGAACAGAAATGAAAGCTTTTAGTCATTTGGGTATTCTGGTGAAATGGTGGAATCATTCCAAGGGCCAACCTGCAGCAGTCTGCAGTGCCTGTGATTATTTGTGTTGACTGTGTCAACGCCCATCATGGAAATACATCCAGTCAAGACCAGTATAGCAGTGTTTTAATTTCCAACCGCTTCCCCTTCCTGAAGGTGCCAGCCTTTACTACACTACTGTTTCCAAGGCATCCAGAATTTCACCCAAGTGGCGATTCTTCAAGTGCGAAGCCTCAAAAGTGCTTGCAACAAATTCAACCACAGGGGAAATCACAACCAAATCCAATGTTCTTTTCACATGCCGAAGTGCAGACTTTTCAGCAGATACTACTGAATAAAGGCACAAACCTTGCTTAAGGTCCTGCTTTGGTCCAAGACGTTCAGCAGTTCAACTCCTGCTCCCAGTGAAAGCAACCAACTCAAGAGGTAGCTGGGAATCACAAAGGGATTTCAGGCTCCTCACAGCTCAAACACTAACTCAACTACTGGGGAAGTAACCAGCAACTTCAATTTGCTTTACCCCATACAGGTTTGCTGGGTCTTGGAACTGTCAACGGTTGTTGCCTGTGTCGCCTAGCTGAGCATCAACAGTGGCATTTCTGTATCACTTCCGTTATGAGTTGTAATCATCTGCACAAGCTTTACGCATAAGGATTATTTACAGTAATGTCCTTGTGGAAACCAGCCAAGAGGATGAAGATTGTGAATCTAAATGACCTCCATTTGAATCCCGTGATTTAAAATGAATTCTTTCAGAACACAGCATACGTTAGAGTACAATCTCTACTCAGCTGACTGGATTCCAATGGGGCTTGAAGATAGCCTCTTTTTGGTTTAGGACTCTATCCATACCCACAATAATACCCCAGCTTAAAATAGAAGCATGACCTCTTGCTGCCAAAATACAATTATGGATACAAAGGCATGTGACTGCACCTGCAAGATTCAAAGAACAATCTGTTTAAAGTAAATGTAGATGCACAAAGCAGCAAGTTCTATCCAGAGTGATGCTGCCAAAAACACCTTGCTAGCCTGTAGATGCACTCACGCAATCCAGGGCAAAACCAAATACAGATGCCACTCACTACTACTTATCTAAGGCACTTTGCTTTGGAGAGTTGGAAATCCCCCGAGCAAACACTGTCCAAAAGGAATCAGGCAGCTGACTGGTTGGGAACCTTGTGCAGTAAATGGTCACAAGTGTCACCATCATTCTAATTTCAGAAAAATCTTTCAGGCAAGAATATGGCCAACTTGTGATCTTGCACAAAACCTTGCGACAAGCTCAAAATACCAAAGTGCCAATGACAATTATTTTCTATACCATAAATATGGGGTGGGGAGATTTCGCTCCACGTTGACTAAAATTGAACAAGCAAATCTGTTGTCTAGATGCAAAGCACTAATCTGCAATCTCAACAAATACAGATGTGTAGGTGATCCAAAAATGGTTCTGAAGGTTGCTCCTTCAAAATATACATACCACTATTTAAACTACTTGCATGACAAGTCCAAAGGGACAAATCACTCCATTATTGTCAATTACGAAGCTGCCGGTCACAGCATGTTAACCACGCGATACATCAGGCTTTTACTGTCTACTCAGGAGATCACACCTCATGATGCTGCAATTCCACCTCAAATGTGTGTCAGATTATACACTACACAGCAACAACTGCATAACAAACATGTTCAAGTAGTAAATAGCACCTCGTTAACGTCCAATTACCTTTTAAGTGGTAGCAAGATACATGCTAACAAAATTGTGCCAGAAATGTGGTCTGCTTCAGCGCTAGATGAGATGTCACAGGAAGAATTTGCTCTGCTGTTACCTTAGTGACCATGACACTCCATGGAAACCAACATGAATGGCTCAGGCCGTGTGTAGCATCAAAACGAAGAGGAGGGAGAACGGGACTGGGAGCTGGTCAGTGAAGGCATTGTGCGAAGGATGACTAACGTTCACCCTTCAGCTTTCTCTTTGTGCCTTGATGGGAACAACCTTCCCAATATAAAACCAAGCTCTCCAAAAGACAGAGATAGCTCAGTATTCATAGTGCCATGAGTTCAGATCAGATTGCCATGGAGGGCTGTTGTGCTAGCAATCTCTATACAATTCGATTATTTTTAATGAGGTATTTATTTTAACAGTCTTCACATCTGACTTTTCAGTGGGTGGTTTAAATAAAGCTAGTTACATTGCACATGGCTTTTCTTAATGTATTTAACAGTACAGTCATGTTGCATCATCACAGCCCAACTGCTTTTAACTGTGTCAAGTGTTGACCACCAACAGTGTCCACAGCAACACACACAAAAAGCAGCGAGGATTGTATTCTGTTGTAGTACAATAACCCTTCAGCTTTTTCAATGCTCTGAGAGTGTTACTGGCCTTCTATTGTTCTCATGTTTGAAGCAATGAAGTCAGTTGGTTTGGTTTTAAACTTGGCCTTATATTAGTGCCCATTTCTTATGTTCAACATATGGGATGTGAATGTCACAGGCAATACCAACATTTATTGCCCGCCCCAAAATTCCCATTAGAAGGTGCTGACGAGCTGCCTGCTTGGACCATTGCAGCGCATATGGTGCTTGTGCTCCCAGAGTGCTGTCAGGAAGGGTGTTCCAGTGCCAATGAAAGGGCTCACTCCAAAGTCAGACTGGTGGGTGGTTTGGAGGGAAACTTGCAGGTGATGATTCTCGCTATTGTGCACGTGTTTTTAGACACGAGGTTGGAGACTTTGAAGTGTTGCGCTACCACTGTGCATTGGTGGTGAATGTGATGCCAGTCAAGCAAGCTGATTTACTCTGGATGAAGCCCACCTTCTAGAGTGTTGTTGGAGCTGAACTCATTCAGTCAAGATTGTGCCATCAGATCAGATCAGCCATAATCTTATTGAATGGCGGGGCAGGCTCGAAGGGCTAGTTGGCCTACTCCTGCTCCTATTTCTTATGTTCTTACGTGCCTTTAAGATGGTCAACAGATTTTGAGGAGACAGCAGGGGAGGTACTTGTCTCCGAATTCCGAGCATGGTCTTGCAGACAGTATTTACATGAACTGGCCAGTTCAATTTCTGGTCAATGGTACCTGTCAGGATGTTGAGAGTGGGAAATTCAGTGATGGTAATGCTACTGACCATCAGTGGTTAAATTTTCTCTTGATGGAGATGGTCATTGCCTGGGACTGTGCGACACAGATGTCACTTATCGGTCCAAGCCCAAATGTTGTCCAGGTCTTGCTGTGTGTAGGCACAGAAGACTTCAGAATCTGAGTCATGAATGGTACTGAAGAATGCTTGCTGGTGATATGTACATCACACTTCTGACCTCATCATGAAAGCAAAGTTATTAGGCCCAAGATTCTTGCCATTGCTCTGGCCACTCAGTCCCCCAGAGAATGTAAAGGTCACACTCTGAATTTACAAATGGATGATAAAGCAGAACCTCAAGAAATGCAAAGGAGCTCTAGCATTGCAATCACTGCCACAAACCATAGAGTCATCTCCAAAGGGAACGTCCTACCATGAGGCATTGATGCCTATGCTTCAGCAGCTCTTGTGGCCATTCTGTGCACGTTCATAGAATTCTTATAGTGGAATCCATTCAGTCCATTGAACCTGCATTGACAACAATTGCACCCAGGCCCCACGTATTTACCCCGCCAATCCTCTGACACTTTGGGACAGTTCAGCATGGCCAATCCACCTATCCTGCACATCTTTAGATGTGTGGGAGGAAACCCATGCAGACACAGGGAGAATGTGCAAATTCCACACAGTCACCCAAGAGCAGAATTGACAGCAGTGCTAACCACTGTGCCAGTGCAACAGTAAGTAACTGAACAGTAAAAGGATGCTACATGTCCTCACCCCAAGAGCAGACTTGCATTTGCTTGTGGCAATAAGTAGATAGTAACAGAACATACACACCTGAGCCAATTATTCCCAACAATTCACAAGGAAGAGGAGGCACTCAAGCCATCAACACTATGATGTGCCTCTAGATTAAGTCAGCTAAGTTTGCAAAGCTCAGCATCAAACAAGGGCTTCAGGATAGCTTTGTTACTCAGTCATCAGTGCAGATTCCAAATCAGCACCTCCTCTCCCCAAACTCAGCATCTGAGGTGGAGCTGGGGTTGCAGGGTGATTAGTGAGCAAGGGAACAGGAATTTCCAATCTTTATGAAATATGGTCAAAAAGAAAAAGTTTGCAGCAAGTGAAGAACTTCTGGATTATATCCTGAAATATTGCTGTTAGCAATTGAGTCATTCACCAAATGATTGCTTCAGTCGAAAGCTATTCAAGCACACCCTTTTCAGTTCCACAGCTCCCAGAAATCCCAGAGTTTTATCATGTACAGACCACTGCCGTGTCTACGTCAGTACAATAAAGTCTCGTTATTATTGCACTTTATCCCACCCACCTAAGAGGACAAGGTCACACTGGTAGACCTCAGTGCCATAAATGCACTCATCAGATGGTAAAGCAACCTACACCATGAACCATCCCCAGCCAAAATGATTTCATTGTTTACATAGGAACAGAATTAATCAAAACTGCCACCTCCAAACAAGAACAGCACTGACCGGTTATCACCATGACTGCACTAGACACAAGCTGATTTATTTGACTTTAGTCTTTGAATGCTTAAAAATAAATATCAAGGGCAAGCCAGCTCACATTCTAACATGACAGCAATATGAGATCTTGTTACTAGTTCCACTCACACTCACCCAGCTTCTCATTTTCTGGCTCTAACTGGACTTCCCACAACAGTACTCCCAAACAGACTGCACAGAAAGAAAAGGCTGGTATCTGAAGACCACTCTAAGTTAAACTTTCCTCCTTCCCCTTTGCAGAAAATGTTGTGTCTTATACATTCTAAATCACTTGCTCAAAAACAGCAATCATGTTTAGATGGAGAACATGCAATCCTTAACTTCAGTCTTTTAAACTGAGGCACAATCAAATCACCAACGGATTCCATAACCTCTTCCCTCAAAATGCTATTTTCTATTAAACTGATCTACTCAGAGCTCCATGAGCTGCAATCTACTTACTCAATCCAAAAATCGGTTTTAAAAGCCACCAATTTGTCAGAAATTGATGACTTACTGGGTAAATTTTTGTATCTTAATTTTTTTAATGCATTTAGGTATCTGAAGGCCACAGAAATACATTTCAAAGCTTAAAATACCAACACGAAACCAAAAATACTGCAGATGCTGGGAATCTGAATTTAGAACAAAGATGCTGGAAATGCTCAGCAGGTCAAGTAGCAATGAAAAAGAAACAGGAGCCACTAACTATGCCTTTCTCTCCACAGGTGCTGCTTGATCTGCTCAGTATTTACAGCCTTTTCTGGATATCTGCAAACTTGCTTCATTTTCTTTCAACACCCCATTTTCCAAAGAACTTAGCTTTGCAAGCAGAAATGCCAAGACTTAAAAACCCCGACAGTACTTGTGGAGATGAATTACTGAAATTAACTGGCTCAACTGTATAATGTCTGCGCAGAACAATGTCAAGCTTTCCACTGCATGGCCAGTCGCTGGTCCAGTGCAAATCTGATATTTCTCTATTAATCAATATAAACATAATCAGAGTGACCTTCCCTCCATACAGCTGTCTTCTCCATTGCTTTCCAGATCAACTCCAACTCGGCAGCTGGGGCAGCATACAAAAATCAAGACTCAGCCTGTCACTCCAACAACACTGCAAATTCAATCACCTTACTTTGCAATGAAAGTGGTATCGAACTATGATACAGTTCAACATGAGGAAACTATCTTTCCTCACGGGAGGCACGGTAGCACAGTGGTTAGCACTACTGTTTCACAGCTCCAGGGACCTGGGTTCGATTCCTGGCTTGGGTCACTGTCTGTGCGGAGTTTGCGCATTCTCCTCGTGTCTGTGTGGGTTTCCTCCGGGTGCTCCAGTTTCCTCCCACAGTCCAAAGACGTGCGGGTTAGGTTGATTGATCATGCTAAAATTGCCCCTTAGAGCCCTGAGATGCGTAGGTTAAAGGGATTCGTGGGTAAAAATGTAGGGATATGGGGGTAAGACCTGGGCAGGATTGTGGTTGGTGCAGACTCGATGGACCGAATGGCCTCTTTCTGTGTTGTAGAGATTCTATTTGGCCCATCGTGCTTGTGCCACCTCTCCTATCCAACTCTTGCCACTTGCGTGTTTGTTCCTCAAGGCCCCACGTATTTTCTTTTTGTGTACCTTTCCAATTTTCTTATAAAAATTACCATTGAATTTGCCTCCACAATCCATTTTGGAGTACATTTCTGAACATAACTGGAACCAAACGTTTTTCCAACCTCTCATGTTGCCTCTAGTTTTTGCCACTGATCTTAAATCAGTGGCCTCTGGCTAACTGATCCTCCTGCCACTGGAAGGTTTCTCCTTATTTAGTCCCTCAGAATCCCTCCTCATTTTGAATTTGATGCAATTACTTGGTAGGTTGCTGGGCACAGCTCAAGTCATTGGAAACAGTCCCTACACAGCTGTGCAGGCCAGAATTCAGTCGAGGTCAGTTATTCTTTCAAGTCAGATTTCACTAATACTCACCACTTAGTTAGATTAAAGGTCCAGCTTCTATTTTGGGAATCAACTTGGAGAGATAGTTGAAGGATTTCTGACTCTGCCACATGCAAATTCATCTGGGCGAAGACAAGTGCCCACTCCACCGCAGTCCCTCAAATTGATCAGCTGACACCTCGAACATTCAACGTGTAATTACATGACAATCAGATCCCTACTTTAGGCTAAACCAGCTAACTTCAGCAAGTAGTGGCAGTGCTACAAATATCGCCTCGTTGTCCGTGCTGCAAGTGGGTAAGGAGATTTGTGATTCTGATAGCTAGCTGTAAATTCTGATCCTAATGACACACAAGAGGGCAACAGGATGGAACAAGGAGCAAGCTCAGCTGTGTGGCCCTCTGCTCCTGAAACTCTGCGATATTCCCTACCAATTCTGTCAACACAGCCACCATGGCTCAGTGCCTAAGTACACTGCGCAGTGTGGCACAATGCCATGCATACCAGCAAGGTCCCTGGTCTCAGCTCAGCCAGCCAAGCTCAGCTAGAATGACAGCCTGAACATCAACAATTCTGTCTGAGAGTGGAGGTGGGATGGGGGAGAAAGAGTACCTCGTTTGCTTAAGGTTGAAGGATAACTATAAATGTCACATTAAGACAGCAAATAAAATGATTGCTAGTTCAATGGGTACCTCATTGTTGGCAGTTCAGAAATAATAGCAATTTAGCATCAAAAGGGCATCACCTTCCAGGAGACAAAAGGGGAAAATTAGAGCAATGGATAAAAATAGATTAGGAAAATATTAGGATACTGTAAAATTAGTTTATATATTCCTCTCAGCAACTTAAGACAGCTTGAGTATATCTCCCCGTTCTATCGCAACCATGATGTTTTTGCCATTCTAAGAGTAACCCTCAGCTTAAGGAGTGAATTGTAAGTTTCCCAGAATGACATTTGCTGGGCAAAAAAGCATTTTCAAAACAAACCTGCCAATCCTACTCGAATACACAGGAGATCAATGAAAGCAAAATCTTGGTAACTATGGAGTAAATGCAACTCCTGAACATTGCAATTTTTTTCTGCTCATTTCTGTAACAGTAGATTTTTATGACAGTGCAGATTAAATGACCGTGAATTTCAGGTTGAGATTCCACAGAAAGCTTCAGCTCATAAACCAACTGCTGGATCTTGTCCTGCACAGTTTGACAATGCCAGTGTACCCATACAAGTTACTTGGTACCTTTCAATTCATTGTCAGCTTTCTTAACCTTGTCAGAAAATCTTCATTCTTATCTTTAACCTATGCACAGGAAGATCTATTAGCCAATTAAGTTGACTAAGGGGGAGAACCAGCCTCAACTTGCAGTTCTTTGCACCTTTAAATCTGCTAAAGCATCTCACAGAAGCACTAGTTCACAATAAGCTCATAAAATATAGGAGCAGAATTAGGCCATTCAGCCCATCGAGTCCATTCCGCCATTTGATTATGGCTGATACACTCCTCATCCCCATTTCCCTGCCTTCCCCGTAACCTTTCAACTCATTACCAATTAAAAATCTGTTTAACTCTTCCTTAAATTTACTCACTATCCCAGAAACCACCACATTTTGGGGTAGCAAATTCCACAGATTCACAACCCTTTGAGACTAGTTTCTCCACAACTCCATTTTAAATTTGCTATCCTTTCTACCCTGCAATTATGACCTCTCATCCTAGAATGCCCCATCAACAGAATAGGTACAGCTGGCCTTGTCAAACTGTGCAAAATCCAGCAGTTGGTTTATGAGCTGAAGCTTTCTGTGGGATCTCAACCTGAAATTCACAGTCATTTATTCTGCACTGTCATAAAAATCGACTGTTACAGAAATGAGCAGAAAAAAATTGCAATGTTCAGGAGTTGCATTTACTCCATAGTTACCAAGATTTTGCTTTCATTGATCTCCTGTGTATTCGAGTAGGATTGGCAGGTTTGTTTTGAAAATGCTTTTTTGCCAAGCAAATGTCATTCTGGGAAACTTACAATTCACTCCTTAAGCTGAGGGTTACTCTTAGAATGGCAAAAACATCACGGTTGTGATAGAATGGGGAGATATCTTAAGTTGCTGAGAGGAATATATAATTTTACAATATCCAAATACTTTCCTAATTTATTTTTATCCATTGCTCTAATTTTCCCTCTTTCCTCTCCCAGAAGGTGACGCCCTTTTGATATTAAATTGCTATTATTTCTGAACCACGACCAATCGCTCCATGTCTACTTCATCCATACCTTTTATCATCCTGAACACTTCAATGTGATCTTCCCTCACTCTTCTAAAGTCCAGACACTATAGGCCTAACCATACTGAAACCTGACGCCAAACCAATTGGTGGGAGTAACACAATTGGCCAAAAGCAATCACACATCAGAATTTTAAGGAATGTCTAACAATAGGAGAGATAAAGACAGGAAAAACAGTGAAGTTGAGAGTTCAAGAGCTTCGGATTGAGGTGGACTAATGAAAGTTTGTGATGTGCAAGAGGCCAGGAGTACAGATATCTTGAAGCAGGTTACACAGACACAGAAAGGGTATGGACGGCTATGAACAGTGAGAATAGTTTTAAAAAGGATCATGTCTTGCCAGACATGGAGCCAAAAAAAATCCAGCAGCATGAGCCATTTTGAAAACATGGTTGTCATTTCCTGCTTTTTCATTCACAGGGTCAGTGAATATACAAGCCATATAATTTTTCTCATGGTGTGTCTCTCACAAAAAGAGATTCCATCAATTTTTTACAACCAAGCATCAATGGCATAACACAACATGATATCTGAAAAATTAATTTCCAACACCTCTAGCTCCATCCTGTCAGGCTCTTCAATCTTCACTGTGAACTAACAAAGTTTAACAATACTCTTAAAATGTTATCACTGATTGAAGTTGTAACTCAGGCTCGTCTAAATTGTGTGTGTGGGAGTGGATGAGAATAAAATTTAGCCAAGGCCGTCTCCACATACTGCTGGTCAGTCATCGCTGCTAATAAATAATAGGGTGAATGTTGAGTGGGACAACAATAAGCAGATTGTGTTACCCTCAGTGCCCACTAATGAAGGTGGCTCTGACTTGAAGAATGGAAATGTGGGCATTCCACATACCTGTCACCATCAATGCAGCCATCATGATACATTTCAAGGCTGCTGGCAAATAACTCTCTACACACAATGCCCAGGAGTCTGCAGGAACAGGAAAATCCTGCTTGCCTTTTCCTATTCTCAATAATTCAGCCTCACTGTACAAGGCAGGCTCTGGAACAATGGGCACTTGCTGGCTATTTGATACAATGAGGATCATTACAGTGCTGTTGTTTTTCCGGCAAACTCTTATTTCCTACCCCAAGTCTCAGGACCAGAAAAAGTCAACCAGCTTGCTCAACGATTTTATGAGGATCATCACTCAGAAATTGTTGTGCAGAAAATTTCAAGTTAACTAATTCTCACAGCGAAGAAGCAATAAAGTCATAGAGTAAAGAGAAAAGTTCTCTTGCTCAGAGAGCAAGAACTTCAGCATGAATTCTTCCCCTTTCCACTGGCCTTGTGTCTTGGGAGGGATGGTCAACTCAACCAATGACAGGATGGAAGCAAATCATTTCATATCCCATGCACAAGAAAGTCATTCAGATCTGATCAAATGCAGATTCTCCAACAGAATGCAATATTAACGCAATGATTTGGTCTTCCTTTTTACGACTACCTGACTGTGTCAGGAGAGACAGCTTTTGTTGTTTACCCCAACTCTCTCTTTCAAAGCACAAATGTTCCTAATTCACAAATGCGTAGGAATTATTCACTGTATTCATCCAGATGAATACATGCTGAATATGTCACTGAGTTAATGTCATGCCACTTGAGATAGATTCTGGCTAACCTTAGCTATAAATACAGGAGTTTCCTCAGCAAACCATTTTCTCCCATCTGTGGTGCTCAGAGTTGAGGTATTTCTACTTCAAACAAAAAAATCTAACATGGTCACACCCAATGATAACAATTGTTTCTGAAATACTTTTGCATTTCCTGAACACTTAATGCGCAAAAACTACCAAGAAAATTCCTGCTCAGTATTGATGTATATAAATTGCATACTCAAAAACAAAGGCAAGGCAACCAATGTTCTTCATCTCATTCAAATCACTATTCATAAAATGCAAACTTAATTAATCAGTTAAGAGGAGGAATTAGCAAAGCTAACCTGCCCAAAGTAGTAAATGCAGCATCTTTCTCACAGGTCACATAAAAAGCACAGCAAAAACTCTCTGGCATCCAAATCTGTGCTAAACAGCCAGCGAGATCTGTGCCCCTGCTTCTAGATTTAACACACATTTCTGGGGCACTCAGATCACCAAGTACAAGCTCAATTCATAAAACTTACCTTTAACTTCATGGACCATACTTTCTATCACCGAGGAAGGAAAGTCACAAGATCATGGGAACACCATAATTTCACAGTAACTTCACTGCAGTGTTAATGTAAGCCTTATTTGTGACTATGAACTTTATTTTCTAAAAATAACAAAAATGGTGGAAATTCTCAGCAGGTCATACACCATCTATGGAGTCAAAATTATCAGGTCCTGATGAAAGGTGAGTGATCTGCAATGTTAATTGTTCCTGTCCACACATCCTGCTTGACATTATTATTTCCAGCACTGTTCAGTTTGAGGGGCGACCTGATACAAGTTTTTATAATGTTATGAGAGGTACAGATTGGGTGAACAATAGGAAGCTTTTTCCCCAGGACAGAAATAACAATTATAAGCGGGCACAATTTCAAGAGAAGGGAGGAAAGATTCATTGGAGATGTGCGGGGAAGTTTTTTTTTTGCACAGAGGGTGGTGGGGACCTGGAATGCACTGCCAAGTGAGGTGATTGAGGCAGTTACATTAGTCACATTTAAGACTTATCTTGATTGACATTTTGCCAGCTCCAACAAACCCCTTCCTGATGAGCTCAATGCATTCTACACCCGTTTTGAGCAAGAGGTCAGCGTGAGCATGCCTTCCACCTTGGATGAACCTGTAATTGGGGTCACCATCGCACGTCAGAGCAGTTTTCTCGAAGGTCAACCCTTCGAGAAAACAGACGGAGTGGCACTGTTAATCAGTGTCATGGCTGCAGAGAAGGTGGATGCCATGGAGGAACTGTCTACGGAGTCTCTGAGGGCGGAAATTAGGAACAGCAAAGGGTCGATAACTTTGCTGGGTGTTCTCTATAGGCCGCCCAATAGTGACAGGGAAGTTAAGGTGCTGATAGGGAAACAGATCCTAGAGAGATGTAGTAATAACAGAGTTGTCGTGATGGGAGACTTCAATTTCCCAAACATCGACTGGAATGTCCTGAGGGTAAGGGGTTTGGATGGGGAGGAGTTTGTTAGGTGCATTCAGGAGGGTTTCCTGACACAGCACGTGGATAAGCCTACGAGAGGAGAGGCTGTCCTTGACCTGGTGCTGGCTAATGAACCAGGACAGGTGTCGGATCTCTCGGTGGGAGAGCATCTCGGGGATGGAGATCATAATTCTATCTCCTTCACGATAGCATTGGAAAGAGATAGGATCAGGCCGGCTAGGAAGGTGTTTGTCTGGAGTAAGGGGAAATATGATGACATCAGGCAGACAACTGGACGAGTAAACTGGAAGGAGGTGTTCTTAGGGAAAAGTACTGAAGGAAGTGGCGGATTTTCAAGGAGTGTTTGACTGGAGCTCTGCACAATGTTCCGATGAGACAAGGAGGTTTTGGTAGGTCGCGGGAGCCGTGGTGCACGAAGGTTGTGGTGAACCTGGTCAAGAAGAAAAGAAAGGCGTATAAAAGGTTCAGAGAGCTAAGAGATGTTAAGGATCTAGAGGAGTATAAGGCTTGTAGAAAGGAGCTTAAAAAGGAAATTAGGAGAGCCAGAAGGGGACATGAGAAGGCCTTGGCGGGTAAGATTAAGGAGAATCCCAAGGCCTTCTACAATTACGTGAAGAGTAAAAGGATGAGAAGAGAAAGGATAAGACCTATAAAAGGTGAGGAGGGAAAAGTCTGTGTGGAACCGGAAGAAATGGCAGAGGTGCTGAATGAGTACTTTGCCTCGGTATTCATGGTGGAAAGTGATCTGGGAGGTTGTACTGCAGGGTTGCAGCAGACTGAAAAGATTGAGATGTGGATATTAAGAAAGAGGATGTGTTGGAACTTTTAAATTCTATCAAGATAGATCAGTCGCCGGGACCAGATGGGATGTACCCCAGGTTACTGTGGGAAGTGAGGGAAGTGATTGAAGAGCCCCTGGCGATGATCTTTGCGTCATCAATGGAGACGGGAGAGGTTCCGGAGGATTGCGGACGTGGTTCCTATTTTCAAGAAAGGGAACAGGGGTAGCCTGGGGAATTACCGACCGGTGAGTCTGACCTCAGTGGTTGGTAAGTTGACGGAGAAGGTTCTGAGGGACAAGATTTATGAGCATTTAGAGAAGTTTGGAATGATCAGAAATAGTCAGTACGGCTTTGTCAAGGGCAGGTCGTGCCTTACGACCCTAGTTGAGTTCTTTGAAAATGTGACTGAACACATTGACAAAGGAAGACTGATGGACGTAGTTTACATGGACTTCAACAAGGCGTTTGATAAGGTGCCCCGTGCAAGACTTCTTGAGAAGATGAGAGGGCATTGGATCCAAGGGGCTTTGGCCTTATGGATCCAGGACTGGCTTCCCTGCAGAAGGCAAAGAGTGGTTGTGGATGGGTCTTTTTCTACATGGAGGTCAGTCACCAGTGGAGTGCCCCAGGATCTGTTCTAGGACCCTTGCTGTTTGTCATTTTCATAAATGACCTGGATGAGGAAGTGGAGGGATGGGTTAGTAAGTTTGCCGACGATACGAAGGTTGGTGGTGTTGTGGGTAGTCTGGAGGGATGTCAGAAATTGCAGTGTGACATAGATAGGCTGCAAGACTGGGCGGAGAAGTGGCAGATGGACTTCAGCGCGGATAAATGTGTAGTGATCCATTTTGGCAGGACCAACGGGATGCAGGAGTACAATATCAAGGGTAGGAGTCTTAGCTGGGTTGAAGAGCAGAAGGATCTTGGGGTCCAGGTCCATAGGACTCTTAAATCGGCCTCGCAGGTGGAGGACGTGGTCAAGAAGGCGTATGGTGTACTGGCCTTCAATTAATCGAGGGATTGAGTTCAGGAGTTGGTAGGTAATGCTGCAACTTTGTAGGACCCTTGTCAGACCCCACTTGGACTACTGTGAGCCGTTCTGGTCGCCTTACTACAGGAAGGATGTGGAAGCTATTGAGAGGGTGCAGAGGAGATTTACAAGGATGTTGCCTGGATTGGGAGGCATGCCTTATGAAGATAGGTTGAGGGAGCTAGGTCTCTTCTCCCTGGAGAGACGAAGGTTGACAGGTGACCTGATCGAGGTGTATAAGATGTTGAGAGGTATAGATAGGGTGGATTCTCGGAGGCTATTTCCCAGGGCTGAAATGGTCGCTATGAGAGGACACAGGTTTAAGGTGCTGGGAAGCAAGTACAGAGGAGATGTCAGGGGTAAGATTTTCTCACAGAGGGTGGTGAGTGAGTGGAATCGGCTGCCGTCGGTGGTGGTAGAGGCAAACTCGCTGGGGTCTTTTCAAAGACTTCTGGATGAGTATATGGGATCTAATGGCAATGGAAGTTACAGATAGTTCTATGGCTTGGTAGATATAGATATGATCGGCACAACTTGTGGGCTGAAGGGCCTGTTTGTGCTGTAGTGTTCTATGTAACCCCTGAAAGTGACTGGCCCGGTTGAGGTACCCAAGCACTCAGATCCTGCGTGGATCAGCTGGCTGAGGTATTTACAGACATCTTCAACCTCTCTTTACAACAAGCTGAGGTCCCTATCTGCTAAGAAAAACTAAGCAGCGTACCTTAAATGACTACCGGCCAATGGCTCTGACATCCATCATTGTGAAGAGCTTCAAAAGGCTAGTCATGGCACGAATCAATTCCAGCCTCCTGGACTATCTGGATCCACTACAGTTTGCCTACCGCTGCAACTGGTCCACAGCAGACGCCATTTCCCTGGCCCTGCACTCAACACTGGAACACCTCGATAACAAGAATACCTATGTCACTACATCGCAGCCTTCAACACCATTATTCCCAACAAAACCCATCTCCAAACTCCATGGTCTGGGCCTCGGCACCTCTCTCTGCGACTAGATCCTGAACTTCCTAACTCACAGACCACAATCAGTAAGGATAGGCAACAACACCTTCTCTACGATCATCCTCAACACAGGTGCCTCACAAGACTGTGTTCTCAGCCCCCCTAAACTCCTTATCTACCGACGACTGTGTGGCCAAATTCCCCTCCAATTCGATTTTCAAGTTTGCTGACGATACCACTGTAGTGGGCCGGATCTCAAACAAAGATGAGACAGAGCACAGGAATGAGATAGTGAATCTGTGCGGCAACAATAATCTCTTCCTCAATGTCAACAAAACGAAGGAGATTGTCATCAACTTCAGGAAGCATAAAGGAGAACATGCCCCTGTCTACATCAATGGGGATGAAGTAGAAAGGGTCCAGAGCTTCAAGTTTTTAACAGTCCAGATCACCAACAACTTGTCCTGGTCCCCCAGTGCTAACACTACTGTTAAGAAAGCCCATCAATGCCTCTACTTCCTCAGAAGACGAACAAAATTTGCCACGTCAGCTATGACTCACACCAACTTTTACAGATGCACCATAGAAAGCATTCTTTCTGTTGTATCACAGCTTGGTGTGGCTCCTGCTCTGTCCAGGACCGCAACGAACTACAAAAGGTCACGAATGTAGCGCAATCCATCCTCCCATCCATTGACTGTCTATACTTCCCACTGCCTCAGCAAAGCAGCCAGCATGAAGGACCTCACACACCCCAGACATTCTCTCTTCCACCTTCATTCATCAGGAAAAGATACAACAGTCTGAGGTCATAATGGGATGGATAGGATAGAGGTGGAGAGACTCTTCCCGCTCAAAAAAGACAGTAGGACTAGGGGGCACAGCCTCAAGATAAAGGGGGGGCGGTTTAGAACGGAGTTGAGGAGGAACTTCTTCACTCAAAGGGTGGTGAATCTCTGGAATTCTCTGCCCGTTGAAGTGGTGGAGGCTGCCTCGCTAAATATTTTTAAGAAGCGGGTTGATGGGTTTTTGATAAGAGAGGGGATTAAGGGTTATGGGGAGAGGGCGGGAAAGTGGAACTGAGCCACGACAGATCAGCCATGATCTTATTGAATGGCGGGGCAGGCTCGAAGGGCTAGATGGCCTACTCCTGCTCCTATTTCTTATGTTCTTATGTCATGTCCCAGCCGATTCAAGAACAGCTTCTTCCCTGCTGCTGTCAGACTTTTGAATGGACTTATCCTGCATAAAGTTGATCTTTCTCTACATCCTAGCTATGACTGTAACACTAATTCTGCACTCTCTCATTTCCTTCTCTATGAAACATATGCTTTATCTGTATAGCGCAAGAAACAATACTTTTCACTGTATATTAATAAATCAAATTATTTGAACAAACCAGGAATTGAGGGATATAAACAGTTGGTCTAGATAGGACAATGTGATTGGTGCAGACTTGGAGGGCCGAAGGGCCTGCTCCTGTGCTGCACTGTTCTTTGTATTTCAGATTTCCAGGATCCACATCATTTTATTGCTCCATCAATTCCCAGTTACGAACACACCATCCCCATGTGGACATGTACTTCCATTTGCTAATAACTGTTCAGTCAAAATCCTGCAATCTCTGTGTACTATGCATCATCAATGCAAGGAACATAAGAACATAAGAAATAGGAGGAGTAGGCCATCTAGCCCTTCGAGCCTGCCCCGCCATTCAATAACATCATGGCTGATCTGTCGTGGCTCAGTTCCACAATCCCGCCCTCTCCCCATAGCCCTTAATCCCCTTGCCTACCAAAAACCCATCAACCCGTGTCTTAAAAATATTGAGCGAGGCAGCCTCCACCACTTCAACGGGCAGAGAATTCCAGAGATTCACCACCCTTTGAGTGAAGAAGTTCCTCCTCAACTCCGTTCTAAACCGCCCCCCCCCCCTTTATCCTGAGGCTGTGCCCCTCTAGTCCTACTGTCCTTTCTGAGCGGGAAGAGCCTCTCCACCTCTATCCTATCCATCCCATTCATCATCTTATACGTCTCAATGAGATCTCCCCTCATTCTTCTAAACTCTAACGAGTACAAGCCTAGTTTATTCAGCCTCTCCTCATAGCTCAACCCCCTCAACTCCGGTATCAGCCTAGTAAACCTCCTCTGCACTCCCTCCAAGGCCAAAATATCCTTGCGTCAGTGCGGCGACCAAAACTGCACACAGTACTCCAGCTGCGGCCTCACCAGTGCCCTGTACAGCTGCAGCAAGACCTCCCTACTTTTATATTCAATCCCCCTCGCTATGAAGGCCAGCATCCCATTCGCCTTCCTGACCACCTGCTGCACCTGCAGGCTGGGTTTTTGTGACTCATGCACAAGGACCCCGAGGTCCCTCTGCACCGTCGCATGCTGCAGTTTTTCACCCCGTAAGTAACAGTCCTTCCTACCATTATTCCTACCGAAGTGGACAACCTCACATTTGCCAACATTAAATTCCATTTGCCAGTTCCTGACCCATTCACCCAGCCTATCTAGATCCTTCTGCAGACTCTCCACACCCTCCGCACAATTTGCCATTCCACCAATCTTGGCGTCATCAGCAAATTTCGACACCATACACTCGGTTCCCTCCTCCAGATCATCTATATAAATGGTAAATAGCTGAGGCCCCAGCACCGATCCCTGGGGCACTCCACTAGTCACCAACCGCCAATCCGAATAGCACCCATTGACCCCCACTCTCTGCCTCCTATTTGACAGCCAATCCTCTATCCACGCTAACACCCTACCCCCAACTCCATGCCCCCTGACCTTCTGCAATAACCTCTTGTGAGGCACCTTGTCAAACGCCTTCTGAAAATCCAGGAAGACCACATCCACCAGCTCTCCTCTATCCACCGCCCTAGACACATCCTCACAGAACTCCAATAAATTCATCAGACACGACTTCCCCTCAACGAAACCGTGCTGCGTCTGCTCTACCAAACAATTCTCCTCAAGATGCCTCGCTATTTCCTCCTTGATCACGGATTCTAACATTTTTCATACAACAGACGTTAAACTAACCGGCCTATAATTCCCCGCCTTTTGCCTGCCACCCTTCTTAAACAACGGCGTAACATTAGCCGTTTTCCAATCTTCCGGCACTTCCCCGGAATCCAGCAACATTTGGGAAATAATCACCAAGGCATACACTATCACCTCCGCCATTTCCTTCAGAACCCTTGGATGCATTCCATCCGGTCCTGGGAACTTGTCCACAATCAGTCCCTCCAGTCTGTCGAGCACCACCTCTCTAGTAACAATAATGTCATTCAGCAGACTGTTCCTCAGCAGACCGACCTTCCAACGCACTCCCCCAATCAACATTCGCCAATTCCTCTCTCATCCTACCATACACCCCTCTGTTCAAACAAAGGACACATGTCCGGGAGCCCACTTTCTCCTCCTCCATCTGCATCGGAAACTCCACCATACAATGATCACTCTTCCCAAGAGGATCCTTCACCACAAGGTCCCTAATTCTACCCGCCTCATTACATAACACCAGATCCAAGATAGCTCGCTCTCTCGTCAGCTCCAACGCACACTGTTCGAGGAAACTATCCCGGCAGCATTCCAAGAACTCCTCCTCAAGCCCACCGCGTCCAACATGGGTCGACCAATCAATATGTAGATTGAACTCCCCCATAATTACCGCCGTTCCATTCCTGCACGCCACATTTATTTGCGCGTTAACAGCCTGCCCTACCTCCAGATCATTATTCGGGGGCCTATAAACAACACTCACCAGCGTCTTCCTCCCTTTGCTGTTCCTAATCTCCACCCACAACGATTCCACGTTCTGCTCTTTGGTTCCTATATCATCCCTTACTACCACCCCGAAGCTATCCTTAATCAGCAGAGCTACGCCCTCCCCTTTTTCCTCCTTCCTAAACACTTGATACCCCTGAACATTCAGCTCCCAGTCCCTGTCACCTTGCAGCCACGTCTCTGTAATGGCCACCAGATCATATCCATTTGTGCTGATCTGCGCCACCAGCTCATCCACTTAATTCCGAATGCTTCGTGCATTCAGATAAAGTGCCTTCATCCCAGCCTTCACCTGTACCCTATTTGCCAGAACGCCACCAACCATACTCACGCCCCCTACTCCTTTTATTATTGGGACATCCTTGGCCTCCCCCCTTACCTGCACCCTCTCCCATTCAGAATATGTGTTCCCATTGGGTGAGGTTCATTGCTGAGATCACCATATTATAAAACAGTCACCCTCTTTGTCAATTGCACTGTCCGTGTTCAGTCTCTGAAGATGGCATTGGGCAGGTTTGCCAATTTTGATTGGGTTACATTCCTGGAGGTTTCATCCCATGACCTCCCACCTTTGAACTGTCACACCCCACTCACTCCAACCACTGGTTCATTTTCCTGATGCATCTGTCAACCTGCAACCAATGGGAAAGTGGATGGAGTGTTTGATGTTGGATAGATGAATGTTAACCAGCTGTGTAAAAACCATTTCCTTCATTACCAGTACTTTTATAATTGATGGATGGAAATGTTCAAAGGAAATTAAAAGGACATCATATTTAAAGGTCTCTCCCATTTGTGTTTCACTGGGAACTAGAAGTTCCCAGGACTAGAGGGCACAGCCTCAAGATAAGGGGGGGGATGTAGTTTAGAACGGAGTTGAGGAGGAACTTCTTCACTCAAAGGGTGGTGAATCTCTGGAATTCTCTACATGTTGAAGTGGTGAAGGCTGCCTCGCTAAGTATATTTAAGACGCGGGTTGATGGGTTTTTGATAGGCAAGGGGATTAAGGGTTATGGGGAGAAAGCGGGAAAGTGGAACTGAGCCACTTCAGATCAGCCATGATGTTATTGAATGGCAGGGCAGGCTCGAAGGGCTAGATGGCCTACTCCTGCTCCTATTTCTTATGTTCTTATGTAATGTCACCTACCCTCGCACTGCCCCCCCCCCCCCCAACACAATTAGTTTAAAGCCCTAACTACAGTCCTATTTACATGATTTGCCAGGACTCTGGTCCCAGCACAGTTCAGACCAACCCCTACCCCAATACTGATGCCAATGCCCCATAAATTCAAATCCATTCCTCCCACACCAATCCCTGAGCCACCCATGCACTTCCTTAACCTTATCAACCCTACGCCCGTCTGCACTCGGTTCAGGCAGTAGTCTGGAGATAACCACCTTGTCGGTTCTACTTTTTAATTCCATTCCCAGCATTTCAAACTCCCTCCCCAGATCCTCAGTTCGCACTTTGCCTACGTCGTTGGCACCCACATGTACAACAACAACCGGGTTCTCACCCTCCCACTCCAGGTTCCTCTGCAGCCCAGCTGCGACATCCTGGACCCGAGCACCAGGCAGACAACACACCCTTCTGTGCACTTTGTCATTGTGACAAAGGACAGTGTCAATACCCTTAACCACATTATCCCCAATTACTACTATGTTCCTTTTCACCTTCTCTTTGCCTACGACCTGTGTCTGCATCACTGTACCGTGTGCAGTTTGCTCACCAAGCTCACCGCCCTCGTTCTCGTCCACACTGGAAGCAAGAACCTCAAACCTGTTATGCAGATTGAGAGGCTGAGGCATCTGGTTCCCACCCTCCTTCCTCCGGTCCCCACCCTCCTTTCTCTCAGCAGCCCCGTCCTGTTCCTGACCCTTAGAGTTAGCCAGTCTAGGAGGGGTGGAGGACAAGAGCATTTGAAGGCAATGTACCATCTGGAGAACTGCAGATACAAAATAAAGACAGTTCCAAAACCACCCACATGCCAAGCTCAGAAAAAATACTTTAATGATAACTGCATCAGGAGAATAACACAAACGTTGGCCTAGTCATATTAAGATAGATTTCTGACGCTAACAACTTACTCAGTATGGCACTCAAGAAAATATTCCCTTGGGTTGCTTTCTGCAGCTACAAATGCAAGGTTAGAAATAATTTTAAACGAATACTATCTATGTGCTGGCAGAGGGGATGGGGGAATTGGGAGGGGTGCATTTGAAGTCATTCTAACTGGCTCACCAAATTCACTATCAGATCGCATTCTGCCAATAAGCAAATAAAATTTATTTAGACTGGAGAATTTAACTCATCTACGAAGCTGATTTTGTTTTTTCCACTATTTCTCCCTTTACTCGGACCACTGATCATTTCAGGACATCAGTAGTCATCTGATAGATAGCCTGAACAGCTTACATTTACAAAGCACTTTCAACAAACTCTTGGCATGCTTGCTATGTTTGACTAAGTGTCAGCAAGTTATTTAACATAGGAAGACTTTTTAACTCTATCAGATCCTTGCCACATGTGATATCCTTACTCTTATCATTGGAAGTTATCAGGGGCAAGAAGTTCATCCAATTTCTTTCCTTTAAGCTCAAGGACAAGGAAGTCAATTGGCAGATTCCCAACTGCCATGTTGACCAAGATCAGGACTTGAACTTGAGGCTTGTCTGGTCCGCATGGTTTAACAAAATGTGATACCACAGTTCACAAGTGACCCAAAGAAGCTGTTCATAACAGCATGTAGGCTGAATCTGGAACAATTTCCTAATTGATGTTATCCTCGTAGGCATATGGGTTCACAGAGGTCCTCATCCAGTCGATTGAAGTGTCTCAATTATTTTCAGGAACATATCATCTTCTGTTCTCGCTGAAATCAAGGCGTTTTTACTCTACTCCAATTCCATTGTGTCCTCACGTGCAGAACTCTGTCCACCCGTATCACTCACAAACAAACACACTTGCTTCCATACAACCATAAGCAACAATACAGCCACTTTATCAGTCAACTGCCAATTCCTTGCCAAACTACAACCACTATTCCCACTGACCATTTAAATGCACCAAGCCATGCAATGTGTTTGCAGTGAGACACAGAAAATTACTGAGGTGCAAGCCGACTGACATTGAGCGTTAAACATCCAAGCGGATTTGCTCGTGTGTATATATCTGGCTAGTTTCACATTCAAACACCAACGTGCCCACATTTTGTCTCACTTCAGTGTCGCATGATAATTCAGGATTATGAAACAAGCACTCTCTCTCAACAGCACTCAGAGACTCTTATAATTGAGCTTTTATAGATTGTTTTCAACATGCCAATTTCTGGCATATAACCTGACATATGAATCACAAGCCATTCTGTAAAACTTGGCTCCATGTTAAAGAGTTAAAAACTTGGCAATGAAGCCATTGTGTATTTCGCAAGCAGAGACAACAGCTATCGAGGTTATTTCCGCCAGTTAAAGTCTCTTCAGGAAATTCACTCATCATCTTCCATTCCCTCACCATACCCAGCGAAGAACGAGCCTTCGTAATTTCCTGACTTATACTGAATTTAGAGCCAACATCATCCACAACTGTGGAAGACACAAGTTCACAGGACAAGACACCACATCCAGAGATGCACTACTCCAGTTGAACTATCTTTCCCAGGATGAGGTAGGTTTCTTCAGGAAGATTCAGAAGTTGACCTCGAGTCTACAAGTGCGCATAAATCCAAAGTTCAAGATTAACTGAACAACAAACAGTACAGATAATGGAGTGTAAGCAATGATGGTTCAGTTATTGGGAAAGGAATTTCATTTCTTGCCCCAAACCAACCCAGGTTTGCCTGAGTCAATTACAGAACCTCAAAGTCAAGAGATACATTAACCTCATAATTAGAAGAATCATAGAAATCCTATAGTACAGAAAGAGGCCATCTGGCCCATCGAGTCTGCACCGACCACAATCCCACCCAGGCTCTACCCCCATATCCTTACATATTTATCTGCTAATCCCTCTAATCTACACATCTCAGGACACTAAGGTGCAATTTTAGCATGGCCAATCAACCTAACCCGCACATCTTTGGACTGTGGGAGGAAACCAGAGCATCCAGAAGAAACCCACACAGACTCGAGGAGAATGTGCAAACTTCAGAGAGACAGTAACCCAAACTGGGAATTGAACCCAGGTCCCTGGAGCTGTGAAGCAGCTGTACTACCGTGCTGCCCCAGTCGTAACCTAGTGTTACTATTCCCCTGCCTCCTCTCCCAACATTTATTGCCCATTCCTAACTGCCCAGAAGAAGGGGTAGTAAGCCACCTTGTCGGACTTTTGCAGTCCATTAGATGTTGGAAGCCCTGCATTGCTGTTTGAGGGGGAATGTCACGATTTGACCCATTGACAGTGAAGGAACGGCACTATCATTCCACATCAGGGCAGTGTGGGGCTTGGAGGAGAATCGCAGGTGGCAGTATTTCCATGCATCTGCTGCCTTTGCCCTTCCAATGTAGAGGTTGTGGGTTTGCAAGATGCTAAGGAGCACTGATGAGTTGCTGCAATACACCTTGTTGATGCGATACAACGCTGCCACTGCGCACTGGTGCTGAAGAAAATGAACATTTGAGGTGGTGGGTGGGGTGGCAGTCATGCAACTGCTTTGTCTCAGATGGTGTTGAGTCTCATGTTTTGTTGGAGCTGTGTTCACCCAGGCAAGTTTGAATTGTGCCTTGTACATAAGAACATAAGAAATAGGAAAGAGTCTCTCCACCTCTATCCTATCCATCCCATTCATCATCTTATACGTCTCAATGAGATCTCCCCTCATTCTTCTAAACTCTAACGAGTACAAGCCTAGTTTATTCAGCCTCTCCTCATAGCTCAATCCCCTCAACTCCGGTATCAGCCTAGTAAACCTCCTCTGCACTCCCTCCAGGGCCAAAATATCCTTGCGCAGGTGCGGCGCCCAAAACTGCACACAGTACTCCAGCTGCGGCCTCACCAATGCCCTATACAGCTGCAGCAAGACCTCCCTACTTTTATATTCAATCCCCCTCGCTATGAAGGCCAGCATCCCATTCGCCTTCCTGACCACCTGCTGCACCTGCAAGCTGGGTTTTTGCGACTCATGCACAAGGACCCCGAGGTCCCTCTGCACCGTCGCCTGCTGCAGTTTTTCGCCACGTAAGTAATAGTCCTTCCTACCATTATTCCTACCAAAGTGGACCACCTCACACTTGCCAACATTAAATTCCATTTGCCATTTCCTGGCCCATTCGCCCAGCCTATCTAGATCCTTCTGCAGACTCTCCACACCCTCCGCACAATTTGCCTTTCCCCCAATCTTGGTGTCATCAGCAAATTTCGACACCCTGCACTCGGTTCCCTCCTCCAGATCATCTATATAAATGGTAAATAGCTGAGGCCCCAGCACCGACCCCTGGGGCACCCCACTAGTCACCAACCGCCAATCCGAATAGCACCCGTTGACCCCCACTCTCTGCCTCCTATTTGACAACCAATCCTCTATCCACGCTAACACCCTACCCCCAACTCCATGTCCCCTGACCTTCTGCAATAACCTCTTGTGAGGTACCTTGTCAAACGCCTTCTGAAAATCCAGAAAGACCACATCCACCGGCTCTCCTCTATCCACTGCCCTAGACACATCCTCATAGAACTCCAGTAAATTTGTCAGACACGACTTCCCTTTAATGAAACCGTGTTGCGTCCGCCCTATCAAGCAATTCCCTTCAAGATGCCTCGCAATTTCCTGCTTAATGACGGATTCTAACATTTTACCTACCACAGACGTTAAACTAACCGGCCTATAATTCCCCGCCTTTTGCCTGGCACCCTTCTTAAACAACGGCGTAACATTAGCCGTTTTCCAATCTTCCGGCACTTCCCCGGAATCCAGCGACTGTAGATAGATACAGGCTTCAGAGAGTGGGAAGCTGAGTTGCTCTGCTGCATTTCCAACCTTTGGTCTGCTCTTGGAGCCACAATATTGAAATAGCTGGTTAAGTTCAGATTCTGACGTTAAAGGATGTTGACGGTGGTAGATTCAGCCATAGTCATGCCACTCAATGTCATAAGGAAATGGTCAGATTTTCTCTTGTTGGAGATGGTCATTGCCTGGCATTTCTGTTGCTTGACTGTTAATGTAACAGTGGTCATTAGTTTAAATGCACTGTTGGCAACTAGTGAAACTAGCACTCCTACCTCATCAGACTTTCACATTGCTCAATCCCAGGAAAAAAAGACTTTTGGCAAGTATTTTCTATCTGTCTTTACAGCAGAAGGCACAAAATGTATCCCAAGAATCGTGGGAAAGCAAGGTGCAGTGGGGGAAGCAAAGGGAGGGAGGAACTTGAAATAATAATGATATAAAGTACAAAGAAACAAAGGACTAAAGGTCTTAGGTGCTGTGCACCTAATGGCCTGCATCCTACGGTATAAAAGGAAGTGGCTGCACAGATAGTGGATAAACTGAGTGCAATCTTGCAGATTCCAGAAAGGTTCCAACTGAGTGGAAAATTATAAATGTGATGCCACAATTCAAGAAATTAGGGAGACACAAAGCAGGGAACAACAGGCAGTTAGCCTTTCATCTGCTGATGACAAAATGCGAGCATCCATTATTAAGGATGTAGCAACAGGTAATTTAGAAAATCATAATATCATCAGGCAGAGTCAACATCTTTTTGCAGAAGAGATATAGTGCGATAAATTTATTAGAATTCTTTGAGGATGTGACGTACAGGGTGGATAATGCAGCAACAATAGTTGGAGTGTACTTATATTCCCAAAAAGCGAAGAGGCGTAGCATAAAAATTTCACAAACTAAGAGTGGAATACTACAGAGATCAATGCTGGGGCCTCAACAACTGATCTACATTAATGACTTGGATGAATGGACCAACTGTAGGGGAGGCGATGGCCTCGTAGTATTATTGCGAGACTGTTAATCCAGAAACTCAGCTGGGGACCAGGTTCAAATCCCACCACGCAGATGGTGAAATTTGAATTCAACAAAACATAACTGGTATTAAGAATCTACTGATGACCATGAAACCATTGTCAATTGTGGAAAAAAAACCAGCGGCTTCACTAATGTCCTTGGTGGAAGGAAACGTGCCATCCTTATCTGGCCTCCAGCGCCACAGCAATGTCGTTGACTTTCAACCAGGGATGGACAATAAATGCTGGCCAGCCAGCGATGCCCACATCCCACAAATGAATAAAAAATTGCCATCTAAATTGCTGATGATACAAAGATAGGTAGGAAAGTAGTTATGAGGAAGATATAAAGCATTTGTAAAGATGTAGATATGTTAAGCGAGTGGCGAACTAGCTGACAAATGGTGTATAATGTGGAAAAACGTAAGGTGGTATACCTCTGAAAGTTTGTCACAAATAAGACTTCCATTAACACTCAATAAAGTTACTGTCAAATACCAAGTCCACACTCCGGCGCCTCTTTGGATCAACGCACCTAACCGGCATATCTTTTGCAATGTGGGAGGAAACCGACGCAGACACAGAGAACGTGCAAACTTCGTACAGACAGTGACCCAAGCCGAGAATCGAACCCGGGTCTCTGGCACTGTTAAGACAGCAGTGCTAACACCTGTGCTGCCCACCTATCAATAATGTGGGAATTAAGAGCAGTGCAGGTCAGTCAGCCCTTTGAATCTGCTCCACCATTCAATAAAACTACGGCTGATCTGATTCGAATCTCAACCTCACATACCCCTCAAAAGTTTTCACTCCCTTGTTAATCAAGGGTCTATTAACTCTGCCTTAAAAATATTCAAAGACCATGTTTTCACTGCCTTTTGGAGAGATTTCCAGAGGCTCTCAGCCTTCAGAAAATATTTCTCCTCATCCCCGTCATAAATGAGTCACCCCTTATTTTTAAACCATGACCCCCTACTTATCTCTAGATTCAATACGGTCATTTAAGAGACTTCTGGATGAGTACATGGGACTTGGTAAGATTGAGGGTTATAGGTAAGCCCAGTAGGTAGAGATTTGTTTGGTGGGCCTGTTTGTGCTGTAGTTTTTCTATGTTCTATTCTCCCACAAGAGTAAACATGCTCTCCACATCCAATCAGTATCTGACTGCTTTCGATGAACTTGTCCTTACTTCTTCTAAATTCTCCAAGCTTTCCTCATCAGGCAACCCTCCCATTCCTGGTATGAGTCGAGTAATCATTCTCTGCTTCCAGTGCCTTTAAATCCTTCCTTAAATAATGAGACCAATCCTGTACAAAATCCTCCAGATGTGGGCTCAACAATGCCCTGTACAACTGAAGCATGACCTGCCTACTTCTGTGATCAAGTCCTCTCACAATAAACAAAACATTCCGTTAGCTTTCCTAATCACTTGCCATACCTGCATACCAACCTTTCGCAACAGAACAGAAAATAATGGAAAATCTCAGCAGATCTGACAGCATCTGAGAGAGAAAATAGAGCCAACTAGTCTTTTGTGATTCATACAATTGGGACACCCAGATACCTCTGCAGTGCTCTGCAATTTCTCACCATTTAGATAATCAGCTCCTTCCTGCTAAAATGAACTACTTCACATCTGCCCACATTATACACCATTTGCCAGGCATTTTGCCGACTCAAGTCCCTTTGTACCTTAGTCATATTCCATAGAACCACAGAACACTACAGCACAGAAACAGCCCCTTGGCCCTTCTTGGCTGTGCCAAACCATTTTTCTGCCTGGTTGCACGGACCTGCACCTGGACCATATCCCTCCACACCCCTCTCATGCATGTACCTGTCCAAGTTTTCCTTAAAAGTGACCCTGCTTTCACCACTTCATCTGGCAGCTCATTCCAAACTACCACCACTCTCTGTGTGAAGAACTGCCCCCCCCAATATTCCCTTTAAACTTCTCCCACTTCACCCTTAACCCATGTCCTCTAGTTTTTTTCTCCCCTAGCCTCAGTGGAAAAAGCCTGCTTGCATTCATTCCATCTATACCCGTAATTTTATACACCTCTTTTCAAAGCTTCCCTCATTTTTCTACGCTTCAGGGAATAAAGCCCTAACTTATTCAACCTTTCTCTGTAACTCAGTTTCTCAATTCCCTGCAACATCCCTGCAAACCTTCTGTGCACTCTTTCAACCTTACAAATATCCTTCCTGTAATTAGGTGATCAAAACTGCACACAATACTCTAAATTTGGCCTCATCAATGTCTTATACAACCTAGCCATAACATTCCAACTCTCAAGGCCAATGTTCCAAAAGCACTCTTTACATCCTATCTACTGGTGACTCCACTTCTGGAGAATTATGTATCTGCATTCCTAAATCCCTCTGTCCTACTACACTCTTCAGTGTCCTACCATTTACCTTGTATGTTCTACCTTGATTTGTCCTTCCAAAGTGCAATATCTCACACCTGTCTGCATTGAACTCCATCTGTCATTTTTCAGCCCATTTTTCTAGCTGGTCCAAATCCCTCTGCAAGCTTTGAAAATCTTCCTCGCTGATACTACACCTCCAATCTTTGTATCATCAGCAAATCTGCTGATCCAATTTACCACAGTATCATCCAGATCATTGATACAGATGACAAACAACAACGGACCCAGCACTGATCCCTATAGCACACCACTAGTCACAGGCCTCCACTCAGAGAAGCAATCCTCCACTACCACTCACTGGCTTCTTCCATTGAGCCAATGTCTAATCCAACTGACAACCTCTCCACATATACCTAGCAACTGAACCTTCCAAACTAACCTTGTCAAAGGCCTTACTGAAGTCCATGTAGACAACATCACTGCCTTCCCTTCATCCAGTTTCCTGGTAACCTCCTTGATTGATTAAACATGATCTACCACACACAAAGCCATGCTGACTCTCCTTAATAAGTCCCTGTCTATCCAAGTATTTGTAGATCTGATCTCTTAGTACTCCTTCCAATAATTTACCTACTACTGACATCAAGCTTACTGGCCTATAATTTCCTGGATTACTTTCAGGAGAGCCTTTTTTAAACAACGGAACAATCCTTCAATCATCCGGCACCTTACCCATGGATACCGACATTTTAAATATATCAGCCAGGGCCCCTGCAATTTCCAACACCAGTCTCCTTCAAGGTCCGAGGGAATACCCTGTCCGGACTTGGGGATTTATCTACTCTGATTTGCCTCAAGACAGCAAGCACCTCCTTCCCTTTAATCTGTATAGGTTCCATGACCTCCCTACTTGTTTGCCTTGTTTCCGTAGACTCCATGCCAGTTTCCTTAGTAAATATGGATACAAAATACCCATTTAATATCTCCCCCATTTCTTTTGGTTCCATATAAAAGAATTTTGAATTTATATAATCGTACAATCCCCGCCATGCAGAAGAGGCCATTTGGCCGATTGGATATGCACCTACTATCTGACAAAGTGTCTTACCGAGGCTCTTTCTCCTGTTCTATCCCCTACTGCCCGTGGCTAATCCATCTAACCTATGCATCTTTAGAGTGTGGGAGAAAACCAGAGCATTCAGTGGAAACCCATGCAGACACAGGGACAATGTGTAAACTTCATATAGCCACCCAAGTCTGAAATTGAACCCAGGTCCCTGGAGCTGTGAGGCAGCAGTATTAAGCACTGTACCACCATGACACCCTAAATTTATTTTCATCCCTACCTTTGTGTCATCAACAAATTTAGTAACCACATCTTCAGTTCCTTCATCCAAGTCCTTTATATAAAACATTAAAAACTTAAAGAAGCAGCACTGACCCCTGTGGACACCACTCATCACATCCTGACAACCAGAAAATGACCCATTTAAAGGGAGGAAGAACAGAGAAGATTTAAATAAACACAACGTAGAATGCTGCAGTACAAAAGGACTAGGTGTCACTGTACATGAATGACATAAGATTAGCGTGCAGATACAGCAAGCAATTTGGAAGACAAAAATGAAATTGGCCTTTATTGCAAGTTTGGTGCAGGATAACAATTTGGATGTCATGTTATAACTATCTACCATATTGAAACCATACTTTGAGTACCATGTATAGATTTTGCCTCCTTATGGGTAGGCTTGTCCTGAAGCATTTCAAAGAACGTTCACCAAACCAATTCCTGAGATGAAGGACTTGTCTTAAGACAAAAGATTAAACTGGAACTCACTGAAGTTAAGAAGCAGCAGAGGTGATCTTACTAACAAAAAAAAATGCTGAGGGTACTTGACAGGGTTAATGCTCAATCGGCATTGGTCCTTGTGAGGAAATCTGGAACTTTTTCAAAATAAAGGAGTCGCACATTTAAGGAGAGAGATGAGGAGGAACTTTCTTCAGAGTCTTTGAAATTCCCTTCCCTGGGGAACAGCAATGGCTGGTTTGTGGAATATATTCAAGGCTGAGCAAGACAAATCTTTGGTCAACAAGCGAGTCCTGAGGAGCAGCAGTGGAGTTAAAACCACAATCAAGTCAATGATCTTATTGAATTGCACAACAGGCTTAAGGGGCACAGTGGCCAATTCCTGCTCTATTTCTGAGGTTCACAAGAATTATTACTCAGAAAAACACTCGCACCTGTGAAACACACCCCAGGGAGGGTCAAGCATTTTAAAAAGGGAGGGAGGAAAAGAAAGGCAGAGAAAAACCTTCAGCTCAAATTTGCTATTTATTTACCTTTGGTTTGGGACATTTTCCCCCAGTGAAGCATCATGAGTTTGTCCAACAGCTAATTTTTTTTCTAATTCGCTCATCAGGGAGAGACACTATATTCTTACTGCAAAACTGAGTAGAAGCAGCTGTGGGCCCTGCCCAACTTCAATCCCTTAATATCGCACACAATTTAAAATACAGGTGTTTTTATTTTTCCTTGGCTTCTTCTCCAATGGAACCTGCCCAGTTTACATCATAGGGTGGATTTTAGAATCCCAATGAAAGGCGTTCTTTTTCCAAATCGGCATCCATGGAAGAACCTCCTCCCACAGCAACCAAAACAGAACCAAACCCACATACACAAGGTGCTTGGTAGTAATTAGGGGCATGATCAGAGATATGATACCTCCCTATGCCAGAAAACTTGAGGCCAACTGCAGCACCCCAACTGCGACCCTGGCTAAGGATAATAAAGTAAGAAGTCTCACAAGCCAGGTTAAAGTCCAACAGGTTTATCAGGTAGCAAAAGCCACTAGTTTTCAGAGCGGTTGCTGCCCCTTCATCAGGTGAGTAAACCTGTTGGACTTCAACATGGTGTTGTGAGACTTCTAAATGTGTTTACCCCAGTCCAACGCCAGTGTCTCCACATTAAGGATAATAAACTCTGCACAGACTGAACTTGGGACAATTCTAGTCTGTGTCGCATCATGTACTGCACGCTCTCATCTGAGGAAGATGAATCTTTTTCCAAGTATTACCAATGCACTAGGTAGAAGAATGACAGTTAAAAATGTATTCAACAGGTGCATGGGACAAGTACCAGATTGTTATCCTGGAACAACCAGACACAACAATATGTTTATAACATGTCACTGACAGTCAGAATGTAACACAATAGCAGGGTAAATTGGAAATCTTTGTTCAGAACATCTGGAGTACAAAGTGTGGGGGTGGCAGGGATTGGGATATTTATTCCCTTTATTTATTGGGACGTCCAAAGCAATGTTGTAATTGGGCTTATTTAGTGCCCAGGGTTGGGTAGAGATGATATTTTAGCCAATATGACTGAATGTGGTGCAATATCAAGAACTCATCCCTCAAACTGGTGTCACCGCCAGTAAAAGGGGAGCCAGCCAGGATAGAATGTATGATACTGGACATGTTCCGCAATTGGCAAAGTATGAAAATTACAGAGTGCGATTTAACGCAATCAACTAAACGCAACATATGTTTCAGTCAGGCAAGACCGATCTTCACACATTTCAATCTCCAAATTTCACAACAAGATTCAGCTTTGACATGGATATTTTACACCTTGCTTTCTTCCTTTAAGACATGCCTTAAACTGAATTCTTTGACCGACCGGTTGGTCAACTGACTTCATATTTTCTTCATAAATCTAACTTGATTCCATTGATGCAGATCCCCTTTGCGTCAAACAACCTCAGTCACAAAAATTCCCCACAACGACTTCAACAGGTTAGCATTGAAGAACAGCTTGATCAATCCCAGTAAGGCAATGGTGGATTTACGACAGAGGAAATAAGGATACACAGACACAGTGCATCAAAGACAGCACTGCAACTTGAATCACAAAATCAGAGAAACTTGCTCAAATGCAAGTAAAACAGGTCAAGCCCTCTATGATCCAGTATATCACGTAATTGTCACAAGTCTCTGTGCCAGCAGTTCTGGTACAGCACAAACTTGAATGTCGTATTGTTAAGAGGGAGCAATCAAGTGAGTAAACAATTCCTTTGACAGCCAGCACAGGACACGCCATCATAAGTATGCAGGTAACACTCTACCAATGCAGTAAAACTATAATGGGACAACTATACTGAAACCAACTACAACCCAGCATACAATTAACAGCAGCAAAAGGAGACTGTTACACCCCCACTACAGAATGGAGGAGGACATGGGATAGTTTAAAATATCCTAAAGTCAATGTCATTTTATTTTAAAAATGCCAGTCTGTCGAAACATATCCCATTTTGAAAGTTATGACTTTTATTTTAATACCATGCCCCAGGAACTACCCCTCTGCCAAGGAGCATTCCCTTCACGTGAGCCCTCAGAGCAGTTGTCAGGCATGACTTCACTGCAGGTGCTATCACAAAGAACAGAGTACAGCACAGGAACAAGCCCTCCTGCCCACCAAGCCCGATGCCTGCCGAAACGAAAACTGTATACACTTAGGGAGTCCATATCCTTCCATTCCCATTCACAGCCAAGCTCAATCTTGTTCTCTTTCAGAATACAAGCAAACTCTTTCCAATACAGGTCATTCAATAACAAGCAGCAGTTAGAACCCTAAGTTTCGTTTCCCTTCCTGAACCCAGGGTCACTGAGGCAATCTGCATCAGCTCAGTCCAGTTAGCTCATTCACACAGGCCAAGGACTGAACACAGAAACTCTTGATCAGAATGTATAGCATCATGCCAAGTAGGGTATTTACCCAGTCGATATCACTAACATGTTTGTGAAGTTATAAAATTTAACAACTCAGGCACAAACTATTGCCATTGTTCCAGTTACACTCATTGCCAATCTTCAACAGTTAACATCATTGCAAGGGCATGGGTAACCACAGTTCGGTTTCAACCAAATGGAAGCAGCACCCACTGCCAACCTCCTGTACAACTATTAGCGCAGTCTTACCTGGTAGGGAAAGGTACATTTTCCAGGTTTAAAAACTGAGCAGCAACAAGTTCCTGCTCTGCAAACATTCACCTTGTGTTTACGTGCGTTAACCTGGTGATCAGGTCCCTGAGCACTTCATAACCCAGGCCTGGCAGCATTTTAATTTCACCCCATGTGGGACGAGACTATCAACTCCAGTAAAGTTCACTGCTTCAGTCCAGATCTGGTTGGACCTTGTTTCTAGAGTTGCACCAAACAGTTCAGAGTTGGTACAAAAACATCACTGTTTAGACTCAGACAGCACTGAGTAGCATCACAACTAAATACTGGGCAAAACTATGCAAGAATATGCAGCATAACTCAACTACAGACATACTCTCTTCCACCTTCTTCTGTTGAGAAAAAAATACAAAAGTCTGAGATCACATACCAACTGACTCAAGAACAGCTTCTTCCCTGCTGCATGTCTTTTGAATGGACCTACCTGGTATTAATTTGATCTTTTTCGACACCCGAGCTTAACACTACATTCTGCACTTCCTCCTTTCCTTCTCCCTGATGTACCCTATGAACAGTATGCTTTCTCTATATAGCACGAAACAATACTTTTCCCAACATATGTTACAATAATAAACAAAATCAACAAAGCACTAATATTTCAGCACAATGTTTAGTGTCCCAAACCACCTCTGAAATAACATGGCGGAATCACAGACTGAAAGCGTTAAATTATAACAATCCTACAAGGTACTCAAAGGTGATAAACACACCCAGCAATGCTGGTCATTTTGCCGTCTTTGTATCGGAACAGTTAATCTAATCTCTTCAATGTAATTGAAGCTCACTTTGCAGATCAGAGTGCAGGGCCCATAAAGACAAGCCAAAGGTACTCCTTCCACCTGCACGTTTTGGGCATTGTGCACTGTAAGATTTCAAGTAAGTGCAAGGATTAAACACACAAATTGTTTGTATTTCAGTTTAATTGAACTGCCCATCACTAGTTTCACTTTTTGAAGACTTCAAGGCTCCATGCAAGTTCTCTCAAATTGCTGGTAGGTGCAGGCCTGTCACTAATGGTAGTAGTGTAAAGAGATGACTTAAAATAATACCCAGCATTGAGAGGTACTGGTGTCCGTATGTTTATTTCCTCTTATAATGCATTTGTGTACGCAGCACTCACTGCTAACCAAAAAGATGCTTCATTACAACAGATAATCAACTGCGAAACAGTTTGTTTGGATGGATAATTACAGCCAAAACAGATGGCCTATTTAAGAAACAGCAGGATAATAGCCAGGTTGTAGGGGTGGTGTTCTGGAAGGAAAAGATGATCAAGTAGGCCAAAGGGTCACTTTTATCAGAACCCTTCAGGCAGCCCCAAGATTAAAACACTGGCATCCCAGCACATAAATAAGCCAGATGTGTATGCATATCAATAAATGCAAATTAACAGCTGTACTCTAACCACGATGCCTTGTACCAGGCATCGAAATCTTGACCAAGTACATAGTACTTTCCTAATACTAACTCGAACACTTGGTTCAGTCTGTCAAACTTTGCGCCGGTTGCGCGCCAGCCCAGGACTTAAACATGCATTCCTGCTTAACACAGGTACAGTGAATAGAAATTTTGTATTGTTAAACATGTCACCTGCATTCACCTTTCCCTCAAGCACACTGCAAAAATTGCTCTCCATCAAAACTGATGCTAAGTTTGAACTTTGCCCATCATTTCAAACACCAAAGGCCAATAAACACTGCGGTATATTTGCAGAAGAGATAGAATCAGAATGAGGCCTCAACACATCCATCCATGAATTTGGGAGTGTTTCATACTCAGTTCAAGAGATCAAATTAACAGGAGCCTCTTCTTTTTCAAGGGACTCCAAGCACCACATGAAACCCTACTGACAGACTGAAACCAGTGTCATCAGCAAGCTTATTTCTCGTACACGTACGTAAGCCTCTGTGCGGGCTGTACAATGCATTTTAAATTGCTACCAGCCCAAATGATATCTGCAATCACCAGGACTTCAGCCTGGCATCACACAAAATGCCCACTGACACAGCCCAAATTGGAAAAATAGTAACCCAGAATAGAGATGCATCTTAGGGTTCAAAGCCACTACAGTTCCATAACACATCATTACGTTCAACTGAAATCGGAAGGACTGCGCCTGGTGCGTGCAGAAACCAAATAATCCACATACAGTCCAGTAGTTATCACCAATACTCCAGGCTGAAATTTACAATTTATTCATCCATTACATCAGCTTGGAGATCCAGCTGAATCCTTGCAACAGTTCACAAGAACCCAAGTTCAAGATCTCCACTTACTATTCAGTTATTTTTAATAAACTACCTTGCCATACAGAAAAATCTATGGAACAGCAAAATGCCTGTTGCTTTTCACAGATCAGAATTTCACTATTTCAATTAACTCAAACTGTGCAAATCAAAAATGAGAGGAGTACTGTCAAACACAAAATAAAACACACCTTGGGTCCACCACAGGAAACATTCTAGTCAAGAAATGTTTCACTTCAGTTCAACTTCTTCAGTTGAAGACCTACTGTATTCTGTATTTCATATCATTCAACTGCTAAGTACAAATCACAAACCATTCAAAAATTGATATTTATGATGAATTTATATCCCTCAGCTATACTTAATGCAAACAACATAAATGTGATTCATATTTAGCTGTTGAATAATGTACTTCCTCCCGACCTCAACCAACACATCCAGCCTTCCTCATGCATATTAAAAAAAAACACATTTCTGGGTGCATTTAGATTCATTTCCAAGTAATTCATTTGGTGCGTCTGTTGAACCTCACTTGGAATCATCAAGATTTGGGAATTGCAGACAGAGAAATCCACCAAGAAAACTACAACAAGTCTCTTCAATCATGAAACACCAGTGCAGAAAGCAATGGAAGCCAGGGATCTGGGGGCAGGAGGGCAAAGAAAGGAAATATAGTTTTTTTTTACCTTCTGCAACATCATCGTCTATCGCCCCTTTCACCTGAGAGAAACACCACTGAATGTCATTGCCACCACTTCCAACTCCTGAATGAATGGAGAGGGAAAACATTAATATGCAGTAAATATTTCAAAAAATAAAACTACACTTCCATGAGAGGATGTGGGGAGGGGGTGCTGGTTGTAGCTGGGAAGACACTGAAAGCCCTTTCCAGCCTCAGACTGGCTCAGATTAATGTAAAAAATAATTCAACAGACTGAACTCCAGGAATTGTAAATGATTCTATGCACTGTTGAAGGCTTTGGTCCCTCCCAAGCTGCTTCTCAGCCCTTTCCCTCCACTGTGTGGAGGAATAAGTTTAGCATCCAAGTGGCCAGGCCTTGATGGAGAGGAGGAATACGCTTTATATTTCAAAACAAATCCAAAGGGACTGATGGGGAAGCGAGGGGGAGCCTTCACTCCCGCTCACCTCCCTTTTTTATCCACCCTCCTGCTTCAATTCTCACCTGCCATGGCGGTAGCGGCTGGAAATGGAAGTAGCAGGCGTTAGCGCAGTGCCCAAGGATGTGTCGGAGGCTGCAGGCGGACAGGCCGGGCCGCGCTGGCTGGAGGATGGCGGCGGATTGTGTTTGGGAAGCGCTGCCGGGCCCTGCCCGCTCTCCCAGCCTCAAAATGGCGGCGCGCCCGCCCCGGCCATCTTCCGATGACGTCACCGCCCGGGGAGGGAGGGGGAGGGAGCAGGGGGGCGGGGCCACGGGCAGAGACTGGCAGCAGCAGCACAGTCACCGTATCCACACACAGACTGACAGCAGCAGCACAGTCACTGTATCTACACACAGACTGACAGCAGCAGCACAGTCACCGTATCTACACACAGACTGACAGCAGCAGCACAGTCACCGTATCCACACACAGACTGACAGCAGCAGCACAGTCACTGTATCCACACACAGACTGACAGCAGCAGCACAGTCACTGTATCCACACACAGACTGACAGCAGCAGCACAGTCACTGTATCCACACACAGACTGACAGCAGCAGCACAGTCACTGTATCCACACACAGACTGACAGCAGCAGCACAGTCACCGTATCCACACACAGACTGACAGCAGCAGCACAGTCACCGTATCCACACACAGACTGACAGCAGCAGCACAGTCACTGTATCCACACACAGACTGACGGCAGCAGCACAGTCACTGTATCCACACACAGACTGACGGCAGCAGCACAGTCACCGTATCCACACACAGACTGACAGCAGCAGCACAGTCACCGTATCCACACACAGACTGACAGCAGCAGCACAGTCACCGTGTCCACACACAGACTGACAGCAGCAGCACAGTCACCGTGTCCACACACAGACTGACAGCAGCAGCACAGTCACCGTGTCCACACACAGACTGACAGCAGCAGCACAGTCACCATGTCCACACACAGACTGACAGCAGCAGCACAGTCACCGTGTCCACACACAGACTGACAGCAGCAGCACAGTCACCGTGTCCACACACAGACTGACAGCAGCAGCACAGTCACCGTGTCCACACACAGACTGACAGCAGCAGCACAGTCACCGTGTCCACACACAGACTGACAGCAGCAGCACAGTCACTGTATCCACACACAGACTGACAGCAGCACAGTCACTGTATCCACACACAGACTGACAGCAGCAGCACAGTCACCGTATCCACACACAGACTGACAGCAGCAGCACAGTCACTGTATCCACACACAGACTGACAGCAGCAGCACAGTCACCGTATCCACACACAGACTGACAGCAGCAGCACAGTCACCGTGTCCACACACAGACTGACAGCAGCAGCACAGTCACCGTATCCACACACAGACTGACAGCAGCAGCACAGTCACCGTGTCCACACACAGACTGACAGCAGCAGCACAGTCACCGTGTCCACACACAGACTGACAGCAGCAGCAGTCACCGTATCCACACACAGACTGACAGCAGCAGCACAGTCACCGTGTCCACACACAGACTGACAGCAGCAGCACAGTCACTGTATCCACACACAGACTGACAGCAGCAGCACAGTCACCGTGTCCACACACAGACTGACAGCAGCAGCACAGTCACTGTATCCACACACAGACTGACAGCAGCAGCACAGTCACCGTGTCCACACACAGACTGACAGCAGCAGCACAGTCACTGTATCTACACACATACTGGCAGCAGCAGCACAGTCACCGTATCCACACACAGACTGGCAGCAGCAGCACAGTCACTGTATCCACACACAGACTGACAGCAGCAGCACAGTCACCATGTCCACACACAGACTGACAGCAGCAGCACAGTCACTGTATCCACACACAGACTGACAGCAGCAGCACAGTCACTGTATCTACACACATACTGGCAGCAGCACAGTCACTGTATCCACACACAGACTGGCAGCAGCAGCACAGTCACCATGTCCACACACAGACTGACAGCAGCAGCACAGTCACTGTATCCACACACAGACTGACAGCAGCAGCACAGTCACTGTATCTACACACAGACTGGCAGCAGCACAGTCACCGTATCCACACACAGACTGACAGCAGCACAGTCACTGTATCCACACACAGACTGACAGCAGCAGCACAGTCACCGTGTCCACACACAGACTGACAGCAGCAGCACAGTCACTGTATCCACACACAGACTGACAGCAGCAGCACAGTCACCGTGTCCACACACAGACTGACAGCAGCAGCACAGTCACCGTGTCCACACACAGACTGACAGCAGCAGCACAGTCACTGTATCCACACACAGACTGACAGCAGCAGCACAGTCACTGTATCCACACACAGACTGGCAGCAGCACAGTCACCGTATCCACACACAGACTGACAGCAGCAGCACAGTCACTGTATCCACACACAGACTGGCAGCAGCAGCACAGTCACTGTATCCACACACAGACTGACAGCAGCAGCACAGTCACTGTATCCACACACAGACTGACAGCAGCAGCACAGTCACCGTATCCACACACAGACTGACAGCAGCAGCACAGTCACTGTATCTACACACATACTGGCAGCAGCACAGTCACCATGTCCACACACAGACTGACAGCAGCAGCACAGTCACTGTATCCACACACAGACTGGCAGCAGCAGCACAGTCACTGTATCCACACACACAGACTGACAGCAGCAGCACAGTCACTGTATCCACACACAGACTGGCAGTCATCAAAAACGCAACCCTTCATTAAACCGCACTAAGGGTCAACCTTGATTTTTATATTCAAGGAGCACTAAAACCAACAACTTTTTCACTGAAAGGTGAGCATGCTGTCCACTGAACCATAATTGACACAATGTTACGCGGACTCTCTTCTGAACTGTCACTTCTGCCAGACTAGTTCTATCTTCTTTGCTTTAATAAAGTTTTTAGCTTTGACCAACGGTCATCTGGACTCAAAACATCAGCTCTTTTCTCTCCTTACAGATGTTGCCAGAGCTGCTGAGATTTTCCACCATTTTCACTCTTAGTTCTACCTTCCCCTTCTCAGCCTTTTGGCTAAGATCAAGTGTAGTTTTGCAGCCCTGCACTTGATTGAAGTCAATAAGGTTTCACTGAGGCTTCATTTGAAGCGTTTTTTAAAAACTGTACCTCGGCCTTTTAGCTAAGATACAAATGAAATCAAGCACTGGAGGGGTGCAATGGCTGCTCCTATCAGTTTGGATCATGCAGATCCAGCCCAAGCCAAGAAGAGAGCAACCTGTCTTGTTAGCTTGGATTTGTAATGTCTCACTGATTGAGACCTTCAATTGGGCTTTGATTATATTTGATTGGATATAACTTATTTAAAAAGTTCTACCTCCCCTCACCCCGCCATCATTTAATATTACTGCAAAATAGAAGAAAGGAGTGTGATGCACAAGTGGTCATTCTTTGAGTGTTGAGTGTGCGGCTGGAGGCTATTTAACTGCAGTTGACTTCAGAGCATGTTGTGCATGATGAAAAGCATACATGTTCGGGGTGGGCGGGGGACTTCCGCATAGTTACAACTTGCAGATGGCAGCCTAAACTCAATGCTGCCAATCACACATCCAAAAATTGTGGGTCCAGTCCCTGGAGGGAGTGCAGAGGAGGTTTACTAGGCTGATACCGGAGTTGAGGGGATTGAGCTATGAGGAGAGGCTGAATAAACTAGGCTTGTACTCGTTAGAGTTTAGAAGAATGAGGGGAGATCTCATTGAGACGTATAAGATGATGAATGGGATGGATAGGATAGAGGTGGAGAGACTCTTCCCGCTCAAAAAAGACAGTAGGACTAGGGGGCACAGCCTCAAGATAAAGGGGAGGCGGTTTAGAACGGAGTTGAGGAGGAACTTCTTCACTCAAAGGGTGGTGAATCTCTGGAATTCTCTGCCCGTTGAAGTGGTGGAGGCTGCCTCGCTAAATATTTTTAAGAAGCGGGTTGATGGGTTTTTGATAAGAGAAGGGATTAAGGGTTATGGGGAGAGGGCGGGAAAGTGGAACTGAGCCACGACAGATCAGCCATGATCTTATTGAATGGCGGGGCAGGCTCGAAGGGCTAGATGGCCTACTCCTGCTCCTATTTCTTATGTTCTTATGTTCTTATGTTCTTAAGTGCAGGACTGAGGGAGTGCAGGAGGTGAGATGTTCAATGGAGGTCCCATTTTTCTTCTTGGCTGGATGAAAAAAATCCCAGGGCACTTATAAAAGAATGGCAAGGTTTTTCCTCCAATGTTTTGGCCAATATTTAACTCTAAATCAACCTCTAACACAGATTGATTTAATTGCTGTTATGGGAGCTTGCTGTGCACAAATTGCTGTTATATTTCTTCCATTATAACAGAGGCTTCATCTCAAAAGTACTTTTTGGCTATAAAGCACCTTGGGATAACCTAAGGTCGAGAACAGTGTTATATGGGTGCAAGTTCTTTCCTTTAGAACAAATGGCATCTGCTGACATAATGTTAATGGCAAACCCAGACATTATATCAATAACAGCATGGTTTGGAAAACCAGCTTTCACTGTGGCCAGCTATGTTCTACCTTTAAAGAGTCCAAAAGATACAGGAACATTGTTGCCAGCAATGAAAAGTTCGGAATCCATTGGAGGTCAATCAGTTTCAGAAAATGATTCGGATTCCGAATGATCCCTTGCCCAAATTTTTCTTATCAATATCTACACTGCATATTTTTCTTTTTATTTCAGGTTTCCAAAATTGACAAATGTTTACCCTTGTTGCAAAGAAAGTTGTTCCGTTCCACAGTTGCATTTCAGATACTTATCTGAAATGTGAGTTTCATGGCAATTTGCAGGGAGAGTGACCATATATTTCAGCACTTTTTCTTTAGCTCCCCTTCAACAGTTGAAATTCAGGTTTTCAGAATTTATAGGGGAGAACCATCTGAACTGCATCAATTCTTAAAGCCATCGAAATAATTTATTATTGGGACCCAGGCTGCAAATGATAGAACACTCAAAAGCATGTTCATTTTGAGAAAATTAATGCTGAGCTCAAGCTGGTGGAGGTTCAAGATGAGAGATTGCCATGCTTTCTATTTCAGCTTCAACATGAGGCCACCCAGATCAGGTACCAAAGATCAGACATGGAGTTCCCTCCACCTTACTGCAGTGATGAAATTCAGCCCAAAGCTGACAAGAGTACATCCTAACATAACCTCTTTTGGATAAGGTGTTAAATTGAGGCCCCATCTGTCTTCTCAGTGGATATAAAAGATCCCCAGTACTATTTTGAAGTGGAACAGGGAAGGTTTTATCCCCGTCACCTGGGCAATATTTATCCACCAATCAAAAAATACCTGGACATGATCACATTGCTGATTTTCCAAACTTGCTGTGCTTAAATTGGCTGCCACCTTTCCTACAACAATGAGGACATTTAGAATGTATTTAATTGACAATGAAATAACGTGAGTCACCAAGTGATCATTAAAGGCACTTATTCTAATTTTTTTAATCTTACAGTTTTCAATTTCCTACAGTTGCTATATTATAGTCTGTCGAGTTAGATCACAGACTAATTATAATCTAACTGAATGGCTCCCGGGGTTTGTGTCCAACTCCTATACCAGTTTTGCTACACACTGAGGAGGAGTTCAGTGAGTAGCAGAGACAAATCTGCAGATCAGGTCAGTGGATGGCAGCTGTAACAATGCAGAGAATATAAGGTCAAGCATCATTGGATGGAAATGAGGAATAGATGGATGCCTGGCTCAACTCACTGTCTGTGTGGAGTTTGCATATTGAATGGCGGGGCAGGCTCGAAGGGCTAGATGGCCTACTCCTGCTCCTATTTCTTATGTTCTTATGTTCTTATGTCTGTATGGGTTTCCTCCGAGTGCTCCGGTTTCCTCCCACAGTCCAAAGATGTGCATGTTACATTGACTGGCCATGCTAAATTGCCCCTTAGTGTCTGGGTTGTGTAGGTTCGGGGGATTAGCACAGTAGATTATATGGGGTTTTGGAGATAGGACCTGGGTAGGATTGTTGTCGGTGCAGACTTGATGGGCCGATTGGCCTCCTTCTGCACTGTAGGGATTCTATGAATCCAAAGCTTCTGAGGATCATAGAGGATTCACAGAAACTTTACAATGCAAAAGGCAGCCCTTTGGCCAATTGAGTCTGCACAAGCTTGCCAAAAGAGCATTCTGTCTCGTCCCACTCCTCTGCCTTAATCCCATAACCTCACGTTCTTTCTTTCAGATAGCAATCCAAAACTCTTTGGAACACTTGGATCAAATGTGCCTCCATGATTCTCCCAGGAAGTTTGTTCCAGACTCCAACCACCCTTTGGGTGAACACATCCCATCACTTCTGCTCCTTTTGCCGATTATTTTGAATCTCTGCTCTCGACTTCTTGATGTACTCCTGAGAGGGAACAGTTTCTCATTATTTACACACCTCTCAGGATCTTATTTTCTGCAAGAAAAACAGACCTCCAATGTAACCTCATAGGTCTTCATCCTTGGAATCATTCTTTTGAATCTCCATTTGTACTCTCTCTAATGCTTTTACATCCTTTCTCAAGAATGGTATCCAGAACTAGGCACAATACTCCAGATGAGGCCAAACTAATTTCTTATATAAAGTTTAACACAACCTCTTTTACATAATGCCCTTGTTAATAAAATCTAGTATACTACATACTTTATTAACTAATCCCTCAACATATCCTACCACCTTCAATGACTTACATACATATGCTTCAAGGTCATTTTGTTCCTGCACCTCCTTGAGAGTTTCACTCTTTATTTTGTACTGTCTCTCCACCTTCTTCCTGCCAAAATGAATCATGTCACACTTTTCTGCAGGAACAGTTTTCAAATGTGAGTTCAGGTAAATAAAGCCACAAAAAAAATTCAGAGTCAAGATACATATACATTGAGACACCAAGCACAAGAGCAGACTGAGTAAATATGTGTTGCATGTTGGTGGTAGGCCCAATAAGTCCATTTTCAGCCTCATGACAGAAAGAGATCAAAGAACCTAAGTTTTTTTTACTTTCAATTAAAAGGTCTGGGTATTGCTAACTCGGCCAACAGTTATTATCCAGCCCCGTTGCTCTCAAGAAGGTGGTGGTGAGCTGCCTTCTTGAACCACTGCAATGCTGAGGTGTAAGGACTTTGAATAGTGTGGATGAGCAGAGGGATCTAGGTGTATGTGTACATAGATCCCTGAAAGTTGGGAGTCAAGTAGATAAGGTTGTTAAGAAGGCATATGGTGTCTTGGCGTTTATTGGTAGGGGGATTGAATTTAGGAGTCGCAGCGTCATGTTGCAACTGTACACAACTCTGGTGCGGCCGCACTTGGAGTACTGTGTGCAGTTCTGGTCCCCGCATTATAGGAAGGATGTGGAGGCTTTGGAGAGGGTGCAGAGGAGGTTTACCAGGATGTTGCCTGGTATGGAGGGGAGGTCCTCTGAGGAGAGGCTGAGGGATTTGGGGTTGTTTTCGCTGGAAAGAAGGCGGCTAAGAGGGGATCTTATTGAAACATATAAGATGATTAGAGGTTTAGATAGGGTGGATAGTAATAGCCTTTTTCCTCTGATGGAGAAATCTAGCACGAGGGGGCATGGCTTTAAATTAAGGGGTGGTAGTTATAGGACGGATGTCAGGGGTAGGTTCTTTACCCAGAGGGTGAACATAAGAACATAAGAACATAAGAAATAGGAGCAGGAGTAGGCCATCTGGCCCTTCGAGCCTGCCCCGCCATTCAATAAGATCATGGCTGATCTGTCGTGGCTCAGTTCCACTTTCCCGCCCTCTCCCCATAACCCTTAATCCCCTCTCTTATCAAAAACCCATCAACCCGCTTCTTAAAAATATTTAGCGAGGCAGCCTCCACCACTTCAACGGGCAGAGAATTCCAGAGATTCACCACCCTTTGAGTGAAGAAGTTCCTCCTCAACTCCGTTCTGAACCGCCCCCCCTTTATCTTGAGGCTGTGCCCCCTAGTCCTACTGTCTTTTTTGAGGGATTGGAATGCCCTGCCTGCTGCAGTTGTAAATGCGCCTAGTTTGGGGGCATTTAAGAGATCCGTGGATAGGTTTATGGACGAGAAGGGATTGGTTTAGGTTAGTGGGTCATTGTTTTGTAACTGGTCGGCGCAACATCGTGGGCCGAAGGGCCTGTTCTGCGCTGTAATGTTCTATGTTCTATGTTCTAAGTGCACCCAAAGTGCCGTTAAGGAGGGAATTCCAGGATTTTGTCCAAGAGGATGGCAGACTTGATTTGCTTTATTATTGTCACATGTATTAACACACAGTGAAAAGCATTGTTTCTTGCATGCTATACAGACAAAACATACCGTTCACAGAGAAGGAAATGAGAGAGTGCAGAATGTAGTGTTACAGTCATAGTTAGGGTGTAGAGTAAGATCAACTTAACACAAAGTAGGTCCATTCAAAAGTCTGACAGCAGCAAGGAAGAAGCTGTTCTCGAGTGGGCTGGGAGAAGACACTTGCATGATGAGGAGAAACTTCTCCCCCCGGGGAGAGAAAATGCTTTTTTCCCAAACACTGAAAGTTTTGATCATATGTCAGGAAAGTCCAGTTTCCTCGAATTGGGGACAGAAACAAGGGAGTGTCCACCAATTTAAAACTTGGTATTGTGAATGAGAAGAAAGCTCAGGAGAGTGGTTCAATCATGGAACAATTTGTCAGGGAGTTGAGGCAGAGACCATTGAATTGTTTCAAGGCAAAGTGAATAAAGACTGTATTTAACTGAGAGAAAGATACAAGGCTGACGGGGAGAGTATTTAAGTTTTGGATTGCTTTCATTAAAGAGTTGGGCCAAATGCCCTCTCCTGAGCTGAAAACTTCTTTGATTGTAAGGGAATTCAAGAATGGCAGCAATTCTCTAGCAGATTTTATGGTTCAGTTGACATGGTTAACCAGATGCTCTTGACATTGTGTTTTAATTTGTTCTTGATGTCACGATAAAAAAATCACTATTATTTGCTTTAGCTTTTGGAATAGACCTTCGTCCAGAGAAAACTGTTCATACTTTAAGTCCAATTACGTTATTCTAATAACTTGCATCATTTAATTCCCAATAGCTTCTAATGCAATTGAGGTGTTCTGTGTGAGATCTGTTATATTCAGGGAGGAAGTGACTCAACTGACGAAGGAGCAGCACTCCAAAAGCTTGAATGTGTTTGCTGCCACAAACTTGTTGGACTTTAACCTGGTGTTGTGAGACTTCTTACTGTGTTTACCCCAGTCCAATGCCAGCATCTCCACGTCATATTCAGGAAGGGAGCATTGTGGACAGAGAATTTGTCATTGGGCAGTCACCACAGAAATAGGAACATAGGAATTAGGAGCAGAAGTAGGCAAATTTAGCCCTTCCAGCCTGCTCTGCTATTCAATTAGATCATGGCTGATCTCTTCCTGGTCTCAAATTTACCTCCCTTCCCCATATCCCTTTGATATCAAGAAAGTCTTTCTGGTCAGTGTCAGTACTGGAAGAATAACTGGAAGAATGACTGGCTCACCTATGGCGCCTACTGCTGTCAGTTATTATGGCAACATCACTATCATCCAGCCATCTGGTGAGGAATTGGAGAACTGTGCTTATTCGCAGAAGAGCACCCCTTCAAGGGGCATAACATTCAGAACGAGAGGGGAGAATGATTGTCAAAGGGAGAGAAAAAGGGAAATATCACAATGTTACAGCAGATAAATAGACCATATCCTCAAGGGGCTCGTTAAACATGAAACATTCTCAGTTTCTCCGCATGATCCGAACATCCTCAAGTGAGACCGTGCCCATGCATTATACCGATCAGGTTTACACGACTTCATAGTTCTGTGGTCTGCAGGAGTTCTGTGGAGGGTTGTCTGTTTATACCCTGGAATGCATTGCTGAATTCTGAAGTCATAGTTTGTCAGATAAATCAACACTGAAAAATGTCCCCCCCTTCACCCCAATCACAGGTTGCAGGAAAGCTGGAGGTTGTGAATTACAATCAAAGGTTGATCCCATATTTGGCGGGTGCCTTTACCAGCCGCACCTTGTCCTTGGGTTGCCTCCATTCTTTAACTCCTTGCGGACACTTCCTTCTTCGCTGTCTCTCCTTTCCGGTGATTCGCGATTGAACCATGAGCAATTGTGTGACTAGGTCAAGTTCTCACCGGAATTAGAAAGTTGAGAGGTGATACAATTGCTCCATAACATTGTAAAGGAACCAGTGAATATCAGACCACAACAAACTGCTTCACGTTATCCAGAAGAGGAGAGAGAAGCAGAGGATTCCGTGTGCACTTGAAATGGGATCATTCTTCCATTGAGCCAGAACGTCTTCCCAGGAAGACAGTGGACGCAGTCAGTGTGAATTCATTCTTGAAAGTAACATTTTCGGATACAGTATATCAGTAATTTGAGACGACATGTAACTGGTGACTGGAGGCCTGCGTTTCCCCAAGCTCGCCACCACGAAGGCTTTCATTAGCCCCAAGTTTTGGCTCATTGATCGAGATCGATTGCAATGCTTAGTTAACGTCTCCGTCAGCTTTGTATCGTGCAGGATGGCGGATGGTTCTTGGTCTTTTCTCGTCTCCCTGTTTCTTTGTGTTTTCCACATTGAGACTGTTCAGTATTTTCTCGCGTCTTATTTCAATATCACCAGGGTTCTGGGCTAATTCCAAAAATAATTGGAGAGGCATTGGGTAAAAGGTTACGTAGATGACAAATAGAATGTGAGACAAACGAAGTTGAAGTACATTCCTGTCAATAGTTTTGCTTGACAAACATAGAGCAAGCAGAAGAGTGCAGTCAGACAGGATAGCTGGTGAAGATGAAATAAAAATATGGAGTGGGTGGACCATCTGAGCTGTAATGATAATGGTACCACAGAACGCTGGAATATATTGGATAGTGAGGAATATATTGCTATCCCATTTTAACAGGCAAAAATGGCATCCACAATTATGGACAAGTAAACACAGAAGCGAAATGAAGTTGAAACACCATATTATAAAAGAGGCCTGGAATTGGCAGGTGAAGGTCACCCTTTCAAAAAGTCTCTGGCAATGTCAAATTCCTTTGGATAATCAGCCAAGCTTTCGCTTTCAGAATAGTTTTCATAATTTCAGGATGAGATTGTAAGAGCAACACCTGTTCCCAAAATGTAGGGGCCCTTCCCAAGAGAAAGCCCAGGAATACTGAGCCTTTTTGATATAAAGCCTCTTCTTCTGAAGCAAGTCAAACATGTTGGTTGTTTTCACACAGTGACAGATGAGGGGAGCACTGACTTCCCTCAGCCTGGTGTTCACATTAGAAAATATGTGCCTCTTAGACACATGAAAATTTCAGACCTGCTGTTTCAAGTATCCTTGAGTGAAAATATTTCTGAATAAGGTCCATTTCTTCTCTCCTGTTGCTCTACCCATTGCTTCCTCTTCTGTTGCATCTCTCTATCGAAGTATCATCCAGTCTGGACCTGCTGTACTTGAAACCATTTTGTTTCCAGCTAGCTCTTGAATGCAAAGTTATTACGCTTACATCCGACAACACTCTCCCCATCACATTTTTCCAACTTCTCATCAAATCCCCACAATGCAGAAGGCGGCCCATTGGGGCTACACTGACCATCATCCCACCCAGGCCCGATCCCCCAAACCCCACATATTTGCCCTGCTAATCCATCTAACAGTCATATCCTGGGACATGGGGTGATTTAGCACAGCCAATGCACGTAACCTGCGCATCTTTGGACTATGGGAGGAAACTGGAGCACTTGGAGGAAACCCATGTAGACAGTGACCCAAGCCAGGAATCAAACCCAAGTGCCTGGAGCTGTGAGGCAGCAGTGCTAACCCCTGTGCCACCCCCATATTTCATATATAAATATATAAAATAATAGCAGAAATCATTCATCATCACATGGATGTCATGATCAAGTAGACAGGATGATTTTTGTTTTGATTTGACCCACCCCTTCATGCTGGCTCCTGTTTGCTGCAGTTCAATGATATCAAGTCAATCAATCTGACAGACTCTGTGATCAATAGTGCAGTAAATTTTGCTCCACTTCATCCTGGAGAGGATTTTCACAATCGCTTCATTGCAGTGCTGATGTAAGCCTGCTTGTGACACTAATAAGTAAACAAAACTCTCCTGGTCCACAACACAACTGACACGAGTATCTTGTGTCATGCTCCGTCCTACGTGGCTCCAAGCAAACGGGGAAAACAGCGAGCAGAACATTTGCTGCTTATTTCTCTGCAGATTTTCCATTGGACAATGATGAAATCTCACAAAGCTCAAATACTCCAGGATGTAAAGTTTCCAACAGGAATACTGGTCAAGACAGATTGCTGTTTTACTGAGTCATCCAGTGATGGTAAAAAGTCTTCCTCCTATCATTCACTCCACTTATTATTTTCCACACATTAGGATCGGAAAAAGTTGATTTTAAATGTTCTGGTTTGAAAGAGTAGCGTATTCCTACAACAGAAAAATGGCAGGATGCCAAGTTAAGACGGTAGTGATGGCTTTGGTGTTCTTCACAGAATGCCGAGAATAAGCAATTTGATACCTTGCTTGTGTAAGAATTAAACAGCTCACCTGTAGTGTGTTGGAAGGCTTTGGTTAACTTTGTCAGCCACAGAGCTTGGATACCTAAATTGCAGGCCAGTTTCTGGAAGAGACAAACTGTTGAAGCAGAAATGTCCCAGAAAAGACAGATACAAAAGCTGCAGCTCTTTAAATAAAATTACTCAGTGAAATTAGGCAGTGTAGCACATTTATTACTTTTCTCACACCACTAATCAAGACATTAGGTGTATCTATTGGACTGTGAGGGGCTTGTCATAACAACTGGATTCTGTCCATTCACCTTATTTGTGAAATACAGCAGATTAATAATTCAAATCTTAGCACTTTGAGTGTTAGTCCATAAGAACATAAACATAAGAAATAGGAGCAGGAGTAGGCCATCTAGCCCTTCGAGCCTGCCCCGCCATTCAATAAGATCATGGCTGATCTGTCGTGGCTCAGTTCCACATTCCCGCCCTCTCCCCATAACCCTTAATCCCCTTGCTTATCAAAAACCCATCAACCCGCGTCTTAAAAATATTTAGCGAGGCAGCCTCCACCACTTCAACGGGCAGAGAATTCCAGAGATTCACCACCCTTTGAGTGAAGAAATTCCTTCTCAACTCCGTTCTAAACCGCACCCCCCCCCCCCACTTTATCTTGAAGCTGTGCCCCCTAGTCCTACTATCCTTTCTGAGCGGGAAGAGTCTCTCCACCTCTATCCTATCCATCCCACTCATCATCTTATACGTCTCAATGAGATCTCCCCTCATTCTTCTAAACTCTAACGAGTACAAGCCTAGTTTATTCAGCCTCTCCTCATAGCTCAACCCCCTCAACTCCGGTATCAGCCTAGTAAACCTCCTCTGCACTCCCTCCAAGGCCAAAATATCCTTGCGTAAGTGCGGCGACCAAAACTGCACACAGTACTCCAGCTGCGGCCTCACCAATGCCCTATACAGCTGCAGCAAGACCTCCCTACTTTTATATTCAATCCCCCTCGCTATGAAGGCCAGCATCCCATTCGCCTTCCTGACCACCTGCTGCACCTGCAGGCTGGGTTTTTGCGACTCATGCACAAGGACCCCGAGGTCCCTCTGCACTGTCGCATGCTGCAGTTTTTCACCACATAAGTAATAGTCCTTCCTACCATTATCCCTACCAAAGTGGGCCACCTCGCACTTGCCAACATTAAATTCCATTTGCCATTTCCTGGCCCATTCGCCCAGCCTATCTAGATCCTTCTGCAGACTCTCCACACCCTCCGCGCAATTTGCCGTTCCACCAATCTTGGTGTCATCAGCAAATTTCGACACCATACACTCGGTTCCCTCCTCCCGATCATCTATATAAATGGTAAATAGCTGAGGCCCCAGCACCGACCCCTGGGGCACTCCACTAGTCACCAACCGCCAATCCGAATAGCACCCATTGACCCCCACTCTGTCTTCTATTTGACAACCAATCCTCTATCCACGCTAACACCCTACCCCCAACTCCATGCCCCCTTACCTTCTGCAATAACCTCTTGTGAGGTACCTTGTCAAACGCCTTCTGAAAATCAAGAAAGACCACATCCACCGGCTCTCCTCTATCCACCGCCCTAGACACATCCTCATAGAACTCCAATAAATTTGTCAGACACGACTTCCCCTTAACGAAACCGTGCTGCGTCTGCTCTATCAAGCAATTCCCCTCAAGGTGCCTCGCTATTTCCTCCTTGATGACGGATTCTAACATTTTATCTACCACAGACGTTAAACTAACCGGCCTATAATTTCCCGCCTTTTGCCTGCCACCCTTCTTAAACAACGGCGTAACATTAGCCATTTTCCAATCTTCCGGCACTTCCCCAGAATCCAGCGACGTCTGGAAAATAACCACCAAGGCATCCACTATCACCTCTGCCATTTTTGAGAGATTGAAGAAATAAATAAAGAATACAGGATGTGGTTCCAAGAACAAGCAAGTACCACTGTTACATAGAAGATAGGAGCAAGAGGAGGTCATTTGACTCTTGAGCCTGTTCTGCCATTCATCACAATCATGGCTGATCGTCCAACTCAATAAATAGCCAAACCCTTCTTTCTTCCCATTGGTTGATGCTACCTAATGAACAGGTTTAAAGCAACCATTATCAGATGCTTATACCTCTTGAGGAAATGACAAGCTCAACTGAACCAAAAAAGGTAGTGACAAAAGATTTGGCTGTGTACCACCTCTTAAGTGAGCCCAATGGGAATTAGCAAAATTTGTACCATGATTCCGGACCTACTGGGCTAAATATCAGTCCATTTTCATGATGTTAATTTTGTATCGGCCTGAAAACATATTGCAGCATAATCAGCCACCCCTCTGAACAATCAATCTCTTGCTGCAAGTTAATGGTCACCATCCATACAGGTCAGAGATTCCCAGATTTGGCATGAATCAGCTGATCTCAAGGACAATGGAAACTATGGAGGTGAGGGAGGAAGGACAATTGGCTTCAGGCCTGCTGAAGTGGAGGTGGAGAGGAAATTGGAGGAGGATCCTAATCCTGATGACTCCAGTTCATCTGTTAGAAAGGTGATGAATGTGAACATCTGGTAAGTACAGATTCAAGTCCCAACTTGCACTGTTATTCACCTTTTAGGGTAGGGCGGTGCTTTGAATCCCATTAAGTTGTATCCAGAAGGAATTATTGCAAATGTAAGGGAGACTTCAAATCCCACCTTGATCTCGCCAAACCACATCACACATCCTCCAAACTTCTTCAAGCCTTTGTGATATTCCAGTCCCACTATTGGTAGCAGAGCCTTCATCTACCTTGGCCCTACTCTCTTAGAAACTTCCTTCCTAAACCTATGTACTTTCCACTGAATTCACCTTCTAAAAGTCATTTGAAACACCATCTGATCAGTAGTCACCTGTCCGAGTGTCTCGCTCCATGGCTCAGCCTCCCAGCCCTGTCTGTTACCACTTGTTGAGCGCCTTGAGAGGCCTTTTACATTCATGGTTTCAGATAAATCCAAGTCATTGATGTAAGAGGGAGAAAATTTAAAGGAAACAGCAAACAACTTGAAGCCTCCGTTCCCCTCAATTGCCATACTGAAATTGCTTAAAACTGAGCTTTCCCACAAGGCTTAGATACAGATGTGTTCTGTGTCAGGATTTCTTTGTGGCCAAGGTGCACTGCTGATGAAGTTGCAGTTTGCATCACTGACATTAATAACAAATCTAATCCACAATTTCTCTTAATGACATGAATGCTGTATTAATTACACAAAAATGGGCACAATTCCCATTACACTCAGTGAATTTCAATTTTGAAAACGCCAAGAGATTTGAATTCAGTTTGAGATCAATAATAGCACCGCCAGACAACACCACACGATGTGTGTATGGATGCACATTGTTTACCTTATCCTATTATATTTATATACATTTAATATTGAACTCCATTCCTCTGACCACCTAACTTACAAATGAGTTATACAACCAGGAAAGTGTCCAGTCTGTGGTGACGGTAGTTCTGAGCAACAACCTCATCCTTGTTCTCACTCACCAACATCCTTTCCCAGTTGAGTAGCATCACAATTTTACAATTCTCACCCTTAATTTCAAATACCTTCGTGGCTTCATTTTTCCGTGTGTCAGTCACCACCTCCAGCTTCCAAGATCACTGCACTCCATCACTGGCCACTTAAGCATTCCTCATTTTAATCACCATTGGCCTTCCGCTGCCAAGGTCCTAAGCTCTGAATTCCCTCCCTGAAAGTCTCTGTCTCGCTTTCCTCCTTTTGAACTGTCCTTAAAACCTACCACATCTTACATAGAGAGAAGTTCGGAACAGGAGGAGGTTACTCAGCTCCTCGAGCCAGCTCCACCATTCGACAAGATCATAGCTGATCCGAATGTAACCTCAACTCCAAATTTCCACCTATCCTGGATAATGCTTCACACCCAATGCTCATCAAGAATCTACCTACACTAAAAATATTCAAAGGCTCTGCTTCCATCACCTTTTGTGTGTCTAAGTTCCAAAAAACTCATTATCCTCAAAGAAAACATTTCTCGAAAATGGCCCACTATTTTTAAGAAGTAACCCCAAGTACGAGATTCTCCTACAAATCATCCTTTCCACATCCATCCTATCAAGACCACTCAGGATATTATATTTTTCAATAACGTCACTTCTAACTCTTCCAAACTCCAGCAAAAAGCCAAGCCTATCTAACCATTCGTCATATGTCAACCCTCTCATTTCAGCTATTTGTCGAGTCAACCTTCTCTGAACTGTTCCTAATGCATTTGTATCCTTCCTTAAATGAGACCAGCAGTGTGCACAGTAATCCAGATGTGATCTCAGCAATGCCCTGTGAAACTGAAGCATTTCCTTTTATATTCAATTCTTGTCACAAAAAAAAAGATAAAATTCTATTAGCTTTCTTAATTACTTGCTGTACCTGCAAGACTAATTTTTTGCCATTCATGCACAAGGGCACCCAGACCCCTCTGCATCTCTCACCATTTAGATAAAATGTTTCTTTTTAATTCTTCTTGCCAAAATGGGAAATTTCACATTTTCTCACATTCTTCTCTATTTGCCAGGTCTTTGCTCACTTACTTGTGTATATATATATGTAATATATATATATTTGTATCCTCCTTGTGTCCCCTTCACAACTTACCTTCTGACCAAATATTGTGTCATCAGTAAATTGAGCAACCATAACTTGGATGAAGGGACCAAAGGTATTTATGTAAATTATAAAAAGTTAAACCCCCAGCACTGAAGCCTGTGGTACACCACTCATTCCATCTTGTCAACCAGAAAATGACTTATTTACGTCTATCCTCTGTTTCCTAAGAGCAAGCTATTATTGCATTCATTCCAACAAGATATCCCCTCATCATGAGCTTTTATTCTCCACAATGAAGTTCAAGTGGAACCTTACCAAAAGCCTTATCAAATTCAAGTACAGAACATCCACTGGTTCCCCTTTATCCACAGCAAACGTTACCTTTTCATATATCTCCAATAAATTGGTTAAATACGACTTCCCCTTCACAAAAACGGACCTAATTACCTTATTTTTTTCTCTAAGTTCCCAACTGTAACATCTTTACAAATAGCTTCTAACATTTTCCCTCTTTCACATGTTTAGCTAACTGGCCTGTCGTTTCATGCTTTCTGTCTCTCTCTCTCCCTCTTTTTAATAAAGAAGTTAGATTCACTATTTTTCAATCTAATGGAACATTCCTCAAATCTAGGGAAGTTTGGACAATTAAAACCAATGTGTCAACCACATCACTAGCCATTTTTAAAACCATAGGATGAAGTCCATCAACACTAGACTGATGAGCCTGCAGCTCCAACTATTTTCTCAGCACGACTTCATTGCTAACTGTAATTTTCTTGAGTTTCTTTCTTATTTCCTGATGCACAATTATTTTTAGGATGTTATTTGTATCCTCTGAAATGAAGGTGAGTATTAATGCAAAATACCTCTTCAGTTCATCTGCCATCTCCTTATTTTCCATTATTAATTCCCCAGACTCAGTTTCCACAGAACCAATATTCACTTCATTAACTCTTCGTTTGTCCATATCTATAGAAACTCTTGCCATTTTTATATTTCTAGTTAGCATTCTTTTGTGCTCTAATTTTTCCCTCTTCACTAACACTTCAGTCATTCTGGCTTTTTTATATTCTGGCAAAGTGCCACCCTTCCTTGCACACTTATATGCTTTACTTTAAGTTTGACACTACCTTTAAATTTTTCAGTTAACCAAGGATGGTGGGTTCACTCATTGGAAGTTTTCTTTCTTGGTTGAATGCATCTATTGTGTTTTCTGAAATCTCGTCATAAATGTCTGCCACTGACCTCTCTGAACCAAATCAGCAAGCTCACTTCCATGTTCCCATAATTGCCACTATTTGAGTTTAAAATACTAGTATTAGAACCTCAAATGTAAAATTAAATTATATTCTGATTGATATTACCTTGGCCACCTTCATTGTGAAATCGTTAATTAATCCTATCTTGTTGCACAATACCAGGTCACTATGGCTGGCCCCAGAATAAGAAACTATCCCAAAAATAGTCCAGGAACTCACCGAGGCTACACGTGTCCGTGTGATTTCTTCTGTCTATACGGAGTTTAAAATCCCTCATGATTATTGCTATATCTTTCTGATGAACTCCCATTATTTCTCCCTGTATACTCCATCCTGTCATGTGGGTATTGTTAGGGGGCCTCCCACAAGTGGCCTTTATCATTTCTCATCTCTCAGTAAAGTTTATTTATTAGTCACAAGGCTTACATTAACACTGCAATGAAGTTACTGTGAAATTTCCCTAGTTGCCACAGTCTGGTGCCTGTTCAGGTCAATGCAGCTCACCAGCACACCTTTTAGAATGTGAGCACCTGGTGGAAACCCACCCAGACACAGGGAGAATGTGCAAGCTCCACATAGACAATGACCTAATCCAGGAATCAAACGCGGGTCCCTGGCGCTGTGAGGCAGCAGTGCTAACAACAGTGCCACCCTCATCTCTATCCAAACCGCTTCTACATCCTGGATTCCTGAACTTAGGTTGTTCTTCTCTAGTATGCTAATTATTAATTAACAGAGCCACCCTCTTCATCTTTGCCTAGCTTCCGGTCCTACCTAAATATCACATACTCTTTAATATTCAAGGACTATTGTATGTCATCCTGCAGCCATGTCTCTGTAATGACTGTCAGATTGTACTTATTTATTGCCATCAGCTCATCTGTCCTATTTTGAATGCTATGTGCATTAAATACAGAGCCTTTAGTTTTCCCTTGTCATTTTTAAAATCGTGATGTGGGAATGCTGGCGTTGGACTGGTGTAAACACAGTAAAAAGTCTGACAACACCAGGTTTTAGTCCAACCGATTTATTTGATAATACTCACAAGCTTTCGAGGGGACAGTAATCTCTAAACTGTCTGTGCTTTATACGCTCTGTCTGAGGCCAGAACTCTCCATTCACCTGACGAAGAGGCAGTCCCCTCGAAAGCTTGTGAGTATTATCAAATAAATCGGTTGGACTAAAACCTGGTGTTGTCAGACTTTTCACTATTTTTAAAATCTCCAGCCTTATTTTCTATCCCTTTCTGTCAGTCTGCTTATCATTTCCTGCATTAGTACTTGTCTCTCTTGCCTTTACTCTTTGATTTACTATATCTTCCCAAATTTGGGAAGATCCCGAAAGTCTCTTGTCCCCTGCTATTCAGTTTAAAATCCCGTCACTTTCTCTAATTACGTGATTTGCTATAACAGTGGCCCCAGCACAGTTGAAGTGTAGACCACCTCAACAGTGCATGCCCCACTTTTCCTATTAGTGCCAGTGCCACACAAGCCAGAACCCACCTCTACCACACCAATCTTTGAGCCGCTCACGGATTTCTCTAATCTTACTTGCCAATTTGCACATGGCTCAAGTAATAATCAAGAAATTATTACCTTTGGGATTCTTCTTCTAAAGTTGATGCCAAGCTCCTTATACTGACGAAGCAGAATGTCTTTCCTTGTCCTGCCTTGTCCCTATGATTGGTACTGAAAAGGAACATGACAATTGGATCCTCCCCCTCTCCGTCCCACTGCAAGCTCCTCTCCAACCTCAACTCAATGTCCTGACTCCTGACACCCCCGCCAGCAGGACTTCACTCTTTGCTGCAGGAAACTATTAATCCTTAGCACTATTAGCACGGCACTCCCCTGCACTTGAATGGCTTCCTCTACCATGGTGCCATGGCCAGTCAGTCATCAACCCTTTAACCTCCATTCTCATCCAAACAAGCTAAAAGAACGTGACGTATTGATCAATTGCAAAGATTGAGGCTCCTGCCCATGTGCCATCTGGGTGCTCTGACCTGCCTCATTCGCAGTCACACCCTTTCTCTGGCTGCTGACCAATCAAGAGGTACAACTGCCTCCTGATACAAGGCCAGGTAACTTGCCCCAAGCCTCTGCACTACAACATCTGCAGATTGGTCTCTAGCTCAATGACTCTGAGCCAAAGCTCCTTGAGCCACAGACCTGCATCATACTCGCATTCAGGCCTCCCACATGCTGCAGCCATGATACATCACCTGTCCTACCATCCTCATTGTGTTTTCATTAATTATTTTATTCAATTATTTTCCCTTTTTACTTTATTCACTGTCCCACTCTTTGTACATTTTAAATTTCAGGAATAGAATAAACCATATCCACCTACCAGATACTCACCAACCAACTAGATTCTTCCCAAGTTCTACAGTAAGAAGCAGTCCCTACTGGGTGAAGATGTCAGAACAGCAAAGGAGCACCTCTTTCTCTCTTCACTGAGTCACCCAGCACTCTTGTTCAAGTCACACTGAGAGACCTAATTTATATGCTCTGAAATTGAAGAGTTAGCTAAGCTCCAGGTACATAAAAAATATTTTAAGCCAGATTCCTTATTAAATAACTTCAACTGCTATCCAGTGATGAACTTGGAAATGGGTGAATGAAGTTTATAATTTAAACAGTAAACTTCAGTTAGATGCTAAATACAAAGCAAATTAGTTTAGCAAAGATGTTTAGATTCCCTCATTCACCCAATTCCCAGCACTTAATCGGACTCAAGTGCTTGGCCGCACTGAGAGGCCTGTTCATGCAGTTTGGTATTAAGTTTGTCTGGTAATGTTTATGGGAAACTCTGAAACATTTTACTATATTAAATATGCTCCATATTATATAAACACTTACGATATGGCATGCCTTTACACACAATAAAAGGTGCTGTTTCAGTGAGAAGTGTTAGATATACTTTAGTGCCTCTGGGCTCAAGATCAGTGGGAGCAGGGGGCAATGGGAAGGAAAATTAGCTGAGGGATTCCACTTCCGCTAAGTGAATGGATATTGAATGGAAATAGAATTACATCTAAACGTGCTGCCTAACACAGATTGGTCATCTACCAAACAACATTTTTGTCATGCTCACATGCAAAGTATGGTCACTTGAATGAGGTACTCATGGTACATCAGTGTCCATGGAGCTTTACCGCACACAAATTAACTTCAGAAATAGAAAGGGAGGACATGGTATAACACAAAAAAAATCAGGCATTACTTCTTAAGACAGCTGTTTCCTCTAGTCAAAGAGCACATTCTTCTATTCCTTTCTCCATCTTGTGTTTGTCTCATTGCCCCTGAAACCATCAACATTGTTAACATCAACCACTTCCTGTGGTTGCAAGTTCCCCATTCTAACCACTGTCTGCATATTTTCTTCTCCTGCATTCCATGTTGGATTTATTTATGACCGTCTTATATTTGAGGCCGTGAGCTTTGGTGATGCCAGCTATGGACAATCAGCTTCTTTCAGTCCAATCTGCCAAAGCTTTTCATAGTTTTCTTGATATACATCCAGTCAAACTTGATTCTTCTCTTCGAAAGAGAAAAGGGCCTGAGTCTATTCAATCTTCCCTGACAGGTTTAACTTGTTATATCTATGATTCCTGTTTTTTTCATCTCTCATCTATTTGGAGCTGGTTGACAGTAATTTGAGTGGCAACGTTATGACAACTATCAGTTTCCCTTGTCCCACTTGAAGGAAAATCCTGATCAGCTAGAATTTCCATCCTTGCTCCTGAGCAAAAACGTTCATGTGTCAACTTAGTCCGAATCAGCTGTAAGATACCCAACCCCTCCCTGACTCCTCAGTGAAATAATCTGTTAATAGTCAACACCTAGACTCAGACGAAGAATAGCCACGTTCTACAGGATGCTGATGGAACTGACGCCAGCAGGAATCCACACCTTCAGAAAAGGAGAGAAGATAATTGAAGGGAAACAAATCATACACGTAATATATCAGTCAGACATTTAATATTTTGTTTAGTGCATCGTGCACTGCTTGCACTCAATGTAAAACAACTAAAATAATCTTTTTGCCCAATGCCAAATCCTTTTAAGGAAAATCCCTTCAAATCAGCATCACTGATCATGCTCAATACTGCAGTTTAATGGATTAAAATATAGAGAAGAAACTGATCATCATTCAATAGGATTACCACAGCAGCACCAGGAGGCTTATGCACCTGTGTTGATTGGGTAATTTTAATTGAGATGTTAAACACAGGGAGAGAAAGTAATCAGAGTGAAAAAAGGGAGCAGTGACAAATTAAACAAGAAATGCATCTCTTCAGTCTACTTCTGCACATTGTTCCTCATCAAGAAGCATCATCTTGCATCAGAATCAGCTCTACTTTGTATAGGAAATTACGCACAGGCCACATTCAGTCCTCTGACCCTGCTCCATCATTCAATAAGATCATGACTGATCTGGCTGTGGTGTCAACTCCTCCCCATAATCCTTGACTCCCTTATCTATCAGAAGTCTGCCTATCTGTGCCTTGAATAATATCATCTGCTGACATTCTTCTTCAACAGAAAGAAAATGGTAGCCAAGCTCAATTCTAAATTCTGCTACGAGAGGACACAGATTTAAGGTGCAGGGAGGGAAGTTCAGAAGTGATGTTAGGGGTAAGTTTTTCACTCAGAGGGTGGTGAGTGAATGGAATCGGCTGCCGTCAGTGGTGGTGGAAGCGAACTCGCTGGGGTCTTTTAAAAGACTTCTGGATGAGTATATGGGGTTTAATGAGATTGAGGGTTATAGATAGGTCTGTAGGTTGGTAGGTGTTGATGTGATCGGCGCAACTCGTGGGCCGAAGGGCCTGTTTGTGCTGTAGTGTTCTATGTTCTAAACTGAACACAAACATGTTCAACTTTGTGCCTTTTCATGCGAAAGCACTGCCACTAATGGCAGTCAGTGGAAGATCGCCAGCATAAAAGGGTTGACACTAGTGCCCACATTGTGCAAAACCCAAGAAAGCTTTGGGTTTCTGGCAGAAAGATTGTGGGTGTAAAAGCTAGCTGGTTCCCACCAGTTTTTACATTCTATCTGCTATCTTAGGTCTAAGTGCAGACAGGCAGCTTGGATGACCCTGGGCATTTCAACATCCTGGTACATACAGACTTGATCCCTCGATCCGACAGATTGTTAATCGCAGTTAAGTGTGAAACCAGAAATGGAGGAGGGCAGGTCAACAGAAGACCCAACCCAATTACAGACTGACATTGAAGGGATTTTATTTTGCAACATGAAGACTGCTTGAACTGAAAACCTCAAATGAAATTTACAGATCTATTTTGCAATGTCACTTGGTTTTAAGGCATCTAAGGCTTACGTGAAGTTTGTCATACTTACACTTTTCAAATCACAAAATAAAATCCATCACAGCATTCGCACATAAATCAGTCTAAGACCCGAGTGATGGGCTACCAATGAAGTAGAACCAGTTTCAATTCATTTTCCCCAACTGATTTTGAAGATTTGTGTCTAAATATAACACATTATCTCATTCATCAGCCTTTCCAGCCCAGAAAATTAGAAATTCAGTGCAGCAGGATGAAGACAAAATAGAAAAGTTCACTGAGTCAACACACTTCTGTGCTGTGCAAAATATTTTGTGTGTGTCCAGCAGCACTTTACTGCAGTATTCTTCAGCTGGCTATACTCTATCATGACACATCTTAGGTTTGGAAGGGTCTTTCATACTTCAAGTGGACAGAGTACAAAAATTTCAGAGTACAATCATCTCTCTACTGAAATCCTAGAAACAGAACTGGAAAATTCCTGCTAATTTTTGTAATGTCAGCGATAGACCTCTCCTTCATAACAAGAATGCTTAAAATGCAATTCAGTGGAACACAACGCAGAGGCTTAACTGCAAAAGGGAAAAACCTGATCAGGCTCAAACATAACCTATTCCTTAGTACGTGACAGCCCAAGAAAATACTTGGTATAAGCAGTCCATCTCATTTATTTGAAACAGTTAATAAAAATATGGTTGGATAGTTTCAATATGTATCTCCAAAATGAGGAAAATTAAATGTTGGGTTTCCTTGCTTTGCTCTCACTGATTGGGAGTGATCCGAGAGCCTTGGGCTGGCATTATTTACTGTACTAGTGGTGCTGTGAAAATTTGATTCTGGTTGCGAGCTTGCCTGGTGTAAAGGAAACACACTAGCCCATAATAGCCATATTTACGTCAACCGATTTTAGCAGAAAAGAAGAAGTACTTTGAAAACCCTTCAACACTTGTATTTGGAAATATACAAATCAGTTAGGAGGTCACAAATATATATGGAATTGGTAGGGGAGTGAAGCTAACCCTTATTCACTGCCGTATTGTCATGTAGCTGGAATTCCATTTGGTTCAATCTCGCCTTTAGGAATGTGAGTTCTTTTTTCCTATCCATCACAGACAGCCTTGGAGCAGACTGCAAGCAGCAGTCAGCAAAAGAAAGAGAACAGTTTTCAGTCAAAGTCTGGGATGTCGTCATAGGAGTAGCCTCTGTATCCTCTTGAGGCATAATACGCAATCCGGAGATGGTAAAAGCCAGGAAGAAAAACCAGGATCCCAATGATCAGCACCGGCCAGGTTGTATCACTGTACTGGAAGAGAAAAGAGAAATGGAATAACCGGTTTTCTTTTGTAAGAGTAAGATACTTGGTCCAGCAAAACAGAGGATATGCCTAGATAACTTTGTCCACTTAGGTCGTTGGCGGCCTTTTAATTGACTGGATGCGATATGAAATCCAAACTATGCTGATGGAAGTGAAAGTCTCCCTCTGCTGGATTTAAAGAGCCTATATGAACTAAATTTAGACTCTCATAATCCAGCTCCCAATGGGCATACACTTGAAGGACAGAGCTGTAGTAAATACAGCAATTTTATCCCAGACATGATTTGGAAAGGGAACTTGTTACAAAGATGCAATAGTAAGGGTGCATGAAGTTAAAACAGAATAGAGTTATCTTTAAAGGAACCGTAACATCCAAGTATAGTATTCGGTCTCTCTCAATGGGAGCAGAAAACCGAAACTGTGGAGCAGTGTGTGACTTACCGAACTGCTGATGTATCCAGTCAACAGGAGAGCGCCAATGGTAATCAACAATGAGCCAATCAGAAACAAGATGGTTGCAAGCGCAATTGCCTTATATGGAATTTTCGTAGGAAGTTTCTTAAACTGCAGGTAAAGGAAAATTATTTGATAACCTTGTATGCTTTAAATGTAAATTGTTTGGATGGGCAATAAATGTTGGCCAACCAACAACACCCATGTCCCATAATTGAATAAAAATAAACCACAAATTTTCCAAAGCATAATTAATATTTACGACTGCTCTTCAGAAGTACTTGACTGGTTGTAGCTTGGATCCATCATAAGTTTGTGAAAGGTACTAGATAAATGCATGGCTTTCTTTCACCTGCCTCAATTTCTGCCTTTATAATCTCCTTTCCCTCTCCAAATACATGGTGTCCCCCCCTCTTCTTATGAGCATATTAACTGTTCCTGGGGTTCAAGTTCTAGATTTCATTTAAATTTTCATTCTTCGTCCCCAAGCCCAGTTGAGTGTGGGCAGGTTATTTAACAGTCAAGCCCCTCACAAGCACTATAAACCCTCCCAAGATCTGATGTTCACTGAGAATAAAATGTACTGTGCAACAAGGTAACACCAAAACTGATGCTTACTTGCATTGCAAAGGCTAATGGTGGCTCTGGTCAGGTCAATTACCTCAATGTAAAGCAGGAGTCAGAATGACAACTAAAGCCTTGACCAATGACCACAGAATGTGAAAAGATTGTTTAACTAGTTACCAGATGAAATGAACCAGGAACTTATGATTATTTCTATATGCTGCATACACTTAGCGTAATTGTCAGGAACAAACCTGCAAATCGATGTAACCCTCGTCACTGTCCGCAAGTTTTGAGTATTTCACTTTGCTGCTGGAACCCCCAGCAGCAGCGTTGTTACGGGAAGGCATCATAACATAGCTCATCAACAACTGGAACAAGATAATAAAACAATTAATTTACCAAGACTGTACACAGACACTGAGCAATACATAGCAAATACATTGCTCATGTGCTGCAAGTCAATCTAATCATCCCCTCTCTGCAATCAGGGGAAAGACAAAGCTACATTGTACAGACATTTGGATACCAACACAAAAACAATTTTCAATAAATATCCAAGCAAAATGGGCACAAAAAAACAGAAATCCACTTTTGACCAAGAGATAAGACTAGCTCAAGAAAGCTACCTCACACTAGTTGCAAATTCTTGCAGAGTGCATAATAAATGCAACCTTATACATTATAAAGCAATACTTATTTAGACTGAATGGAGTAGCATTGAGTTACATTGCCATTCTACGTCCAGCTCACCAGCATCCAAATTCCTGGTGAAGGCTGAAAATCAGAAAAAAAGCCAATAAAACCAAAGCAAATATAGTTAAGCTTTTTGAGGCAGCCAGGGTAAGAAATCTTTCAATGTTCAGTGTAGAGAGTTTCAGCGCTTTCTCTGAAGGGGAGTCACATGCAAGATATTATTAAATTAGTAAGGATATCATTAAACTAGAAAGAGTGCAGAAAAGATTTACATGCTTGCTATTGGGGCTTGATGGTTTGAGTTATAAAGGGAGGCTGGATAGACTAGGACTTTTTTTCTCTGGAGCATAGAAAGCTGAGAGATGATCTTATAGAGGTCTATAAAATAATGAGGAGCACAGATCAGCTAGATACGCAATATCTTTTCCCAAAGGTAGGGGAGTCTAAAACTAGAGGGCATAGGTTTAAGGTGAGAGGGGAAGAAATACAAAACGGTCCAGAGAGGCAGTTTTTTTACAAAGGGTGTTGAGTGTCTGGAACAAGCTGCCAGAGGCAGTAGTAAAGGCGGGAACAATTTTATCTTTTAAAAAATATTTAGACAGTTACATGGGTACGATGGGTGCAGAGGAATATGGACCAAATGCGGGTAATTGGGATTAGTTGGGCAGCATGGAGAAGCTGGGCCTGTTTCCCTGCTGTAAACCTGTGACTCTCACACAGGCCGAGCGGGGGGTGGGGGCGGCTTCCCAACGGCCCCAGCCCGGCCACACGGACCTTCTGCCAAAACGCAGCCTGGAGTTTAAATTGTGCCGATGTGGGGAAGCTGCAACCAGCTACATCCTCATTGACACATCTGCGCAACAGATCGGATACTCCGACCCACAAAGATCTTCACTCCGTCAAACCCGCCGCTCCGCTTTACCCGCGCACCGCCTCCATCAGCTTCCGGCCCCGCTACAACAGCCACACTGAACAGTTCCGCCCGGATAAACGTTCCCCCCCACTCCCCCCGCTTTCACCATCAGAAGAGCAGAAATCCATCCAGACAGTCCCTGAGTACAGCTTCTGCAAACTGCTGCTAGTGAGATTTCTGTCCCCCCATTTAAAGAATTGTCTTCACTTATCCTCGGAGTAGAAATTTTGTTTTGATAATTATCTTTTAAAAACACACAAGGAGATCCTTTGCGCATGCCTGTGTGAGGGATTCTTTCCATATTTGAGCTGAAACATTATGTTGTCAAAGCAGATTTCAAATATCTGTCTTGTCCTCAGGCACTGTCTTTCCAGAACTGTTATTTTGAGTACTTAATTCTCAGCTATCCCAAGAATTAATGTCTCACATAAGGCCATTCAGCCTATGGAGTCTGCACCCACTCTCTGACAGAGCATCCCATCCAGAACCTATTCCATAACCTCAAGTATTTGTCCTGCTAATCACCTTATCTACATAGCTTTGGACACAAAGGGACAATTTAGGATGGCCAATCCATCTAACTTGCATGTTTTTGGATGCATCACCTCACACTGTTCTGGGTTGAATTTCACTTGCCACTTTTCTATCCACTCGAACAGCCCATTGGTATCTTCCTGTAATCCACAACAATCCTCCTCGCTGTCGACCATGCAGCCAATGTTATGCCATCTGCAAATGTATTAATCATTCCCCCGACATTTATATCTAAATTATTAATATATGCCATGAAAAGCAGGAGACCCAGTGCTGAGACTAACGGAACACATTACAAACAGTCTCCCAGTGCCAAAAACATTCATCACTAATTATTCTTTGGTTCTTCCACTGAGTCAATTTTGTATCCAGCTTGCTGCATTTCCCAGGATCCCATGGATTTTATTTCTTTAACCAGTCTGCCACATGGAATATTGGTCAAAAGCCTTGCTAAAATTGATGTAAACTGAATCAATTGCACCAACCTCATCAATCCTCTTGTTACTTCCTCAAAAAATTCAATCAAATTAGTCTGACACAATCCTATCTTAACAAATCCATGCAGACTGTCCTTGATTAATGCATGCCTTTCTGACTGACAGTTTATCCTGTCTCTCAGAATTGATTCCAATAATTCGTCCACTACCAAGATCAGACAGACTGGCTTGTAATTATTTGGGCTATTTCTCACTCCCTTATTAAGCAAAGGTGCAACATCAGCAGTTCTCCAAACCTCCGGCACCTCATTTGTATCCAGTGAGGATTGGAAAATAATGGTCAGGCCCTCCACAATTTCCTTCCTAACTTATTTTAACACCCATGATGTGGTCATGGATGGTCCATCAAGGACGATCACCTTAGCACCTCACTGTACTGCAAGCCCACAGACAACCTCACGATGCTCCACTTCTCCAGCTTCCACCCTAAACACGTTAAAGAAGCCATCCCCTACGGACAAGCCCTCCGTATACACAGGATCTGCTCAGATGAGGAGGATCGTGTCAGACACCTCCAGACGCTGACAGATGCCCTCATAAGAACAGGATATGGTGCTCGACTCTTCAATCGACAGTTCTGATGCGCCACCGCGAAAAACCGCACCGACCTCCTCAGAAGACAAACACGGGTCATGGTGGACAGAGTATCCTTCATCGTCCAGTACTTCCCCGGAGCGGTGAAGCTACGACATCTTCTCCGGAGTCTTCAACATATCACTGATGAAGACGAACCCCACACCCCCACTTGCCTTCAGACAACTGCACAATCTCAAACAGACCATTGTCCACAGCAAACTACCCAGTCTTCAGGAGAACAGTGACCACAATACCACACAACCCTGCCACAGCAACCTCTGCAAGACATGCCGGATCATTGACATGGATGACATCTTCACACGTGAGAATACCATTCACCAGGTACACGGCACATACTCTTGCAACTCGGCCAACATTGTCTACCTAATATGTTGCAGGAAAGAATGTCCCGAAGCATGGTACATTGGGGAGACTATGCAGACACTACGACAACGGATGAATGAACATAGCTCGACAATCACCAGGCAAGACTGTTCCCTTCCTGTTGGCGAACACTTCAGTTGTCATGGGCATTCAGCTGCTAATCTTTGGGTAAGCGTTCTCCAAGGCGGCCTTCACGACATACGACAGTGCAAAGTCGCTGAGCAGAGACTGATAGCCAAGTTCCACACACATGAGGACGGTCTCAACAGGGATCTTGGGTTCATGTCGCACTATCTGTAACCCCCATGTCTTGCCTGGGTTTGCAAAACCTCACTTACTGTACTGTCTGAAGACAATACACATCTCTTTAACCTGGGCTTAATGCTCTTTCCACTCACATTGTCGGCATCTTTAAGACTTGAATAGCAGGTTAGGTGTAAAGACTCGCATTTTAATCAGTAATCTGTAAACTGTCTGTGCTGTTATATGCTCTGTCTGAGGCCAGTACTCTCCATTCGCCTGACAAAGGGAGAAACCCCAGAAGCTAGTCAGTTTACTATCAAATAAATTGGTTGGACTTAAACCTGGTGTTGTCAGACTTCTTACCTTGTCTTAACACCACACAGGACTCAAGTTGTGGTACATTTCACCCGGACCTCATGATTTATCCACTTTCGAGAATGTTAATGCCCTTCATACTTCTTCTCTCCCTATGTTTATCACATCCAATACTTCACATTCCTCCTAATATACAATGTCTGCATTGTCCCCCTCTTTTGTGAAGACAAATGCAAAGTATTCATTAAGCACCATCCCCACATCCTCCACCTATTTGGTCTTTTATAGGTCTTATCTTAGTTATCCTCTTACACTTCATGTATGAATAAAATATCTTTGGGCTCTCCTTGATTTTATTTGCCAATATTATTTCTCAGCCCAATTTCCTTTTTTGATTTCACACCTCTTCAATCTCTACTCCTTTTGGCCTCTGAAGTATTCAGTTCTCGGTGTCTGACTGTGACGATCCAGCTGATGTTCAAACTAGATGTCATATTCCAGAGTGAAACCTGGTGTGAGAGATCCTAACTTTTTTCAGATAAGAACATAAGAACATAAGAAATAGGAGCAGGAGTAGGCCATCTAGCCCTTCGAGCCTGCCCTGCCATTCAATAAGATCAGGGCTGATCTGTCGTGGCTCAGTTCCACATTCCCGCCCTCTCCCCATAACCCTTAATCCCCTTGCTTATCAAAAACCCATCAACCCGCGTCTTAAAAATATTTAGCGAGGCAGCCTCCACCACTTCAACGGGCAGAGAATTCCAGAGATTCACCACCCTTTGAGTGAAGAAGTTCCTCCTCAACTCCGTTCTAAACCGCACCCCCACCTTTATCTTGAGGCTGTGCCCCCTAGTCCTACTGTCCTTTCTGAGCGGGAAGAGTCTCTCCACCTCTATCCTATCCATCCCATTCATCATCTTATACGTCTCAATGAGATCTCCCCTCATTCTTCTAAACTCTAACGAGTACAAGCCTAGTTTATTCAGCCTCTCCTCATAGCTCAACCCCCTCAACTCCGGTATCAGCCTAGTAAACCTCCTCTGCACTCCCTCCAAGGCCAAAATATCCTTGCGTAAGTGCGGCAACCAAAACTGCACACAGTACTCCAGCTGCAGCCTCACCAATGCCCTATACAGCTGCAGCAAGACCTCCCTACTTTTATATTCAATCCCCCTCGCTATGAAGGCCAGCATTCCATTAGCCTTCCTGACCACCTGCTGCACCTGCAGGCTGGGTTTTTGCGACTCATGCACAAGGACCCCGAGGTCCCTCTGTACCGTCGCCTGCTGCAGTTTTTCGCCACGTAAGCAATAGTCCTTCCTACCATTATTCCTACCAAAGTGGACCACCTCGCACTTGCCAACATTAAATTCCATTGCCATGGAGGGAAGTTCCTGAACAAATTCACAGGAGTCTACTTGTGAACTCATCACACAAAGAATGAAGTATTAATTAAACAAGAAAAATTAGCCATATTACACCAGACATAAATGTGTTGGAAAGATCTGAATACAAACACAAGAAGATGACTCAGATTCACACTATTTCTTTACTTCAGCAATACCTTACAGACACATGAGCTTCTGAAGAGTTACACAAGCTTGACAGAAAGGCTTCTCATTTGGCACAGTTTGAAACAGTTTTCTTCTGGAGGATTCTTCAGCATTCACTTGATGCTTCTCACCCAAGTTAAGAGCATAAGAACATAAGAAATAGGAGCAGGAGTAGGCCATGTGGCCCTTCGAGCCTGCTCCACCATTCAATAAGATCATGGCTGATCTGAAGTGGATCAGTTCCACATTCTTGCTCTCTCCCCATAACCCTTAATTCCCTTGTCTATCAGAAATCTATCTACCCGTGACTTAAATATATTCAACGAGGCAGCCTCCACCACATTAATGGGCAGAGAATTCCAGAGATTCACCACCCTTTGAGTGAAGAAGTTCCTCGTCAACTCCGTTCCAAACCGCCCCTCCTTATTTTGAGGCTGTGCCCTCTAGTTCTGGTTTCCTTTCTAAGCGGAATCTGTCTACCTCTACCCTATCTAGCCCCTTCATTACCTTGCAAGTCTCTATAAGATCCCCCCTCAGCCTTCTAAACTCCAACGAGTACAGGCCCATTCTATTTAATCTCTCCTCATAAGCTAACACCCTCATCTCCGGTGTCAGCCTAGTAAACCTCCTCTGCACTCCCTCCAAGGCCAAAATATCCTTGCGCAAGTGCGGCGACCAAAACTGCACACAGTACTCCAACTGCGGCCCCACCAGTACCCCGTACAGTTGCAGCAAGACCTCCCTGCTTTTTATATTCCATCCCCCTCGCTATAAAGGCCAGCATCCCATTCGCCTTCTTGATCACCTGCTGAACCTGCAGACTGGGTTTTTGCAGTATCTCTCACTGACACACCCCATAAACCACAGTCCCAAAGTACTGTTCCTTCAACTGCAGAGCAAACAAAAGTTCCCGCAATTCAGTCTTGTAGTCGCACGTCTGCTGATAACTTCACCGAGATCTCTAACTGATTATTCAGTTAAAAGTCGTCCCCCAAAAGCCTGTATCCTTGCTTATCTGAGGGCTTAAAATTCTTGTACTCTCTGACACACACTAAGTGTTTTTTTCCATCTTTTATCTATGCCGCTGTCATTTGACTGCTATTGTGAAGCAACAGTAACCTTTTCCAATGTGTCTTTTTTCCACAATCACTCAACTTTTAACCCCCTTTCATCCATCTCTTTAACTTCAGGGATTATAAAACATCATTGAAAATGTAAATGTCCAAAATAGGAGACAGTGGTCTCCAAACCCACTGCCACAACCACCTGGAAGGACAAGGGCAAAGACACATGGGAATACCGCTATTTACAAGTTCCCCTCCAAGTCAAACATCATCCTGACCATTTCTTTACTGACACTGAGTCAAAACTCTGGAACTCACTTCTGAACAGCACTGTGAGCATACCTGCACTATATAAACAGCCGTGGTTCAAGAAGGTGTCCCACCACCACCTTCTCAAGGGCTCTTTAGGGGTGGGCAATTCAGCGATGCCCACATCCCATGAATGATTTTTTAAAAATTCTAACCCTATTTGGCTTTGTTAATTTTGGATGTCATCAGATAACTTTCCTTCATTCACATTCAGCTATTTGCTCCAGACTGCTGTTCCCAAAAAGATATGGGTGGGGTGGATTTTCTCAGCCCCACTAGCCCCGATTGTGAATTGTGACAGCCCGGAGAATCGGGAGTCGATGGGAAAGTGGGTTTGGCGCTGGGTACCAAACCCATTGCGACCATCCAAGACCGCGCTGCAGGTCAGGTTTCTAGCTGCAGTGGGTATGCGTTAAAAAACACACATTTAAATATAATCAACAGGCTTGCAGCCCATGTCAAATGGTCCTTGCTATTCAACTGCCTCTCCAGCGCAATCTGCATCGAGCGGGCTTTGGTACAAATCCTCACAAGTGAGGACTGTCAATCAACATTAGACTGTCTACAATGCAATCAGGGGTACTTGGGATACAGTCAACCACAAAAAGGAAAACTAAAACAAACATAGGTGGCTGGATGATGATAAAATTCCCTTGATCTGACAGCGAAATCTTTTACAAGGCACTGCACATTGAGTCTAAAACTCGAGGGCATGGGTTTAAGGAGAGGGGGAGAGACAAAAGGGTCCAGAGAGGCAATTTTTTCACACAGAGGGTGATGAGTGTCAGGAACAAGCTGCCAGAGGTAGTAGTAGAGGCGGTAAGATTTTGTCTTTTAAAAACAATTTAGACAGTTACATGGGCAAGATGGGTATCAAGGAATATGGGTCTAACGTAGACAATTGGGATGAGCTAAGTGGTTAAAAAAGAGCACATGAACAAGTTGGGCCAAAGGCCTGTTTCCTTGCTGTAGATGTATACGACTCTATGACTTGTTACAGATCAAAGGCTTCAAGTGCAATGGAGGAGGGTTTCAGCTTGCTGGGAAGTCACAGCAATATCAAGTCAAAGCTGTGTACAAACATTGAGGCTGAATGCACAGCTGGGCTGACTGGAGACTGCCCACCCCCCCTCCCCTGCCCCAGCTGAGATTGACATCTCCAATGTATCAGAGAACTTCAAGTAGTCTGATCTCACTTGCAGCTTCTGACAGGGAGAAAGGAGAACAGAGTGCTGCAATGATTTAAATTCCTGCCGGGTGATCTGGGGGCCACTTCAGAATTTCCACAGGTGACAGGCAGGAGCTGCCTGAAATTACCATGCCAGGGATGATCTTCAGGTTTGCCAGAGCGAGAAGGGACAAGGGGAGCCACAACATCCCCACCCTTTCTCAAGCCTGAGCCCAGCCAACACCCAGGACCCTTGAGGGGCCCTTCCTCTGCAGCCTGGCAGCAGCAAAGGGGCAAATGGCCACTGGACTTATCTTCTCGAGCCTCCTCAGGACTCAATGCGCCAGGCTGGGTGTCAGTACCACAGTGTGGGGGCAGTGCACTGTTGGGACTGCCAAGGTGTTTGGCCTGAAGGGAGGCTGCAGGAGTCTGGGGGGCTGGGCTGAATGGAGAACCTGAGGGGGAAGGAGTCTGAGTGGGAGGTTTATCTGAGAACAACGAGAAGCTGAGGGGAGGGATCTGGGCAGGAAGGGGAGGTTGAGTGAGAGGGTTTGGTTCCTTGGTTTGGGGGGGGATGCCCCTCTATGGTAAGAGGTTGGTGGTGCTCCCCGGCACCATTTTTCTTTGTAGGGGTGCGGTAACCAAGCATGGAGACCAGGTTGCCCTTTAAAAAATGTGGCCCTGTCTCCGAATATCCAACATGAATAAATTAGCATCCAACATGTGGGAGAAGCATAGACCCAACTGGGGAGAATCGCAGCCACATTTTCAAGACTTCAGTAAAGTTATTTGCCTCTCTGGTGCCCTCATGTGTTTTGCATGGATAATGTCTTCTTCTCTTTCATAATTTTACTGAGGGGTTTCTGTCTCTCTTTCAAGCTCTCTGTTAAACAAATTTAAGAATTCTGACATCTTCATGTACAAGTTCACCAGATAGAATCAAAAGGTATTCATCTGGATGATGTCGAAATGATCTTCTCAAGAACATCAAACTTGTCCACACCTGCTTGCCTTGGTGAACTTTGCTACAATAGTAATTCCACTCAGCTTGAAAAGATTTTTAACAATGGCTGGCTGGAATGGCTGCTCACAGAGATCTTTTCATCAGTGTTTATGTTCAAAGTCACAAATTTATCAAATGCTGGCTTTTGCTTGTCTTTAGCTGGATTTTAAAAGTCACAATTCTCTGGGAGTATTCAATTAATTATTTTTCTTTCAGAGTGAACTAAAACACCACCTCCAGGATCGGAATTTTAGGGAATGACTTTATTCAAATTGTATTTCTGATTCTGAAAATGTTAAAGATTTCTCAGGACTTTCTATAGTCTGGAACTGGAAAAGATTTCGCTCACCTGTATTAGGTCTGCTGATCCTGTGCTCTGGGATTTGAAGCTGAACCTCCAAAATGCAATGAAGACTTATGCTGCAGCAAAGAATTTTAAACCTCTGCCTTCAGCTTCTATGTCTTTCTTTGGAGCATTTTGTTGGTGATCCTTCCTCGGCACTTGTGTTTCTGGAATTTATTTTCATGTCAGATTGTTTTTCTGTATTTATCCTTCAAGCTTTTTACTTTCTCTTGCCATTTTCTGTGAGGTTTTGGGGTCAGAATTCTAAGGATGGCTGGGATTTGGCCAGTAGCCCCAGTGCCATTTTGTGCTGTGGCACGCATTGATTGGCAAAAGGTGGGACTTGTGCCTGTCACCAGGAAGAGCAGCTGGTCATTCAGATTAGTTGGCAGCCCTTTAATTCCAAGAACAGTGGTGCAGTGGCCAGAAGAGACACTGCAGCTAACTGTCTGGAACTAAGTGCCAGGAAATGATGCAAATGTGAGTGGCAAGGGTATAAGTGGCTGGAAGCAAGACCTAACAGGTCACAGGAGGACAGTTGGTGTCTCAGGGCATAGCTTCAATGGGGGGAGGGATGGAATGGTGAGGGAGGTCTACAGGTCACTGGACATTGGACTAGATGGGTGAGGACACCATCAATCCCACTGACAACTGAACTTAGTTCATCTTTGGCTTTCCATTACCATTTATCGTCTGCTCATCAGCCTGAAAATTGAGGCTGGGCAGGAGATAGCCCTGCAGTGCCCATTAAGCGGCCACTTAAGTGTCTTAAGTGGGGCAAGGGCAGGTTTCCTGCCTGCTCCAGCAACCAGGTTGGGTTGGGTAGGAAAAAGGAGGGAATTCCACTCTTGCTATTTTACACGTCCCCTGCCTTAGAACCCGTTGGGGGATGGTTGGTGGAGGGGGAGGTGGGAAGTGTAAAATTCTAGCCTTGGGTTTTCCAGCATAATGTAAGTCATTGTGTGTTGATTACAGTTCTGTTGGTCCAAAGAGGTCTTTGTAGTCACATATAGGTTCACTGTAAGCCTTTACTGACTTGGAGAATGACTGTAGAGTAAAGGGTACAAACTAGGGAATGTCTCCATACTTGCTGGTAGACACAACTTTGTCCAACTCTCAACTGAGCCTGGGTGCAGCTCATGTGTTCTCTTACATCACTGTTAAGGCAGTAACTGTAATCAGCTCCATATTCACCCTACATTTGCTAGACCCTGACACAACAAACTGGAGCCACAGAAAATAATCATCAATAAGAGTATTATTTACATGACAGCTTGGGGTTTAAATGCTAAAGAAGCTTCCATCAACCTGATATTTTTATGTGTATTTGTTACTTAGAATAACAATTTGTATGTTTTTTGATGTTTCCATTTGTTCATTGTCAAGGGGTTTGTTTTGTACCTTGAGTGCAACAGATAATGCACTGTTTTTGGTTGTACCAAGGAGGATCAGAGCAATCACCTGTATTGCTCATCCCATCAAGAAAGATGGGGGAAATAGAAGGGGGCAGGAGTCAAATTTAAGTCAAATCCTGTTTGATTACTGAGAGTGCTCAGATCTAAGTTTATGTTTCTCTCAGTACGTTCCGGCTGGGAATATTCTGAAATGGGACTGTTGCCCACTCATTAAGTTTTGGAACAGATACTGATTCAGTTTTCTGTGGAATTTAGCTTATTGATCAAAATCAGTTTGCAATCTTTAGTGTGTGATACATGATTTGTAATGTGGTTTGCAGAGTTCCAGAATACAGAGTTCATTATTCCCTGATGATATATTGTGCAAAGCATCATGATTAAGTTTGTCAGAAGTGTACTTGTTATAAGGAAAGGAAATTTCTGTGGGAAGCATGAATAAAGGTTTAAGATTCGAGAAAAACAATATGCTGAGTGATTATTATTATACAAGTGGTCGCCCATCATTCCTTCATTTATGAAGCGTTCAGTCATCTTGATTCGTATTTCAGAAGTGCTTTTCACAATCCCAGGATGTCCCAATGCATTTTACAGCCATTGAAGTGCTTTTTGAAATCTGCTCACTGTTGGAATGCAGAAAACATGTCAGCCAATTTGTGAACATGACCAGAAAACAATGGCTGTTTTCCTTTGCTTGCACTTCAGCTCTGTTGGTGTGGTTTATAATATGCTCTGTCTTTCCATTGGAAGCACTGAGTCTTGCTGGGTTTAGTTCCACAGTATGAAGAGTCTCCAGCACCTTTGCCAGTGCACATTCTCCCCCCCTAGACAGTCAACACTAAGAGGTTATGAATCCCAGGTAAAAATAGGGTGATATCAGACATTGTATAATTGAGTACTCCAACTCATATTTTTGAGGCTCCTATTTTCATTTTTAACCAGTTTTTACCAGTCAAATCTCTTAATTCCATTTGGTATTGCAAATTCGAACTTGCGCAGCAATCAGACCCATGCAAATAACTAAAATCAATTTGTAAATTCTCATTTGTCCCAAAGCAACTGAATAATAATCCAAAGTGTGTATTTTGACAAGAGACAGAACAGTGTTTTCGTCAGGTTTGGATTATATTGGTATTGGGACTAAAAGAACATACATTGGGCAGGAAAGAATTTGCTGCCCCAGACGCTGAGTTTGTGACCTCAGCCAACTGCTTTTCACAGGGGAGGGACAAAGACAGTTAGAAAATGAGTACATTTGGCAATCTAATAAAGCTGGTGAGTTCCAATTTTGCACATATAAGCACTAAGGTCTATAAACACTCCAGTGTCAGCTGTGGCTCAGTGGGTAGCATTCTATGCTTCTGATTCAGAAAATGCAAGTTTGTCCTACTCTGGAGACTTGAGCACAAATTTAGGTTGTCATTTCGTAGCAGCAATGAATGCTGCACTGTGGGAACTGCTGTTTATTTTTTGGATAAGCTGTTAAACTAAATCCTGTGTGCTCTCTCAGGAGAATGTAAATAAGATTGCATGATATTATTTTGAACACTGAGGGAATAATCAATGGTGCACTGGTTAATAGTTATCCTTCAACCCAACATCATTGAAAAAAAAACAGATGATCTGGTCATTATGTGAGGAAATCAGTCCACTGCTGCCTACCATAATAAAAGCAAAATACTGCGGAAGCTGCAAATCTGAAAAAAAGAGGATGAGGAACACATCTTTTGATTCAGCACGCTACAGCCTTTTGGAGTTATCACTGAGTTCAACAACTTTAGACTGTAAACTTTCTCCTCCAGGTTCTTTTTGTCCCAACGTAATGGCTGCCCCCACCCCACCCCACAGGACCATCTGCCACTTGTTCTTATGTTTTGCTTTCACTGAGCATTGACCTTAGTTCTCCTATTAACACGTTCTGCTATCTTACCTTTCTACCACCATTAGCACCTTCTATATCTAGTCTTTAACACAGCCATTAACACTTCTTTTGTCTTGGATTGCTGGGAGACACTTTTGTGCAATGTATCCCAGCAATGTCTCACGCCTATCACTGACCTTCTATTTTGCTCCAGTCCCTCTAAAACAATATCAGATCCATCACATTCCTCCTTCTCTTTGGCTCTGAAGAAGAGTCATGCAGACTTGAAATGTTAACTCTGTTTCTCTCTCCACGTATGCTGCCAGACCTGCTGAGCTTTTTCAGCATTTTCTGTTTATATTCCTGCTACCTGCCACTCTGGGTTGAGCTGTAACAAATGAATTATCTTGATTTTAACCAATTGAAATACTTAAACATGACAAGATACAACTCTTAACTGCTAACCTGTCTCTATTACTTCTATTAGGTAATATTCCTCTTATATACTTAAACTCCTCTTCAAATCAGTAAGCAACTCACAGACTTTTGTGCTTGTCCTTGTAAACAATCCGAGACCCTTTGAACACTTCTGAAGTGTGTGTGTGTGTGTGTGTGTGTGTGTGAGTGAGAGAGAAAGAGAGAGAGAGAAAGACACCTGACTTCTGACAGTCCCAAACAGCAGCCTCTACAGAGAGAAAGAGAGAGAGAGAGAGAGAGACCTGCCTTCTTACAGTTCCAAGCAGAGAGAAAGAGAGACTTCTTGCTTCTTTCAGGACCAGGCAGAATCTGATTGTTGAAAAATAAAAGAGAATTTTGTGTTTTCCCTGTAAGCTTAGCTCCACCCAAACACATGCCTCTGCCTTCATCAATCAACCTAATCAAAACCCTTTTGAAACCCCAAGAAAAAAACAAAATAAACAAAAATGCATTAAAGAAGATTAAAACAAATACATCCTGAACTAAAATCAATCATTAGCTTGTGTTCTCAGCATATCAGCTGCCTGATATTGGGACAAATCGACACCACGTAAAAGAAAGTTAAATTTTAAACATATCCTTTAAAGAAATATGATAAAAATGCATTTATTAAAGACACAGTGTCATCGCAAGTTGACGGCAGTTTCACTGGTGTCTTGGTTGGACACTGTGAGCGAACTGCTATCTTTAAATTGTAGCCATATATTTTGAAGCAGCAATGCACCTAAATGGGAGATAATATGAAAACCTGACAATGAAAGATGGTCTGCACTGCAGGAACTGCTGCTTCATTTGTGGATAGGATGTTAAACTGAGTCCTGTGTGCTCTCTCAGAAGGATGCAAAACAAATGCATAACTTTGTGTAAAACTTGCTCAGGTGACTGTGGGTTTAGGTGCAAAATGTGCTCTTGTGACAGTTCATCAGGAGCAGAAGAATAGGGTTAGCATTGTGCAGCTAGAGCACTTGAATAGTCCAGGGGTAATAGGTGTTCAGTGAAGCTGGCAGTTGGGGATCAAAGAACCCCAGAGCAGTCACTGGCAGCAGCGCACCTGAACAGCTGGAACTGTGCCTGAGTATAGACTCCATAGAGCAGCCTGGCAAATACCATGGGACACAAATTCAGATAAAATGACTGTATGGCTGGGCAGCAAACAGTTATAGGGGCAATCTGAGCTGGAATCCAATTCCTGACAATTCATTGCAGGTAGAATAAGTAAGAGTGCTTCCAGGCTGAGCTGGAGCTGCTGTTAAGAAATCAGTGGAATTTCTTTGAAAGAGATTAGCTGAAATACCTTGTGAGGAACATAAGAACATAAGAAATAGGAGCAGGAGTAGGCCATCTAGCCTTTCGAGCCTGTCCCGCCATTCAATAAGATCATGGCTGATCTGAAGTGGATCAGTTCCACTTTCCCGCTCTCTCCCCATAACCCTTAATTCCCTTGTCTGTCAGAAACCTATCTACCCGTGACTTAAATATATTCAGCGAGGTAGCCTCCACCACTTCAACGGGCAGAGAATTCCAGAGATTCACCACCCTCCGAGTGAAGAAGTTCCTCCTCAACTCTGATCTAAACTGCACCCCCCCTTATTTTGAGGCTGTGTCCTCTAGTCCTGCTGTCCTTTCTAAGCAGGAAGAATCGCTCTACCTCTACCCTATCCATCCCCTTCATTAAAGACAGGAAGACAGGGTTTAAATATTTTTTGTGACTCACAGTGATCACTGACATCTGGTTTGGTTGCTGAGAACCTTGTAGGAACTGTCTTGATCATGATTGCCATCTCTGGTGTGTGGTTTGGGTTTGACCAAATTGCCTGTTGATTCATGTTTACATCATGTAAATTCTGGATGTTGGACTATAAGGTAGAATAGTGATTTTTTGCTTTGTTGACTCTTGTATCATAAAGCTTCTGTTGTTCATTTGAAACCATGAAATCTTGTGTCTTTACACTCTTAGTAAGTAAATTTCATCTACTTTAAACAAAACATTACTGGTCTCTAGCCACATAGTAACAATCATTATATTACTGTTTGTGGAATCTGTCTGTGCGTAAATTGGCTGTGAGGCACTTTGAGATATAGTGCCATCGTGAAGTGCTGAAACAATGTAAGCCTCAAAAAAGAAACTTATATGAACTAAGTTTCTGTGGTGGAACTATGTGTCCTGGTGTAATTCATACCTGATATCAGATAAAAGCAAATTACTGTGGATGCTGGAATCTGAAACCAAAAGGGAAAATGCTGGAAAGCTGATGTTTCGAGTCCAGATGACCCTTTGTCAAAGCTTTTCTCTCCTTACAGATGCTGCCAGACCTGCTGAGATTTTCCAGCATTTTCCCTTTTGGTACCTGATATTAGATTTGGTTTCCTGTCTGTCCTGAGGTAGCTGACCCACTATCTCAGTGGGGATAGTTTCGGATTGTTCAATTGATCTTTCAAAGAGCGAGCATAAGCACAATGGGCTGAATGGTCTACTGTGTTGCTAGCTTGCCAGATCTATGCCTCAATATCCCTAATTCAGTGAAGAAAAATGATCAGGATTCTTGTGACGACAAAAGCGACAACGCTTTTGAAGTACTTTTGGCTGTCAAGCGCTTTGGGACATGTCCAGATCGTGTAAGAGCTGGAAAGTACAAGTCTCTCTTCCCTGCTGAAAGGCAGCATCTGTGAATGCCAGGGGTACATGCCTGGCTGGCAAAGTTCCTCTCCGTGCAATTCTAAGTTGCATACGCGAACTCTGAAAAGAAACGCCAATCAGAAAAGTCAGCACTGAGCCGTGCAGTAAACTGGAAGAGCTGCTGAAACTCTCTGGCCAGGCTCGCAAGTGAAGAATAACACCCATTGGGTTGAGGGCAACACACGGCGAGAAGCACCCCATGCAAAAGCAGGAGAGAGAAGATTGCGGGGAGGGAGAAGCTGCTTGAAAACACAGATCACTGCCACGGCGTGGCGCTCCTCGTCCTCAGTAAGCACGGTGCTATTTTCAAACGCCTCCTGTGGGTTTCAGGAGGTGCAACATCTGCTGAACAAAGAAGCCGAGACGCGAGTTGACTTTGATTTGAGGGCAGAGTTAACCCATGGTGTAATCTTGCCTGCAAAAAGCGCCCGGAAAAGTCAGTGAAGTGGATGCACTCACAAGACTGATGCTAAATCACTGCACTTCAGAGCACTGAGTTCAGAAAACTCAACATACTGCCTGGGCTGCAGGTGTGTATTCTTATGTATCTATTTATTAATGTGTGGACCACTCTCTTGTGTCTTTCTGGCTGTCTATCAATGAATTCGTGTATCTGTCTCTATCCAGGAAATTTTAGTCTTTCTTCAATGTTTCAAATTCCATCTCAATCTTTCTTGATCTTTGATAATTAAAGCGGTATTAGGGGCGGGAACAGAGTTCTGTTGTGTTACTATTTCATAGATAGTATAGCTGTTAAACTTGTTTTATTGCGACTGGTGTCAATATTGAAATCAATTCAAAATGCGGAGGGGGGGGAGTGGAGTGGGAGTGGGTAGTGTATGTGGAGGGGACGCTGGGGGAAGTGAAATGTACCCGAAATTGACAAAAATAATTTGGGAAGAGGAATCTTAAAGAGAGTGTCAATAACGGTGTGAGTGATATCGATAACGTGAACCATACCAAACCGGAAAATTATTCCAACGCGTATATACAGTGAGACAGAAAATTAATAACAGTCTCAGTTGAATTCACAACTAGAAGGCGCAAAGGACAACACCCCTACCCCCCGTCCTTAAAAAAAAACGAATGAACAAATGCCTTATTTATATATAAAGTGACGGCATAGCGTTAAATTGGTCACAGCTTACATTTACTGGGATTTCTCTCTGGACGGAGGAGAACTTGGGTATGTGTGGATTATAAGGACTGTAATCAGGATGTTTGCTGTCTGTATCCTTCTCAAAGATGAGGAGGAGGCGATGTGTGTGTGTGTGCGCGGAGGGGGGGGGGTCGTTTTGAAAACTTTGCAGCTAGCACTGCACATATTTTACGAATAATTGATACGCGCCGGATAAATAAATACCCCATCGGACCGATGGATGCAGTGAGTTCAAAAACTGTGTGTGATGAAACTTGGCCCCAGGCTGTGACATAATCGTATCAGGAACAGCAGGAGGTCCAATTATCCCTCACAGTTTTAATATTCAGCGTTTCTTATGGGATATAAACTGCTGCCTGCTAATTGTGAAAGTGCATGTAAATATATAACGATTATTGAGGAGGAATGATTCAATCTATTTATTCCCTCCTCCCCTCCAAAAAAACCCACCACCGCCTACCGTCTGTTCACCGCATGTAATATGAAACTTAAAGTAAATCCTTGGTTCCAAAAAAATGTGCATTTTATATCTAGGTCCACTGTCGCAACAAAATAAAAATGATCAGTAGAACACTTTATCAGATTAGAATAATTGTACTTTAGGATTCATTCCGTCCAAAAACACTGTAAAAAAACCAAGGCTTCTGTTTCACACAATATTGTTGATCCTGTGTGCGATCGGATAAATCTCTTTCCCATTTCTCCTCTTGTTTTCACAAGACCTGGCAGGACCGGCCTCAGCAAAGTGTCTGGAAATCTTGCGGGACGGCCAGGATGGGTTGACACGAGAAACGAAACAGACTTAAAAATCAGGTTAGATTCGTTAATCATTACATTTGTTTTTTTTTAACGGCGCCGTTTTGTACGAAGTGGGGGAAAATCGGGGGTAGGGAGGGTGCGTAGTGTTGGAGATGGTGGGGCGAGGGGTACAGATCGACGAGTCCATCAATGGAAAAAGAAACGAAAACTCTCTGAATGAGCGTCACAGTCTGACTGGGGGGCGCTGCGCGGTATATCTCCCCGTGTCAATTGTGAAAATCATTATTGTCATGTTAATCTACACTGAATGAAAAATCACAAGCAACTGTCGGGCGGGACACGGGGACTTGTGTAAACTTGTATCTGTTTAATCCATTTTAATGATCTGCGCATCTGTCCGCGCGATGTGTCTTGTGGCAGGTTCCTTGTCTCCAATGTTGAATGAGCGTTTCGATCTGATAGATTTAATGATCATCCGTTTCAGCAAACTGTTGGAAACTTCACTTCATCCTGTGCCACATAAAGCCACACCGCATATCAATGTTAATTCCTCAATCACCCATATCACAGATAACTGACCAGTCCTTAGGCGCAGAACACCACCAAAGTTGTGGAAACGAGTAAAACTTAAGATTGAGCCTTGACGGGTCAACAGCAAGCTTGAGTTTTCAAAGTCTGCAGAATTTAGAATAAAAAGGGGAGGTTGAAAGGTTGGAAGAAAACAGCGTGAAGGCGTCGAAACATGTTTCGTAAAGAAAGAGGTACACACAAGGGCATATCTAAGATAAGTATGTTTGATCGAAATATCGATCATATGAAGATACTGTGGGAAAAGTTGAAGCTATTTTCGAAGTTTCAAAGGACGGCAATATTTGTTGAAAGCTGATATCTGGAACCTTTTCTATAATGGTATATAAGATGCGGTCTGGATCATTGTTATTTTCCTTGTGGCCAGCTGGCTGAGCCTGGCCAGTGTTATGAGCCGGTTGAATGTCCGCTATCCCCGGCCTGTGGCCCTGCAGACAGAGCTGAGCTCTGGCACACGCCTTCCTATTGTCCCTGGGCCTCACACTCTGCAGCAACGGAAAGGGGACGGAGAGGAGAGGGCGTCAATTAGCATTCTCTCCCTCCACGGCCCAAACAGACAAATCCCAGACCGCGGCATTTTAACCATTATTTAAACAATGGCTAAACTCAACTGATGACTTTGGAGCAGATTATTCGCCGCTTGCCGGCAGCTGTCCCGTTATTGGACTTCACTCCAATGCTGCTCTCACAAACATTATTGTCTCCATCAACCAGACACAACGGAACCATTACAAAATAATATCTGAATCAAGGCAACACGGAACCTTTCAGCGAAACCATCGAATTCTAATAAATCAAGACATTTCATGAGTAATTGGAGCTGGAATGATTAGGATTTCAAATATCACATATTACATATTTCGATGCCAAAAAATCATCGTTTAATCTAGTAATCAGAGTTTATTTTCGTTAATCTAAATACTTCTCCGATTTTTACGCTGCCAGGTGAATTCATTTTCATAACAAGAGCTTCGTTATTTTTCCCCAAACAAAATATAAAAATCGCAGTTCTGAGATGGACAAAGGTAACAATTTAAATGGCTGAAAAGCTGCTTTCAAACATCCAGATATTTCCGGAAAAGGGGCTGAGGTGTTCCTGATGATTCTCCAGGTGAAAAAGCCAGTTTGTGTGTTAGGCTTTAGGGAGAATAACGGGCCGAGAACCTCTTATCTCACCCTTCACATTCCTCTGGAACATTGTGAGCTAAAAACCAAAATGAATTAAAAAACGCACCGGATAACCCCGTAAGTCTGCCCGGTGACTATTACAGTAAGTTAGGAGGCAAAAATAAAACACTTCTGGTGATTCTCTGTAATGTCTCCCCGATTTAATTTATTATACAGCTGAATTGTCATCAATTTGTTTTCCATAAAGATGAATATCACTTAAAGAAAAAATATAACTAAATATATGATAATGATTACTGTAGGTGGATCATCCGATACATTTTTTTAAAAGAAATTCGTTGTTCCCTATTCCAGGATAACCGTTCTCTTACATCCAAATTGTTTAACTTCCGACAAAAAATATCAGCTGGATGTGCCCCTTTAAGGGATCTGGGTGACAGCTGAGGGTCGCTCCGGCAGATGGTCTGTGAGCCGAGTTTCATTGTTTGTCACTAAATCTGTTTGCATACCAAGCGTCCCCCTGTCTGTGAACGTCTCCCGTTCCCTCTTCAAAAGCGAAACGGCCCAATAAACAGCGTGGAGAATAAAGTCACTTCCCCGGTGCAACAGTTAGATTCAAATGTTGACCAACAGTTTTCAAAACATGATGCAATGAATACATCCTGGGGAAGGAGGAGAATAAGTGCAAACGGTCCCCTGCTCACTGGATCCGAACTCTGGAGATCCTCAGGTTCAGGTTTTGGTTTATTCACGTCCCATGCCCACTAACTACCTCACTCAATGCCATCGTGCCCCGGCCCATGCCCTCCCCGAGGTCTCAGCGTCTCCTGACTAACGATTCTACTGCTCTAGCCAACCTTCCCTTCAGTTACAAACCTACCACTGAAAACACACACAGAGCCGGTGGCAACTGGACCATGAAACGTTACACATCGAAACAAGCCCCCTTCTGGAAGGCGGAGAATTTCTCCCCGGTTTGTTCCTCGTCCCCAACGTGTTCTGAAAATGTTTCTCAGACTGGTCAACTTCATTTTCTGACTGATAACTTTCCAACAGGTCACAGTCAATTATCTCCCAGATTAATATGGAAGTTCATCAGAATACTGATATTTATTGCCTGTTTTCAATGACTATAAATGATCTGTAATCATTGAACCTAAATCGATGACATTATCAGATAGTCGATTCGATCTCTAACAAATACAATGTTTAATCTGTATTCATAAAAATGAACATGAGTGTTTTGGGCGGAAAGGGATTTAGAACAATCACGTCCCCTCAATAGTTTCTGGGCAGAGATTGTTTTCATCGAAACTTCGAAAATAATTCTTCATATTGTTTTTGGTAGACGACATTTGATTTTCTGGAGTAGTTCAGTGAGAGCTGAGGGTCAGTATGCCGTTCGAGGTGAAAGGAGTTTAATGTCAGGCTCAAGTCGTTTTTCACAACCCAAACGGGTCAAAGTTTTGTGTTGTACGCCTCAACTTAATGGATTTCAAATCAATCAAAAAATCGGAGAGGTATCAAGGCGAAAAGGGGATTGAATTACAAGATTGAGAGCAACTAAACCCAATGGAGTAGCTACCCCTGGAGAAGGAGGAAGAAAAGATCGACGAGTATAAATCTGGATGCAGTGTTAACTAGCATGAGAGTCAGTGTCACATGAGACAGAAACGAAAGAGAGACAACAGGACAGAGGCGGGAACAGAAAGAGAGTGAGGGGCAGAGAGAGAAAGAGAGACGGGGCAGTCACAAAGACAAAATAAGGGACGGTGGCCAGAAAAGGGAGATAATAAGTTGGGCAGGATAGGAACAGAAAGGAAGATATTGACAATAGTAGATCCGAATATAAATACAACTAAAGGTAGTGACACAGCAGAGTGACAATGACGAAGAGAGACAGTGCCACACACCGAGAGAGGAGACAGACAGTGAAAGAGAAACAGATAGACACTGACGGACAGAAAGAGAAAAAGTAGTACATATAGATACGGACAAGACAGAGGAAAGAACTGAAGCCGGGGACACAGATAAAGTGACAAAGAGTGTGAGAGATAGAGGGGGAGAGAGAGAGAGTCAGACCATGACACAGACTGTGACAGAGAGAGACAGTGACACCGATAGAATGAAGGTCAGAGAGAGAGTGTAACACAGACCGGAACAGAGATAGAGAATAACACAGATAGACACAGAGTGACAGTGTTAGAAGGAAATAATAAAAGATAGAGGCAGAGACAGTGACAAAGATGGACTGAGAGGGATAGAGAGACATAGCGACACAGGTAGAGTGTCGAGAGAGAGTGGCAGGAACAGAGAGTTATACAGATAAGTGACAGGGTCAGAGACAGACAGTGACACAGATAAAGTGACAGAGACAGTGACAAAAGATAGAGGTGGAGTTATGGGGTGAGACAGAGAAAGTAACACAGAGCGACGGGAACAAGAGAAATAGTGTCACAGATAAGGGTGACAGGGACGCAGAGAGTGAAAGGGACAGAGACAATATTGCTGATGGAGACATGAATGTAGCTAGAGTGACAGGGACAGAGACAGTAACACGACTAGTCAAAGTGAGTGGAACAGAGGTTGAAAGGAAGGAACTGAGACAGAAAGAGAATAGAATTGATGGATTGAGGGTGCATGACCCCCCCGACAGACACGCGCACACAATGGATTATAACACCACAAACACTAGATCAATCTGCCTGAATCTTTGGATTAAGACTGTTTTCACTGACTTTCCACATTCCATCCCTACATTATGGTAATAATACGCTTCCTATTGGTGACAGCTGGGAGAAAGGCGTGCATAAATCACCTATTTTATCCAATCTGAAAATGGCCAACACTGATTCAGAAAGTATAAATGGAGCAGGAACGCCTCCTCCACGCCCTCGGAGCTGTCAGTTAGTGCTTCGGCCCTCCCGCACAGGGAATCATTCATTACAGTCAGGATATTGCGGAATGGAGCTATAGATGTCAGAGCCGGTGAGAGACTCCCAGGCCCCTCATCTCTGTATTTCCACCGCCCTGGATTAAGGACAGTCACTGTTTGTGTGTGGATCAATGTCTCTCCCGTTTTCGGCAGGCAGATGAAGCTTGTTAGCCCGTGATCGATTCCTCGATGGTTTTCTGCTTGAAGGATGACAGCACCCAGAGGAGGATAAATCTCTAAAAAAAAACTTCCCTGCTAACCGCCTCAGCGAACTCTGTAGCATTGGAGAGCTTTTTAGAACAACTTCTAACCAAATCTGTGAAACTTGAACAGTGTGAAAGAAACGCTGCGCTTTCTGTTCTGGGATTTTCTACTCTTGAAGAATTCTGCAATCGTCCTTTTTCACATAAAAAAGTATTAATTCTTAACTCTTACCTTCAATGTTTGGGATTCAGGAGCACTTACCTAGAGGAGGGGCTGATATCAAGGACAAATCGACTGGGAGCGGAATGGACGCTGTTCGATCTTGGGTCCGGACCGTTGGGGTGGTGGCCGCGAATGTAGCGGCACAGAGGTACAGTAAAGGACAAACTAAACTACAACTACACGACAGGCTGCTGATCAGTTGACATAATCTTTGGCTAGCATGACAACCGCATTGCAACCTCCCGCTTTCCCAGCGCTTAAACACGGCAGAGTCCCGTTAACACAAACCAAAACGAAAGTAATTCATTTCCTTTCCGTCTCTCAACATTTTAAATTCAGCCGACCAGAAGTTGCTGAGGGACCCGGGCTGTGTGTGTTGTGTGTGTGTGTGTGTGTGTGGAAGGGGGAGGGGGGAGAGGGGTGATGGGGGTGTCGAGGGAGAGAGACGGTAGTGGGGGAGAAATCAATTTTATGAAATTAGAAAGCAGTGCTTCCATTTGTCCCTGTGGTACTGCTGTCATCATCCCCAGTTGTACTGTGAGAGATTTCTAATGATATGTAAACATTGTACCAGTATATGTTAAATAACGGGTTAAAATAGGACGGTCAATGTTTACCGAACAGTCGAGGAAAGACCAAGACAAAAGGCAAATATGAAATGACAATTCAATCTTTTTCTCAGAATCTTTAGCTCAGGTTTGGTGAACACCCCTCCCGGGTATAGAACAGGAACTGAGTATATCAAAATCCATCGATAATATTTTAAGGACACACACACACACACACACCTGAGTCGGTCGTACAGCTGACAAGCTGAAATGAACTGTCTACACTGAAGAGATAATTATGTCCACACTCAATGTGAAACAACCAGCCGCACTTTACACAACAATGTATTCCATTATTTATTATTTATGAAGGAAAATATGCAAAAATCTTAAGACCTTCGCTAACATTCTAAAAAGCATGTCAAAATCTGATGTTTTAACCTTCAGAGTCCAAATTTTGAAATGGGATCGAATCAGAATCCCTGCACTCATTTTTCCCCAACTGCTCCATTTCTCACGTGAACTCAATTTTTTGAAAAATGAAAATAATCTCTTAATAAAACCCAATCACACGAGACAGAGAACAGGAAGTCAGCTATCGGCGCCAATCCTGTCTGTAGAATGATGCAGAATTATTTATCCCACTTGCCAATGTTGTCTGAGCGACTAGGTTGCTCCAATTTAAGTCACCGCAAAAGATTCGCTGACTGCGTTTAGCCATGAACAGGGCTATCGAAATTCTCACACCATCTCCCTTCCGTCCCCCTCCCTATTCCAGCCTGACTCTCAATTATGTTCTGACTGGATATTTCTTCTCTCAATATTCTTATATTTAACTTTGTTGCCGAGCTGTGTTTTTAGATAGAAAGTTTTTTTTTCTCTGACACCCCCTCTTCCAGGGGCGCTTCTTACGAATATGAAGACCATCTACCTCCTCGTTATATCTGAACAGTATTCTTTTTCAAAACGCTTGCCGGTTGCGCAGGTATATTCCCTGTCCTCCGACCTAATAACTATTTCACATAAAATGACTGCAATCTATATTTGTGAAAGAACAGCCTTCACCCTGCGGTGCTGAATGAAAACGCCAGAATGGAAGTATTTAAAGTTGAAAGAATTAAGCTACTAGTGAGTGAAACACAAAGACACACAAACTCAACTGAATCATTTGGAAATCCAATTCTGGCAGGGCTGTCATTCGTTTCTGTGTCACCTCTATATTTTCGCTCATCCGATGGTCTTTCTTCAAAGTTGCCGAATGCCCCGCACATTGTTTCCCTTTTTTGCATTGATGTTGAACAGAATGGCCCAGCTTGTATCTTGAATGCGGTTTCTGGATATTTGGTAAATGGCCATTCGGCAGATTCGCTGTCCGCGCGATGACTGTGTCTCCATTTGCCTTTTGGGAAGGTAATCAGTGTTTTTTTAACCTCCCTTCCTCTCTCCCTCCTCAGCGGCGTGGCTCTGGCCAGAGCACATTTCGAAAAACAGCCCCCGTCTAACTTGCGAAAGTCCAATTTTTTCCATTTCGTTCTGGCGCTGTACGACAGACAGGGGCAGCCAGTGGAGATTGAGAGAACCACTTTCACAGACTTCGTGGAGAAAGACCTGGTGAGTTCAGGAACGCGGCTTACACCTTAACCTGAGCGCCAAAAAAAAGACTATTTCTGGTGTCGGCCCATCATGGTGACAATGTGTAGGAAGTTTGCTTTTAATTAAGAAGCGGGCTGAATGAGCGACAGTCTAAACACCTTCGTCTTTCAGTCTCCTGAAACAAACCGCCCACACACTCCAGGTCCCACAATAAACCTGGATTCAATCATAACTTTTCAGTCCAATAAGTGTTCCTTTTTGGTGCCAAACCTTTCAGATATTTTAGTAACATAGCCTTGTCGTCCCAAAGCTGAATTGCGATGAAGCCGGGAGACTCAGATCAGTAAATAACATTGAATGGAAGTTTCGAAGCGGCAATAACTGCCTCCGGGTGACCATCCGGTCCGCAGCATTTATATCTTATCCACCGGTCTTCAACTGTGCAATCCTCAGATCACAAAGTCTGACTCTGCTCCTTGTTTGCCAGCGTGAATCCCGGGCTGGGAATATTCCCGGTTCGCGGAAACTCGGCTGCGGGGAGTGATCATTGCACAAGTCAAACCCAGTCTGAGATTGACCTGGGGACCAAGCGGCCACAATCGGTCGGGGAGATGAAGTCGGGCAATTCGAAATAATCAAGGAGAAGATTCGGTCTCGTTTCTGAGATCTCTGACGGAAGGTTTTATTTTGCAAAGAAGATGACCTGTTGACATTGGTTGATTAAAAAGTCGGAGTTTCAATGCTGAGCTCTGGGTATTTGCTGGGAATATATCCGGTGTAATAGATCAAACTCTCTTTTCTCATTCTGTAAGTTAACTAGAGATTAATGTCATCTTTCAGTCCACCGCTGCTCGTTTCGCCTCAGTTCAAACCTAATTTTATAGGAATAATTTTGTTTCCAATAACTGATGACCAGCGCCTTACAGAAATGAGATTTTGAATGTCCGGGGCGGGAATCATTCGGGGACTGAATTCTGTGGCTTGCGTCCCTGCAGTAAATCCGTCCAAATGAAGTCGACTTTCGGACATTAATCTGATGGAGCGAGTTGCTCCCGCATTGTAACGGCGACGAGGTTACCCCCCCCCCCCCCCCCCCCAAACAGGTCAGAGAGAAATTAATCTCTGAAATCTCTCTTCCAGGAGCCGGGAAACGACAAAACTAACAACGGGACACATTACAAGCTGCAGCTACTGTACAGCAACGGTAAGTCCATCCTGAATGTCCCGCTATGAGCCGGGACTCCGAGTTCATCCGTCTCTTTCAGTCAGACACACCGCAAAATGTCTGGGTGGGGCTGGGGAGGGGGCACTGTTTTCGCGAAACTTCACCCAATTATAAATACACTCATGGCACAAACCAGTTGACATCTCGCTGGTTATTGAGTTAAACGAGTTTTAAAACTATGAGGCTGAACTATTTGAAATTCTCCCCAATCCTTCAATTGGTGTCAAATGCGGTGACCGGTCGGGGGACATTTAAACTTGTTGTAAACCCATTCAGTTTGCATGGAGTTAAAATCGGGACCGAGCCGTTGAGTTGATGTGGACAGACGGGCAACCTGCTGTCCACCCATTAAACTAACAGCGATTCCCTGTCAGCTTCACAGGTTTCTCATTTACCGCGATCTAAAACTGCAGCAAAACAGAACCGTTCATCAATCCGATCCTGTGTTCACAGCCCTTCTGTGTTAAAGGCTGCATGTACCGTGTAATCAGTTTAAACTAGTTTCTTCATTGCTTTTATAAATCCAGAATGAATGAGACCTTATACAGCATATAACCTGCCGCATGGGATGGGAAAGTTACATTCTGCGGGGCTAGTGAATAAATTGGTGACAGGTACGGCAGCAATCTCACAAAGGTCTGGTTCCCGCGACAGGAGAACACACATCGCCCACATCTGCGACCCGTTTTCTGTCCAATCAGTTGCAAATGATTGAAGAAAACAGAAGGTTTCTTGTGGCTAACGTGTTGCTTTTGCGCAGGTATGCGGACGGAACAAGACCTGTATGTGCGACTCATCGATTCTGTCACCAAGCAGGTAAAGATCATGTTGCCTTTTAGTCTGTGTGATCAATGACCCTCCAAAAAAGCATTGCAGAAGACCCTCCAAATGTCGCCCAAACTCACTATGCTGAAGCAATTGGGTGGAATTGACACTGAACGGCAGCGGTACAAGACCATATTGATTCCCCTTATCATCTAACATTGTCACTATTAAATACAGACAACAGACCCTTCCACGTGTAGAGGTTGTTACCGACCTACTGTTGTTCTGGGAAACCAGTGTGACTGATATTCTGCAAAGGTGGGATCAGAATGGTGTCCATCATCCGAGTCTGTCTGTGATCTTGGAACCAGTAAAGGAAAAACTCTAATCTGAAAGCCGTGCTGGTTCGAGTGCATTGGCCGTGCTAAATTCTCCCAGTGTACCCGAACAGGCACCGGAGTGTGGCGACTGGGGGGTTTTCACAGTGACTTCATTGCAGTATTAATGTAAGCTTACTTGTGACTCTAATAAATAAACTTCAAACTTAAAGAACTTTAAAACTTTAAAACTATTTAAAAGATGATGTCACCACAAAAGAGATGGAAAAAACTCCCCCGCTCACCAGAGAGAGATGTAAAGTGTACACCAGTTGGAACAAGGAGATAAATGTTGATTTGATTTGTAGTTTAATCTCATTTCATTCGCTCAGTGTTCTAATACTCCATCAGAGAATGGCATTCAGCTTTAATTATTTTTGCTGAACCTGTCAAAGGTACACCAGCTACTTGCATTTATTTGGTGCCTTGAACCCAAAACATTCTGAAGCAAAATTTGACATTAAACCAGATAAAACAATATTGGTGCAGATGACCAAAAGCTTGGTCAAAGAGGGGGGTTTTTCAGGAACATCTTTCAAGAAGAGAGTGAGGTAGAGACGCGGAGAAGTTTAGGGAAGGAATTCCAGAGCTGGAGCCGTGGCAGCTGAAGGCACGGCTGTCAGTAGTGGAGGGATTAAAATCGGGAATGAAAGGGCGGTTAGGATTAGATGGAAAACGAGAAAACTTCCCACTTGATCCCGAGATAAACATGGCTGCCAAGATAAACACACTGCTCGGTGTAAAATTGAGTACCATATGTAAATTAGTCTGCATTGAATTCGTTCATCTGTGGGAGGTGTGCAGCAGAGAATCAGCGAATCCTACAGTGCAGAAGGAGGCCTTCAACCCACAGAACCTGCACTAACAATAATCCCGCTCAGGCCCGCTCCCCGTAACCTCTTTTATTTACCCTGCCAATTCCCCCTGAGATTCAAGGGCAATTTAGCACGGCCAATCAACCTAATCCACACATCTTTGGACTGTGGGAGGAAACCCACGCAGACACGAGGAAAACATGCAAACTCCACACAGGCAGTGACCTGAGGCCGGAATCGAACCTGGTCTCTGATGCTGTGAGGCCATAATGCTGACCACTGTGCCACCCCTAAAGGTCAGATGGGTCATCCCTGATCCAGGGCTTAACAGGAGAATTATCTGCCACTCTTGATTATTATTCAGCAGCTCCTGATTTGCTTGTACAGAAAGAATCAGGCTCAGCTCAAAGATCTCATTGACAGTCATTGGCTAAACCTAATCTCAGGAAAGGTACACTGAAGTTATCACCAACTGTCATCAGCACTTCGGAAAAAGGAGGGTAGTAACCTAGAGAAAGGGATATTGTTAATTGTGATCTACAGCAAGAATCAGTCATTATGATTCATGGAAAATAAATGCACTGACCTGGCAAATATTTTCAGATGAACTGTCAGTGACCAGTAACCTAATATACATCTGGAAAAGATTTGTAGTTTGGTGGATAGGCTATGCTAAATTGCCCCATATTGTCCAAAGATGTGTAGATTTGGTGGATTAGCCATGGTAAATATTAGGGTTATGGGGATAAGACAGGGAAGTGAACCTGGGTAAGATGCTTTTTCAGAAAGTTGGTGCAGACTTAATGGGCCAAATGGCCTCCTTCTGCCCTGTAGGGATTCTACAAAACAGCAAAATTATGCAGGTTTGGAAATCTGAACAACATCTAGCTGGAAATTCTCAGCAGGCCAGGAAGGAGAAATAAAGTTCATGTTACAGATTGATGGTCTTTTATCAGAACTACTGACACATGTTTGATTCATGATGTACATGTCACTGATGATTTTGCTTTGGGCCAACTTGGTGCTAATTGGTGTGAAATGATATTTACAGTGATGCAAACATGATAGATCTTGAGTTTGATTTGTTCATTTATTTTGTGCTGAAGAATGCCCATTTTTAGCTGTACAAAGTTAATCTCAATTACAAGTGGAACAGCATGCTTGAACACAGGGAGAGATTCCCTCTGCTCTGTCCTAACAATGCTTAACTTTCCAAGCACAAATCCCTCCACAGCTCCAGTGTGAGTTTCTGCGATTTCTATGCCAGCCATGCCTGGAGCCACTCTGAGTGAGATTGCCGCTTTATGATGTTGGCTCACATCCACTAGGAACTGGGTTGTGACTCCCCCAAAACGTATTTCACTTGGGACCCTTGCAGCCAACAGTCAGACAGATCTCATTTCACTTGGGGATGGTTATAGCTGACAGCAAGAGGAAATTTTCATCCCATCAGTCTGGGTTGAATTGGAACCCAGGTCTCAGAGGTGAAAGGATAGTGTCTAAGCCACTGAACTACTGAGTCCCCTAAGTGTTAGATACATTTAACAGCTGTGTACCTTATCCCCTGATGTCAACAAGGAAAAGTTTTGCCAAGCTGCTGAAGGGAAGCATCAATCACTGATTGTAAACCTCTGATCCATTTGCTTTGTCAAATATGAATCAATTTCTTAGTCCTATTAATTCATTTCTTTATTTCACTTATTAAGAGTATGCATATAAGTTTGCATTACTACTTTACAAACTATGGATCACACCCTATTTGGTCAATAAACAACTGGAAAGATGCCACTGGCAATGTGAGGACGCAGAGGCAGACAATCAAAATTATTCCAGGTTTCAGGATACTTTGATTTTCTGGAAAAGATCAGAAAGTTAAACTGACATTCTTTGGAAAAAACAGAGTTAAAGAAACTCAAATAAAGTTTTCAAGGTTATAAAGAAAACTGGCAATTTGAGTCATTCAAATGATTCACAGTTGTGAAGAACTCAAATATCACGCCCACAAATTAGCAGGGAGGTCAGGCGTGATATGTTCACCTGAACCACAAAACAAGTTATCAAGGAACAGCCTTGAAGTAGACAGACATGATTAGATGTATATCTGCAGAGAGTAAGGATTGAAGGATCTGGTGGGAATGATGGGCTAGATTTTAAGCCTGAAGATTCCTCCTGCTTCTAATTTTCTCTACCTTTTATGAGCTTTGGTGGTTACCAACCATTCTCTAACTTCTATTGCAGCCAATAATCTACGAGGGTCAAAATAAAAATCCTGAAATGTGCCGGGTACTCCTCACACATGAAGTGATGTGCAGGTAAGGAACTACTCAACGACTCTTTGTCTTGTACTTTGATTGTAGCATGATGTTAGACATTCCCGAAAATCTGGAATGACTCTGGATCCATTTTAGATCCACAAATGGAACACTAGGGCTAAGCATCCTGCCGTTTTAATGAGTCAAACCTGGACTGGGGAAGCATTCAGGTCTGTGGACCGATGGTCATACAATGATGGTGTACGACTCTGGTTTAGCAACAATAACCTCTCACAGCAGGCTGGATTTAAAGTTTCTACTCAATGAGTTTTCAGGCTGATTCATTAATGAGTGTAGAAGTCATCTCAGAGTTCATACTCAAGTCAGGCAATGACATCATGTAAGCTATTCTGCAATGCACTTCAGGATGTGCAACTCTGCACTCAAACTGGCTTCCAGCTAACCCACAACAGAGTACAAACTGGAGCATAATGACATTGTTGTGTTTGATTTGTTTATGGGCTCAGTTTAACAGGAAGACGTTGATTCAATGCAAAGTAACATTGGGCAAAGTGTAAAATTGGCATCCAATTTCACTCTGGCAATTCCTGCTGGGTAGATTGGACTAAAATGATTTCCCAATTAGTTTTAACCAACCAAGGAAGAAATCTAGTTAAAATCTTGAAATGATTTTGGAACTAACTTCTGTTCCAGTTGAAGATCCTAACGATAGTTAATGAGTTCCATCTTGCAGATAGTGTCTTTTCCCATGTTCTCGTCCCTTTCATGCAGAAGCAGAGTAAATGTGTAATGGTCTTTAAAGTCCTTTCATGATCATAAAGTCTACAAGCTTTTAAAACTGAATTACCTTTACCTTCCTGTCAACCTCCCAACCCAAACCTAGTCAAAATTAACACCAGGTAGATTTTCTGAAAATCTTTGGAAACAAGAATGCATGTTGCCTTGAATTGCAAAATGCACCACCAAGTGTGACACTGAGCTATGCACATTCTGAATGTCTTGAATTTGATGTATGCTGAATCACACTTAAGGCAACAGCATGGTCATTATAACTGGTGTCAGCAAGTCCATGTGTTGCAAAGTGGAGGATTAGGTTTCCTTGTTATGATGTTGTAAGAGGCTGTAGATTCACGTCGGAAGCACAGCCACTTGGGTGAGGTATCGCAGGTGTGGAACTGCACATTTGCTTGCTAACACCTTTGGGGAGGGAGAAAATTGCTGAAAAACAAAGACAAAGGGCGAGGCACACTCCTGAATCAAGAAAACACTCCTCCTCTCCCCCACCTTCTATCATATCCATATGAAAATCAAAAAGTCTAATTCACAGGTGAAAAATAACACTTAATGATGTGAGGCAGTGCCATGGAACTCATTGGTGTCATTCTGTAACCCTGTGCACCCAGATAACAAACAGAGCACCTCCTACTCTCCAGGGAAAAGCCTGTGCCAGGTGCTGTCAGAGACCTCTGCCTGAAACACAAGCACAGTTTGGGATCTGGAATGATATTTCACAGAACATTCACTCCCCCATGCGTTAGAAAGGTCAGTTGCAACTGAAGATGAAATCACTTGACTGGATCTTAGTGATGAAATATGCAGTAGTGTTTCCCAGGGAGTGGCTGTAACTGACTGGTCACTTTGTCATATGGAAGATCTACAGCCTCCTTATGGTATATCTTTCAAATTTATACTACTCCAAAGGTATCTTTTACTAACCACATTTAGCTCTGTCATTGAGTCTGGAGGCAAGTCCCTTTCCAGGGTGCAGTCCAGTATTTGGGCTGCCACTCTAATACTAAAGGTGTGCTGCAATGTTGGAAGTGCCACCCTTCAGATGAGATGTTGCTTCAAAGCCCTGTCTGCTTGTTCAGAAAGCCCTTGTGGATGTTGAATCTCCCACGACGTAACTAAAAGAGCAGCAAGAAGCTCTCTCGGTTTGTGGGCAATATTCTTCCCTCAAACAATATGAACAAAGCAGTAATCGGTCTGATTGTTGTTTTAATGGGGTATTGCCATTTTAAAACTGACAACTGGATTTTCCAACACAACAGTTGTTGCATTTCAAGATAGTGCATTGAATGAGAAGCACGTTGAAATGGAACCCTGGGGAAGCCGACGGCAAGGATGGGGGTGTCCCTTGGGCAGTGCCAGATTGGCAGTGCCCCTGTGCACCTTTGCAATGCCAGCCTGGCAACTGGGCACCTGGGCAATGCCCACCAGGCAGTGCCAGGGCCAGGGTGTGTCAATGGAGGATGGGATCATTGGGGTGGGGCCTGTTGGGGGGCAGGGCCCCCCTATTTGCTGGAGTGGTGAGCTGCAGTAGAAGGGGCCTGATAGCTCTCTCTCTGTCTATCAGATCCCTGCTATGTTAATGGACACATGCAGCATCAAAGGTCTGCACACATGTGCACTACCTCTCTCTACAGGCTCTCAAGCATTTTAAGCTCCACTCACAGCTTCTCTGGTCAGAAACAGGCCAGTCCAAAACTTTACAGACAGAGTGCATAACATTGGACCTGAAAATGCGCCCAAAAATGGATCTGGAACTCTCTCAGTTTCATGTCCATCCGACACTTAGAAAAAAATCTCGTAAAATTCCGCCTTGTGTCTTCATCAAACCAATGAAAACCTAATAGGATGGGAGGCCCCAAGCAGGCTGAAGGCAGAAGGTACCCAAAGACATATGCAGATTTTCCAGGTAAGTGTTTTGGCCTATTGAAGAGATCATTCTTTGTTTGTTATTTACTGATGACATTTTGAATTTCATTTATTTCCATTGTTTCAAAGTTACTTTTATTTACACCAGGGAATTTGGGATCGGGGTTCTTCCAAGCTGATGTGTTGAAAGAGGTAGAACTGCAGTGTGGTGACAGATTGATCAAGCTGCCTGAGAGACTTTCCACAGTCTTGTGAGCACCTGCATGCTTCTTCAACTTGGTAGATGGGTTCAAAGGGCTTTACAGGCAGATGCCTGTGTGGTGTGGCACTACTACGGAATATGTTGCTGGAAGAATTTCAGAAGCACCTCAATTAGAATCATGCCATCCCTTACCTGGCACCTGAAAGGTGATGGATAACCAATGTTAACTGTTGGACCACACCTTCCAAGATGTCACCTGCTGTTTTTGTGGACCTATCTGGGAAAGATCGCAGGACCTTGCTTTTCAGGACTGTGGTTCAGCAGAAGGACAGCTGCTGTGCCATCTACAGACTTATAGCTCAGGCTGTATACAGCTTAGCCATATGCAGGGTCAGAAATAGCCAGCCAAGGCCTGAAACCTGGCTGCATCTCCTTCCAGGCAGGGAATGGTGCAGGGGAGCAACACAGAGGGCAACAAAACCAAAAAGACAAGTTTATGAAATGCATTTGGATCTAGAAATGTCACAGTGGTGCAATCAAACAAAAGGAAGGTACAAATATACAAGTGTCACATGCAATGCCATGTCGGAAGAGAACTGATGAGAGTAAAGGCTGACATCGGCCTACACCCTTGGATCTTAAAGGAAGTGGCTGCAGAGATAGTGGATGCATTGATTGTAACGTTCCAAAATTTGAGGTTTTGGAAAGGTCCCAGTGGAATAGAAAACCATAAATGTAACATCACTATTCAGGAAAGGAGGAAGACAGAAAGCACAAAACTATAGGCCATCTGGTCCAACATCTGTCATTGGGAAAATATTAGCATCATTCTTAAGGAGGTAACAGAAGGACAGTTAGACAATCACAATACAATCAGGCAAAGCCAAAATGCTTTTGTGAAATGAAAATTGTGTTTGACAAATTTATTAGAGTTCTTTGAGGATGCAACAAGAAGGGTGGATAAAGGGAAACCAGTAGATGTAGGGCATTTGGATTTCCAAAAGAGATTTATTTGGGTGCCAAATAAAAGGTTGCTGTACAAGATAAGAACTCATGATGAAGGGAACGATATATTAATATGGAGAGAGAATTGCCTAACAAATGGGAAAAAGAGTGTTGGTGTAAATCAATCATTTTCAGAATGGGAAACGATAATGAGTGCAGGGATCAGTGCTGGGTCTGCAATTATTTACAATCTACGTTTATGACTTGGATCAAGGGACTAACTGTATTGTTGCCAAATTTGCTGATGATATAAAGGGACGTAGAAAGTTAAGTGAGTGGACAAAAAAATGGTAGATGGAGTATAATGTGAAAAGCTTTGGCAAGAAGAATACGAAAATAGAATATTACTTTCATTGGCTGGAATTTGCTGACTGTTCACAGTGTGCCCCCTGCTTTGATTTCTTGGGTGCAAGGGCTCATTCAATGGGAAACCCCATTGACAATGGTGGGACCAGAAGATCTTGCTGCTGACCAATGGTGGGTCACCTCTGCTGCTGTGGGTAGTGTGGAAAATCCCACAAGAGAGACTACTCAATTTTGTAGCACAGAGGGATCTATCTGGGTGACCTTGTGTATTAATCACAAAAGGTTAGCCTGCAGGTACAGCAAGTAATTAGGAAGGCAACAGAAATTTTGACCTTCATGGCAAGAGAGACGGAGCATAAAAGTGAGGAAGTCTTGCAATAATTGTACAAAATGTCAATGAGACCATACCTGGAGTACAATGCACAGTTTTGTTTTGGTTCCACCTATTTAAGGAGGAATATTCTTGCATTGGAAGCAGTTCAGAGAATGTTCACCATACTTATTCCTGAGATGAAGGTGTTGTTTTGTGAGGAAAGGTTGGGCTTAAAAATCACTCAAGTTTAGAAGAACAAGAGGTGATCTAATTGAAACATGAGAGGTTTGACGGATTGATGGTGAGATGATATTTCCTTTTGTGAGAGAATCCAGAACCAGGGGTACAGTTTAAAAATAAGCAGTCTCCTATTCAATAGAGGGATGAGGAGGAATTTCTTCTCTCATGGGTCTTCCACAGAGGGCAGTAGACACTGAGTCATGAATATTTTCAGTGTTGAGTGCAGCAGATTTTTGATCAACAGAGAGCCAAGCGTTATGGGGGACAAGCAGGAAAGCAGAATTAGGCCCACAGTCAGATCAGCCATGTTCTTATTGCATGCTGGAGCATGCTTGATTGGCCAAATGGCTTACGCTGCTCCTGCTTCTTATGATCCAATAATTAACCTCAGCAACCATCAAACAGAAATCTAACAGTTTACTTCATCATTTCTTGTCTACAGACTCATGCTGGCAACTGCAGTTCCCTTCTCCTCATCTTGGCCTGCCCATTTGGCCATGGCAAATAACCTTAGTGGGCTAGAGATCAATTTTAATACTGTACAGAAGCTTAATAAACTTTTGTCCCTATCCACCTTTTCAAACTTTTTCATTCCTTTAAATTTGTCTTGTGGTTTTCTTCTCTTACCAGACTAGAGCCTCTGGAGTTTGAAACAGACTTATGTAAAGTTCTACAAATGAGTGAAAGCTGAGTTCCAAGTATCAGCTGAAGCTTATGGCCACATATTCCCCTCGACTGAATCAAAGGACATGGGTTCAAACCCCAGTCCAGAATTTGAATATCAAAGCTTGGCTGATATTTCAGTGCAGTACTGACAGAGTATTATACTATCAAAGGTACCTTCCTTGGAACAAGGTACCCAATTAAAGCCATTTCTGCCCTCTTAGATGGATATACAAGAGAAAAAAATGGAAGGCAGAGAAGAGAAGAAGCAAGGGTGAGGAAGCAGAGAAACTGAGAGTGAGGGGGTGCTAGAGAGCACAGAAGACAGCAAAGTGGAGGGTTGAGGGAAAGTAGGGAAATCAAGGGTGGGGAAAAGGTGATGCAGAGGTTAGGAAAAGTGGAATCAAATGCAGGGAAGAGGAGGCGTGGAAAGCGGGGGACCTAAGCACAGAGAAGAGGGACAGAGAGGAATCTGAGATCTGGAAAGAGAGGAATGGAGGGAGGGTGGAGGGTAATGATGGAAGGAGGGGGTAAGGAAGGAAAGCTGAGGGCAAAGAAGAGGTATGTAGATGAGAGAAAATGAAGGGTGTGGAACAGGTGAAAGCGAAGTTGGGGAAAGGAGAAAATGAAGGCAGAGGAGAAGGCACCTGAGGGAGGAGAAGAAAAGAAACATTGGGTGAAGTGCAATTCCCCCAGGGGAAACAAATTGTTGGAGAAACTTTGACTCCGCCAATAATTAATAGTAACACTGAAATTGCATTGATAAGAATAAATAACATTGGTAACACACAGATTCCCTTTGTAACAATAGCAAAACAATTTGCTGATAGTCTCCATGTAACTGGCAGTAAGTAATGACATAATGACCTATTCATAGCTCGTATTCATAGCTCGTATTAATCCTATAATTTCTTATGATCCAGACAGAATCTCTCTACAATGTATAATTTGCAGTCATGCTCCACAGTCTAAACCACTTTTAACAGACCCAATTGCTCTCCCTGTCTGTTTCTGTGTGATAGTGATGATTCACAGCTGGGCAGCACAGTGGCACAGTGGTTAGTGCTGTTGCCTCACAGTGACATGGACCTGGGTTCGATTCCTGGCTTGGGTCACTGTCTGTGTGGAGTTTGCACATTCTCCCTGTGTCTGTGTGGGTTTCCCCTGGGTGCTCCAGTTTCTTCCCACAATTCAAATGTGTGGGTTAGGTGCAATGCTAAATTGCCCCTTAGTGTCCCAGGATGTGTAGATGAGAGGGATTAGTCGGGATAGAGCATAGGTGGGATTGTTGTCAGTGCAGACTTGATGGGCCAAATGGCCTCCTTCTGCACAATAGGGTTTCTATGATTTCCATGATTGCTGTGACCTGTACTTGAGCTTCACGCAGTAAAATCAACTAGTGGAGTCCAAACTGGACAGAACAGATAGATCACACCAAACACGTCATTCTAAACACAGATCAGCGCCAAGATTTCTAAATAATTGCAGGATCAATCTTAATAGAACACTACAGCACAAACAGGCCCTTCAGCCCAACAAGTTGCACCAATCATATCCCTACCTACCAGGCCTATCTATAATGCTCAATCCCATTAAATCCCATGTACTCATCCAGAAGTCTCTTCAAAGACCCCAGTGAGTTCGCAAAATCATTAATAAAAAATGGTTTCCAAAGAATGATAGAAAATAAAGTATAATGGAGGCCATTTGACTGCTAATGCATTCACAACCTCTTCTGACCCCATTCCTTTCAGATCTTTTCATATTGCTCCTTTTCTAATATTTGTCTTTTTCCTTTCTAAATTCTATTTTAGTCTCCACCTCAATAGCCAGATATGGTGAAGTTTCCAGTCCAACAGCCACAGTTCAGGAACCTTCCTCCCTCCTTTCTCCTGAGTTCTTGCAGTGCAAATTTTCTGTCTTCACACATTGTGAAAATTATTCTCTATTTCTGCACAGTAAGGTCCCAAAGTTTCATGCACCCTGTTACTAGCTGCTGCTCTCCCAGTTATACTCCCTGCCGTTGCTACTATTCCCGGCCATGGAGGAAATGCTGGTTCTCACCCATCCTCTTACTTCCACAATCTATACTCCCCAACTACTGAGTTGCACTTCTCAATTTTTGTAGTCCTGAATTCCTCCTTTCATCCTCTGAGAAAGGCCCAGCCTGATCCCCATTCCTCGATCTCCATCTGCCGCACAATTTCCCAATTCCCCAGTCTCCAGCCCTCCCCCGTTCCCATTCCTTTCTCAGTTCCCTGCCTAGCCCACCTCCTGACCATTCCCATACTTCTGATTTTACTCTCCCCCACTGCTTCCTGACTTCTCAGCCTTCCCTGTCTCATACATTCCAGCTACATGATTCCCTGCAGCAGTGGTGGGGGTCAGCAAACAGTGGCAGGAAATTCAAATCTGATTCCCTAAGCTATTCCCCGGATCAGGAATTGCTGCTTTCAGCATAATTTTTCTGAGTGCTAGGGTACTATCTTGTGCTTCCCTCCAAAAGTCTTTGTGACCAAGAAACTCTCTGATGTTTCCACTCCCTGGCTAATAGCCTCTCCATTCAGTTCATTTACCACATATCCGAGATGAGACCTGGGATCTTACTGGTATGTATGGCTCAGTGATTCAGTTACTCAAAAAAGGTATCAAGGGGAAATGATTTGTTTAATTTCTAAAATTCACACACTCAATCAGCATGCGCAAAATAAATAAAAAAAAGGTCACGTGTAAAATTACTGTGTGTGTGGAAAATCTGGGTCAAAAATCAACCTTCAATTACAGACCAAGCTCTGGCATTCTGGATTTTGGGAGGAGAAAGGCCCAGCCAGAGAGATCAGAAGGTGTGAGCAGATGTGAAGTATGAGAGGGAGGAGAGAACATGAGGGGCAATTGTGAGATTCCGAGTTGAAATTTAGAGGGGCATGTAACCATAGTCCCTTTGTCCAACTGACAATTGCCCCTTTTCCAAGACTTGGCTCCTTTATCTCTTCTGCTTTCTCTGATGAGCTTCGCACATTGCTGGTAACCTTTCAACTATGTGACCTTTGAACCTCTCTGTCATTAACATCTGCAAAAGGAATTTTGTAAAGATTCTGAAATTCTGAGAATTACCAAGTTTGAAAATAGTACAAAGCAAGACAACATTCCTGTATTCTCAAAAGGATAGATAACTAAAGAATGCCTTTACATTATTTATGAAACATCCTTTGCCTTGTTTTTTCCCCCTCAAACATATTGATTTCAAAATCTCCATCCAGACTTACAAATCTCTCCACAGCCTTCCAGCTTACCTATGTATGGGCTCATAACCTCTGTTCTAACTCTGCTCTGCAGTGTGCTCCTCCCTCCTCCTCTTCACCATTTGTTAACAATGGTTCACCTACCAAATGCTGCTCTCTTTCACTCTCAAACATTTCAACACATCTCTTCACACTTCTGAAGCCTCCTCAAAACCTTTGACCATAAGCTCCTGAGTTCTCAGAATTCCCACTCAGTTATGGTGGAACAGTTGAAAGGCACTGTCCAATTTCAAGTTGCTGCTTGCAGCTTGCCTTGCTCACCTAGGGTTGGAGTTACTGCCAAGACTTCTGGCCTCACATCAGAGGAGCCTGACACATGCTAGCCACCCAAGCCTCTCCTCTTGCAAGGAAAGTTTTGCAACTTTGCATACCTGGCCACCCTCCCCTGAGCCTGACTGAATTTTGACAAAATTGCATATTCATAGGCCCTGTCAAAGTAAGATTATGTCACAACAGTCGCAAGTTCCTCAACAAAACTTTACAAGTATTTCATAATTCACAGTTTAATTGTCCATCACTTGATTTTTTTTCAGCAGGAATCAAATTCCTTCAGTAAGCAATTTTTGAGAAAGAAGGAAAGTGAGAAACATGAAATAAACAAAAGAATAGAAAGAACCAAAGAAAAGAGAAAGAGGAAGTGCCCCGTCTCTGCTTCCAGTCACACCACAGAGCCATCCTTTCCAATATACACATTCACGTAGCAGCAATCACTGACTTTCATTCGTGCAAATCTGTGCGGATTCTTTTCTTTAAACTTGTACTTATTCTATCAATACGGGAACATTGAGATTTTGGTTTGTTGGAACAAACTGCTCCAAAAATCCATTTAAATTCAGAAGTAGCGTATGTAAGGCTGAACTGGTAACCGTTTTGCATGATTTGGAGGTTTGGTGCAGCTTTACCTTCCTTTGCCTATGACCATTGGGAGTCTTGTTGCTCCCTGTAACCCTGTTCTTCAGTCCATAATTTGCCAGGCTATAGGATGTTGACTAGATTGTGATACAGAGGAGGGTATATTCCTGCTATCCCTGCCTTTGTACAACAAGTGAAAGGACCACTTTAAAACAAAACTAATGGGTCTACAGACCTTTATTTTCGTATGTATCAGGAAAGACTGAACAGACTTGGTTTTTCTTTCAGAAAAGAGAAGGTTGAGAGAGCAACGTGAGAGAGGTCCTTAAAATTCTAAAAGGATTTTATAAGATAGACATAGAGAAGCTATTTCCATTTTTGGGTGAGAACAGGACAGGTGATAGTGATGTGTCACAATTCTTTCACTGCTGTGGCAACATGCACTTGTAGGGGCACGTTCCAGTCTAGAATTATGGACAGTGATGGTAGAGGCTACAAAACTCTTGCCATCATACGGCTGACGAGAAATCTGTCCCATTCTTAACACCTGCCATTGATACGTATTTCTGAAGAAATTGCAGGTTGATGCTCAACCTGTTTAGCCATGTTATGAACCCACACTCTTTTGCCACCAAACTGTGGTGGGGTTCAAGCTTCTGGCTTAAAGGCTGGAATATTCCCCATTGTGCTGCAAAACCTCCTCAAGAACAATACTAAGGGCCCGAAATATAATATAATCAATAAATCCAATCGAGAATTCAGGAAAAATGTCTTTAACCAGGCGGTCTGGTTTGATTGTAGAACTTGCTACTATAACAGATAAGATGAATAGCAGAGATGCATTTTGTAAGTACATGAGAAAGAAAGGAATCATAGGATATACTGATAGCGCAAGATGAAGGGGTGTGGGAGGAGGCTTATCTGGCAATTAAATGCTAGTGTTGACCAGATGGGACAACCTATCTGTTTCTGTGTTGTAAATGTTATGTAATTGCATAGAATACCTGCAGGAAAATATTTGATTACATTGGGTTGACTGAAATTGGGAGTTCAATACTTAGAAATCACAAGCTAAGACCTACTGTGATCCATTATTTCCTGAGAGCAAAATATGAGTTGGAATTATGCTTTAGGTTTAAAAAAAAGTCAGGAGTAAACCAAAGTATTGTCCCTGAGCTGATGTAGTCTGTCCTCCAAGTTACACAGTAAAAGATCCCAGAGAAGGTTCGCTCTGACCTTGCTGTCAGTGAGATACATGACTGTAAGTACACTTCATTTTGCAAATCTAGGAACATTCTTCATTGCAAAGCCAACAATTTTTTTCCCAAAAGTATTTCGGGCAAGCTTGAATGTTCGTGTTTTTAAATTCAGATCTGTTAAAGCCTTGAAAATTATTTGTGCATTGGCAATCAGCAACCTATCTGGCTGGAAGACTCCAAAAGATCAACAGTGAGAGTGGGCAGATTATAAAGTCAGGCCTATGTTAAACCAGGGTCTGGCAGCATTGCCTCACTTTGTGGGGATCTCAGATTACAAACTTCACCTCTGGCTTCCCTCACTACGGTTGCTGCGCAATCTCAGCATTCAGAACAATGGTGAAAAGTAATTTGTATAAAGTACAGGCACACTTGCATACACTCACAAACACGAGTACAAAAAAATCCCAAGCAATTAAGACAGAAAGAGAAGAGAGAAAACAAGATTCAACAGGAGAGAAAAAATAGACAAAAATGCTTTTGCTTTACCATTTCCAGCTACTCATCTGAATACCTCACCATGGCAATTTTACCTGAGCTTCTGGTAACATGATCCGCGAGTGTAAACACTCTTGTAAAAGAACCCTTTGGCTCTTTCTCTGCAAAAGCACAATCAGCTGTGGCACAGAACAGCACCTTCCAGATAAGACCCCAACTTTGTACAGTCTCAGCTGCCTTCAACAAGGGAGCACCACACAGGGCATTGTCATGGAGCCTCAGCATTCTGGATCAGGAATAAGTGAAAATAAATGGATTCATGAGAATAAAAGCAAAATGCTACAGATGCTGGAAATCTAAAATAAAAAACAGAAAGTGCTGGAGAAACTCAGCAGGTCTGGCAGCATCAAAGAAGAGAGACAGAGTTAACCTTTCCAGTCCAAATTGTAGGAAGATTAGCCAGAATTGCTGCTTCAAATTGTTACAGATGGTGGTGTAGTAGTAACATCACTGGACTAATAATCCAGAGGCCCAGGCAAATGAGTTGGGCACACAGGTTCAAATCCTACCTGGAAGCTGGTGGAATTTTAATCTGGAAGTGAAAAGCTGGTCTTAGTTGCAATGACCATGAAACAATTACTGTAAAAACCCACATTGTTTACTATCATGTTTTTTAGAAAAAAAAATCTGCCAACCTTACGTGGTTTACTCCAGACCCGTCCAGACCCACTGTAATATAACGGACTCTTAACTGCCCTCTGAAATGGTGTGGCAAGCCATCCAGTTCAAGGGTAATTAGGGATGGGCATTAGCCGTGACTCTAAAATCCCACGAAAGAAATATAAATGTGGGAACAAAAACAGCCTAAGTGAGATTGAGACATGCAATGGCAGCTCTTATACTTTAAATGAGTAACTAGAGAAACTCTTTTCAATAGTAGAAGTGTCAATAACCACAGGAAACAGGAAAGCGTTTTGGTGCAATCTTAGCAGCTCCTTCATGCCCCTCTCTCACTGCCTGTGAGGATGGAGAATTTCACACTCAGCCAAACCTCTGTTCACTGCAGCAGGACCAGAAAATCCTGCTGGAATAAACAGCTGGAAAATATCACCTTGTAGTTTTACACTGTGAGTTATGATCTACAATGTACTGATTGGGTGAAAGAAGCAGATTCAATAGTTTTGTCCAAAAAACTGGGTGGGATCCCATCAGAAATTCCTGTCCAGATTTCTGGCCAATCTGTCAATTTTCCATTTGGCCCATGACAACTCCTGCCGCAGGCGGGCCTGGAAGATCCCGGCCAAAGATTTGAAAGGAAAATATTTATAGAGTTGGGGAAAGAGCAGGGCAATGGGACTGATTGGAAAACATGATCAACAAGTAAGCACAAATAAAATGGGCTGAATAGCTTCTGCTTTGCATTTTCATTCCTTGATGGAGAACAGGTCACAGACAAATTATCTCCTTCTAATCCTGTTTTGGGCCAACTTTCCAGTTGTTGCCTTGTTTAGACCTCGGCTGTCATCTCCTCAATGTGTTTGCTGCTCGACTGTACTTTCTCTTTCCTATGGGTTCCATGTGAGAGCTTTCCATGTAATGTTGTTCTGTGGCTTCCTCAAAGTATGGCCTATCCAATTCCATTTTTGCCTTTTGATTTGGAGGACCACTGGGTCTTGTTTTAGCTCTTTGCATAACCTAATATTATTGATGCTATTTGGCCAGTGTATCCTCAGAATCCTTCTGAGGCACCTGTTGGTGAAGGACTGCATTTTCATTCTCTGTGCTCTATCAGTCTATAATCCTGCACTGATCCTGTCCCCATTCCAGTGACCTCTGCTGGTTGGTGCATGTGCCTGAGCAACAAGTGAGCACAGGATCACATCTCACCATGACTCCCTTCATAATCGACTAATGTATTCATCGCTGTTGAGACTCAGGGAGGAAGAATGGAAGAGGTATTGGCAGGCTCAAGGTGCTCAGGGAATTTGTAAGTCAGCAGAAGTTGGTGCTTCCATAATAATTAGACAAACAGTTGAACAGGCAAACCTAAATAATTGTATTTTGCAGCAGAGATATTTCTGTAAAGTGAAAACAGGCCATTTTTATAGTTCATTTGCTTCTCTATTTGAATAGTGGAGCTCAACTCCAGTAAGGGCTGGGCTCATTGCTGATGCACAGGTAATTTAAAATTAAGGCAGAAAATTCTGGAAATACTTGGTAGGTTAGCCAGCATCTGACAGTGAAAAATTAATCGATTACTCAAAATCAGAGTCAGTCTGTTGCTTTTTGATGAATCCACTGTGTATATCCAGCACTTTTAAGTGTTTACCTCAATGATTCATAGAACTTAGAACATCGAACAGTACAGCACAGTACAGGCCCTTCGGCCCTCGATGTTGTGCTGAGCTATGTCCAAACCCAAGATCGAGCTATCCCACTCCCTATCATTCTGGTGTGCTCCATGTGCCTATGCAATAACTGCTTGAAAGTTCCTAAACTTTCCTCTATCACAGCAGGCAGTGCATTCCACACCCCAACCACTCTCTGAGTGAAGAATCTACCTCAGACATCCCTCCTATATCTCCCACCATGAACCTTATAGTTATACCCCCTAGTAACAGCTACTTCCACCCGAGGAAACAGTCTCTGAATGTCCACTCTATCTATCCACCGCATCATCTTATAAACCTCTACTAAGTCGACTCTCATCCTCCTCTGCTCTAAAGAGAAAAGCCCCAGCTCCCTCAACCTTTCCTCATAAGATCTACCCTCCAAACCAGGCAGCATCCTGGTAAATCTCCTCTGCACTCTCTCCAATGCTTCCACGTCCTTCTTATAGTGAGGTGACCAGAACTGCACACAATATCCCAAATGTGGTCTCACCAGGGTCCTGTACAGTTGTAGCATAACCCCATGGCTCTTAAACTCAAACGCCCTGTTAATAAACGCTAACACACTGTAAGCCTTCTTCACAGCTCTATCCACTTCAGAGATCTGTGGATATGAACCTCAAGATCTCTCTGTTCCTCCACCTTCCTCAGAACCCTGCTGTTGACCCTGATTCATGTATGGGGGGTAACAGCCAAGCTCAATCTGGTTCTCATTTCAGTATGCGCACTAATAGGCTTTCCAGCAGGTTCATGCATTAGGCTGTGGGAATCCAAACTAATGTTCTCCCCACCAAAGCTTAGAGTCCTGAGGCCTTACTGCGGCTAGGCTGAGGTCAGAGAAGACAACACTGAACAAAATTATCAGGTCTCCCATATTTCTAGAGATTGACAGCACAGTTGTCAATGAGAAAAGAGAGACATTTCCCTAATGCCTGTCATGACCTGAGGACATCTTAATATGTTTCACAGCCAATGAAGTACTTTTAAAGTAAAGTCACTGATGCATTGAACACAAATTCCAATTTGCACACAGCAAACTCCCTGAAACAAAAATGTAGAAATCCTTTGTGGCCGCACCTGTGCAAAGATATTTTGGCCTTGGAGGGAGTGCAGAGGAGGTTTACTAGGCTGATACCGGAGTTGAGGGGGTTGAGCTATGAGGAGAGGCTGAATAAACTAGGCTTGTACTCGTTAGAGTTTAGAAGAATGAGGGGAGATCTCATTGAGACGTATAAGATGATGAATGGGATGGATAGGATAGAGGTGGAGAGACTCTTCCCGCTCAAAAAAGACAGTAGGACTAGGGGGCACAGCCTCAAGATAAAGGGGGGGCGGTTTAGAACGGAGTTGAGGAGGAACTTCTTCACTCAAAGGGTGGTGAATCTCTGGAATTCTCTGCCCGTTGAAGTGGTGGAGGCTGCCTTGCTAAATATTTTTAAGACGCGGGTTGATGGGTTTTTGATAAGAGAGGGGATTAAGGGTTATGGGGAGAGGGCGGGAAAGTGGAACTGAGCCACGACAGATCAGCCATGATCTTATTGAATGGCGGGGCAGGCTCGAAGGGCTAGATGGCCTACTCCTGCTCCTATTTCTTATGTTCTTATGTTCTTATGTGTGTTCACACCTCTGTGACCTCTGCAACTTTCACCTTTCATCTCTCCCTTCCTCCGACTCTGCTTGTTGTGAGTCATCCATTTCCTTAATTCTATCAGATTAGTGGTCACTGTGTCAGCCTTGCTCAGTGGCTAACACCCTCACCACAAAGGGAGTGCTGCACTGTTGGAGGTGCCTTCCCTAGAATGGGACGTTAAACATCATCTGGCCCCACCTGCACTCTCAGGTGGACATAGTTAATCCCACGGCAAATTTTGAAGAAGAACAGAGGAGTATTCTGTGTCCTAACCATTATTCATCCCCACTCAACTTTCCTGAAAATCACATTTTTGTTTCAGGGAGTTCAGTGTGTGCAAATTGGATTCTGTGTTCAATGCAATGATGACTTCACTTCAAAAGTACATCATTGGCTGTGAAACATTTTAGAATGTCCTTCGGTCATGAAAGGCACGCGAGAAATGTCTCTCTTTTCTCATTGACAACTGTGCTGTCAATCTCTAGAATTCCTTTCCTAAAACCTTCTGCTGAAGCTCCTTTAAAACCCTCCTTAAAACTCACCTCTGCTCACCATATCCCACTATGTCCTTCCTTGGCTCAGCAACCATTTTCCGATTTCACCTCCAGGTTTAGGGAGAGTTTTAATACTCAGAATAAGAACAGAAGGATGTTGTATGGTCCTTCAGACCTGCTCTGCTTTCAATGCAATCCTGGTCAAGCTTGGACCTCAACTCCATTCTCCCATCGAATTTCAATATCCCTTAACTCCCCTGGAGTTCAAAAATCAAACTGGCTCAGCTTTGAATGTACTCAGTAACTAAGTATCTGCAGCTGTGGAGAGAATTCCAAAGTGTGAAGAAATTTCTCCTCAGCTCAATCTCAAATAATCAAACTCTTATCCCAAGGCGATGACTTGTAATTTTAAAGCCTCCAGCCAAAGGAAACAGCCTCTAACCATCTCCCCTGTTAAGCCCCCAAAGAATCTTATAAATCTCTTTTCATAATCTTATAAATTTCTATAGGACCACCTCTCATCTACTCAATCTTTGATCATTAGACAGATTTTCCACATTAAATTCACAGGATGAATGAAGTTCTTGTTGTTGCTGCTGCTGTTGTTTTCTTGTGCAACTTACAGCAAGTATCACCAGCTATAACCTGTTTACTCTCCAAACCCTCAATCAAATGATATTTTTTCAGGAGGTTCAGTGCACTATTTTACATGGTATTGAAGCCAAGATCGACCATATCGCTTTTGGTTGCTGTCACCCATGCTCACTGCCTGGCAAGGATCATAATGTTATGTCGGGAGCAGAATCCCAAGGAATCAGAAGAATCATCCCCGCCGCACCTCATCAGAATCGCTGTATTGAACTTGCTGTTACTTACTGCAATCTTGATTGACGCTAGTGCAGTGAGCACACAGGCTAGCAAAAGGAACCCAGGATGCTGACTGACTGAATCAGCTGGGGAGTAACAATGTCTGCTCATCTCTTGAAGGAAATCTGTTGGCAAATTTCTAGAATAATAGGGTGCGGTGAAGACACAGGAATAAAGGAACAAAAGTGTTTGTGGGAATAGAGGGTTAAAATCAAAATTTCAGCTGAGGAGGGACAAGGTTTTCAGCTGTCTAGCTACACAGCACTGATCAACTGAGGAAGGAGGCGCAGATGTGTTCTTACTCATATGGCTGTGTGACTTGCTCTCTCCAGCTCTGTGCCCGACAGATGGTGCAAATTAGCACAACTCTCATTGGGGGAGGGGGCTGCAAGTTGTCAGTACTGAGAACAATGTGAAGGTTGGACTGTACACCATTAGTATTATGGAAACCAATACACAGCTTGATCGTGTCCCAACCCCCACAACCCCTGAAACTACTGAGCCTGATTGTACAGGCGTCACCTCGGGGTAAAGTTAGGATATACTCATGCACACAAAGAGTGATAGAATTTTGGAACTCCCTCCGCATATGTCAGTTGTAACTAGATCAATAGTTATTTTTAAATCTGATTGATTCTTATGAACCTAAGGTAGGGTTATGGGACAAATGTGAATATATAGAGTTAGATCAAGATCAGCCATAACCTCTTGAATGACAGAGAGTAGGGTTAAGGGATAAAATGACCTCCTGTTATATTTCAGTTTTACAAGTTCTTTCTACAAAAGCTTATTTATCCATGAATTCACCCCCCACCCCCACATCCTTACTCTGTTGAAATTAAGTGTCATTATGAAGTCATATACTCTTCTATTCTCAACCTTTATAACTCCTCTCTTCCCTTCGTCTTTCCAATTACCTGCAACTATAGATCTGTGAAACCCAAGGTTGACATCACCTTATGACTAAATTTTCATTTAACCTTTCACCTCCTTGAGACTTTCAAGCCTCTGAGTTGTCCAACTGAGTTGTTCACCTCACTTTTCTCAGTACAAGAAAATGGTTTCTTCTCAGAATTCCATTAAGATAATCTTAGCCTTGGGAATGTGATGTGCTAACAATCTGCCAACACTGAAGCCCAGCAAATGTCAGCAGAGGACAAGAGAAAGTTGATGACTATACAACAATTTGTCATTAACAGGGTGGAGGGACGGATGGGGAGAGGAAATTTGCCATTTGTAATGCCAATTATAAATTCAGGCTTGACTGGAAACTCCCATTCACATGGTTCCAGCAGCAGTTCCTTCATTAGAAGAATTCATCACTAGGTTTGCTCAATACTGCAGTTCTTTTTCTCAGATTTTTAGGACTTGAGTTGCCTGACCTTCATTGTGAGATAAATTGCCTCGATTGATCACATATCCTTTGGAGTCAGATTGACAGTTGGTATAGAACAGCCACAGATCTCACAATTTACTATTGACAATCCCCAGGTAGCTGAATTATTTGTGACTTGTTAAAATCACAAAACCCAAAGTCTATTTGAGACCTACCACAATTCATTGATGGGTCTCAGCTGACTTACTATGCCATACCCATTACTTGGAGGTTACAACATAAAAGCAGCCTTCTGCCACACTGGTCAATGTATTTATATTCCACACAAGCAATTTGGACTCCATTCATTGCCTGTCTGGGAAGGGGATGTTGCCTGAACTAAAATTCAATACTGTTGCTACTACTCATTCTGCTTTTCCAGCAAAGAAGGCAGGAGAATGGCACTCCTGTAGCCTGACACCCATCTGAGATCTCTGGGCCATTCCAATTCTGGCATCGTGCACATCCCTGATTTTAATCACTCCACCATTGGTGGCCTTGCCTTCAGCTGGCTTTTCCCTAAGGTCAGGAATTCCCTCCCTGAATTTCTCAGTCTCATCAAATCTCTCTCCTCCATTAAGATTTTCCTGTAAACAGAACTCTTTAACCAAGCTTTTAGTCATCTGTTCTAATATTTCATTCCCTAGCTGTGTGCCAAACTTTATTTTATAATACTACAGTGAAACAGTTTTTGACATTTCACTATACTAAAGATGTCATATAAACGTAAGTTGTTGTTGCACAAGGAGGCTGGATTATCTCAGTCTCTGTATAGCAAATACAAAGGGCCTCATTAAAACACAACTATTACTTCCCAGAAGCATTTGTCCTACATTTTTGTTGTCCTGTGGGGAAAAGCCTGGTCTCTACTTGGCAATTGCCTACAGATGTGTAACCAAAATTAGGAGTTCATTGTGTGGAGGAATCGTGGGCTAAGACCTCAGACCTCTGCTGCAGTAATCTTGAGACTGGGCATTGGACAAGGCATAAGTTTGGGATAGGTATCCCTGACAAAAAGTGTTTTGACACAAAAGCAAAATCGAGAGAAGTTAGTTGTTGTCTTATTTGTAGGGAGAAAAAGGTGGCAAACATACGTCAGCATTTGAACATCACTGGAGCGCCATTATATATTTCTTGATATTCAAATTACTCCCAAAAGAAAATACTAAATTCAGCATCAGGAGAAATGTAGGGGAAGCAGTAAAACTGCCAGAAATCCTGATCTGAATTAGAAACAGTACAGCAATATTTTCTTAAGTTCTATTAAGATTTCCTTGGTCCAATTTCTCGAAGCATCCTCTATGATATTGATTTTGGAGGCCTGACTGTGGGCCGTCCGTGGAAACAAACCTAACTGCCCATTTGAAAATTAAAAAATAGATGACTAGGAGGCTAGAGTCATGCTTTGGGGGCATCTAGCTTGTGTTCAAGTTGTCTTGGGAGTGTTTGATGGGACAGTGTTGAGGGAGCTTTACTTGACACTCATGCCAAGCTTGTTCTGAGATTGGTTCCTGCTGACAATGAGTGCTTGAAATAGGAAGTGTTCCATTGCCTAGCAGTAACATCCCTTTTCTCAAAAGCACAAACGTTCACTAAAAAGGGAATGGACTTGGCAAAACCAGAAGCAAACATGACTACCTCCTGCAGTAAACTTTCAATGTTGACAGTTTTGCCAGACAAAATCTTGACGTGGATGTTCATGTGCTTGATTCTCAAAAAAGTACATGTACATAAGGTTAAAGTTCTTGAAAATTCTGTGGTTCAAATTGTCACCGTGACATGAGTAAAGTGCACCACAAAGATTATGCGGGCGAGGAATTTAAATGGATCTCAGCTGTGGGCCCACCTCTTAGAAATGTAGATCCAGCACTGCAGGATGTTCACACCACTGCCAGTTCCCAATGTCACTCATTTCATGTTTATGTCCATATAATATTAAATAAACATTGCAAACATTATTGAAGGAAAAGAACATGTGCAGCATATGTTTCCCACCCTCGACTGATCTAACAAAAATATTCTTGACTTAATTACTTAATTAAAGCATGATAGTGACTTTCCTACATTACCAAACTGGGGAAAAAGTTTGATTAGTAAAGATGTATGGTGATTTTGTTTATTGGTAGGTCTCTGGTTCTCTTAATAGAAAACAATTTTCATTGCAAATGTTCAAAAGTTCAGAGAAAAGCTTCAGTGGCAAACGAGCTATGTGGGCTGTGAAGGATCCACATACTATATAATGTCTGTGTTAAGTTGGCTGATCCCAGCGGGGTAATAATAAGGCTGATTCAACCAGCTACACTGCCATTCATGAGCATTCAGTTGTGGAAAAGAGTAGACTGGCTAATTTTTCACTCTCATCTCAGAGGCTGGAGCCCAAATTATAGAAAGCTGGGATCTTCTAGTAGGCTTTATGTTGAGATGATGCTTTTACTAATAAGTTCCCCCTTCTACCAGCAAGCCATCTAGTCTTGGACAACTCAAAATGTTGTCAAAAGGACAGAAGAAATAGAAGCAGTTGTAGACCATATGGTCCCTTGAACCTCCTCCACCATTCAATAAGATTATGACTGATCTTTCTCCCACTCTATTTCCATATCCCACTCTCCAAAGGACCCCAAATTGGGCAAAGAGGCACTGGATGTATGCACAGTGAACGAAGTGCAGGAGTATTGTGAGTAGCATGGATCTGTAGGGCTGAATTGCCTCTTTCTGTGCTGGAAATACAACGTAAGAGTATGTAACACAGCATAAAAATGTCAGAGCACATAGGGGTTGGTGCTCCAATCTGTCTATTGTGTTCTTCAAAAGCCACCCCTTTCTTGTAGAAGAAATATACTTTATATTTCAATATACTTATAGATAATGTTTGCCTGATGGTTTTTCTCTGTTTTCTTCCAGCCGTTGCTGTGAAAAGAAGAGCTGTGGCAATAGAAATGAAACTCCGTCAGACCCCGTCATCATTGACAGGTAAGAAGCAGTGTTTTGTTTCTTTTAAATTTTCCTCCAAGGGAATGGCAGGAAAGTGCTCTGAGCTGTGCCTGGTCGACCATGGTGTGGTGTTGCGAGTTTTCATGCCAATGTTTGCGTTACTGTTGCCAGTGTGGCATTGGGTTCTGGACCTGTTTCTAGTGCAATGAGTCAAGGTGCCCAGGGATGACTTTTAACATATCATTCAGGGCAGGGATGAAAAGGCCATGACGCCTGGCCATCAGGCACTGACAATGGTTACTAACAGGTGTTGGTGAAGTACATGTAGAATGGAGTAATAACTGGGCAAACGCTGCTGGGTGAGATATATGATTTAAGGGTAAGGAGTTATGGGGAGAAAGCAGGAAAGTGGAACTGAGCCACTTCAGATCAGCCATGATCTTATTGAATGGCAGGGCAGGCTCGAAGGGCTAGATGGCCTACTCCTGCTCCTATTTCTTATGTTGTTATGAGTTATGATGGCAGGTGTGAAGTAAAACCATCCATGAAAAGGTGTCCCTTTTTGCAGTTATAGTCATTTAGTATCAGTAATTCCAGAGAGTTAGCTGATTCTCCAAAGTACACCACTGTATTGCTGGCTGTTTTCCACAAAGCAACTTGGCATGACAGGAATGGGCCATACACCTATATTGCACCACTAAATTCCAAGTTAAAATGTGCTACACAAGTTCGAAAAGAAAAGTGGTAGGCTTCTTGCCATGGATCTTTTTAAATTTATTGCCATAATTAAAGATAGTAACAAGAGGCAGGAGACTCGTCAATCAACTTTCAATTTATCCACTGTTTCTTCCAATTTTCTTGACCCAAGCTGATAAAAATCAAGAAGCAGCTTGTCACAGTTCACCAGTTAATGAAACCATTTCCCATGTTACATTGCCAATCTACTCATTATGCTGAAAACCAGCTCAAAGCAGATTCTTTCAATTTCTTGAGTCTCCAGTTGGAGATGATGTACCTTGTGTGCCACTGTTGTCTTTATTCCTTTAACTGGAGAAGGTTTTAGAAGATAACTGTTGTAACATCAGAGTTCATCACAGTCCCCTTATTATGCCAAAGTGTAGACAGGCAGAAAGGTCAAAGGGGGAAGTGTGCCCGCTAGTACCTTTGAGAAATAGCTATATTTTCATTCTGATACTAGTTGGTGTTCACAAGCAATGGGACATTATAGTTAAATCTCTCCATATTTTTCACACACACACACATGAAAACAATCGCTCTGCTTTTTCAAGTGTTCCATGGAGTTTCTGAAGTTCTAAGATTGCTAGAACACCTGATGGTCAGACAGAAGTCAACAAAAACACGGTGTAAAGTACTTCTGTCCAAACCATTGGTTCACGGTAACTACACAAGCTAAGAATGACACAGAAAAAGTGGACTCTGTGGGAAAGTACAGCATGTGTGATCTGTGGCAGGAACCTTGATTGAAACCTCACCGACCAAGATCACGTGCATTTGATGCTAATTGCCAAAGCCTTTGTGAAGGGCAGTTTCCAATACATAGACATGGAATCGAGCTCTTTGCATTTACCAGCTGAGCTCGTATTGAATCTTACTTGATAACAATGGCATGATGTTAATCCTGTGATAGCAGCCTTTACATTCCATTGATTGCAGAGAGGGCTGAAATCGGATTCAAAGTTCTGTAGTCCCTCAAGATGGCCAGACTGCCTTTGTTTCTTTTTATTCTGGAATGACTGACTAAAGCATTTCTATAGAGACCGGGAATGTGAACAATTTTACTGTCCATTGCCTATTAACACACAGAACATTTAATCCCACAGGCACAAGCAACTTGGGAACTACTTAAGGAGTTTTAGATATATTCAGACAAATGTGACCTTAGGCAGTGTACTCATCTGGTGACTGTACTCACATTTTCCCACTTGCAATGTTTAAAAGGGGGAGAGATGTTGAGAAATTTGCTGGGTATATCATGATATGGAAGAGATACTTAAGAATACGGATAATGGGACTGATTTTCAATGATAACAATCTTTCCTCTTTGGGAAGAACTGTCGTGAGGAAAAATTGATGGATACTTGGGTTCATGGGATGTGAGCGTCACTGGCAAGATCAGCATATTGCTCATCCTAAATTGCCCTTGGGAAGGTGGTGGCGAGCCACCTTCTTGAGCTGCTGCAGTTCATGCAGTGTACACCCACTGTGCTGTTACAAAGACAGTGAAGAAATAGTCCTTTGTTTCCAAGTCAGGATGGCAAGTGAGTTAAAGTTGAATTTGCAGGTGGTGATCTTTCCATGAGTCTGCTGACCTTGTTTTCCTACGTGGTGTTGAAAAGGTCAAAGAGGGAAGTTGCTGCAGTCAATCTTGTAGATATTGTGCATTGCAGCCATTCTGTGGCAGTGGTGAAAGGAGTGAATATTTAAGGCAGTGGATGAGGTGTTGATCAAGGTGGAAACTAAGCACTAGCAGAAGTGTGGTTATACAACAGCAGCTGTAATGGATAGGAAGATTTTTGTCAGGTCAAGAGGAGCATTCACATTCTTCAAAATCCCACAGAAATTCATGGCACCCAGGTTCTTCCATTATTGTTGTAGCTATCTAGGTTCCACTGGGCAGAACATGTGTGGCACTTGTTCAGTGGAAATGAATAATGGGTTAGGGTCCTATGACTGGGAAATGGCAGGGTTAAAATACTTGAAAAAAAGCACTGAGACCTTAAGCAACAAATATGCTTTTTACAAAGAAAAATATTTTTCCTTTCTTTTTAGCACTAGCAGAGTGGTAGACAGACAGGCTTCCAATGGCCCCTCCAACACTGAGCTACAGAGACCATGTAAACTGCAGGCCCAATTATCCATGCTGAATTAGCTCATCCCAGTTTGCCTGGTAGCAGGGACATTGCCAATTGAAAACTGTCAACTTAAGTTGGGCATTCGGAAAGCTGCTCAATGTGCATCTGGTAGCCATTAACAACTACAACCTGAGGTGCTGTTATGGTATATAATGGGTTTTTAGTTAAGATGAAAATGAGCGCAGTGAGGCCAAAGGGTTAATGCAACAGGGTAACTTTTGTGGTTTTTGGCAATTAGCAAACCAAACTATTTCATTAAGCAACCATACCTCACACAACCAAATAAAAAAAAAATTGTATTTTGTTTACGTTAAACGAGTGTACAACTCTGATGTTTTCCGATCATGCATTTTAACTAAAAACACATTGTTCATCCTGCGAAACTCAATGATCCTGTTTCACGCTTACATTTTTGTACATCAAGAATTTTCTTGGACAAGTCATTAGCCAAATACTATTTCCCTTGTAGCTGGATTTGAAATTAACCAACATTGCCATCAAGGCAGGAGTCAACCCCAACTCTTTCCAGTTGGGAAATGAAATAACCAGATGGCTCCAAGCTCAAATTGAACGCTGGGAAATGGCTGAAATAAAGTTTTCCTAATTTTTTTGCGGAACCCCAAGAGAATTACTGTCAACAAGAAAATCTGACCCAACACAATACATCATTTAAGAAAAACAAGGAACTTTATTTGACTTTCTACCAGCCCCTTAACTACTGCGGAACCTGTGAGTGCCAGTATTTGCATGAATTGGTGCACAGTGTTCAAAATATACCCAAATGTATGTCTACAAATCATCACCTTGGTCCAGAACAGCATAGAATTGGGTTTGTGTCAGGGCTAATGAGGATTAACATGAAGTTTTGGCAATGTGTATCTAACTCACTGACAGTGGAACTTTATTGGGAAGCAAGGACAAAGGATTCCCACATGTTCTGACGTTCCAACCCTGCCTACTCCTCATGTTTGACATCATGCATGAATGGTTAGTCAGCATGATGTAATCCTTCTGCTTTACTCTGTGACCATATCAGTAGGAGCTTTGAGTCACTCTTGTTGGCTTTAACAATTTCCAGTAAGTGGTTGTCTTTTCATTTTATTTCTACTCATCCCAATTCTCTACTCACGCCCCCATTCTCTTCTCTGGTTATGGAATCTACAGAAACAGAACATTTAGTGCAATTGGATAATTGAGTCTATATTCTTCACATGAACTTCCACCCCAATTGAACTAACTATTCCCACACTTTCTCCACATCCCACTGATACCTGCGCCTTTTGACATGCATCAAGCCTGCCCTTCAATGCATCAAACACATGAAATGCCAGCAAGTCAGGAATTTTCATTGGTTGATGGGATATGGCAAAACTTCCAACTGTGGCTGTAATCTCATCTCATTTCTCAGGGTTAACTCAGGTCATCTCCCCAAGCTTTGTGTACCTTCTATTGTAAGCAGCAAGGCTATTGTGTGAAGGTGTAACATCCTACTCGTTGCTCAAGAGGTCAGGCAGACCAAAATCAGGTATCCAGTCAGGCAATATCAGGACCTTTCAAAGGCTTGATCAAAGAAGTGGGTTTTAAAGAGCATTTTAGAGAGGGGCAGAGATTTAGGGCCTTGGTGATAATGGCTGCCAATGGTGGAGAGATATAAATCAAGGGGATGCACAAGACGCCAAGAACTGGAGGAACATACAGATCTCAGAAAATTGTCGGGCTAGGGGATTATTTCACAACTATTCTTTGAAGTAGGATTTGTTTCGAAGGCTTCTCCATTTTATTTTGTGGTTGGTCATAGAATCCCTACAGTGCAGAAGGAGGACATTAGGACAATCGAGCCTGCACCAATAACATTCCTACCCAGGCCTTATCCCCGTAACCCTACATATTTACTCTGCTAATCCGCCTGATAGTAAGGGTCAGCTTAGCATGGCCAATCTTGGCGGGAAGACTGGCTAAGGCTACCGGGGGGGACTTTAAACTAGAAAGGATGGGGGGAGGGAATTGTGATGGGGAAACTGGGACGGAGGAGGTTAGCTCCCAGGTAGGGGAGGACCGCAGGCAGTATGGGAGGGAGGTTAGACAGGGGGTGGAGAAGGGAAATGCCCAGACTGAGGGGCTGAAGTGTATATATTTTAATGCAAGGAGTGTAGTGAATAAGGTAGATGAGCTTAGGGCGTGGATTGCTGCTTGGGATTGTGATGTGGTGGCCATTACGGAGACTTGGATGTCTCAGGGACAGGACTGGGTACTTCAGGTGCCAGGTTTCAGATGCTTCAGGAAGGACAGGGAGGGTGGCAGAAGAGGTGGTGGAGTGGCACTGTTGATCAGGGACAGTGTCATGGCTGCAGAGAAAGAGGATGCCGTGGAGGGACTATCTACAGAGTCTCTGTGGGTGGAAGTTACGAACAGCAAAGGGTCGAAAACTTTGCTGGGTGTATTCTATAGGCCGCCCAATAGTGACAGGGAAGTTGAAGTGCAGATAGGGAAACAGATTCTGGAGAGAAGTATTAATAACAGAGTTGTCATGATGGGAGACTTCAATTTCCCAAACATCGACTGGAATATCCCTAGGGTAAGGGGTTTGGATGGGGAGGAGTTTGTTAGGTGTGTTCAGGAAGGTTTCCTGACACAGTACGTGGATAAGCCTACGAGGGGAGAGGCTGTACTTGACCTGGTACTGGCGAATGAACCAGGGCAGGTGATGGATCTCTCGGTAGGAGAGCATCTTGGGAATGGTGACCATAATTCTATCTCCTTCACAATTGCATTGGAACGAGATAGGATCAGGCAGGCTAGGAAGGTGTTTGTCTGGAGTAAGGGGAGATACGAAGAAGTCAGGAAGTTACTTGGACAAATAAACTGGAAGGAGGCGTTCTTAGGGAAAAGTACCGAAGGAAGGTGGCGGATATTCAAGGAATGTTTGTCTGGAGCTATGCATGACAACGTTCTGATGAGACAAGGGGGTTTTGGTAGGTCGCGGGAACCGTGGTGCACGAAGGCTGTGTTGAACCTAGTCAGGAGGAAAGGGAAGGTGTACAAAAGGTTCAGGGAACTAGGAGAGGTTAAGGATCTTGAGGAGTATAAGGACTGTAGAAAGGAGCTTAAAAGGGAAATTAGGAGAGCCAGAAAGGGTCATGAGAAGACCTTGGCGGGTAAGATTAAGGAGAATCCCAAGGCCTTCTATAAATATGTGAAAGGTAAAAGGATGAGAAGGGATAGGACCTATAAAAGGTGAAGGGGGAAAGGTCTGTGTGGAACCAGAAGAAATGGCAGAGGTGCTTAATGAGTACTTTGCCTCAGTATTCACGGTGGAAGCTGATCTGGGAGATTTTGCTACGGATTTGCAGCAGATGGAAAAGATTGAGTTTGTGGATATTAAGGTGGAGGATGTGTTAGAACTTTTGAATTCTATCAAGATAGATAAGTCGCCGGGACCAGATGGGATGTACCCCAGGATACTGTGGGAGGCGAGGGAAGTGATTGCAGAGCCCCTGGCGATGATCTTTGCGTCGTCAATGGAGACGGGAGAGGTTCCGGAAGATTGGAGGATTGCGGATGCAGTCCCTATTTTCAAGAAAGGGAACAGAGATAGCCCGGGAAATTACCGACCGGTGAGTCTGACCTCAGTGGTTGGTAAGCTGATGGAGAGGCTTCTGAGGGACAAGATTTACGAGCATTTGGAGAGGTTTGACATGATCAGGAATAGTCAGCATGGATTTGTCAAGGGCAGGTCGTGCCTTACGAGCCTAGTTGAGTTCTTCGATAATGTGACTGAACACATTGACGAAGGAAGTGCCGTGGACGTGGTGTACATGGACTTCAGCAAGGCGTTTGATAAGGTCCCCCATGCAAGACTTCTTGAGAAGGTGAGAGGGCATGGGATCCAAGGGCCTTTGGCCTTGTGGATCCAGAACTGGCTTGCCTGCAGAAGGCAGAGAGTGGTTGTGGATGGGTCTTTTTCTGAATGGAGGTCAGTCACCAGTGGAGTGCCCCAGGGATCTGTTCTAGGACCCTTGCTGTTTGTCATTTTCATAAATGACCTGGATGAGGAAGTGGAGGGATAGGTAAGTAAGTTCGCTGATGACACGAAGGTCGGTGGTGTTGTGGATGGTCTGGAAGGATGTCAAAAGTTGCAGCAGGACATAAATAGGATGCAGGACTGGGCGGAGAAGTGGCAGATGGACTTCAACGTGGATAAATGCGTAGTCGTCCATTTTGGCAGAACCAACGGGATGAACGAGTACACTATCAAGGGCAGGAGTCTTAGTAGTGTTGAAGAGCAGAAGGATCTTGGGGTCTGGGTCCACAGGACTCTTAAATCGGCCTCGCAGGTAGAAGAGGTGGTCAAGAAGGCGTATGGTGTACTGGCCTTCATTAATCGAGGGATTGAGTTTAGGAGTCGGGAGGTAATGCTGCAACTTTATAAGACCCTTGTCAGGCCTCATTTGGAGTACTGTGTGCAGTTCTGGTCGCCTCACTATAGGAAAGACGTAGAAGCTATTGAAAGGGTACAGAGGAGATTTACAAGGATGTTGCCTGGACTGGGAGGCATGCCCTATGAAGTTAGGTTGAGGGAGCTGGGTCTCTTTTCCCTGGAGAGACGAAGGTTGAGAGGCGACCTGATAGAAGTTTATAAAATGTTGAGAGGAATAGATAGGGTGGATTCTCAGAGGCTATTTCCCCGGGTTGAAATGGTCGCTACGAGAGGACACAGATTTAAGGTGCAGGGAAGCAAGTACAGAGGTGATGTTAGGGGTAAGTTTTTCACTCAGAGGGTGGTGAGTGAATGGAATCGGCTGCCGTCAGTGATGGTGGAGGCGAACTCGCTGGGGTCTTTTAAAAGACTTCTGGATGAGTATATGGGGTTTTATGGGATTGGGGGTTATAGATAGGTCTATAGATTGGTAGGTGTTGATGTGATCGGCGCATCTCGTGGGCCGAAGGGCCTGTTTGTGCTGTAGTGTTCAATGTTCTATGTTCTATGTTAATCAACCTAACCTACACATCTTTGGACTATGGGAGGAAACTGGAACACTCGGAGGAAACCCACGCAATCATGGGGTGAATGTGCAAACTCCACACAAACAGTGACCCAAGGCTGGAATTAAACCCGGGTCCCTGGCTCTGCGAGGCAGCAGAACTAACCACTATGCCACTGTGCTGCCCTGAGTGCTATGATGTAATCCTTCTGCTTTACTCTGTGACCATATCAGTAGGAGCTTTGAGTCACTCTTGTTGGCTTTAACAATTTCCAGTAAGTGGTTGTCTTTTCATTTTATTTCTACTCATCCCAATTCTCTACTCACGCCCCCATTCTCTTCTCTGGTTATGGAATCTACAGAAACAGAACATTTACAATTACAATTACAAAGTTCTTAAGGCAGCAATGTGGAGATGACACCAGCCTCCAAAGAAATTGAAAGTAGGCTTCAAGTGTATTTACAGACTAGCTTCAACTACCAAAATCTGACTGTTATTTTGAGAGAGGCACCATTTTTGGGTAGCTGGGGTTGTAACCAAGAAAAGTTGAATAAGTTAGGACTTTATTCCCTAGAGCGTAGAAGAATGAGGGGAGATTTGATAGAGGTGTGTAAGATTTTGATGGGTATAGATAGAGTGAATGCAAGCAGGTTTTTTCCACTGAGGCTAGGGGAGAAAAAAACTAAAGGACATGGGTTAAGGGTGAAGTGGGAAAAGTTTAAAGGGAATATTGGGGGTGGGAAGGTTCTTCACACAGAGTGGTGGGAGTGTGGAATGAGCTGCCAGATGAAGTGGTGAAAGCGGGCTCGCTTTTAACATTCAAGAAAAATGTGGACAGGTACATGGATGAGAGGGGGGTGGCGGGATATGGTCCAGGTGGAGGTCAGTGGGACTAGGCAGAAAAATAGTTTGGCACAGCCAAGAAGGGCCAAAAGGCCTGTTTCTGTGCTGTAATGTTCTATGGTTCTAAACACCCATCCTTCTGCCATCATTTTCATATGGCAAGTCAGGCAAACAGGACATTGAACACTCCACCCCTAAGAAGTGAAAATGGTGGCATTTTGAGAGCATAGCTACAGAGAAAGGTCTGTCTGTCTCATTTCCATCCACTGTTCATACCTCTCCTTGCTCCAAAATTGGTCGCATTCCAAAGAAAAATCCAGCCCTGAGTGTGCTCACAGTGGAGCCTGATCCTGTTCCTCAACATTCACATGATGCAACAGCAATCAGCAGTAGGAATGAACCCTGGCTGACTTTTCCTCTATTTTGTCCAAACTTGCTGCGATTAACCTTTGCCTTCCTGCTGCCCAAAAAACCCTGACTGAACAGTCCATGTGGAATCTTCCGTGCCTGCATGATTCAGTACCACGCTGAATAGATACAGACACAGCTAAACTTCAGGCAGGCATCTCTTGAGGTTTAGCATTGAGCTGGGGATCTTTACTCAGAATCATAGAAACCCTACAGTGCAGAAAGATGCCATTTGGCCCATCGAGTCTGCACCGACCACAATCCCACCCAGGCCCTACCCCCGTATCCCTACATATTTTACTTGCTAACCCCTCTAATCTATGCATCTCAGGACACTATGGAGCAATTTTAGCATGGCCAATCAACCTAACTTGCACATCTTTGGACTGTGGGAGGAAACCGGAGCACCCGGAGGAAACCCACGCAGATACAACAGGGACACAAGCCAGCAATCGAAACCAGGTCCTTGGAGCTGTGAAGCAGCAGTGCTAACCAGTGTGCTACCGTGCCACCACTATCGAGCTCGGATACCAATCTCTCCCTCTTGGAATTCATCACAATTATCCTGCTCAGTGCTCCTCTGGATTTTTCTGTTTTGTTCCTACTCAAGTTCCAAATATCTCATCCTAAATACTCTCTTGTCTTTTGAATCATTGTCATGGTGAAATCAAGACGAGTCAGATGATTATCAGTTCTAGTTTTTCCTTTTTCAGGAGCTCCTTTCCCCTTTCAGTCCTCTTTCCCTTTCTATTTGCTTTAAAATCCTGAGGCTGGCAATCATCTGTTTGATGAGCTACCCCCCTCCTCTTCTCTCCTACTCTCTGAGCCTCAGTGCTTTCTGCACTTTGGGCCTCAGGCTTTCACCTGGGTTTCTCAATAAGCAGACTCCTATGGGCATTGCTGCAGGGAATAACATGAACCAGATCTGACTGGCACATATTGGCAACCCATCCATCACTTAAGCTTAACCTTTCTAAACAGAATAAAACTCTTTGTGGAAAAGATTAATGAAAACAAATTCCAGTGTTTCAAAAGCCAAGTGGTTTAAATTTCTCTCTGCAAAAATATGGCTTGAATCACTAAACATCTGACTGTTATAAAGTGGAATGAGAGTGTAGAATAAAATATTCAGATCCTTTTCATCAATCCATTATTTCTTGATTAAACATTAAAAAATTAAATCTCCATATTTTTCTATCATCTGTGTCACTGGTCAGTAACAGTGTAGTTTCAAGTTCCACAGTATTTCTTTATTGAAATCTGTCTGTTGCAGCTTTCCCAGTGGCTCAGGAAGTAAATGTGTCACCTGATGGAGCTTTAGGGCATACAGACAGCAAGATCTATTGTTTCAGTCTCTGGTTTCTGCTGAATGGGCTATCTCAGCTGGCAGGCCTGTCTTCTCGACCTCAGTACTCTACTGGGTTGGGGAGGGAGAGAAGAACAGCCAGGGTTCGTGTGCCTTTTATTACCCAGTAAATTTGTGGAGATGGGGAGCGCATGTTTGTAGACATGCAATCACATGTGTAGATGGATGCCAGGAGAAGAGAAGATCAAGTTTTGCAGTAATACATTTTTAGGAATGAATGGTTACTGTGTACTAAAGTTACCCACTAATGAAGACTGCTACTTGGATTAGTAGCTGGAGGAAGTGAACTCAATAAGCATGTTCAGACAAAGAAAAGAAAATGGGATGAATACTTTCATCACAGGAGCAGGAGAAAGGGAAGGAGTGGAAGCTATCACTGATTTCCTTTATCCTTTATTCATGGAGATCTCACCTCACATTTCCACCACTGGTGGCTGGAAAGCATACTTCTGTAAGCTTCTTCAGTCCTAACACTTTGCCCTCTGACACTGGCATACTGTTTGCTCCCCTTCTCTCTTCACTCCAATATCAGCCATTCTGCTACTGCTGTGCAGTTCCCAAAGCCCATCACATCTTAGTACTTTTTCTCTGCATCTTCAAAGGCCTTCCAGAAAATGTTGTCTTTAACTCCAGTCATCTCCCTGCCCTTAAAAACCTCTTTGGTCCATATCCCCACCAAACAGACCTGTGAAAAGCCCTGGTGTGTTTCTCTATGTGAAAGGATATGGAAATTCAGTTACGCTGACAGGTTCCAGAACATGTGTTTGTCTTTTCAGATTAAAAGTAGGATATTTGAAGTTTGATAAGCATGTTCAAAATTACCAACAGTTTTGATGGAGTAAATAGTGAGAAATTGTTTTCACTGGGACCAGGTTTTGATAACTAGAGATTACAGATATAAGATAATTGGCAAAAGAAAGAGTGAGGGAGATGAGAAGAATTTCTTTTAATGCAGCTAGTTGTTGATCTGGAATGGGTGAGCAGGATGGTGTTAGAAGCAACTTGAAAGCAACTTTCAAAAGAGAATTGGATTTCCATTTGAAAATGTGAAGGATGAAGAGCAAGGGAATGGAACTAACTGGATCATTCTTCTGAAGATACAATGGGCCAAAGCCGCTCCCCCCCCCTCCCCCGGCCCATGCTTCTATAATACCGCACATCAACGTGGCCACAAATAAAGGTATAGGAGGGCTTTATATTTCAGAGCAATATCTTTGAGACTGGTCAGATTTTACAATAACATTTATCAAACAAAGAACCGAATAAATTAGGGCAAATTGCAGCAAGATATCATTTTCTTTGTCCATAGGGAGCCATGCAGGATGATATTTTGTGAAGGGGAGTTGGTGGGGAGGGTGATGGGGGAGCAGAAATTAAACAAAGACACAAGACTAATCAAACGTTTACCCTCACAGCTTTCCAAAAATATTCCGCAAAGAAGATTGAAGTGCTGGGAATTACCCACTGCTATGTCTGATACGTGGTAATAACCCCGTATAATTACTCAGGTATAAAACTAATTGGAAATATTGCAAATGTCAAGCAAAACTGGCATTTAAGCACAAATTCTGTGATGTTAATTGCCGAACAGGTGCGAGTAGGAATCTAAATGAGGGACATGATTAGAGGAGCCCACAGAACAAATGTGGCCTGTGATTGAGTCAACCACATAAATTATTTAGCAATCTAGGCGACCAGTAAAGGTCATGTTGATTTAACCTTTTGTTTGTGACAGGAAGTTGAGTGTAAATACATCACCCCAACCCCCGCCTTCTCCCATCACTTCTGTCCCCACCTCACCGAAGCAGCCAGCACAGCCGTTCAAATAACAATTCCAGCTCTTCAGGCACCATGTGAACCTCGTGTTCAATTTCTTTTCTTCATTTTCTGTTGCAAGTGCTTTTCTTCCCCTTATAAATTGGAGTGGTTGTTTGACCATGAAAGTTAACTTCAACCTTTCTGAATCAGGCAGAGAGAAAGGCAGACAATGTGCCTGTTCCCATTTGCTCTTCTGTGGTTCCCTGCTAGTAAACGACAGCTGCGGGCATTGGTGAGAAAAGACTCTGTTGCAATGCCTTTTACGGTCGAACAGCTTGCTGATATTCACCGAATTGGCGCACCTAATCAGAAAGGCTGGTGAAGGTCAGATAATGGATGGTGGCTAGTGCTTGTGAATCATCTACACCCTTAGGAGGTAAAGGGGCACTTCTTGTAAACAGCACTTTCCATTTCGTTTCCAAAACAGGGGAAAGCACAATGTAGGAGATACAAAGTCCTACAATTACATCTACTTTTCAGCACAAAATACAATTGTGCTGATAATTGAGAGTCTTTTAAAGAAATGTGGGCTAAACATTGCCACGTATCAAGTACTTTATGAAATAGTCAAAGTATTTGATCTACCGACATAATTCAAATGAAACCATTTTGTTTTATCAGTGAATTTTGAGACTCATTCAGAGAATCATAGAACCCTACAGTGCAGAAGGAGGCTATTTGGCCTATTGAGTCTACACTGACAACAATCCTGCTCAGGCCCTTCACCCACCCCCGCCCCCGTAGTTATCTTGCTAATCGCCCTGGCAATCAATCTAACCCGCACATCTTTGGACTGTGGGAGGAAACTCGATCAGCCGGAGGAAACCCACACAGACACGAGGAGAACGTGCAAACTCCACACAGAGATTCTCCCATCCTAACCCGCTAAGTTTTTGGCGGGTCAGGCTGGGAGAATCGTTTCTGTGTCAATTTGCAGGATTCGTGCATGTGTTCTCGATGCATGCGCATCTCCCAGCAACGGATATCTGCCGCAGACGGGACCCCACTGAAAACCGGCGGGAACAGAAGGTAAGTTATTTTAGTCTTATTTGAATGTTATTTGAATGTCATCATCGAGCCTGGGACTGAATTCCCAGGCCTGATAATGACACCCACTCTGCCAGTACAATTCACTCTGGTAGGGTTTCCCCACTTTTGGGGACCTACTCTAAGCTGGAGTGAAGGGGGAGCAATTGGGTGACAGGGAGGTGGTGCTTCCTGGGCATTGGCCAAGGGGCAAAAGGCCCATGCCCAGGGGGCACAAGTTTTCCCACAAATTCAGCATTTAGAACGTTTTTGGGAGAACTGTTCCCAGACAGTCAGCTGATGTTGGAATAGAACCCGTGTCCCTGGCGCTAAGAGGCAGCAGTGCTAGCCACTGTGCCACCATGCCTCCCCATAGCAACCTTACACTGAAGTCCCAATCACTGACACGTAACAAAAAGCAGACCAAATACCTTGACTGACACCAGTTTTAAATTTTCTCTTTCTTTGCAACTCACTGTGCCTCTTTAGCATTGAATTTCTGCAAGGGTTTCTTGAAGAACCATAGAAGAACCCAGAAAAACAGGAAGTGTTTTGCGATTTCCTTTGTTCATTGTTCCACCCAACAACGTGGATGTTCACATTGCCTCATTTTCACTGAGACCATGTGCCTGTTATTGTTAACAAGCCTTACAGAACATAGGAAAACTACAGCACAAACAGACCCTTGGCCCACAAGCTATGCCGATCATATCCCTCCCTACTAAGCCTACCTATAACCCTCAATCCTATTAAATCCCATGTACTCATCCAGAAGTCTCTTAAACCCTATCGAATTTGCCTCCACCACCACCGACGGCAGCCGATTCCACTCACTCACCACCCTCTGAGTGAAAAACTTACCCGACATCTCCTCTGTACCTACTCCCCATCACCTTAAACCTGTGTCCTTTCGTAGCGACCATTTCAGCCCTGGGAAATAGCCTCTGAGAATCCACCCGATCTATCCCTCTCAACATCTTATACACCTCTATCAGGTCACTCTCATCCTTCGTCTCTCCAGGGAGAAGAGACCGAGTTCCCTCAACCTATCCTCATAAGACATGCCACCCAATGCAGGCACCATCCTTGTAAATCTCCTCTGCACCCTTTCAATAGCTTCCATATCTTTCTTGTAATGAGGTGGCCAGAACTGATTACAGTACTCCAAGTGGGGTCTGACTAGGGTCATATAAAGCTGCAGCATTATCTCCTGACTCCTAAACTCAATCCCTCGATTAATGAAGGCCAGTACACCATTCGCCTTCTTGACCACATCCTCCACCTGCGAGGCCGATTTATCAGTCCTATGGACCCGGACCCCAAGGTCCTTCTGATCCTCTACACTGCTAAGAGTCCTACCCTTGATATTGTACTCCTTCATCCCATTTGACCTGCCAGAATGGACCACTACACATTTATCAGCGTTGAAGTCCATCTGCCACTTCTCCGCCCAGTCCTGCATCCTATCTATGTCATGCTGCAACTTCTGACATCCCTCCAGACTATCCACAACACCATCAACCTTCGTATCATCGGCGAACTTACTAACCCATCCCTCCTCTTCCTCATCCAGGTCATTTATGAAAATTACAAACAGCAAGGGTCCTAGAACAGATCCCTGGGACACTCCACTGGTGACCAACCTCCATGTAGAAAAAGACCCATCTACAACCACTCTCTGTCTTCTGCAGGCAAGCCAGTTCTGGATCCACAAGGCAACAACCCCATGGATCCCACGCCCTCTCACTTTTTCAAGATGTCTTGCATGTCTTGCCTCGCTGAAGTCCATGTAAACCACATCCACCGCTCTTTCTTCATCAATGTGTTTAGTCACATTTTCAAAGAACTCAACCAGGCTCGTAAGGCACGATCTGCCTTTGACAAAGCCGTGCTGACTACTTTTGAGTGTACTAAACCTCTCTAAATGTTCATAAATCCTGTCCCTCAGGATCCTCTCCATCAACTTACCAACCACTGTGGTTAGACTCACCGGTCGGTAATTTCCTGGACTATCTCTATTTCCTTTTTTGAATAAAGGAACCACATCCGCAATCTATCAATCCTCCGGAACCTCTCCCGTCTCCATCGATGACGCAAAGGTCATCACCAGAGGCTCTGCAATCTCTTCCCTTGCCTCCCACAGTAACCTGGGGTACATCCCATCCGGTCCCAGCGACTTATCTATCTTGATGCTGTTCAAAATTTCCAACACATCCTCTTTCTTAACATTCACATACTCAATCTTTTCAGTCCACCGCAAGCCTGCAGTACAACCTCCCAGATCATTTTCCACCGTGAATACCGAGGTAAAGTATTCATTAAGCACCTCTGCTATTTCTTCCGGTTCCGTACAAACTTTCCCACCTTCACGTTTTATAGGTCCTATTCCTTCACATCTCATCCTTTTGCTCTTCACATATTTGTAGATTGCCTTGGGGTTCTCCTTAATCTTACCCACCGAGGCCTTCTCATGACCCCTTCTGGCTCTCCTACTTTCCTTTTTTAAGATCCTTCCTACAACCCTATACTCCTCTAGATCCTTAACATCACCTAGCTCTCTGAACCTTCTGTATGCCTTTCTTTTCTTTTTGACTAGGTTCATTACAACCTTCGTGCACCACAGTTCCTGTAACCTAGCAAAACCTCCCTGTCTCATCAGAACGTTGTCATGCAGAGCTCCAGACAAACATTCCTTGAAAATCTGCCACCTTCCTTCGGTACTTTTCCCAAGAATACCGCCTTCCAATTTACTCGTCTAATTTTCTGCCTGATGGCTTCACATTTCTCCTTACTCACTTATGTGAGACGTTCTCTTAAATAGTTTCTGAAAATGCATCTAAAGTACCACTTACCTCATTTCTTTGATCTATCTTTGCCAGCTTTATTAAAAAATCCCTGTTCAATTTGACAAACATAGCTTGCCTTTAACAAGTTTTGTTCACTCAGTTGATACTGAATTCCAGGAGGTGAGACTAACCTGGTTTATTCTGGGTGCCATTCTAACACTACCGTATTACGCTGACCATTCTCCAGCTGTGCAACACAATCTGCATATTTACTGCATATTTTCACAGATTAAACAATTGTAGCCAGATCTTTTGCTACACTTCTCTATATTTTTCTTATTTATCCCTTTGAGTTTTGTTTACTTGATTTGAGAATTGATTCCTTTGTACAGTAATTCATGCAATTTCATTTCTTGGATCTACTTACTTCTCATTGTCTAAACATAAATGTGGACTTCTATTCTGCTGCTTCATGCTCCCATTCATTTTGGTTTTAAGTAAGCTCCACTGCACTACAGATAAATAATGTTTAAATTTTATTTAATCTTAGTAACAAATAGGTTTACATTAACACAAATGAAGATACTGTGAAAATCCCCAAGTCGCCACACTCTGGCACCTGTTCAGGTACACTGAAGGAGAATTTAATATGGCCATTGCACCCAACCAGCATGTCTTTAGGATTGTCGGAGGAAACCCATGCAGACAGTGACCCTAGGCTGGAATTGAACCTGGGTCTCTGGCGCTGTGAGGCAGCTGTGCTAACCACTGTGCCACCATGTTGTGTGCTGTCAGACTGTAATTCTGGACTGATAACGAGCCTCTCTTTTTATTCATTCAGGGGACATGGGCGTCGCTAACTAGCCAGCATTTATTGCCCATTTCTAGTTGCCCTTGGAGGGCAGTTGAGCATCTGGAGTCATATGTAAGCTAAACCAGGTAGGGATGGTAGATTTCCTCCCCAAATGAATTCATGGTCATCAGTCGATTCTTAATTCCAGATATTTTTTCATTGAATTCAAATTCCACCATCTGCTGTGGCGGGATTCGAACCCGGATCCCCAGAGCATTAGTTAGATTCTGGATTAATAGTTCAGCGATAATACCACAAGGTCATTGCTTCTTATGACGTCACTTTAACTATTACACCAAATTGCCACCATTTCTATAATTCAGAATTTCATGAGTCATTTGTTCTACTACTTCTTCTGTCACTCGAGATCTCAGCCCATGATTTCCTCTTTTGGTATTCTCAGCCTTTCTCTCTTTCCCCATCGATCTCCCTTTCCCAATCCCAATTCCTGTCTATTGCTAATCATCAAAGAACTTTCCCTGCAGCCATATGTTCAAATTCCTCTTGAATGTATCTCCCGCAACAAATTAAGGCACACCCATTGTGGCGGCCATTGCTACATCATGAAGAACAACAAATGCAACTTCCCATTTTCAAGTCTAATTGACCATCTTGCTCTTGGCACTTTTTAATTGATTTCCCCACTCCTCACGTTATCAATGCTCTGGCTCAAGACTTTGTAAGTGAGCAGATATTCTGGAGCGAAATCCTCTATACAAAGTCCTCACTTACAAAGTCTTGTCATCCAATAAAGGCAGGAACATGGTCCAAGGGCAGAGGCTTCTTCCGAAACTCTCTATATGGCAGAATCCACCATCAAGCAACATATCACACCACTTGACTGTCCAAAACAACGTCAGTTGAGTCGCCCTTACATCTAAATCCACTGTTCTACTCAGACTAGAATCCTTGTTTATGTGTTTTACCCCACACCTACAGCAACAGTAATTCATTTCATATGATCGCAGACAAAGCATTTTTTAAGGGAAATAATTGTTTAAATACTGAAATCTCATAAAATCCTCACTGCGCCATCTTTTACTTCAACACATTCGTTTGCAGGATCTCAAAATCATGGGATACCTTAGTCCTTTTTCCTTCCAAAAATCTGCAAGTATTAAAATCTTGCTGATAAAGTGTTGAAGGGTGGAATTTTCCCAAAGGAAAACTCGGATGAAAATTTCCCCGTCTCACTTGCCACCGGAATCGTAGTGGGTGAGACATAAAATTCAGCGGATCATTTAAAAGTCTCTTGAGCTTGGACATAAATTTCTGGTCTTAGGCCACGCACCCTGTCATAATGGCAAGAATACCGGAGCAATCTTCGCCAGTCTCTCCATGCAATCCACGCTGCAATCATCCCACACTCAGTCACTTCTCCAGAGAGGGATAAGCTGTACTCTGGTATTGACGAAAGGGTGGGGCGGGGCCTAAACATACCAGTGAGCCTGGCTTCCGAGTGCTTGCACCTTCCACAAGGGTGCCCCAGTCTCACAGTGCACCCCATGAACCCCCCTCCTGTCATTAGTGGCAGGTTTCCCCACTCTCTCCCCAACACGGGTTACTGGCACTGAGGCATTGGGGCCCTCTTAATGGGTTGCTTTGCCTGACATCCGACATGTCCCCCACATCATGACCCCATCATACTCCACCTCTGCATGAACCCCCATCATTGCTTCCCTCATCATAGCCTCTACTCAGGCCCTGCCCCCACTCAGGTCCCACCCCTGGCATGACGACAGTGCCCAACTGCCACTGTCAGTGTATTTGGTGGCCACTGCCAATGCTGGCCAGCCAGCGACACCCATGTCCCATGAACGAATAAAAAAACTGCTGCGGTGCCTGGTGGACAATGCCAGTGTTCCAAGTGCATAGTGCCTGATGGGCACTGTCCAGCTATGCCCCCAAACATCCAGGGGCTTGGCTCAGTGGCCTCCAAGACCCCGGTATGGTCATCCTACTTGGTCCAGTGGAGACCAGTTGTGATTTTTGCTATTCTCATGCGATGCCCAAAGATCCAAGGAGCTGGGTGTTGAATGGGCTACACATATTTAAATACTACATTTAAATATGCTTTTCTGGGCATGATCTGCTTTGTGCCATTGGAAGGGTACTGGGACGATTGCAAACTGTTTGCTACCAGGTGCAGAACTGATTTTTAGACCTGCATTGGCACTCGGGTACCACTTTAGATCTCGGATTGGCACAATCCGTGCCAGGGGTGTGAGATTGAAAAATCGCCCCCAAAATTTTAAAATCTTGCTTTTCCCTCATGATTAGAATTTGACTTATCTCACCTCCTGTCCTTTTTTTTAGCCTGGATGTGTTCGGATGGTGATTCCTTGGCTCTTCAGCTAGCTTTCTCAACAATAACAATAAAGAGCTTCAAACCTGCCTTCAAATCGTGACTCAGAAAGTAGCACTCTGGGCCCTCAGTCAGAAGGTTGTGGTTCAAGTCCCACTCCACAGACTTGAGCAAAAAATCCAGGCCAACATCTCAGTGCTACTGAGACAGTGCTGCGCTGTCAAAAATGCAATCTTCAGATGAGATATAAAACTAAAGTTCCGTTTTCTCTGTCAGTTGCAGTAAAAGTTCCCATTGGAACAAGGATCAGGACAGTTATTCCTTTGTCCTGGCTGATAATCAAACCTGGATTATCTCATCATTATTTACACACTGCTGCTTATAAGAGTTTGCTGTTTGCAAATTGGTTTCTGTGTTTAACAATTAAAACATGAACTATATTTCAAAAGTATATTGTTGGTTGCAAAGTATTTCGGGATGTCTTGAGATTATAAATGTTTCCCTATCAGATGCCTATCAAAGGCGCAGTTAGCTGTCAGTAAAATGACTTGCTGAAGTGAGGTGCAAGACTGTCAGGCACAGTCATGTTTGATGCATAGGCCTTTGCTTTCTTCCTTTTTCTCTCTGCCTGTCAGTCTCTCTGCAGCCACCAGGGAGCTTCTGAAGCTCAGATTTCACTGCCTGGACATGAACCAGATCTTGTAGCAACCCACTCCTACAAGGCTCACTCTGAAATTAAGTGATTTGTGGAAATATTGACCAAACTATCACTTCTGCATAGTTTAAAGTGTTTTCTGCATAAATTAATGTTTGTGAAGAGTGAGGCACAAGCTGGAATCAGATCGGGGGGTAAAATGATTGATATAAAAAATAATAGTTAGCCTGAACTGAGGCAAGGCTGGAATCTAAACCCGAGGTTCAGAATGTTTGTATATACAGGGTACTAGGAATAAGGGACAAGCTGGAACAGTTTGAAATAGAATGATTTTCACTGAGCTGAAGAAATCAGTGATGTAAATTTGAAACAATATTGTTCCGAACACTGAGTTCAGAGACACCTCTCACCACTCCTACCACTTCATCCTGACATGAATCCTTCAATAATCACCTGTTCTTTTCTATTCCATCGTCAATGTTATATCTATTTGCAAGTTTTAGTCTGAATTCCCACAGCTTTAAGCCTTTCATGCGGAACTTTATCAAATGCCTTTTTGAATGCCTAAGTACATCGTGCCATATGGTTTACCACACCCTCCCTCAGGTTTGTCATATCCTCACAGAAATTGAGCAAGTTGGTCAGACAGGAATTGTTCTCTGCTCAAGCCCAATGCTGCTATTCAGCTTTGTTGGATAATGCCGTATGTGGACATTGGATCAGCCCCTCACGGTTGAACACCCTGCCAAAACGCACTTTCAAAGTTGACACATGATAATTTTGGATGCAAATGTGTCTCATGCTTCTTCAACAATATTCCTTTGAGAGAGGAAGGAGGTAAATCTCAGCAGTAAATGCTATTTTTCTGTCTAAATCACCAAGCAATTTACCACCAATAAAAGATTGACCCCAGGATTAAATAGAAGTAAAATTGTGCACAGCTTGTTCAAAGAGTTGCTATCAAGGCCATTCTGCATAGACCCAGAGCTGGTAGGATTTCACACTTATCTTGCAAAATCTAATTGAATCCAACTTGCCAAATTGGAGTCCTGCCAGGATTACTGGCAACTGCTAGAGACCCTGTCAATAGGATGGCTCCGTCATTTGAAGCTGTACAGCTGAGAAAGCCAAGATCATTGATAACTAGACAGTGATTGTAGCCATCACATTTGTTGTGTATTAAGCAGGGTTTGTAAATCAAACAGGCGAGGGAGTCCCTTGGAGAGTCCCTGTCTTTTACTAGTTGCATTCCACTGCCTGTGATCCCCCCAGCCTGTGTGTTCTACTTCTGGGTAGAAGCTTCTCAGCATCACCACGAGCTCAAGGTCCCAGAGGTAGATCGGAGAGGAGGAGATTGCAGCAGGACCGTGATTTGTGGCACTGGAGGTCAGGAGTGACTGGTCAAACAGATTGACATGATTGACCCCCTTCCTTGCTACATTGCCCCTAAAGTGTGGGATAGGACTCTGGGGACAATATGCGGCCTTTTGAAAACCAAAGTTCTTTTACCTTTCACTTGCACAGGAGGCATAAAAAGATATTTATTGGGCTCCACTCTGCCAGACTTGATGGCACCATTGGGACCAATACTGATGCAGGATGTTTGTCATTTATGAATTTGCACTCGATTTTGTGTGGCAGACTGATTGCTTTATGCAGAAGGAGGATGCACAGTGGCATTTGACAATAATTTAGTGGCACCAGACCAGTTTTGGCTGGCCAGCCCTCAGCTTTGAATGCTGGTACCTTTGAGTGAAAAACACATTGGAGAGCTGGCTCATAAATCAAAATGTATGGAATAAAATCTCCATATTTGGAAGACAGGGTTTGGGCTGACTTGATTTTAATTGGCAAAAAACACTCTTTAAATATTTTGTAATTGTGGTCTGTGTCTCGGCACTGCAAGATGGTAGGAAGCAGGTCTAGGGGTATCCCTGTCCGATGAGGGTCAGGGAAGGGTGAAAATCAATGGTTGGGTGGGGTGGATGAGGTGGTTTGCACATTTTTCCACAAACATCAGTTATGATTAGATTGCTATTTGAGAGTGCTTGCTTTGTGCAAATTTCCAAAATTAAAGCACTGCCTGTATGTCAAAAATATTTCAGTAGCTATAAAACACTTCTGAGATGCCCTGTCATTTGAAAGGCACAACAGAAAGTTTTTCTTTATTGGATATGGGAAAAATTGAGGAATGGATTAATTTTGGAACATGGATTAAATCGATGGCTTATTGCACCAGCCAAGGTAACAATGGGCTATAGAAACTAGGGCACCAGTCTGTGATGATCTGTCTATGGGTGATGAGTGCACACCATGATTGGTGGCACATATACCAACAGAATCACCTATCTCGCTCGAGGTTTATGAAGCCACCTGTAGCCCAGTACATTAAACAGCCCAAGAATTCACTGCTAAGTGTCTGTCAAGGACATTTGTAAATCAGTGAATGTAAATGTATATTTGACAGGAGAGATGTTCTCTGACAACTTGCTGCTGTTCCCAATCAGATAAAATATTCTAACCTTTTCTTATATTTTAATAAACAGACTTAACAGCAATACTTTCATTTTACAGTTGACTATTTACATCTTCTGTCCACAAGCCTTTCTGCAAACTACACAAGGCAGTATTGATCCCAATTTAACTTCAAGACTGAGTATTGATCAGCAGAGATTAACATCTGACAAACTTTCAATCAATCCCCTTTGGAGGGTCTGACACTCCATCATTAAACAGAGAGAGCTAGGGAGCTGGAAGACTTGAAACTTGATTCCCAGGATTAGGGAGAACACATTGCTGATTGGAGAAGTCCTGTAACAATGTGAGGAGAGATTTGGATTCTGGTTCCACTGGGCAATCAACTTCCTGCTGCACTTGTTAGTGCATCTTTCCCCATCTTCCTTGACTGAGGGCATTGACATTTGCTGGGGGACCATTCACAGTTGTTGGTTATCCCCCTGGATTTATTGTTTCAGTCTTGAGATATTCAGCTACAGGGTGGTTATACTGAAGTCTGGTCCTTTAACAATAACTAGTTCTTCTTCTTCATCTTACATTCCAATTGTACTCATTCCTCATGTTAACATGGAAGAATATCAACCCCTCATGCCCCATCCATAGTTGACCACAGCAACACCAGTTTTTAATGACATTGTTCAGCCGTGATGTGGAGTTATCAGTGTTGGACTGGGGTAGGCACAGTAAGTAATCTCACAACATCAGATTAAAGCCCAGCAGGTTTATTTGGAAGCTTAAGCTTTCGGAGCGCTGCTCCTTCATCAGGTGAGTGCTCAGTGAAAGCTCGTGCTACCAAAAAAACCTACTGGACTTTAACCTGGGGTTGTGAGACTATTTACTGTTGCTTAGCCCAGAAATGGTTTCTAATTCTAATATCTCAATCTCTTATAGGTCTTGCAAGTTTCATGCTAAAGAATTCAGCTATCCGCTCTTCTCTAAATACCAGCCATTCATCAATTCATCGAAAACAAATTCCTTTCTCCAACGTCCAGTACACCACTGCCCCCCCAGCCACCCCCAACCAATCCCCTCTCCTGGGTCCTCTCAGAGTGAGTGTCCTGCTCATTCCTTTGCTTTCTGTGACCCTTACTAGGGAAACACTTGAGCTCCTGCCAAGATTTCCACTGGGTCTGAGATGAAAATTATTTGCCTCTGTGTTATTATGCAAGGGAAGAAGAGTCAACCTGTCTACTGAATTATAACATTTTATTGTTCTCATTATGACAAATCCTAAATACTGGCCCCATTTTCATATCCCTTGAAATTGTGACAACCTTACATTCTGTTAACTTCTAGGACGGCTTTCAAATTGAGTTCCTTGAACTGCCTTATGTCCAGACACTGGCATTCAGTACTCTTGTTGAAACAATTAGAAAGTAAGTGTCACATCACCATTGTGTCTGTCAGGTCATATTCTCAGGATTGTTTCACATAAATACCCATAGAAATATTATGTTGTAGCCAGTTATCCTTCACATTGTTAGCAATTGCTTAGTTCGAAAAAAAATTACAGGAGATAGTTGTCGCTGGCGAGGCCAACATTTATTGTCTATCCCTTGTTGCTCATGAGAAGGTGGTGGTGAGCTGCCTTCTTGAAACGCTGCCGTCCCTGAGATATAGGTACACCCAAAGTGCTGTTAGGGAGGGAGCGCAAGGATTTTGGCTCAGCAACAGTAAAGGAGGATGGTGAGTGACTTGGAGGGGAACCTCCAGATGGTAGTATTCCTATGTATCTGTTGCCCTTGTCCTTCTAGATGGTAGCAGTCATGCATTTGGAAGAAGCTGCCTCAGGAAACGTGGTGAGTTCCTACGGTGCATCTTGTAGGTGGTACACGATGCTGCCATTATTCATCAGTGTGGAGGGAATGAATGTTTGTGGAAGGGGTAACAATCAAGCAAGTTACTTTGTCCTGGATGCTGTTGGAGCTATACTTATCCATATAAGTAGAGATTATTCAATCACACTCCTGACTTGCACTGTGTAGATGGTGGCCAGACTTTGGGGAGTCAGGAGGTGAGTTACCTGCTCTTGTAGCTACAGTATTTATTCAGCTGATCCAGTTCATTTCTGGTCGGTGGTAATCCCCAGGATGTTGACACTGGGAGTTCATGTCAAGGACAGTGGTTAGGTCCTCTCTTGTTCAAGACAGTCATTCCCTGACCCTTGAGTGGCTCAAAACTCAGTGTTGTCCAGGACTTACTGTATTTGGACATGGACTGCTTCAGTTGTTGAGGAGTTGTGAATGATGCTGAAGATTGTGTCATCAGCAGATGGTCCCACTTCTGAAGGTCACTGATGAAGCAGCTGATGATGATTGGGTTAAACTCGGTGATTGTCGGCCATTGAAGCAAAGGACATTTCACAGTTTCTCGGGCTTGCTTCTTTTCCTTTGTGTTTCTTCGATTATTAACTGTACTGTTGATGCTGAGTCACGTGCCTTTTCCTTTCCCAGCTTGTGAACAGTTAGTCCATCCAAGCAGGGATGGTTCAATTCCTCCAGTGATCAGGCAGGACCCCAGCACTTAGCTGTTATCAATTCCCTGTGTCAAAAGTTCAGGTGAGAGCAGGAAGGTGTTCAGTTGTGATGCACCTCAAGGTCACAGATTCTGGGGGGAATCTTCCCATCGCACCTGCCACGTGAATGGAAACAGGCAGGAGATAGACCATGCAAAGGTCCACTGATCATGGGTGGGATTTTCCAGTTTTGGGCCAGCTTGGCCATAAAATCCCTCCTGCCTGTCATCACTCGTGAAGAATGAAAGAAGCAAAGGATTTGCATTTCAGCAGCATCAGGATCTCTCTTCGCTTCTCACAGTCAATTAAGTGTTTTGGATGTGCAGTCGCTGTTCTTATGTATGGCAGCGTGGTGGCACAGTGGTTAGCACCTTTGCCTCATAGCTCTAGGGACTCAAATTCGGTTGTAGGCCTGGGTCACTGTGTGTGTGGAGTTTGCACATTCTCCACATGTCTGCATGGGTTTCTGCCAGATGCTCTCGTTTCTCCCAACCCCCCCCACCACACAATCCAAAGATGTGCAGGTTAGGTGGATTGGCTGCGCTAAATTGCCCCTTACTGTCAGGCGGACTCACAGAGTAAATGCGAGGGTAGTGAAGGTAGCTGCAGTTTCAATCATTTCACCTGCCTTTATTAAATGCTGTTTTGTGGTTGAATGGAAATCAAATGCAACGGGGAATGTGAGCTCCAAATGCAAAACACGCCAATTGTCTGGAAGCTAATATCCATCAATAAGTTCCATCTGGAAACACTTTGTGAAATTTACTGAGTGATCCTCAATCCTAAACTTGTCTGCAACAACTGCTGTCTTTCTGACAGCCATCCAGCTTCATCCCTGCGCTTTCAGCAACATGTCAAATTTGAGAATAAATACCAGGAAGAAAAAACTTGAAGAAGATGGGTTTTTTTTGAACAGAGGGCTGAGGAGTGGGAGTAGTAGGATAGTAGTAGAATAATAGTAAGAGGGATTATTACTTAAAAGGTGAAAAGCTGAAGCATGCTACGGTGCAGAGGGACCTGGGGGTCCTTGTGCATGAGTTGCAAAAACCCAGCCTGCAGGTGCAGCAGGTGGTCAAGGCGGCGAATGGGATGCTGGCCTTTATAGTGAGGGGGATAGACTATAAAAGCAGGGAGGTCTTGCTGCAACTGTACAGGGTACTGGTGAGGCCGCAGCTGGAGTACTGTGTGCAGTTTTGGTCGCCGCACTTGTGCAAGGATATTTTGGCCTTGGAGGGAGGTTCACTAGGCTGATACCGGAGATGAGGGGGTTGGACTATGAAGAGAGACTAAATAGACTAGGTCTGTACTCGTTGGAGTTTAGAAGAATGAGGGGGGATCTTATAGAGATGTATAAGATAATGAAGGGGATGGATAGGGTAGAGGTAGAGAGATTCTTCCCTCTCAGAAAGGACAGCAGGAGTAGAGGACACAGCCTCAAGATAAGGGGGGGGTGCAGTTTAGATCAGAGTTGAGGAGTAACTTCTTCACTCAAAGGGTGGTGAATCTCTGGAATTCTCTGCCCGTTGAAGTGGTGGAGGCTGCCTCGCTAAATATATTTAAGTCATGGGTAGATAGGTTTTTGATAGACAAGGGAATTAAGGGTTATGGGGAGAAAGCGGGAAAGTGGAACTGATCCAGTTCAGATCAGCCATGATCTTATTGAATGGCGGGGCAGGCTCGAAGGGCTAGATGGCCTACTCCTGTTCCTATTTCTTATGTTCTTATGAGAGATTTCATTGGGGTATTTAAAATAATGCAGGAAATCGTTAGAGGGGAAGAATTTATTTCCTTCAGCAAAGATGTCAAAACCCAGGGGGGTGGATTTGGTCGAAGCATTAGAGGGAATTTTAGCAGAAATGTTATCACCCAGCAGGTTGTAGGAGTCTGAAACGGTGGTTGAGACAGAAGTCCTCACTGCACGTCATTGCCATAATCTCGGGGCCTACGGAGCAAGGGCTGGAAAATGGCGTTTGGTTGGATAAATACTTTTCAACTGGTGTGAAACAATGGGCTGAATAGTCTCTTTCTGTGATGTAAACTCGAAAATTACATTGCTCAAACAGGTTAAGCCCAAAGTCAGGGACAACAGCTAGAAGCAACAAATTGATATTGTAGGATTATTAAGCCTATAGATAAAAATAATTTTATCAAGATACTCAACCTAGAATATTATTTTTCAAACACACTAAGACAACAAGACAACAGCAGCACAGGGTCAGGGTAACACAGGCAGTATTTTGGACTGATCCCAAGAAGTATATATTTGCTCAGGTGGAACCGATTGCCAGGAAGGGTGACTGAGACCAGACACTGGAAGCATTTAACAAACAGCTATATTGGAAGTGATTAAAGTTGGGATTCTTTATCAAGTGATCTGAAGGGCCTCCTTGTGTTGCCTGATCCCCAACGTATTGAAAGTCCTGAAAACAGCTTTCAGTTCCATATCGTTTTCTCAGACAAATAACCCTAAACTAGTGGCAGGAGTCCAATATTCTATATTTAGAATATGTTAAGTATGCACAGTTTTGTTATGGTATCTAGTTGTTAAAGTTAATGCACCATGATCAGCACAATGCCAAGGAGAGATGGTAAACAGATAACCCACCTGATCCCTCAAAGTAAGTCACAGTTAATGAACAAAACTCTTAATTCAGTAGAAATGGAAACAAATGTCAACAAATTCTGTCTTTCATTCCAGTTCACTTCCCCTCCTCTTCTCCACCACCTCTTTGGAACAGTTTCAGATAAATCATAGAACATAGAAAAACTGCAGCACAAACAGGCCCTTCGGCCCACAAGCTGCGCCGAACATCTCTACCTACTAAGCTTACCTATAACCCTCAATCCAACTAAGTCCCATGTACATATCCAGAAGTCTCTTAAAAGAGCCTATTGAATTTGCCTCCACCACCACTGCTGGTAGCCAATTCCACTCACCCACCACCCTCTGAGTGAAAAGCTTACCTCTGACATCAGGCTTGTACTCTTTAGAGTTTAGAAGAATGAGGGAAGATCTCATTGAGACGTATAAGATGATGAATGGGATGGATAGGATAGAGGTGGAGAGGCTCTTCCCGCTCAGAAAGGACAGTAGGACTAGGGGGCACAGCCTCAAGATAAAGGGGGGGCGGTTTAGAACGGAGTTGAGGAGGAACTTCTTCACTCAAAGGGTGGTGAATCTCTGGAATTCTCTGCCCGTTGAGGTGGTGGAGGCTGCCTCGCTAAATATTTTTAAGACGCGGGTTGATGGGTTTTTGATAAGCGAGGGGATTAAGGGTTATGGGGAGAGGGCAGGAATGTGGAACTGAGCCACGACAGATCAGCCATGATCTTATTGAATGGTGGGGCAGGCTTGAAGGGCTAGATGGCCTACTCCTGCTCCTATTTCTTATGTTCTTATGTTCTTATCTCCTCTGTACCTACTCCCCAGCACCTTAAACCTGTGTCCTCTTGTGGCAGCCATTTCAACCCTGGGAAAAAGCCTCTGAGAATCCACTTGATCAATACCTGTCAACGTCTTATACACCTCTATCAGGTCACCTCTCATCCTTCATCTCTCCAAGGAGAAAAGACTTGAGCTCTCTCAACCTATCCTCATAAGGCATGCCACCCAATCCAGGCAACATCCTTCTAAATCTCCTCTGCATCCTTTCTATGGCTTCCACATTCTTCCTGTAATGAGGTGACCAGAACTGCGCACAGTACTTCAAGTGGGGTCTGAGTAGGGTCATATAAAGCTGCAGCATTATCTCCCGACTCCTAAACTCAATCCCTCGATTGTTGAAGGCTAGTACACCATACACCTTCCTAACTGCATCTTCTTCCTGCAAAGCCGATTTGAGAGTCCTGTGGACCTGGACCCCAAGATCCTTCTGATCTTCCACACAATCTGCTACCCGCAAGCAAATGGCATGATTGTCCATCAGCTATTTAGGCTATAGAATCATAGAAACCCCACAGTGCAGATAGAGGCCTTTTGGCCCATTGAGTCTGCACCGACCACAATCCCACCCAGGCCCTACCCCCATATCCCTACATATTTATCTGCTAATCCCTCTAATCTACACATCTCAGGACGCTAAGGTGCAATTTTAGCATGGCCAATCAACCTAACCTGCACATCTTTGGACTGTGCGAGGAGACCGGAGTACCCGGAGGAAACCCACACAGACACGAGGAGAACGTGCAACCTCGACACAGACAGTGACCCAAGCCGGGAATCGAACCCAGATCCCTGGAGCTGTGAAGCAGCAGTGCTAACCACTGTGCTACCGTGCTGCCCAATTGCCGCCTGGTGCTACCGAATGCACCAGGGTTGAGCTGAGCTTAATTGTGCCCTCACATGACAACTACTCTCCACCAGACGTTCCTTGACAGTGATGAGGATCAGGAACCTTTGCTGATTATTCCTCTCCCTGACTAGAAGTGCTCAGAACAACTGCAATGCTTCAATGGTCAAGTGATCTAGTCAAGGTCTTTGAGACAATGAAACAGTTTGGTAAGGTTATGCTCGGGTGATCAATGGGGAAGACCAGTAATAAGAGCCATAAATATAGCATGGTCATTAAAATCCCAACATAGACCTTTCCCGAGAGATTGGTGAAAATGTGAGACTGGCTAAATTGTGGGAAAATACATAGATGCGTTTACAGATAAGCTAGACCACACCACAGCAGGAGCCAATATCTCCCAAGAGGAGCAAGGAAAATTTGTAAAAGACACAAGTCAAAAATAAACTATTTTTAATTCTTTTTTTCAACAAGTTCAGGGAATCCTTGAAGTAACTGATACATGGTCGGTTGATAGAAGATGCTTATATGCCTTAGATACTGTTACACTTTACAAAGGGGATGCCGTCTTTCAGTCAAGCCTTGCCTCTTAACTCAGGACGAAGCTCTTTGAACATTTCTATCAGAAGACACAAAGCTTCTTCTCATTAATCTATCTCTCAACTCCAGGCTCCACCTCATTGTCCTGAGGGGCCACCTGATTGAGGTGCACAAGATTCTGAGAGACGTAGACAGAGTGAGCAACTTTTCCCCTTAGTTGGAGGGTCAGTCATGAGGGGACATTAGGTTCAAAGTGAGGAGCAGGAGGTATGGGGGAGATGTGAGGAAAAACTTGGTGGTCCATATATATAAATCATTAAAACGTCATGGACTGATACAGAAGATAATTAAAAAAGGATCATGGAATTCTGATTCCATATCTACAGGAAGAAGCTACAAGAAGGTAGAGTTCTGCTACAATGATATAAAATCCTAGTTACACAGATCTAGAATACTCTGAGCAGTTCTGGGCACTGCACATTTGGAAAGAGATATAGATTTACTGGAATGATACTTGCAGTTTCAGGGTCAAATCACAAAGAAAAATTGCAAAATTTAGGGTCACATTCTCTTGAAGGTTAAGGGGGAAAATGATCAAGTTTTCAAGATATTTCATGAAGGGAAAGTGATAGCTAGGTACAGCGCTATTTGGGGACATGAAGTCTAGAGGACATGGTCTAAAAATTAGAAGACTCTTCTGAGTGGAGTTAGAAAACACTGAAACTTGCAAAAGTGGTGGAAGTTTGGCACTTTATTCTGCAAACTCTTGCGCAATTAATGCCAGGCATTGTTAACTTTGGTCGAAATCATGTGTATTCTGAACTATAGGGCAAAAGAGGGTTGATGGAGTTGGGTGACAATCAGCCTTTGATTAACCAAATAGGCTCAAGAGAGAAACTCTAGCTCTTATGTTTTGAGGTGCAGAGTGAAAATCCCTCTCCACTCTTTGCAGAGAGTCTTGGATATCAGTGCACAGAGACCACAGAGAGTTACAGATAAGCAATTAGAACATAAGAACATAAGAACATAAGAAATAGGAGCAGGAGTAGGCCATCTGGCCCTTCGAGCCTGCCCCGCCATTCAATAAGATCATGGCTGGCTGATCTGTCGTGGCTCAGTTCCACTTTCCCGCCCTCTCCCCATAACCCTTAATCCCCTCTCTTATCAAAAACCCATCAACCCGCTTCTTAAAAATATTTAGCGAGGCAGCCTCCACCACTTCAACGGGCAGAGAATTCCAGAGATTCACCACCCTTTGAGTGAAGAAGTTCCTCCTCAACTCCGTTCTAAACCGCCCCCCCTTTATCTTGAGGCTGTGCCCCCTAGTCCTACTGTCTTTTTTGAGCGGGAAGAGTCTCTCCACCTCTATCCTATCCATCCCATTCATCATCTTATACGTCTCAATGAGATCTCCCCTCATTCTTCTAAACTCTAACGAGTACAAGCCTAGTTTATTCAGCCTCTCCTCATAGCTCAACCCCCTCAACTCCGGTATCAGCCTAGTAAACCTCCTCTGCACTCCCTCCAAGGCCAAAATATCCTTGCGTAAGTACGGCGACCAAAACTGCACACAGTACTCCAGCTGCGGCCTCACCAATGCCCTATACAGCTGCAGCAAGACCTCCCTACTTTTATATTCAATCCCCCTCGCTATGAAGGCCAGCATCCCATTCGCCTTCCTGACCACCTGCTGCACCTGCAGGCTGGGTTTTTGCGACTCATGCACAAGGACCCCGAGGTCCCTCTGCACCGTCGCCTGCTGCAGTTTTTCGCCACGTAAGTAATAGTCCTTCCTACCATTCTTCCTACCAAAGTGGACCACCTCACACTTGCCAACATTAAATTCCATTTGCCATTTCCTGGCCCATTCGCCCAGCCTATCCAGATCCTTCTGCAGATTCTCCACACCCTCCGCACAATTTGCCTTTCCCCCAATCTTGGTGTCATCAGCAAATTTCGACACCCTACACTCGGTTCCCTCCTCCAGATCATCTATATAAATGGTAAATAGCTGAGGCCCCAGCACCGACCCCTGGGGCACCCCACTAGTCACCAACCGCCAATCCGAATAGCACCCATTGACCCCCACTCTCTGCCTCCTATTTGACAACCAATCCTCTATCCACGCTAACACCCTACCCCCAACTCCATGTCCTCTGACCTTCTGCAGTAACCTCTTGTGAGGTACCTTATCAAACGCCTTCTGAAAATCCAGAAAGACCACATCCACCGGCTCTCCTCTATCCACCGCCCTAGACACATCCTCATAGAACTCCAGTAAATTTGTCAGACACGACTTCCCTTTAATGAAACCGTGTTGCGTCTGCCCTATCAAGCAATTCCCTTCAAGATGCCTCGCAATTTCCTCCTTAATGACGGATTCTAACATTTTACCTACCACAGACGTTAAACTAACCGGCCTATAATTCCCCGCCTTTTGCCTGGCACCCTTCTTAAACAACGGCGTAACATTAGCCGTTTTCCAATCTTCCGGCACTTCCCCGGAATCCAGCGACGTCTGGAAAATAACCACCAAGGCATCCACTATAACCTCCGCCATTTCTTTCAGAACCCTCGGATGCATTCCATCCGGTCCTGGGGACTTGTCCACAATCAGCCCCTCCAGTCTGTCGCGCACCACCTGTCTAGTAACAGTAATGTCATTAAGACCCTCCAATCCTACCACCTTTCTATCGCTAACACCCGGCAAATTATTCACGTCCTCCTCCGTGAAGACAGAAACAAAAAGTTATTCAAGACCTTAGCCATATCCCCATCCCCTACCACTAGGTCCCCTTTCTCACCCTCTAAGGGACCAACGTTCACCCTAGCCAGCCTCTTCCTTTTTATATATTTATAAAAACTCTTGCTATCCTTTTTTATATTAAGCGCTAGCCCAGCTTCATAGCTTCTTCTACCCTCCTTTATCAACTTTTTTGTCAATCTTTGTTGACATTTAAACCTTTCCCAATCCTCTTCTCGCCCACTGCTCTTAGCTACTCTAAATTCCTCCGCTTTTAATTTAACACTTTCCTTCACCTCCTTCGTTATCCACGGCTTATTACCTCTCTTCCTACTGTCCTTTTTAACCATCGGAATAAATTTCTGCTGAGCACCAAGAAAGATCTCCTTAAAGATCCTCCACTGCTCCTCAGCAGACCTACCTTCCAACGCGCTCCCCCAGTCCACATTCGCCAATTCTTCTCTCATCCTACCATACTCCCCTCTATTCAAACAAAGGACGCGTGTCCGGGAACCCACTTTCTCCTCCTCCATCTGCAACAGAAACTCCACCATACAATGATCACTCTCTCCAAGAGGATCCTTCACCGCAAGGTCCCTAATTCTACCCGCCTCATTACATAGCACCAGATCCAAGATAGCTCGCTCCCTCGTCGGCTCCAACACACTGGAAGCAGATGAAATTTTAATCTTTCTTGTAAAGCGTTCGGGGCTAAGCTTTGACAAATTCTTGCTGCCATTATATAGGGGCTTGTTGAGACCACACCTTGGCTGGGATTTTCCATGTCCGTTTGCAGCATGTTTCACAGTGGCCCACAACAGAGTGCTGAGGCCAACATTGCCTGGCAGCAGAGTTTCCCATTCAGTGCTACTCTTGCCAGCAGGAAACCTGTGCCAGTTGCTGTTGGTGGGACCAGAAAACAGGCAGAAAATTCTGGCTCAAGAGTGCCGCGTAAAGTATTGATCTCCTGACATAAGGAAGCCTTCATTTAACAAAGCTTGATTTTAAGAAGAAGACTTACATGGAGAGACCTATATTCTCTGGAGTTCTGAATAATGAGATGATTTTATTGATAATAAAATTCTTGAAGTGTTTGACACAGTAGAAGCTGAGAGGGTGGGGGCAATTCTCACAAAAAAATTCCAAGTATCAAATGCACATGAAAACTAGAGTAAATCACGCTGATTTTTTTTCTATGGGGACTTAAGAAATAAATCTCCCACGTGCTAGTGCACTCTGCAGTGCACAAGAGTGATTCACGTTGTAAAGCTGGGGTGGGGCCTACCCCACTGGACAGGTTGCAGCATAAAGCTGTGAGCCACTGACATATGCTGATCTGTCAGTGCTGAAATCGGCGCATGCGCTCTGCCAGCCTCCCAACTGCTGGCCAGCCCTGCAATCCCCGCAACACTGTCCCTCTGACCACCCCCTCCATGGACCTGCCCTCATCAGGCCCCGCCCCCTTGGCACTGCACCATACCCAATGGCTGTGCCAAGGTGCCCCCAGCATTGGCACTTCACTCTTTGGACGGTGTCAGGGGCCCAGACTGGCTCATTGGCCACATCCCCCTGGCTGCCGATCCTTTGGCGGGGGAGGGGGGCCTCACTTGCTCCCCTTCAATCCAGAAGGGTCAGGTCGCTAGCTCTAGGAAAGTGGAGAGCTATTGTAAACCCTGCATCAATCCCAGGCCCATGAATTCTATTTAAATTGTACTTAAATGGACTTTTGCATATCTAATGTAGCTCCACACTTGTTTCCGGCATGGTGAAACGTGCTCAGGACCAGACACCCAGCGCCAGTTGTTTCCAATGGCTTGTGAGTCGAGAGGCCATAATCTCCGAATAAGAATTAGCCATTTGGGAAAGGGAAGTTTCTACAGCCACAGGACACTGGCTCTTTTGAATTCACTGTCCCAGGGAGCTGTGGAGCATATTGAGAGATTCTTGGACACAATGAGAAATCAAGAGATAGGTGGCAAGGCTGTAAAGTAGACTTGGTGTATAAGATCATCTGTGATCTGATTGAATGTTGGAAAAGGTGGTAGGAATTGTGCTCCTATTTCTTACATTCTTAAGTATGCTGCTCAGTGTCAAGTCAATCTCAGAATAAGTAGTGCCAATAACTTCCGAACTGAAGTAGCTGTGAACTGTGGACACATTCTCACAGGCTCTAGGTTAAAGCTGCCTGAAAATCTTTTGGCATGGAACTACATCATCCAAAAGATAATGGAGATGTTATCCCATGAATGTGAGTGGAATTAACCTAAAGGTAAAAGGAATGTGAAAAACACACTGTTCCTCCTATTTCTCCAAGGATAATTTGCTTTTATATATAACTATTTCATATACAGTGTAGAGGATCAGAAGGACTTTGGGGTCCGGGTCCACAGGACTCTTAAATCGGCCTCGCAGGTGGAGGATGTGGTCAAGAAGGCGTATGGTGTACTGGCCTTCATCAATCAAGGGATTGAGTTTAGGAGTCGGGAGGTAATGCTGCAACTTCATAGGGCCCTTGTCAGACCCCACTTGGAGTACTGTGCGCAGTTCTGGTCGCCTTGCTACAGGAAGGATGTGGAAGCAATTGAAAGGGTGCAGAGGAGATTTACAAAAATGTTGCCTGGATTGGGTGGCATGTCTTATGAGGATAGGTTGAGGGAGCTAGGTCTCTTCTCCCTGGAAAGACGAAGGATGAGAGGTGACCTGATAGAGGTTTATAAGATGTTGAGAGGTACAGACAGGGTGGATTCTCAGAGGCTATTTCCCAGGGCTGAAATGGTCGCTACGAGAGGACACAGGTTTAAGGTGCTGGGGAGCAGGTACAGAGGAGATGTCAGGGGTAAGTTTTTCACTCAGAGGGTGGTGAGTGAGTGGAATCGGCTGCCGTCGGTGGTGGTAGAGGCAAACTCGCTGGGGTCTTTTAAGAGAATTCTGGATGAGTACGTGGGATTGAAAGGGATTGAGGGTTATAGATAGGCCTGGTAGGTATGGATATGATCTGTGCAACTTGTGGGCCGAAGGGCCTGTTTGTGCTGTAGTATTCTATATTGAAGAAATGCATTCTAATGTTTATGATAAAGTTGCAGCTGCTGAATTTGCATTTCAATCATTCAATGTCGCACAGATGTTAGATCATTTTCTGGTAAATACTTAAATTTGCATACACTCACTGTGAGGTTTGTGTCATTAAGGAGGATTTGGACCAGTAATATACCTAATGACATTCAAGGAATGCCCACACCACAGTGGGATTAGAATGGACATGTCCTACGCTTTTGATCTCAGGTTTCCTGGAGTCACTCTGCCACCATCTGTCAGAAACTGAAAAGAAAGTTCTGCTGGTATAAGATGATTGCCAATCCAATTTTTAAAAAATCTCTTTTTTTCTTCCTTATTTTTACGATATGTCAGACACATAATCACATAGGAAAACTACCACGGTGCTTCTATTATTTGGAATATTTGTAAATTGATAAATGTGTACCATTTGATTGCAACCTCTCAACTTTACTCCATCTAACTGTGGTACTATGTTGGGAATGTGGATTTTAATCTGTCCTCATCAATGGAAGAATTATTCGTTCATGTCTCTATGATGTAATATCAGAGACTTCCCCGGGAATTATAGACCGGTGAGTCTCACTTCTGTTGTGGGCAAGGTTTTAGAAAAAATTATTAGGGATCGGATTTATAGTTATTTGGAGAGTAATGAATTGATTGGAGATAGTCAGCATGGTTTTGTAGCAGGTAGGTCGTGCCTTACTAACCTTAGTGAGTTTTTTGAAAAAGTGACCAAAGAGGTGGATGGGGGTAAGGCAGTTGACGTGGTATATATGGATTTTAGTAAGGCGTTTGATAAGGTTCACCATGGTGGGCTTCTGCAGAAAATGCAGATGTATGGGATTGAGGGTAATCTAGGGAATTGGATCAGGAATTGGCTAGCAGATAGGAGACAGAGGGTGGTGGTTGATGGTAAATATTCGTCATGGAGTTCGGTTACGAGTGGTGTGCCTCAGGGATCTGTTTTGGGGCCACTGCTGTTTGTAATTTTTATTAATGATCTGGATGAGGGTATAGTTGGGTGGATTAGTAAATTTGCTGATGACACCAAAGTCGGAGGTGTGGTAGATTGTGAGGAAGGGTGTCATAGTTTGCAGGAAGACTTGGACAGGTTGCAGAGCTGGGCCGAGAAGTGGCAGATGGAGTTTAATGCGGAGAAGTGTGAGGTAATTCACTTTGGTAGGAATAACAGATGTGTTGAGTATAGGGCTAACGGGAGGACTTTGAATAGTGTGGATGAACAGAGGGATCTAGGTGTATGTGTACATAGATCCCTGAAAGTTGGGAATCAAGTAGATAGGGTGGTTAAGAAGGCATACGGTGTCTTGGCGTTTATTGGTAGGGGGATTGAATTTAGGAGTCGCAGCGTCATGTTGCAACTGTACACAACTCTGGTGCGGCCGCACTTGGAGTACTGTGTGCAGTTCTGGTCCCCACGTTACAGGAAGGATGTGGAGGCTTTGGAGAGGGTGCAGAGGAGGTTTACCAGGATGTTGCCTGGTATGGAGGGGAGGTCCTATGAGGAGAGACTGAGGGATTTGGGGTTGTTTTCGCTGGAAAGAAGGCGGCTAAGAGGGGATGTTATTGAAACATATAAGATGATTAGAGGTTTAGATAGGGTGGACAGTGATAGCCTTTTTCCTCGGATGGAGAAAGCTAGCACGAGGGGGCATGGCTTTAAATTAAGGGGGGGTAGTTATAGGACGGATGTCAGGGGTAGGTTCTTTACCCAGAGGGTGGTGAGGGATTGGAATGCCCTGCCTGCTGCGGTTGTAAATGCGCCTAGTTTGGGGGCGTTTAAGAGATCCGTGGATAGGTTTATGGACGAAAAGGGATTGGTTTAGGTTAGTGGGTCATTGTTTTTTAACTGGTCGGCGCAACATCGTGGGCCGAAGGGCCTGTTCTGTGCTGTTATGTTCTATGTTCTATGATGTAATATGGTAACAAGTGATTCATCCATTTCATTCTTCATGTGCAAATCATATTGAGATCATTTCTATCTCCCTATTCTCTGTAGAAACCTGTCAGCATTTACCCTTCCATTCAGTGGAAGACCTCATTCACCTGAAGCCAATCTTCTTTCACAGTTAAGCAAAGTGTAAAACTGCTCCTCTGCTTTCTCGCCTGAAGGCATTGAGTTCAACCCATTTTTGTTTCATTGAGAGTCTCTCCAAATACCTTGACCAAATGCCCATTATTTTTCCATCAGCTGAACCAGAATGAGTGTCAGAAGGCCATTCAGCTACAGAGACAACAAAATCTGGCCCTATGTTCACCCAATTTTGCCAAATGGAAATTTTCCAGGAGAGATCATTGGATAAGTATGATGAAGGTGAGGAGTGACAAGTGACAGGGAATCATGGGGAGGGGAGAATTCCTGGCTGTCTCTCCTGCAGCAACTCTATAGTGCCTCAACTTAGACCAGCACAGGGGCAACATGCAACCCACCTGAGTTCTAACCCATGAGACATTTTGTTGACTGTTGTCCATGCACAGGGTTGCCACATTCCGCTGATTTCCACCCACGTATTTTTTTCTCCTACGGGTATGACTGAAGTGATACAAACGTAAAACAAGGGCAAGTGAAGTGAGGTGCATGCAACATTGACTGCCATGTGCTCCTTCTGTTTATTTTCTTTTGATCTATTGATGCTGATGACAATTTTATTCATATATAAATGATTCAGCACTTTTTATAACTTCTATGAAATATTCCTTGTGTATTAAAATATTCAATCCTGTTCATGGTGTCATGGTTAGTGAACAAGCCCAATTTCAATCTAGCAATGCACTGAGATGAAAGAGACTCACTAACCCAGCTTGCACTGATTTTGGCCAATGACTCAGTGCAAACCAAGGATTAGACTCAACCTGCCTCTCTGAATGGCACAGCTGCTCACTGAATAAATGCGTTGGTGTTCTCCCACGTTTCTCAGAACCTTCAACTTGACTAAAAAAGTTGGTCACTCTGACCTGAAAAGTTTTTGATTTTGCATGGTGGGGATCTGGAAATCTTGCCTGAGAGGTTGGGACCCTCACAACATTCAAGAAGCATTTAGATGAGCACTTGAAATGCCATAGCATACAAGGCCATGGACCAAATGCCAGAAAATTGGGAGAGAATAAAGAGGTGCTTGATGGCCAGTGCTGACACAGTGGGCCAAAGCGCCTCTCTGTGCTGTAAAGGTCAATGACTCGAAAAATATTTGAAACAAGATTCACCGAATGGGTCTACAATTGTGTCCAAATCCCTGGGCTGGAAGATCTGCATCTCTTGTGGATCAAACTTGGTTGCTTTGTCCTCAACAGCCAACATTCAATGTCTCAGCTCAAAGCTAAAGGGTGCTACCTGAGAAAGGACCAAGGGATTGATTAAGAAGGGGAAAATACAGTATGAAAGTCAGCTCGCAGGGAACATAAAGACGGACACTAAGAATTTCTATAGATATGTGAACAGAAAGAGACTGGTGAAGACAAATGTAGGTCCCCTACAGACAGAAATGGGGGAATGTATAAGAGGGGACAAAGAAATGACTGGGCAACTGAATATATACTTTGGTTCTGTCTTCACAAAAGAGGACACAAATCAGATGCCAGAAATGTTGGATAATGCAAGATTTAGTGAGATGGAAGAATTGAGGGAGATCAATATTAGTAGAGAAATGGTACTGGGAAAATGATGGGACTGAAGGCAGATAAATCCCCAGGGCTGATAATCTACATCCCAGAATACTTAAGGAAGTGACTCTAAAAATAGTGGATGCATTGGTGGTCATCTTCCAGGATTCTCTTGACTCTGGAACAGTCCCTGCAGATTGGAGGGTAGTGAGTATCACTCCAATATTCAAAAAGGGAGGTAGAGAGAAAACAGGGAATTATAGACCAGTAAACTTAACATTGGTAGTGGGAAAAATTCTCAAATCCATTATCAAGGAATTTATAGCGGAGCATTTAGAAAGCAATGGCAGGATCAGACAGAGTCAGCATGGATTTATGAAAGGAAAATCATGCTTGACAAACTTGTTGGAATTCTTTGTAACTAGTAGAGTTGACAAGGGGGAACCAGTAGATATGGTATATTTGGACTTTCAGAAAGTGCTTGACAAAGTCCCACACAAGAGATTATCACGCAAGATTAAAGTGTATCGGATTGTGGCGAGTATATTGAGATGGATAGAAAACTGGTTGGCACAGAGGAAATAAAAAGTAGGAATTAATGGGTGCTTTTCAAGTTGGCAGGCAGTAACTAATGGAGTGCCACAAGGATTGGTGCAGAGACCCCAGCTATTCAGAATATATATTAATGATTTGGATGAGGGAACAAAATGTAACATCTCAAAGTTTGCAGATAATACCAAGTTGGGTGAGAGGGTGAAATGTGATGAGGATGCAGAAATCCTTCAGAATGATCTGGACAGGTTGTGTGAGTGGCCTAATCAATGGCAGATGCAGTATAATTTGCATAAGTATGAGGTTATTCACTTTGGAAGCAAATATAAGAAGGTAGATTACAACCTGAATGGCTGTAAATTGGGAGAGGGGAGTGTGCAGAGGGACCTGGGTGTCCTTGTTCACCAGTCATTCAAAGTAAGCATGCAGGTGCAGCAGGCAGTAAAGAAGGCAAATGGCATGTTGGCCTTCACTGGGAGAGGTTTCGAGTACAGGAGCAGGAATGTGTTGTTGCAATTATACAGGGTCTTGGTGAGGCCACACCGAGATTATTGTGTGCACTTTTAGTCTCCTTTCCTGAGGAAGGATGTTCTTGCTTTTGAGGGAGAGCAGTGAAGGTTCACCAGGCTGATTCCGGGAATGGTGGTTCTGATGTATGAAGAGAGATTAGAACAAAGAACATAGAACACTACAGCACAAACAGGCCCTTCGGCCCACAAGTTGCACTGATCATATCCATACCTACCAGGCCTATCTATAACCCTCAATCCCTTTCAATCCCATGTACTCATCCAGAAGTCTCTTAAAAGACCCCAACGAGTTCGCCTCCTCCACCACCGACGGCAGCCGATTCCACTCACTCACCACCCTCTGAGTGAAAAACTTACCCCTGACATCTCTGTACCTGCTCCCCAGCACCTTAAACCTGTGTCCTCTCGTAGTGACCATTTCAGCCCTGGGAAATAGCCTCCGAGAATCCACCCTATCTATACCTCTCAACATCTTATACACCTCTGTCAGGATTGACTCGGTTAGGATTGTTTTCGCTGGAGTTCAGACAAATGAGGGGGAATCTCATACAGACTTATAAAATTCTAACAGGACGAGACAGGGTAGATGCAGGGAGGATATTCCCGATGGTGGGGGAATCCAGAACCAAGGCCACGGTCTAAGCATTCAGGGTAGAACACTTAGGATAGAGGTGAGGAGACATTTCTTCACCCAAAGAATGGTGAACTTGTGAAATTCATTACCATAGGAAGTAGTTGATGCCAAAACATTGCATGTATTCAAGAGGCGACTGGATGTAGCACTTGGGGGCGAATGAGATCTAAGGTTATGGGGAGAAAACAGTATTCGGCTATTGAATTGTATGATCAACAATGATCGTAATGAATGGCAGAGCACACCTGAAGGGCCAAGTGGCCCCCTCTTGCTCCTATCTAATGTTTTGGCACTGGATCACTCATGGAACTATGCTTAAGCACGAGTCAATGCATTTATATTGAATTTCACAACATTTAAAACAGAAATGGGCCATTTGGCCTCACAGGTTCATGCTGGTCTTTTATTTTTCTATCAGGGCAGATCAACATATCTATCCATTCCTTTCTCTCTCATGTATTTATTTAGTTACCCCTTAAATGCAATTATACCATTCATCTCATTACTCCTGGTAGTAATGATTTGAATATTCTAACCACTGTCTGTGTAAAAAAAGTTTCTCCTGAATTCCCTATTGGATTTATTAGTGACTCTTATGTTTAAGGCCCTGATTTTGGGCTCTTCCACGTGGCAACATTTTCATTGTGTCAACCCTCTCAGAATCTAAAATGTATCTTTTAGGTCAGAGTCAGAATCTTCTTCCCAGGTTCAAAGAACCAATTATTCGGGGGCATAGGTTGAAAGTGAGAAAGGGAAAGTTGAAAAGAGATGTAAGGGGCAAATTTTTCACACAGGGGTGGTGAGTACCTGGAACACACTGCCAGAGGAGGTGGTGGAAGCAGATTCTGTATCTGGGTAGATACATGAATAGACGGGGAACAGAGGGGTATGGACCATATAAAGGCAAGAAAATATTAGATTAGAAAAGCATCTGTGTTAGCACTGACTTGGTGGGCTGAAGGGCCTGTTCCTGTGCTGCACTGTTCTTTCTTCTAGGTCATCTCTTGATCATTTTTGAGAGAAAAAAGGTAAAGCCTGTTCCAATTTTTATTGATAGGTATAACCTCTCAGTTCTGATTTCATGCCAGTAAATTTTTCTTGCATCTTCACTCGTGCTTCTCTGTCCTTTTTGTAATGAGGAGAGGAATAGAAGATAGAAGAAGGTAAATGATATTCCAAGACATGTTTGAAAGAGTAAGCTCTGTAACCCAGCTCCTGTTGATTTTATCTGATAGTGAAAGAACAGATAATTCAATATGAATAAATAGGATTTTACAGCACAACTCCACACATGTTTTTAATAGAGTTGGTTAGGGATGGAATTAACACCTTTTAATCCCTCTACAAAGTGATTCTGTTGTTACATGTAACTTGACTGGCAGTAAACAGAATTCCGAATTGAAACAGATTGGTACCATCTGGCATTCCTGTCTCTGGATATTAGACCAGGACAACAAAGCCCCAAGCCGAGAAACAGGAGCCTGTGACAAACAAATGGAAGGTTACTGCAAGGTGAGGGGAGTCCTTCAACAAGAAAACTTGTATTTGCATTCAAAGCTGCTTAGACAGATTGGAATTAAAAAAAAACATATTACCCCAGCCTCGCCTGGCCCATTACAATTGGTCAAAATCTGCTATGTTAAATGCTACATTTACTGAATGCTTGGAGCTCTATACTGCTTTTTATGGTATTTTCTCTCCTAAGCTGACCACACACATATATACATAAACACACACCTCTCCCTGGAACACAGTCCAATGAACCTCTGTTTCTATACCTCTGAGGCAAGTATACCTTTCTCAAAGGAGTCTGAAACTGCATGCAGCATTCAAAGAGTGATCTCACCAAGGCAATATTTATTGCAATAAGACTTCTTTACTCCTATACTCCAATCCCTTAGCAATAAAGGTGCGTGTACCGTTCGCTGAGCTATTGGCAAGCTCTGTTGTTCAACAATTCTCGAACCTCTGACCCTGCAGTCAGCAGGTAAAAGTGTTCTTTGACTCTCCATCTATGACACAGAGATGATCAAATCGACAGGATCATTGATGGCTTCACACAAGAACTATATTGATCTTGGAAGTCCCGATTACAGCTGTCACACAATAATCTATCAGTGACTTCTGAAAAAACATTTCGGAACATTACAGTTCTGCTCATTTGAGAAAGAATTTCCGTTCTGTAGTCAAGGTTATCAAAAAATTCAGGAGACTGGTGGTGATTTAGTGTAATTCAATCAGTCACACAGGAAAGGTAACACCAGCACTACGTAAGTTACCCATTGCTGATAGTGATCTAGCCATGACGTGACAGAGAGCATCTGGAGCTGTTGACTGAAGATATGAAGCTGGTAGTTAGGTCTCTGCCAGTCGTAGGCATGTGCATGCAATTGACACAGTGCTTTTGGAAGATGCTGCATGCTTGTCCTGAACTGGAGAAGAATCAGTGCAAACACTGCTTGAAATACCCCATTAATGTTATAGTTTCAATCATTAAAGACATGCAAATGACAGACACGATATGTCATGTCTCATGGCTCCTGTGCTTAAGTGGGCAGTGTTGGAGTGAGGAACTGTAAAATGAAAGACATGTCTTGCTGTGTTCCGGGACCACAAACTGGAACTTTTTTTTCTATAGCTGGGAAAGGGTTGCTTAGATTTAATAATGCTGTGAGAGAGTTAACCCAATCGTCCCCGAGTTCAAGCTCATGCTGTTGGTTTATTTCTCTACAGGCCACCTGCTCTTGATTCGGAGTCACATTTGTAACAGAGCTGGGAATCTTCCAAAGCTTTGGTTCCAAGCTTTACGTCTGTGGTTCACTTAGAATGGAAGCCATGGCCTTCCTGTTTTGGATAACATTGTGATATAATTGCAATTTGATTCAAGGCTAGTTTGGAAAAGCCTGAACTCGTCTCAGCTGGTTGAATGTGAGGTTATCCTCAGTTAAGTTGATAAGAAGATGTTTTTGAAATCTGTGATGAAGTATTTCAAGGTGACCGGAAAAGTGGTGTTAAAAACCAGCACTTAACTCAAGTAATCATTGTTTCAGTGTGGGAAGATGATTCTCTCTTTGTCTTTCACTTCCATTATTTATGTAGCACCTTTAACATAATAAAACATCCCAAAGAATTTCACAGCAGCATTATAAAACAAAAGAGTCCATTTCTTTGAAGCTACAATGACTGTGCAATGCACCTCATATTTTTAAAGATAGCTTTTTCTGGGTAGGCAGATGAAGAACAGTGAAACATAGAAAAACTACAGCACAAACAGGCCCTTCAGCCCACAGATTGTGCCAACCATGTCCCTACCTACTAGGCTGACCTATACCCCTCTATCTTACTAAGTTCCAAAGAACAGGAACAGGCCCTTTGGCCTTTCAAGCCTACGCTGTCATGTGCCCAGCTAGGCCATTTGTTTGTATCCCTCCATTCCCTGTCTGTTCATGTGGCTATCCAGATAGGTCTTAAACAATCCCAGAGTGTCTGCCTCGACCACCTTGCTTGGCAGTGCATTCCAGGCCCCCGCCACCCTCTGTGTAAAATACATCCCTCTGACATCTGTGTTAAACCTCGCCCCACTCACCTTGAACCTGTGACCCCTTGTGTTCGTCACCTCTGACGTGGGAAAAAGTTTCCCACTGTTCACCCTACCTATGCCCTTCATAATTTTATACACCTCTATTAGGTCACCCCTCATCATTCTCCATCTTTCCAGGGAGAACAACCACAGTTTACCCAATCTCTCCTCATTGCTAAGACCCTCCATACCAGGTAACTTCCTGGTAAACCTTTTCTGCACTCTCTCCAAAGCCTCCACGTCCTTCTGGTAGTGTGGCAACCAGAACTGGACACAGTATTCCAAATGTGGCCTAACCAACGTTCTATATAGCTGCAACATCATATGCCAACTTTTATACTCTATGCCCCATCCAATAAAGGCAAGCATGCCATATGCCTTCTTCACTACCCTCTCCATCTGTGCTACCACCTTTAGGGATCTGGGATCTAGCTCTGAGGAGGGATTGGGTAAACTGTGGTTGTTCTAGGTACCATGTACTCATCCAGAGGTCTCTTAAAAGACCCTATCAAATCTGCCTCCACCACCATTGCCGGCAGCCGATTCCACGCACCCACCACCCTCTGAGTGAAAAACTTACCCCTGACATCTCCTCTGTACCTACTCCCCAGCACCCTAAACCTGTGTGCTCTTGTGGCAGCCATTTCAGCCCTGGGAAAAAGCCTCTGAGAATTTACTTGATCAATGCCTCTCATCGTCTTATACACCTCTATCAGGTCACCCCTCATCCTTCGTCTCTCCAAGGAGAAAAGACCGAGCTCTCTCAACCTATCCTCATAAGGCATGCCACCCAATCCAGGCAACACCAATAGTGGTGTGTATCTATGATGCAGTTGAATCATCTGTGCCTTATGCTGGCACTCAGTATTTGCTCTCCCTCTCTCTCTGCCTTTTTACAGATACAGTGCACTTTTAAACACATTATTCTATTAGTATCACCAAGGGTTAGCTTAACAGTGATCTGGCACATCTATCTACAGATGTGGGAAGTGAGCAAGGACAATGCTGAGCAGGAATTCCCATAGCAAGTCATCTTTTTCAACAAGTTTGGCGAGGATAACTACATGAAATGGATTACAATGGCACCAAAGAAACATGAGATAGCTTGGTGGCAGGGTGGAGCTGGGGGAATGAGGGGGGAGATGCAGGAGCAGGGGTTCTCCCAGGGATCACCAGGAACTGGTGATCAGCAATTCAATAGTCAGACAGGATGCTATCATTAATGGGAGGATGAGTTAAAAGTAAAATGAAAGCTTTTGGAATCAATAATCAGAATTATTAGAGACGATGAGCTAACGGCAGGTAAAATGTAATAACCTGATACGGTACATCCAGAGATTGGAAGGGAAATAATGGAAGGAATAGCAGATGCCTGAGTGTGCATGTGTGCTAACTTGGACAGATACAAACTTGTTCATTGCACGTCTGTAATGGGGAAAATTCTGAAATCTTCAATTAAAGGTAATATTGCTAAATATCTGGAGGAAGACAAAATAAGCAGCCAACAGGATTTGAGGAAGCAAGATCATGCTTTAAGTGGTGCTAGAGTGTAATATGCCAGGTGTGATTTTCCCACCCCGCTATGCTGAAAGACTAGTGCAGTGGGGTGGTACATAGAAGTGGGAGTCAAAATATCAAATTCCTGCCCAGAAGCCAGCAGGGCAAGAATATCCTGGGCCATTTTTTTCCCGTGTAATCAGCTTCTGCATTGGGAGGTGGAGGCTGGTGGTACAGCCAGCAATCAGAGATGGGGGCCAGCGATCAGGTAGTGGGGGTGTTGGGACAGGAGGGAGGAGGTTGTCATTGGATTTCCCAGGATACTGGGAGATGGGCGTATGCTGCTGGCTCTCTGGGTACTCCAATATCGGCCTCTTCAGCGGGATTAGGCTCCATCCCCTTGTATCTACTGCACATTGCAGACTGGAGAAAGCAGAGGGTTTCTCCAGTTGGCAATCTGTAACTAGTGGGGTCCCTCAGGGTTCAGTCCTCAGACCACAACTAGTTACAGACTTTATCAATGATCTACAAGCAGGAACAGAGTGTAACACAGTGAAATTTGTTGATGAAATGAAATTAGATGAGAAAGCAGTCTGTGATAAGGAGATGAAAAGTTCACAAGTGGATATTGACAGGCTTGGGAAATGGTCCAGAATCTGGCAGACGGAGTTTAATGTGGATAACTGCAAGGTTATCTATTTTGGCCAGAAAAATAAAAGCCAAATTACTATTTAAATGGGAAACAGATTCAAAAGGCATCTGTGCAGAGGAATCTGGGTGTCCTTGCGCATGAGTCTCAGAAAGTGGGTACACAGGTGTAGAATGTCAGAAGGAAGGCAAATCGAATCTTAGCATTTATTGTAAATTGTCCAGAGAATATAAGTAGAGAAGTGTTCTTACAATTGTATAAGGTATTGGTGAGACTACACTTGGAGTATTCTGTTCAGTTTGAGTCACCTTCTTTGAGGAAGGATGTGGTGGCACTGAAGGCGGTTCAGAAGAGGTTCAGTAGAATAAAAATCAGGCTGGAAGGGGCTGTCATATGATGAGCAGTTGAGAAGCTTGGGCTTGTACTCACTGGAGTACAGAAGAATGAGGGGGGATTTGATTAAGGTATATAAAATACTCAACAGGATTGATAAAGTAAATGCTAGCCAACAGTTTAGGACAAGAGGTCATAGTTGTAGAGAAAGAGGGGAGAGGTTCAAGACAGAGATAAGGAGAAGCTATTTCTCACAGAGGAATTCACTGCCCCAGAGTGCAGTGGATGCAGAATCAATCAATGGATTCAAGAAAGAGATTGGTAAATATTTAATCAAAAGCAGGATAACAGTGACAGGGAAAAGGCAGTTAGGATGAGATGGAGATCAGCCAAGATCATACAGAATGGCAGAACTGGCTCAAAGGGCTGAATTACTGACTCTTGCTCCCAATTCCTATGATCTATGTTCCACTCAGCTAGCCCAAAAAATGGACAGGAAAACGTCCCATTTTCCTGCCCGTTGGAATTTTGATTTTTGTTGGGAAAATTACCCTGACCATCAGTGACCCTGGGTGATGCATTCTTTATTTGATGGCCAAGAACAAATCTTTGGGCTGGTTCACAGTGGAAGACATCATTGCCAAGCCTGTTCCTAGCTTTAACTGATCTGATACATCTTCCAGTGGGCTCACTGGTTGGTGATGAGCAGCAAGGAACCTGGTTGATTTTTGGTTAACTTGAGAGCCGAGAACAGTCACAGTTTGACTGGTTTATGAATGTAAGTAAGAGACACAGGAGTAGACCAGATGATGTCTAGTGCCTGCCTGTCTATTGAATTTGATCATGTTTCGTCTTTGACCTCAATTTCACTTTCCTACCCTATCCCCACATCCCTTAGTTTTATTAGTATTCAAAATCTATTGATTTTGGTCATGAATATACTCAATGACTGATAACCTACAGCTGTCTGGAGTAGAGAATTCCACATATTCATAGCCCACTGGTGAAGAAATACCTCCTCATTCATTCCCAAATGGCTGACTGCCCTCTTACTCTGAGACTGTGACCCCTGGTTCCAGGCTCTCCAGCATCTCAGTATATACTCTGTCAAGCCCTCAAAGAATCTGATACCCTTCAAAGAGATCATCTCTGATTCTTCTAAACTTTACTGCTGAGTTCAGCAAACTCAACACAGATTGAGAATCACTGATTGTTCAAATATTTCCCTGAACCAAACTGAACTACCTCTTCAACTTGGGGAAGAAAAAAAACATTTTTTCTAATGAATTGTGGGTAGACTTATGTATGAAACATACTATTGAATGATTACCTATTACATCCACATCTGCAAGAGACACTGACTAATGCCTGGATTTGCTTGAAAAATCTCTGATGTGATAATATCTCAATTCTGGCATCCTTGCAATTAAAAGCCTGTTTCCAAATTTCCTTCACAAACCTTGAGGGGATTGGGGGATCACTGAAGAAAGTAAGTCATCCTATTTGATTGTGTCAGAGTGTCATGTTAAAAATTCAAAGTGTCATTCAATATTGATTTTCCTCTATGTCAATTCAAGTACTCCAGACACTTCTACTGCATAATCTTGGGTATTTAAAAAAAAAACTCATCTGACTATTCCAAACACAAGAAAAGCTCATCTTCCTTGCTGCAAAAAGTCTAGTGAATAATGGAATTCACTGAGTATGTCCCTGCTCCACTTATGGCTGCACTGTTGTCTATTTTATAATCCTTCCTCCTCCATTTTCAGAATGGACCTATCATTTTGAGGCTATTGTTCCAAAATGACCACTTCTTTGCTGCGCAGCCAATGTGGCGGTGAGTTGTTTGATTCTGGTGGGTCATCACAATCACTCCTGCCATCATTTGATGTCCAACATTTACCCTTTGACCAACGTGTACAAAACAGGTCATCTCATCATCATTGTTTGTGAGACTATGGCTGGAACTGTCCCAAAATTTGTCAGAATGTCTATTCCAGACTGAAAGCTGGCATGTAGATCTCGAGCTGCCAGCCAATTTTTCACTCCAGGTTCTCTGGCACTCGGTGCACAGAGAATTTGGGGGCCTGTTGTGTGACATCACTCTGGCAGTCAGGGCCCAATACAGCAGCAAGGCTGAGATCGGGGCACCATCTTTAAAGGGCATCCTGATCTACGCAAAAAAGAAACTCTCACCCCTACCAAGCATGGATCTGGAGGGTTCCCCCATCCAACAAACAATGGGGTGATCTCTCCTCCTCTCCAACCCTGAAAAGGCAGCGGTGCATCCCCTCCATTACACAGAAGGGGAAGCTGCCCCATGGGGCTCCTCAGGGGTCCTGCCCCCAGCATTGCTATCCTGGCACTATACCAGAGGGCAATGACCACCTAGGGTTATACTTCCCAAATGTGTCCCAATGGTGGCATCGCCATTGAAAACCAATAGTGATTCACGCTGGGGTGATGTTGTGCCAGCCGGGTGGAAAGATTGGTGAGGTTGGAAGTAGCACTCAAGCCCACAAATGAGATAATGTATGCAAATCACATCATCGGAATGGGGTGGGGAAAATCGGAATCCTGCTCAGGCAAAATTGGACTCTGCGTGAATCTGGTGGAAAACTCTACACTGATTGGATCCGACCTGGCAAAAAGGAAGATGGCTGGAGATCAATCATCTCAGTTCTAGGACATCATTGGAGGAGTTCCTCACGATAATGTCCTCAGCCCTACCATCTTCAGCTGCTTCATCTGTCATAAGGTCAGAAGGAGAAATGTTCACTGATGATTACACAATGTTCAGCACCATTTGCGACTCCTCAGATACTGAAGCAGTCCACATTCAAACACATTGAGACCTGGGCAATGTCAAAGTTTGGGCTGACAAGTGGCAAATAACATTCGCACCATACAAGTGCCAGGCAACGACCATCTCCAACAAGAGAGAATCTAACCATCACCCCTTGACATTCAACGGCATTACCATCGATGAATCCTCTGCTATCAACATCCTGGAGGTTACTGCTGACTAGAAATTGATCTGCACTCGCTATATACATTCTGTAGCTATAAGAGCAGGTCAGAGGCTAGGAATCCTGTGGCAAGTAACTCACCTCCTGACTCCCCAGAGTCTGTCCACCATCGAGAAGGCACAAGTCAGGAGTGTGATGGAATAATCTCGACTTGCCTGGATGAGAATAGCTCCAACAGCACTTGAGAAGCTTGATACCATCCAGGACAAAGCAGCCTGTTTCGTGGCCACCCCATCCACAAATATTCACTCCCTCCACCACAGGTGCACTCTGGCAGCAGTGTGCACTATCTACAAGGTGCACTGCAGGAACTCAGTAAGACTCCTCTGACAGCATAATCTAAACACATGAGCACTACAATCCAGCAGAAACATGGTAACACCACCACTTGGAGGTTTCCCTCAAAGTCCTGTCTTGGAATTGCATCACCGTTCCTTTAGTGTCACTGGGTCAAAATCCTGGAATTCCTTCACACTTTGGGTGTTTCTACACCACAGGGACTGAGGGAGTTCAAAAAGGCTACCACTATCTTCTCAAGGGCAATGAGGGATCTGGAGTAAATGCTGGCCTAGCTAGCAATGCCCACATCCCATGAATGGATTTTTAAAAAGTATATTTTCCAACAGAACCTACTGGTTAGTGGTCTGGCAAGGGAACACAAATTGATTCCCCTCACTACTTCCGAGTCAAGATCAGTAAGGCCAACAATATATTGCCAAGCTGAAATCAGTTTACTCAACACAAATTGAGGTTCCAATCTCCAATTCTTGTTTTTACATCTTGTACCATACCAGTTGCTCGCTTTCCACGCTCGCTGGGCATCGTAAGGGCTGGGGTGTATTATCGACCCTGATAATCACCTTTTGATTTCATGTTTTAAGTTTCCTTTCAACTCCCCTCTTTTTGAAATTTGAATAATTCCTTCAAAAAGGAACAGGATACATATCTGGTTGGAAATAGGATTGTAGATCATAGGAAAATATTTACTGAGGTGACCTATTGTAGGACATAGTGGTTAAATATTCACCTGCTGTGGAGTGAGGCTATAGGTCGGCGAGAGATTGCGGGGCAGTGGAGAATAATTTCTATAGAAGATCCCAGTTGAACAGTGGAGATGAGAGTTTGAATGAATATTCTGGAGGTTTGTCACACTGCCCTTGGGGCTGAGGGGATTTTATGCAGAACCTTCCCTACATGAAATACAATTATGGGGAATATTCTTTCATTCTTAAATGACATAGGAAACATAAAGAAATAAGAAATAAGAAATAGGAGCAGGAGTAGGCCATCTAGCCCTTTGAGCCTGCCCCGCCATTCAATAAGATCATGGCTGATCTGAAGTGGCTCAGTTCCACTTTCCCGCCCTCTCCTCATAACCCTTAATCCCCTTGCCTACCAAAAACCTATCTACCCACGTCTTAAATATATTTAGCGAGGTAGCCTCCACCACTTCAACGGGCAGAGAATTCCAGAGCGTCACCACCCTTTGAGTGAAGAAGTTCCTCCTCAACTCCGTTCTAAACTGCACCCCCCCCCCTCCTTATCTTGAGACTGTGCCCTCTAGTCCTGCTGTCCTTTCTGAGCGGGAAGAACCGCACCACGTCTACCCTATCCATCCCTTTCATCATCTTACACGTCTCAATGAGATCTCCCCTCATCCTTCTAAACTCTAACAAGTACAAGCCTAGTTTATTCAGCCTCTCCTCATAGCTCAACCCCCTCAACTCCGGTATCAGCCTAGTGAACCTCCTCTGCACTCCCTCCAAGGCCAATATATCCTTGCGCAGGTGCGGCGACCAAAACTGCACACAGTACTCCAGCTGCAGCCTCACCAATGCCCTGTACAGTTGCAGCAAGACCTCCCTACATTTATATTCAATCCCCCTCGCTATGAAGGCCAGCATCCCATTTGCCTTCCTGACCACCTGCTGCACCTGTAGGCTGGGTTTTTGCGACTCATGTACAAGGACCCCCAGGTCCCTCTGCACCGTAGCACGCTGCAGCTTTTTGCCCTGTAAGTAGTAGTTCTACTACTTACAGGGCAAAAAGGATAAGGAAAAGATCTTTTGCCCATTCAAAGCACGTCCCAATAGTACCTGGCCTCTTCCATGAGTGGATCTAAATGTATTTAGAACAAAACAGATGCTTTTGCCTCAACAAGGCAGATTGTTTGAAGTAATCTCCATCACCTGAAAGGTGTGGTCCAGCTAAAATCTGTTCTAAATTTGATGTTGCCTTGGAATGTAATTTCCTAAACTTACCCTGATATTACTACCTAACATTTATACACCTCAATGAAGACTCCTTCCTCTTTGGACTGTGAAGCTTAATTCCCAGTATCATAGCTCATATTTATTATCCCAGTGTTTCTCTTGTTCTTTTTGTGGGATTGGAAGAAAGCTTTTGCTTTGAGAGAAGCATGATTTGAAAGGTGTTAAACCTTCTGCCTTACTTCTGGCTCCTTTAATTTTTCCACATTGACTCTGCAGCTGCTTCTGTGTTTACAGGTTGAATGCCAATGAAATATCAGAAATTTAAATCAAGAGGACAGGTTGAGGAAGTTGAGCATGTTTTTGTTGGAAAGGAGGGAGTTTTTGGAGTTTATAAAGTGAGAGCTCACAATGCTGATGCAGGCAAATAGTTCATTGTGGTGAATGGTTCACATAGCAGGGCATACACACTGGCAATCAGAAAGCAGGGGGAATTCAAGTGGAACATATTCACTCAAATGACAGGAAAGTTGTGGAGTAAGTGAGTTGGAAGTTATTGAACAAATTTTATTTTTGTTTTTTAACAGAACAAGGTGGGCTTTCAATGTGAGAAAAGCAACTGATGGATATGGTGAAAGGTTGAATTGGTGGGGTCTGTCAAACGTGGGCTGGTGCATTGGACCTAAAGCCTGTTCCAATTCCCCACAAAATCTTACTTTAAAAAAATTAATTAACTTGTGGGGTGTGGGCATTGTTGGCTGGACCAGCATTTATTGCCCACATTTATGACATCCATCTTTATGCACAATATTTGTTAATCTGTGTATTACATGAAGGTTATACAAGGCATTGAGTAGCTTTTTCTTTCCCAGTTTACTCCTCACTTTTCTCCTCTCCTGAAGGCACTGATTCCTGCTGGCCTACAGGACCACAGTTGCCTGCACTTCACCTAAGAGATTACCCTTCATGTATTTGCCCAAACAGTGAAAATGGGCAGGCAATTTGGCAAGGAATGCTTCACACCTGAGGAAAATGCTCCCCTTGCCTGACAGCCATACATTGTGCTTTTTGCCTGGGTTCACCGGGTTGAATGAACAGCAGAGTTCTTGGTGATTCTTGCCCTCCCTAACCCCAGGTTTTATATTCATTCTAAGGGCATGGAAGCCACTGGTAAGGCCAGCTTTTATTTCCCATCCTTAATTGATTTTGAGAAAGTAGTAGTAAGCCAAATTCTCGAACCACTGCTGTCCTTATCATAGAATCCCTCTGTGCAGAAGGAGGCCATTTGGCCTATTACATCTGCGCCGATTCTCAGACAGAGTATTTTGCCCAGACCCACCACCCCACTCCATCCCATGGCTAATGCACCTAATCTACACATTTTGGGAAACTAAGGGGCAATTTAGCATGGCTAATCAACCCAAACTAACGGCTTTGGACTGTGGGAGGAAACTGGAGCACCCAGAGGAAACTCACGCAGATACAGGGAGAATGTGCAAACTCCACATAGTACTGTTGGGTAGGGAGTTCCAGGACTTTGACCTAATGACAGTGAGTGAGGGAACAGCAATATATTTCCAAGTCAGATGGTGTATGACTTGGAAGGAAAGTTGAAGGTAGTGGTGTTTCCATGTATCTGCTGCTTCTGTTCTTCTGGGTCATTGGTTTGGGAGACGCTGCTAAAGAAACTTGTAGCAACATGACTGCTTCATAACAGATATCAGTGCAGACTGACAGTGTCATCACAATGGTCTTTAGACACTAGGCCAGTAGGAAATATAGTATTCTTTGGAAAAAAAAAGTTCAATCAAATATATTCAGTTTTTTTCCTCCTTCTTCCTTTAATCCCAGTTTGCCACACTATCTTTCTTATTGAAGTGCATTAAAAACAGGAACAGGGGAGCTGGGGAAGGAGAGGTGGATCCAAACACCGGACAAACATTTGGTTTTAATGTGTTCATAGTTTTGGTTTAAGGTCTCCTTATGTATCAATGGGGAAGCAAATTGCTCAATGTAGGCTGAGCCATATAACCTGGGAAGGCCCCAGTCTTCTTTCCTATGGGGCATTATCTGATTTCAGATGGGGCAGCAGTTCTTGGCGTTATTGCAACCGTGAAATAGAGAGAAAGAGAAAATCAGCCAGAGCTCCTGCTTGTATGCACAATCCAGTGACCTGCTCCTGCCCCACTGGAATAGTTTGCACTAGAAAGCAGTTCATATGCATGGGAACAAACCCCATTCACTTCAGCAGGGATGGGAATAAAACTGGAAAGCACATTAAAAAATGTTCAGCCAGAGGGGAGGAGCTTTCAATAAAATAATCAGTCCCTAAACGGTTAACAACACTGCGAAGGAATCAGTTCCAGACATTGCCTTCATTGTTAAGATATTAGCATAATATGATCTAACTGGTGTAAATCTTAATAGGAAATCAAACGGTTCAGCAGTATCACTCTGATTATTTCATTGTTTCCGAAGGCTCATTCGTACATTAACTGTTCTACATATGTTTCCTGGTGTAAAACTTCCTAGATGTGAATATTGCAAGGTTTTGTAACAATAACCGGACTGATGAATGGTGGATAAGGTCCAGGACACCCACTCACTTTCCAATGACCATGTGGCAAAGTCATTAAACCTGGTAATTCCTGAAGGGATAAGGCTCCCTGTCCTTTCTAATCCTGGCTTATTTGTTACTTTGACCCCTGTATTCAGACGGATACTGTGTTCCCATACATACTTGGTTTAATTGAATGCAGTCGATATTTGATAGCAGTGAATGGTTTCCAGGTTTTTGGACTGAATCTTTCTTTTGCAGTCACGTCTGTCAAATGTAACTGTGATTTAACCCTCTCCCGCTGTAGCCAGCTCCAGAAAATAAATAATTGTACATTGTACTAAATGTTCCTTGATGTATGGCTTTCAATGCATGGATCTAATTTACTGGCTATCTTGTCCTCATTTTTCTCCCCTTCCTGTCTAAAGGTCTTGACTTAAGCTGTACGACTGCTACAATTGGTCATGCCACCTCAGGGCTGAGTAGGAGGAGAATTAGAGGAAAATCAGTGAGCACTTTTACTTACATAATCTAGTGACTCCTACTTTCAAGTCTGTGTCTGTAGATGTTATGATGTGGGTATGCTGGCGTTGGACTGGCGTAAACGCAGTAAAAAGTCTGACAACACCAGGACTAAAACCTGGTGTTGTCAGACTTTTTTCTGTAGATGTTGGCAGAGGGCAGAGCTGGCTGTGATGTCCTCATGTCTGTAAATGCCTGTCAACAGTCACTATCTAGTTTCTAAATGTATAATGGTCTCTTGGCAAGGTGATATATCCCAGCAACTTCAGAGAATGAGTGAAAATTGTGAGTGAGAAAGAGGAAAGGAAATATGAAAAGCTTTTTGAATACATCAGACATGAGAGGTTTGCAGGAGTTGTTGTGCCACACAGGTTTTTTTTGAGAGTTTCAGTAAGGCAGACTGTGACTGTGCGTGAAGCTTTTTCATTTTTTCAAAACTTTTTGTTACATATTTTGCACATTCCAAGGTCAAGAATATTTGTACTGGGGATTGAAACTTCTCATTTCAGTCTAGGTGCCAAACATACCCAGGTTAGATGTGTAACAGATTAGATGCAAAGAACATTGTTGTGGGGTGTTGGTCACAGTTCAGTAGATCTGAAGAAGTCTTCATAATCATATGTAAGTAAACTGTAAGTCTTTATTGACTCTTAGAACGATTTACTGATCTATATAAAGGATACAAGCGAGGAGCTGTCTCTATGCTTGCTGGGAGACAAGGCTCTATCCAACATTAGATTGAACATGGGTGCAGATCATGCGCTCTTTTGTGTGGGCGATACTGTACTCAGTTCCACACTAACCCTGTATGTGCCAGACCCTTATATTACACTTCCCTCAAGCCTTTATGCTATGTGTTTTATATGATTCGACTTTGCCTCATTTCCTATATGGTTATTACTACTCTATGTTTACATTATCATTCTACATTGTCGCTATCTCTTATCTCCCCCTCAAGTTCTTGAATTCAAAGCTTCAGGGAGCTTGGAGGCCATATCTCATTTGCATGACTGCTGTTGAAATGGTCGGCTTTGTCACTGCTGCTTCTTCCTTCAGGTTTGGACATTGTTCTAGCATCTGGATATGCTCTTCAGTATCTCTATAGGAATTCTCAGGATGAGGAGGAGATCCTCCTGACTGTGCTTCTGCTGTGCCAACCAGGTATGAATGAGATTGCTCCTTGTTCTTTCTCATTAATAACTTCAACTTCAATTTCAACTTGCTTCAAAGTGATTTCAAACAGCAGGTGGTTAAAGCAGAAACATCAGAAAAATATCCTAATGGTGCAGTCAGCTATGTTCCTCTGAACTCAAGGCTTAAGTATGTTTTGAAGGTACATTCTGCAGCTGACCTGATGTATCTGGCCTGAGTGTCTTAATGGAGCAACGCAGAGAGAGCTGTACTTTTCAATCAATTTGTATAAACTTTATCTCCAGAGACTTAAGTACAGAAATCTAGGCTGACACTCCAGAGCAGTACTGAGGACCTGTCAGAAGTGCTGCCAAATGTCCTCTCAGGTGGATGGAAAAGACCTGAAGACATTCGTGAAAATCTCTGTCCTCCTTCATGGCTGGGATTCTCCGGTTCCATTGAAAGTGATGGTATTTCGCCAAATTCTCCATTCTCACTTGAAGTTGGGTGGCCATTGATCTCACCCATCATCTCCAACAAGAGGGCATTTACTTCTCATGTTTTGGCCAATATTATTTCTTAATCAACATCACGACAAAGCAGATGATATGATCGTTGTCACAGCACTGTTTGTGGAGCTTGCTGAGTGCAAATCTGCTGCCATATTTCTTGCAGTACAATGGTGACTACACTTAAAGAATTTCACTTGCTGTAGTTCTTAAGGTTGTGAAAATTGTTCTTTAAATCACAGGAATATTTGATGTGAAGACTGAGTGCAGCATTCTATTCCCGGTTACAAACGTATTTTGTATTGATTAGCACAAAACAAAATGAAGACAATACTTCCAGATATGTGAAGAACTGTAGTTTGATTCTTGATATCAGCCCAATTCTAGTTATTCAGTCTTAATTTTACGGTGATTTATGAATAGGGAAGCACACATGACCAACATTGCTGTTTATATTACCAAGCAGAAGGCTACCTGGGAATAGCTGTCAGTCTTAAAAAATAACAGCGCAAACACCAAACTTCAAGCCTTATGCAGAGCCGTGGTTCGACTGGTCGCACTTGTCACTCTGAGTCCAAAAGATGAGTATCCCATTCCTAAGATTTGAGCATATTGTTTAGGTTGGCAGTTCAATGCAGTGCTGATGGAGTGCAGCGTTGTGGAAACTGCTGCCCTAACAATTCGATCTGAAACCAAGGCACCTTTCTCAGGTTGACATAAAGGATCTTATTTGAAGAACAGCAAAGAAGTTGTCTCTGGTGTCCTGGGAAATATTTATGAGATCATAGAACCCTACAGTGCAGAAACAAGCCCTTTGGTCCATCGCGTCTGCACTGACCACAATCCCACCCAGGCCCTATCCCCATACCCCTACACATTTACCCGCTAATCCCTCTAACCTACACATCCCAGGACACTAAGGGGCAATTGTAGCATGGCCAATCAACCTAACCTGCACATCTTTGGGCTGTGGGAGGAAACCGGAGCACCTGGAGGAAACCCACGCAGACATGGGGAGAATGTGCAAACTCCACACAGACAGTGACCCGAGCTGGGAATCGAACCCAGGTCCCTGGAGCTGTGAAGCAGCAGTGCTAACCACTGTGCTACCATGCCACCCAACATTCTGCTACCAGCAAGACTAAAACAGATTATCCAGTCACTATCACATTGCTGTTTGTTGGAGCTTGCTGTGCACAGATAAGCTGTTGGATTTCCTGTTATAGCAGTGAGTATGCTTTGGTAATAGTTCATTAGCAGGCAGTTTGCCACTCCCCCACTGGCCTTGCGCCCATTGAGCCCTTGAAGTAGCCAATTAATGAACACAGAAATGTCTCATCCCACCCCCCCCTGTTATTTTACCTGTGGAAGGTGGGGGCCATTGCTCTGTGGGCAGCCCCACAGCTTTGGCTGCTTGGATGGTACTGGGCAAGTGGGGGAATCAACGACCTTTGTGAGCCCCTGTGCCCAATAAAAGGAATCTGCCCCCCAACACTTCACCTCCATTTATCCTCCATCTCTAGCATCACAAAACTCACCAGCTACCCCCACCCCACTCAGCTCGCTTGCCAGAGCATGCCAACTTCACCCCCCACGTAGATCTCCATTGTGGACCACTCTGCAATCTCAGCAGTGGCCATCCGATCGGCTTTGTGCCCAAGGGGCAGAAATCCTGCTTCAAGACTATTAATGGCCAAGTGATCGTCAAGTGCCAGCCCCCCTGCGGGGGCTTCCTCCTGAATTTTTAGCTGGGGTGGGATGGGTTTGTGCCCCATAAAATCCAGTGTGATATTCTAGTGAACTCCCTTGGTATAGAAGAAGAGAGCAGGAAAGAAAGCAGCAGAGGTAGGGTCACCTCATTGCCATAGAATTGAATTGAATGAGCATGTGAAGAGAAAGGATTTGCAGGGCTGGAGGGAAAAGTGCAGAGGAGTGAGGCTTCAATTGCTCTTTCAGAGAGTCAGCATGAACACAACTGACCAAATGGCCTCCTTCTGCGCTGCAATGATTCCATGAAGTACCTTTCATTAAATCTATTGGATTTAATAGAAGGCTTTCAACTCTGTTCTGAATTCTGGCATAGCTCTGCCTCCAAAACAATTAATGTGACATTACCACATTTCTTGGGAACAATGCATCTCAATGAACATGAACTTCATTACAGACTCTAAGAATTAAAAAGATTATCCACAAGTAGTGAGGCAACCAGTCAGAAAGGTCATTACAATTGGCCCCAGTGCCCTTGTGTTGATTGTTTAACAAAATACAGCCAGAGTTCCTGTTCCTGAATGCTTTGCAGTACCCCTGTTGGAGCAACCATGCGTAAATGTTGGATGAGGACATGATTGGGCTCAGCAGGCCTAGAACCTGCTGACACTCACGATCAGGCCCCACACATGAATAATGGTTAACAAGCACCGTTGGAACCGCATGCCAACAGAGGTTCAATGATTGCAGGAGAGGAAGAGAAACTCAAAAGTTTGGTGAGGAGAACAAGAAAAAATCCTTTTTACATTTTTAAATTGCTCTTGGGAGAGATCCACCCCCCAAGTGACATTAATGTGATTTACAGCCAGGATTATTGAACAATATGTGTCCCATTTCTTGTGCAATATACATCTGGGGTTGATTTCCTGTGAGAGCATTAGATTCAGGAAACTTCAGACCATTCAGAAAGTGGAAGTTGTCTCTTTAAGGCACCTGAGCTTGCTCAGAAAAGCATGTGTATGGGTAATGATAATGATCACATTTCTCAAGATTTGAGACAAGATACGAGGAAAAACTTATTATCTGATGAAAGATCCCTCTCTCATGACTTCCATTGCAACTATTTTAACTTTTCTCTCTTTTATGTTACTCTGGACTTGCTTTACTTCTCTCTAAGTACTGTCCCCCACTCTTCCTCCTCTTCATATCACCGTGTTGAAATGAAGACTGAGCTCAGTGTCTGTAAGATGAACATATTTTCCCCAAGTCTTCAGAACATTTAGTTGAGCTACAATCACCACACTTCAGTCGTGTGAGAAAGATTTTGAGGTTCCTGAGTGATAAGGATTTGAGGGACACATCAATACAAGTTCTTAATTTCTTTTTCTATGTCCTCTATTTCTCAGATCTTAAAATCCATACAACACAATGTAATCTTTAAAACATCTTATCCACTCTATATGCAGTATTCCATCGATAATTTGTATGAGCCCCTCCAGCCTGTAATTCAACCCTGGTTATCTATTGCTGATTATTCAATAACAGATACGTTCTGAGTTCTCACAGCAATGGAAAAGGATGACAAGTCCAACTTTGTTCAATTTCAAACAACAGGACAGTTGACAACAGCTGAAGAGCATGACTGAACCCTGAATCCTCAGGTTCCATTAGTAGTGGTCAGCAACCCTTTACTTAAGGGATATGAATACCAGTGTCTGAGCCACTGTTCCTGAGTTGAGTCAAAAGTTTATGTCCAGAAGTCTGATCAACGTTCTACGCATTCCCCTCGTCTCCTTAAACATTAAAGTTAAAGTTGATTGATTCATGTCACAAAGGCTTATATTAACACTGTAATGAAATTACTGTGAACATCCCCTAGTCGCCCACACTCTGGTGCATGTTCAGGTACACTGAGGGAGAATTTAGCATGGCCAATGCACCCAACCAGCACCTCTTTCTGACTGTGGGTGGAAGCTTCCACACACCTGACGAAGGAACACTGTTTCCAAAAGCTTGTGGGATTACTATCAAATAAACTGGTTGGACTTAAACCTGGTGTTGTGAGACTTCTTACTGTGTTTATCCCAGTCCAACGCTGGCATCTCTACATTGTGGGAGGAAACCCAGAGCACCGGGGAGCACCTGGAGGAAACCCCCACACGTGCAAACTCCATACAAATAGTGACCCAAGCTAGGAATCAAATCCAGGTCCCTGGCGCTGTGAGGCAGCAGTGCTAACTACTGTGCCACTCCATTATTCAAAAGTGCAGAATATTCAAATATCCCTTGGTTTCTGTGAAGCCAATCCTGTTGGAATGGTGTTGATTGTCAACTTTCCCATGGATTTCCGCACAGATGCAGTTCGCTGTTTATTATTAGCAAGCTTGAAGGCAATTCTCTCACTGGCAGGTCTTCATAACAGAATCCAGCTTCCACTCCCACATACTTGCATAATCACACCAGCCTTCCTATCCAACCAGGTAAGTAAGCAATTTCTTTTCTTGGTTTTGGTCCAAGAAGAAACATTGGTCAGGGCATTGGATTCTTGTTGTTTTGCAAATCAGCATCTGAAATGATGGGATGGGGCAAAAGGCCTCATTAAAATCTCAGCCAAAGGACAATATCTCCAACAATGTAAAACTCTCTCACTGAACTGAAGCGTCAACCTAAGTTATGCACTCAGATCTTAAAGATTGAACTCACAAGAATGTGCAATAAAGGAGCAAACAATGAGCCAAGTTAACATGACTAAGGAGGACAGAGACATTCAGGATATTTCCTCAACCCAAGTTAGGACACAGGGAGAAAATGTGCTTGCATTACCATTTCCTATCTCTACTCAGTGCAACTTGCTGTAAAGTACCCTTGTGTGATTGTTTGATGAAGTCAAGTCAAGGCTTGACTTGAGCTTTGATGCTAACCTTGGTAGATGGGTCAATTGCTACTAACTCATGATGGATTTAGTGAAGTAGAAGTGCCTTTGGAATCAGGTTCCAGCACTACTTCACGCCTTGAGTAAAAACACACAAAGGTGTGTTTTACAGGGATCAGTGCTGGGTCCTCTGCTATTTGTGATTTTTATCAATGATTAGAAGAAGGGGCTGAAAGGTGGGTTAGTAAATTTGCTGATGACCAAGATTGGTGAAGTAATGGATGAGGTGGAGAGCTGTTGTAGGCTGCAAAGAGACATTGATAGAATGCAGAGCTGGGCCGAAAAGTGGCAGATGGAGTTTAACGCTGATAAGTGCAAAGTGATTCATTTTGGTAGGACAAACTTGAATGCGGATTACAGGGTCAACAGCAGTGTTCTGAGGAATGTGGAGGAACGGAGAGATCTTGGGGTTCATATCCACAGATCTCTGAACGTTGCCACTCAAGTGCATAGAGCCATGAAGAAGGCTTATAGTGTATTAGCGTTTATTAACAGGGGGTTTGAATTTAAGAGCCATGGGGTTATTCTGCAACTGTACAAGACCTTGGTGAGACCACATTTGGAATACTGTGTGCAGTTCTGGTCCCCTCACTATAAGAAGGATGTGGAAGCATTGGAGAGAGTGCAGAGGAGATTTACCAGGATGCTGCCTGGTTTGGAGGGTAGGTTTTATGAGGAAAGGTTGAGGGAGCTGGGGCTTTTCTCTTTAGAGTGGAGGAGGATGACAGGCAACTTTATAGAGGTTTATAAGATGATGAGAGGGATTGATAGAGTGGACAAACAGAGACTATTTCCTCAGATGGATATAGCTGTTATGAGGGGGCATAACTACAAGATTCATGGTGGGAGATAAAAGGACGGATATCCGAGATAGATTCTTTACTCAGAGAGTGCTTGGACTGTGGAATACACTGTCTGCTGTGATAGTGGAGTCAGACACTTTCGGAACTTTCAAGTGGTTATTGGATAGGCACATGGAGCACACCAGAATGATAGGGAGTGGGATAGCTTGATCTTGGGTTTGGACATAGCTCGGCACAACGTTGAGGGCCGAAGGGCCTGTACTGTTCTATGTTAGGTAAAACTTCGATAGTAAACAAACGCCTTTGTTGTTTCAGCAAATAAACAGATTTTGACAGCGACTCATGTGTCTCTTGTCAAACCCCGAAATGCCAGAATGGCAAAGTAATCCAACAAAAGAAATTCAACAATACTCCAATCAGTACAGAGGTTCTAACCCACTTGGGATTTGTTTGGTATCTAATTATTAGGGTACTACAAGTAAATAATATTAATTAAAAAGATCTTCTAAATTAGTTTTTTCACACCTGCTTACTACTTAATTAGCTGGTGGTCTGCAATTTCAATGGCTTCCAAATTATTCACTGCCTACTGAAGCATGTCTTGCATTAGCCAAGGAATTGACAGGAACCTATTCATAGTCTGAATTTCAATCATATTTTGACAAATGATGTTTACTAAAATTAGTGTTTTGGAAAACATCATGTGTTACCAGGAAAAAAATGAGAAAGAGCAAAGGCTGTTGTAACAACACAGGCCAAAGCACTGGAGTGTGATCATTAAAGAGGGATAATCTGGAGCAGTGTTATTAGCATAACACTGGTAAACAGGCAGTCTGTCCCTGTCTACATGAACACATGCTATCTCACCAATTTTCAAACACCATTGGCAGCTACTCTTGCCTCTTGTCTCTCATCTTCCTACCTTTTGTATCTCTTCATTTTATTGATAGTGTGATCAGTTGTTCAATAAATATTCACTTGCTCCTTTTAAAATTCAAAGACACCAACTCTGCATGAACTCTAAATAGCAAAAATGACAGAAATATACAATACAGAAGGAGACCATTCAGCCCATCGTATGTGTCAGCTTTGGTTAGCAATTTCAAAGCTAACATCACTTTCCCTGTTTCTCCACAGAATTGTGTATCATGTTCAGCTTCAAATTGTTCAGTGAAAAATGGAACTAATGCTCCCTATACCACTAACAGTGGCTAAACTTTCCATGCATTCTTCTCAGAAGGTCAAACTATGGAATACCTCCTCTCCATCAGTTTCCTCTTATCCCCTCAGTATTCCTGTCCTCTCCTTTAGCCTCTCTCCCTCAGTTGTCCCTTCCTATCCCTCCCCCTACCCCTCCCTCAATCTTTGTTTCACCTCCTCAGTCTTTTTTTTCCTCTTTTTCAATTTTCTCTTCCCTCCATTAGTTATCCTTCCCCTCTCTCAGTCTTCCTTTGGCCTCCCACCCTCAATCCCTCAGTCTTTCCCTTCAGTCTTTCATTCAATTTCCCCTTCCCCTTCCTCAATCTTGCCTTCCCCTTTTAATTTACAGACATTTAAATCCTAAATCTGGTTTCACGTCAAAAATCAGCATGTTGACTTTATCTTTTCAACTGAAATGGGACTCTCACTTATCTGCATTGGCCTTCCACCTCAATTTAAAAAAATACATTCATCAAAAACTAAGGCAGGACATTTTATTTATTTAGAGGGGGTATAATGCCAATCCTGAGATGATATTTTGAGCAAAGTAAGTTAAAATATATTTTAGAACAAACTAGATTGTGAAGTGTTTGGTTTGGCTCAATATTTAAGGAGCCAATGGCTTTGATATTCCAACCAGGCCTCAATGAAAGTCTCAACAATGTCCTACATGAGAAATGTGTCAGCACAATTTAAAGGTGGTGGCATTGCAGGCCTGTGCTCTATCAGTAGCTGGCAATAGCAGCTATTCTTTTCTGAATATTTTTCCTTCCTTCCCTAAAAGCACTGAGTTTCCTTGGCTGGGGTTCCACTGGCAGCTCTTTAGTACCTTACCTAACTGAATATCCTTCTTCTGTGAACCTGCACCATAAGTGTTGCAGACTATTCGAGTGAAATGGTGTCATGACATAATCTATCCTAAGCTGACATTCTCTGGGTTACTGAAGCACAAGATATCTGGCTGCTATGAGCTTGGGTCATTCATGCCATTTCTACGGCTACTGCAGCATTCCAGCTGAAGGGAACTTTCAGCACAATGAGGTCTGAAATTCAATTGAAAATGCCTTTATCCACATAGTTATTCAAGGAAACTACTGACACATTTAAAATATCATAGCTTCTCACGTCCAAAGTATGATAAGTATGTCCTGAATCACTTTTTGTTCATTTGGAACTTATAAATTCAATAAGCTTCTGTAAGTTGCTGTGAATGTTAAAATTGCATTCTGGCTTGGGAATCCTTCATCCTTACATGATATAAAAAGAAATAATTGTTCAAAACAATCACAAAGTGGTCCCAGCAAAGGAGGCCATTCAGTCCATCATGTCTGTGCTAGCTCTATGAATAAGCAATTCACCATGGTACTCCCCACCTTCTCTAGCAGCCCCGCATATTCTTCCTTTTCGGATAATGATCCGGTTCCTTCTTGAATGCCTCATTTTAACCTGAGGTTTAAGGCAGTGCATTCAGATCCAAACATTTGCTGCATGAAAAATATTTTCCCTTTGTCGCCAATTGCTTCTTTTGCCAACTACCTTAAATTTGTGCGCACTTATCTTGATCCTTCCAACAACAGGAAGTTTTTTTTGCTATTAACTCCGTCCTTTTGATTTTGAATACATCTATCAAATCTCCTCTCAGCCTTCTATTCTCCAAGGCAAACAGTTCCAACTTTTTCAATCCACCTAGAAACGATTTCATGAACCTTCTTGCACTCTTTCTACTGCCTTCCCATCCTTCCTGAAGTGAAAAGCCCAAAAGGCTACACAGTACTCCAGTTGAGGCTGAGCCACTGTTCTCCAGATGTTGAACTTATCTTCATTGCTTTTGTACTTTATAGGATGCTGCATACTTTATTAACCGTTCTCTTCAACAATTAATGTACATATCCACTTTACAAATCACTACCTTCAAAAACTTGTGCACATATCCTCCCTGCACCCCTTTGGAATTGTATCCTTTATTTTATACTGTCTCTCTGTGTGTGTGTTCTACCGACCAAACTTCCCACCACCCTGTTTCAAACAAGCGTGTAACATTTGCGATTCTCCAGTTCTCTGGAACACCCCTGAGTCTAAGGAAGACTGGAAAATTATGGCCAGTGTCTCCCTAAGTTATTTATTCTTGAGTACATTTCATGTTGCCCTGATGCCTTATCAACTTTTCCAATGCTCCCTCCCTATTAATTATCAATGTTTCAACATTCTGAATTCCTCTTCTTTCACCACAGTACCTTCTTCTTTGGAAAAGATAGATACAAAGTCTCAGGATAAGGGGCAGCAAATTTAAAACAGAGTTGAGGAGAAACTACTTCTTCCAAAGGGTTGTGAATCTGTGGAATTTGCCACACCAAAGTGCAGTGGATCCTGGGAATAGTGAGTAAATTTAAGGAGGAGTTGGACAGATTTTTTAATTGGTAATGGGTTGAAGGGTTATGAAGTGAAGGGGGGAAAATGGGGATGAGGAGCATATCAGCCATGATCGAATGGCAGAGTGGACTCAATGGGTTGAATGGCCTAATTCTCCTCCTATATCTCATGAACTCATAAAGTAGAGATTTAATACCTCAGCCTTGCCTCTGCCTCCCACGTAAGTCCCTTTTTTTGGTACCTTATCATCTCCATTCCTCCTTTTATCACACTTTTCTTATTTATATGTCTGAAGAAGACTTTTGGCTTATCATAGAGCCAGAGAACATTACAGCACAGAAACAGGCCTTTTGTCCCTTCTTGTCTGTGCCGAACCATTTTTCTGCCTCGTCCCACTGACCTGCACCTGGACCATATCCCTCCACACCCCTCTCCTCCACGTATCTGTCCAAGTTTTTCTTTAATGTTAAATGCCCGCCTTCACCACTTCATCTGGCAGCTCATTCCACACTCCCACCACTCTGTGTGAAAAACACCCTCCCCCACTAACATTCCCTTTAAACTTCTCCCACTTCACCCTTAACCCATGTCCTCTAATTTTCTTATCCCCTAGCTTCAGCGGAAAAAGCCTGCGTGCATTCACTTTATCTACACCCGTCATAATTTTATACACCTGTTATCAAATCTCCCCTCATTCTTCTATGCTCCAGGGAATAAAGTCCTAACCTATTCAACCTTTCTCTGTAACTCAGTTTCTCAAGTCCCGGCAATAGCCTTGTAAACCTTCTCTGCACTCTTTCAACCTTATTAATATCCTTCTTGTAATTTGGTGACCGAACTGTACACAATACTCTAAATTCAGCCTCACCAATGTCTTATGCACCCTCACCATAACATTCCAACTCTTATACTCAATACTTTGATTTATAAAGGCCAATGTACCAAAAGCAGTTTTTATGACCCTATCTACCTGTGATGCCACTTTTAGAGAATTATGTATCTGCATTCTAAATCCCTCTGTTCTACTATATTCTTCAGTGTCCTACCATTTACCTTGTATGTTCTACCTTGATTTGTCCTTCCAAAGTGCAATATCTCACACCTGTCTGCATTGAACTCCATCTGTCATTTTTCAGCCCATTTTTCTAGCTGGTCCAAATCCCTCTGCAAGCTTTGAAAATCTTCCTCGCTGATACTGCACCTCCAATCTTTGTATCATCAGCAAATCTGCTGATCCAATTTGCCACAGTATCATCCAGATCATTGATACAGATGACAAACAACAACGGACCCAGCACTGATCCCTATAGCATACCACTAGTCACAGGCCTCCACTCAGAGAAGCAATCCTCCACTACCACTCACTGGCTTCTTCCATTGAGCCAATGTCTAATCCAACTGACGACCTCTCCACATATACCTAGCGACTGAACCTTCCGAACTAACCTCCCATGACGGACCTTGTCAACGGCCTTACTGAAGTCCATGTAGACAACATCACTGCCTTCCCTTCATCCAGTTTCCTGGTAACCTCCTTGATTGATTAAACATGATCTACCACACACAAAGCCATGCTGACTCTCCTTAATAAGTCCCTGTCTATCCAAGTATTTGTAGATCTGATCTCTTAGTACTCCTTCCAATAATTTACCTACTACTGACATCAAGCTTACTGGCCTATAATTTCCTGGATTACTTTCAGGAGAGCCTTTTTTAAACAACGGAACAATCCTTCAATCATCCGGCACCTTACCCATGGATACCGACATTTTAAATATATCAGCCAGGGCCCCTGCAATTTCCAACACCAGTCTCCTTCAAGGTCCGAGGGAATACCCTGTCCGGACTTGGGGATTTATCTACTCTGATTTGCCTCAAGACAGCAAGCACCTCCTTCCCTTTAATCTGTATAGGTTCCATGACCTCCCTACTTGTTTGCCTTATTTCTGCAGACTCCATGCCAGTTTCCTTAGTAAATAAGGATGCAAAAAACCCACTTAATATCTCTCCTATTTCTTTTGGTTCCATACAAAGCCAACCATTCTGATCTTCAAGAGGACCAATTTTATCCCTTACTATCCTTTTGTTCTTAATATACCTGTAGAAGCTCTTAGGATTATCCTTCACTTTGACTGCCAAAGCAACCTCATGTCTTCTTTCAGCCCTCCTGATTTCCTTCTTAAGTAGTATCTTGCACTTTTTATACTCCTCAAGCATCTTATTTGTTCCCCGTTGCCTATACATGTCATAGATCTCTCTATTCTTCTTTATCAGAGTTGCAATATCCCTTAAGAACCAAGGTTCCTTATTCTTGTTCATTTTGCCTTTCACGCTGACAGGAACATACAAAATCTGCACTCTCAAAATTTCTCCTTTCAACACCTTCCACTTACCAATCACGTCCTTGCCACAGAACAGCCTGTCCCAATCCACACTTTTTAGATCTTTTCTCATTTCTTCAAATGTGGCCTTTTTCCAGTTTAGAACCTCAACCCGAGGACCAGATCTATCTTTATCCATGACCAAGTTGAAACTAATGGCGTTATGATCAGAGGGTTGGATAGGGTGGACAGTGAGAGCCTTTTTCCTCGGATGGTGATGGCTAACATGAGGGGACATCGCTTTAAATTGAGGGGTGATAATTATAGGACGGATGTCAGAGGTAGGTTCTTTACTCAGAGGGTAGTAAGGGTGTGGAATGTCCTGCCTGCAGCAGTTGTGGACTCGCCAACTTTGAGGGCGTTCAAATGGTCAGTGGATAGGCATATGGATAACTTTGGAATAGTTTAGGTTAGAGGGTCATTAGATTCGTTCCACTGGTCGGCGCAACATCGAGGGCCGAAGGGCCTGTACTGTGCTGTAATGTTCTATGATCACTGGAACCAAAGCGTTCCCCTACACACACTTCTGCCACTTGCCCTAACTCATTTCCTAATAGGAGATCTAATATTGCATTCTCTGTAGTTGGTACCTCTATATATTGATTTAGAAACTTTTCCTGAACACATTGTACAAACTCCACCCCGTCTAGACTTTTAACAGTATGGGAGTCCCATCTACATGTGGAAAATTAAAATCCCCTACTATCACAACTTTATGTTTCTGGCAGTTGTCTGTTACCTCTCTGCAGATTTGCTCCTCCAATTCTGGCTGACTATTGGGTGGTCTATAACACAACCCCATTAATGTGGTCATACCTTTCCTGTATCTCAGCTCCACCCATATGGCCTCGGTAGACAAGTCCTCTAATCTGTCCTGCCTCAGCACTGGTGCAACATTTTCCCTAACTAGCAATGCCACCAACCCCCCCACAACCCTTCATCCCTCTGCCTCTATCAAGTCTGAAACACTGGAACCCTGGAACATTAAGCTGCCAGTCCTGCCCCTCCTGCAGCCAAGTTTCACTAATGGCTAGAATGTCATAATTCCATGTGTCAATCCGCGCCCTCAGCTCATCTGCCTTCCCCGCAACACTCCTGGCATTGAAATAGACACACCTCAGAAGATTACTTCCACCACACTTAACCCTTCTATTTGTGATTTTGCATGAACTATTAATATCATTTATTTTCACCCCCGCTCCACCATCTGCTCTAGCACTCTGGCTCCCATCCCCCTGCAAATCGAGTTGAAACCCTCCCCAATAATACTAGTAAACCTCTCTGCAAGTATATTGGACCCCTTGTAGTTCAGGTGTAACCTGTCTCACCTGCCCCTGAAGAGATCCCAATGATCTAGAAATCTGAAACCATGCCCCTTTTATGTTCACTGCTAGTCTGTTTAGTCTGCTAGTCTGTGCTTTTCGTATTTGCTTTTTCAACTGCCCCAAACCTTCTCTACTCAGCCTGGTTCTCAATTTTCTCATTCACCTGGCATCGATCGTAAGCAGACATTTTCTTCTTTATTTTGATCTCCATATGTTATTCAGGAAATTCTGGATTTGTTGACCCTATCTTTCCCCTGCATGGGAATATATCTTGATTGTGTTTGTCATCTTTGACGGCAGCTCATTGTTCAGTTACAGTTTTCACTGTCAACCTTTAATTCTAATTTATCTGGGTCAGTTCCATTATTACCCTATTAAAGTTGGCTTTCCCCCAATTAATTATTCTTATTCTGCATTTTTTCCTTGTCATGTTCTATGGCCAACCTAAACCTTAAGTAAAGTTTAAACAAATGTGAGAAGTGATTTAATACATTTGGAGATATGCTTACCAACGTTTGAGGACAAACATAGTCAAGATGGATACTGCAAGTGCAAAGAGAATTTGAACAAGACTGTTAAACAGCAGGGCTCAAAAATGAAGTTTGGACAGAGTGCCTCAGAACAGTCGATGAGAAAGGCCCTGGCAGCCAATGGCAACAAAACAAAGGCCAAAATTTTCCTTGTACCAATTGTTGGCTCAGCTTTCATATTTCCATGCAGCTCAACAGGTGAAACTTGAGCATACTCCAAAGCTTGGGAGGTGGATTACTTTGTCTTGGCATTGTATCTCTTTCCAAGACCTCTGACAGCTTGATGGAAGCTGAAAGTTAAATACAATTAATTGATAAGCAAGTAAGACTGTGGGCGGAATTTTCCCCAAAAAATTCAAAGTGTTGAAATCATGGGAAAACTGGAGTAATTGACGCGGTTTTTTTCATTGGTAGTTCAGACTAAAATCTGCCACATTCTGTACATTGCAGAGATCACCAGCGTGAATACCATTATAAATCAGTGGGCTGGGCTATTCTCGCCTGGGAGGCTAACAGTTCGGGTCAGCTGGTTAGCCTCCCGTTTGCTGGCCAGTTCAATTGCTGGTCAGCTGGAGGCCCCAGCAGTGCTGCCCCCCCAACCCTCCCACAGCCCGATCAAGGACCCCTGGCCATTCCCAGGCCCAGCGCCAAACCCCTCCTGCCCCAGACCACCCTGATCTCCAGCCCCAACCCCCTATCCTGCACAGCGCAGACCCCCTTGGGAAGTAGACCCTCCCAAACCCCCACCAATTGCTGGCTTCCCTCCTGCCCTCATCAATGTCAATACAGAGTGGCAGTGGGACTCTCTACTCCCCACTGCTTGCCCTGTAAGCCCCGTCCCATCAGGCCCTGCTATCCCTCGGCCCCACCCCCTTCGGATTGTTCCGTGCCTGTTGGGCAGTACCAAGGTGGCCCCTGGGCATGGGCCAGAGGGCACAGGCTGGCACTGCCAAGGTGTCCATGCCTGGGGGGGCATCACCAATTGCCTCCGCTTCACTCCAGCAGGGTCGTCCTGACAGTTCCCCGAAAGTGGGGGCCTACTGTAAACCCTGCTGGAATGAAATATTCTGATGGGGTGATAGAGGCGAGTGGGCCAGAAGAATTCAGTCCCAGGCCTGCTAATCACATTAAAATTACATTAAAATAAGATGTCATATCGTTATCTGGTGTTCCCACCAGTTTCCAGTGCAGATGTGACGGGGCCGGAGATCCAGCTTTCGGAGATGCACGCGCGGCAGGAACGCATGCCTGGACGTGAGATTCTCCCACTATATCGCGTTATAAAATGCTGCAGGCTGGGAAAATCCTCACTGTGAATCCAAGGTGCCTACAATCACCAGCAAGGGGATCTGAAACCCTGTTGCAAATCCATTCAAAATGGATATTCAAAAATATTCTTTTCACAAATGAATTTTATTGAGTTGCACTGAAATCTTGCTGCTGTTAACACCAGCAGAATCTTACTGTCCCGCTTACACGCTCCCTCTGCCCAGTTGTGGGTTTCCCCAGCAGCGATGGGTGCGTTCAGTGCCCATTGACAATGGAGGGACGTAAAATTCCGCTGCCAGTGAGCAGGAGGAGAAAAAAAACAAGGTCATTTATCCCATGAGCATCTTGCTGTTTGCTGCATTGCCCATAATAGCAGTGACTGGCGACAAAACACATTGAAACAACAATAACTACATTCAGTACAGACACAATGGGTGAAATGGCCTCCATCTGCGCTGTAACATCTCTGTGATTCTGTGAATTTGCATTAATATACTAGTTTAATGTACAGCATTGTCATAAAGTGCTCCCAAGATATTTAATCAGACATAAAACAGCCTCTGAACCAAATCAGGGATCCTAAGAGGGGTTGTTCATAAAAAAGGTGAGTTTCAAGGAAGGTCTGAGGTGAAGAGGTTTGTAGAGGGAACATCAGAGCATGGGGCCCAAAGATTGAAGGCAAAGCTGTCAATGGTGAGGAAAAGGCAGGGATGGAAGCAACGCACAGGCATTCAGATCAGTGGAATAAAGAGTTAGTTGACTATTGAAGGCTTGCGGGTAGAGAGAGGCATAACCATGAATGACTTTGAAAGCAGAAGGTTATGAGAGGCATGGACAGAGTGGATAAGGAGCAACTATTAGTTGGAGGGTCAGTCATGTGTGGACATAGGTTCAAGCTAAGGGGTAGGAGGTTTAGGGGGGATATAAGGAAAAACTTTTTTACCCAGAGCTTGATGAGGGTCTGGAATGCGCTGCCTGGGAGGGTGGTGAAGGCTGGTTGTCTCACATCCTTTAAAAAGTATCTGGATGAGCACTTGGAACATCATAACGTTCAGGGCCATGGGCCAAGTGCTGGCAAATGGGATTAGTTGGGAATTCAGGTGTTTTTAATGTGTCGGTGCAGACTCGATGGACCAAAGGGCCTCTCCTGTGCTCTATCATTCTATGAAAATTATATGTTTGAGGCATCGCAAGATCAGGAACCAAAGTAGATTAGGATGATGGATGAGTGGAACTCGGAGTGGCAAAGGACAAGACTTCCTGAGGATGTGAGAAGTAATATTTCAATTTCAAGTTCTTTCTTTGAATATTTGACATAACTAATTATTAAGACTTAGAAAGTTGATGGACATCTAAACTTGTTTTGTTAGCTTGGATTCAAACACATGACATAAAACTGAAAGAATGGTACACTTCCTTACTGTTCTATTTAATCATTGTAAATCTTTGTTTTATTCACGGTAAAAAAAATATTTTCACGACTGGAATTTTTACTCATTTTCCCAGACACTTTCTGTGCTGCTTCATACCTGTGGATCATCTTCTCTGTTCAGGTAATATTAGGTGGTGAAAACTGCCCAGTGATCTTGAGAGCTCTTCTAAAAATTTGAAAGAAAGCAACTTGGGAATCAGGGAGAAAGCTCTCAACTGGTTGGAGTCATACCCAGGACAAAAGGTTATGTTTGTTGGAGGTCAATTATCTCAGACCCAGGACATCACAGCAGAAGTTCTTCAGGACAGTGCCCAAGCCCAACCAACTGCTTCATCAAAGACCTTCCCACATCTTAAGGTTAGAAGGAAGATGTCCACTGATGATTTCACCATGCTCAGTATCATTCACGACTCTCAGATGCTAAAATGTCCACATTCATATTCTGCAAGATCTGGACAATAACATTCAGCCTTGGGTTGATCAGTGACATTTGCGCCTCAGAAGTGCCAGGATTGAACAAGGCAAAATCTAACCATCCAGCCATGACATTCAAAAGCATTGCCATCACTAAATTCTCACCATCAACATCACAGGGATGACCATTGGACCAGAAATTTAAATACAATGGCTGCATGAGCAGGTCAAAGGCTGGGGCAATTCGGAGGCAAGTAACTCACTTCCTGACTCCCCAAATCAAGTCCACCATCTACAAGGCGCAAGTCAGGAATGTGGTGCAATACTCTCCACTTGCCTGGATGAGCGCAGCACCAAAAACACTCAAAAAGCTCCACACTGTCAATACCTCAAAGATTCATTCCCTCTACCACAAATGCACAGTAGCGGAAGTGTGTACAAGATACAACAGACACTGTAAATGCACCAAGGCTCCTTAGACAGAACTTCAAAACTGACAACCACTACCAACCAGAAGGACAAGGGCAACATTAACGTCAAGTTTCCCTCCAAGTCACAAATCATCCTGATTTGGAACACCTGACCTGGAGAATGGAGGATTTTAGTGTTCCAGACAAAACTCCATTCTGCAGCGGCACTGGAGAATCCCAGCTTTTACTGTCTTCTATTGTCACTGGCCAAAACCTTTTTAAAAATTCACTTGTGGAACATGGGTATCGCTGGCTGGCCAGCATTTATTGCCCATCCCCAGTTGCCCTTTGACGGCAGTTGAGAGTCAACCACATTGCTGTAGCTCTGGAGTCACATGTAGGCCAGACCGGATAAGGACGGCAGATTTCCTTCCCTAAAGGACAATAGTGAACCAGGTGGGGTTTTCTGACAATTGTGGTCATCAGCAGATTCTTAAATCAGGTTTTTTTTATAATTCAAATTTCACAATCTGCTGTGGCAGGATTCAAATCCAGTTCCCCAGAATGTTAGCTGAATTTCTGGATTAATAGTCTAGCGAAAACACCACTGGGCATCAACCCCCCCACCCCTAAAATCCTGGAACTTCCTTTTGAACAACTCTGTTTACACTACTTGGACTGCAGTGGTTCAAGAAGAAGGCACACCACTGCCTTCTCAAGGGCAACAAGGGATGCCTAGTCAGCGATGCCCACATCAGGCGAAAGAATAAAAATCAACTGCAGACAACTGAAGAGAATCTGAGAAAATGTAAGTTTCACCCATGATCAAGGCCTATCATTTCAACCAACAATAATCTGCATTTCTATAAGACCCATGAAGTAAAATGTGTCAGAGATTGGAATCAGAGTGAAACATAAGAATAGAAAATAGGCGGAGGAGAAGGCCATTCAGCCCTTTGAGCTCGCTTCACCATTCAATGAGATCATGGCTGATATCTACTTCAATACCACTTTCCTGCATTATTCCTGTTACATGTAATGTTTTTATTGTAGAAATCTGTTAATCTCAGTCATGAACATACTCAACAATTGAGCCTCCACAGCCCTCAGGGGCAGAGAACTCCAGAGGTTTATTACCCACTGAGTAAAGAAATTCCTCCTCATCTCAATCCTGACCATTCAAAATTTGGTCAAAGAAGACAAACTTGAAGATGAAGAATGTGTGGCATTTCCATGTGTGCTACTTTTGTTTTGGAAATCAAGTTTTCTTTTGTGCACTTTTGTAATGGATAATTCTGATAAACATGTCAAGTTCATTGTTTGAGATCCGACCCATTACGGTGGTGTCATCAGCAAACTTGAAAATCGAGTTGGAGGGGAATTTGGCCACACAGTCAGGGGTGTACAAGGAGTATCGTAAGGGGCTGAGGACACAGCCTTGTGGAGCACTGATGTTGAAGATGATCATAGAAGAGGTGCTGTTGCCTATCCTTACGTGGCAATGATTGTACCATTCCATCTCCACTTACCGACGGCAAAAGGAATTGCCAAATTCTGACATGAACCATACTTGATCTGAACATTTTCTGTTCTTGGTTGGAAATGGAGCTTGGCATGAAGTAACAGCAAGACCAGCGGGGGCAACTTTGTGCCACTGCGTGACAGATGCACCAACCCCCACTTGTCATCATCTAACTACTACCTTGATATTGACTTTATTTTTTCATCTTTGGAATGGGCTTTTCATTTTGTTACAAAATTTCAATATGGTACGGCCAATGCACTAACTTACTGTGGTCATTGTTGCCTTTAAAACTGTACCATTACTATTGGAGATTAACCAGTAAATTTTTCAGTGTCATTTGTAAATATGGAATGAACTGGTGTGGCGACACCATTCATATTGCAAATCCATCCCTTGTTCAATAACACCTCATCACATTGCCAATGGACCGAAGTCTATGAGATTTTGTTGGCTCTTTCCCTTCTAGAAATATTCTGCTGTTTAAGAATGCCCCATTCAGAATGCTATAATCTTTCATCTGTGGCTGTTTCCACCAGACATATTGTAAAAATTAAAAACGCAAGTTTGGAACATGAGAACTAAATTTATTGCAGTTTTTAAAAGTCTTCAAAATCTGCTTGTTTTCAGCCCCCTCACTTTCTGATCATTTAACTCCTTTAGAATTACTGAGCTGCTCTGTTTGAGGGAACCGGATTAATATCAGTCAGGATATGATCCCAGTAATAACTGCTGGCAAAGTATTGACAAGCACTTAAGTCATTCCTTTGTTAACCATGCAGTGGTAAATCATGTGGTGAGCTTAAGAGGCAGCTGATCCAGTACCGCCCGTCTTATATTCTCGCAGAGGCTCAATTTCACACTTACAACATATGTGGAATTGAGCCAACTGACATAAAGGGGAAAGTTGATTCCCAGTATTTATTAATCTTTAACAAAGCAGTGATCGGGGGCTGAAGATGCTTTAATTGCTGGACTGGGCAGAAAAACAATCTAGTGACCTGTCTGTAAATACAAGGGGATAGAGGGTTAAGTTATGAGGAAAGGTTGTGAAACGTGGCCTGTAGTCCCCTGAGTCTGGAAGATTGAGGGGTATTTAAAATGTTAAAAGAATTTGAGAAGCTTGATAGGGAGAAACTATTACCTTTGGTGAGGGAAACAAGAACGAGACGACATAAGGCCCAATTTTACCATTTTGATTGTAAGTGCTGAATCTGGGCATGGTTCAGTTCCGACTTGTAAACCTTGATCTCAGACGTCCCCATATGCACTCAGCCTGAAAAAAAGTCTCAAATCTGAATCGTGCTATGGGTGGGCTCATTGTGTCCGAAATGCTGCAGTTCTGATCGGAGCCTTCAACTGCGCATGTGCAGTAAAAAACAAATATAAAAAACACTCCCCTGCCACACTGCTCCTGAGCTGCAAAAAGCGGTCTGGGAGCGTTGGCTCCCCATAGATATCACCCCATCCCCACAACATAACTGTCCCCCTTATCCACCCAGCCCCCTCACTACCCAGACCAATCATGACCCTTTGCCCCACTTCCCCCCCACGGATCACCCCAAAATGGCAGTGGACCCCCTGCCTCTCCATCCCTCCCCACCAGAGATCCACCTGGCCTCCCTCCTCAAGCAGAGAACAATCTGGCCTCCCACCCTCCCCCAACCCTGAGAACAATCCGGTCTCCCTCCTCCTCCCCCTGCTCACCAAAGAATGATCTGGCCCATATCTTTCCCCCTCGCCTCCCCCACAAATTGATCTGAGTTAGAGAGCTGCTAGAAGCTCTGAACATACCTCTTCAGAAGCTGGAGTGCCCGAAACAGACCTTTGCTGAGCATGTGTGTTTTGCGTTGCATCTGGAGGTGATGGTAAAAGGGGAAATGCAGGTAACTTTGGGTGTCTAGCTCCTGAAGTCAATTTAAATTGATGTCACGCCCATTTCAGGTGCGGTCCCGATCACTTCCAATTTTGGGCCTTGGTTAAGGGAGAATCGGCGCAGACGTGGGCGTGGATTGTGTTATTCACCTTGGGAAAGATTTAAAAAACAACAAAGAAAGACTAAGAAAGTGATAAAGAAAGGAAAGATAGAGTATGAAACTAAACTCGCTCTAATTATAAAAAATGATAGTAAAAGTTTTTACAAATATATAAACAAGAAGAGACTGGCTAGAGTGAATGTTGGACCCTTGGAGGAAGAGAGGGGGGATTTATGATGGAAAATGAGGAAATGGCTGAGGCTTTAAGTAAGTTTTTTGTGTCGGTCTTCACGGAGGACACAAACAGCTTCCCGAATATTAAAGATAGAGGATTGGTAGGAGATGAGGCCCTTAATATAATTACTGTCACTAGAGAGGTAGTGCTTGGTAGACTAATGGGACTGAAGGTAGACAAATCCCCGGATGGAATACATCCCAGGGTTCTGAAAGAAATGGCAGAAGTGATAGCAGGTGCGTTAGTAGTTATTTATCAAAATTCGCTGGACTCTGGGGAAGTGCCGGTGGATTGGAAAACAGCTACTGTTACACCGCTGTTTAAAAAAGGTAGCAGACAAAAGGCAGGGAACTACAGGCCGGTTAGCTTAACGTCCGTAGTTGGGAAAATGCTAGAATCCATCATCAAAGAAGAAATAGCAGGACACTTAGAAAAGAACAGTTCAATCGAGCAGACGCAGCATGGATTCGTTAAGGGGAAGTCGTGTTTGATGAATTTACTGGATTTTTATGAAGATGTGACTAGTGCAGTAGACAGAGGGGAACCGGTGGATGTGGTATTTTTAGATTTCCAGAAGGCATTCGATAAGGTGCCTCACAAAAGGTCGCTGCAGGAGGTTAGGATACACAGAGTTGGGGGTAAAGTGTTAGCCTGGATTGAGGATTGGCTATCTAACAGGAAGCAGAGAGTTGGAATAAATGGGTGCTTTTCTGGTTGGCAGTTGGTGACTAGTGGCGTGCCATAGGGATCGGTGCTGCGACCTCAGCTGTTTACCATATACATAGATGATCTGGAGGAGGGGGCTGAGTGTAGGGTAACAAAATTTGCTGATGACACGAAGATGAGTGGAAAAGCAAATTGCATGGAGGACGCAGAAAGTCTGCAGAGGGATCTGGATAGGCTGAGTGAGTGGGTGAGGACCTGGCAGATGGAGTATAGCGTTAGCAAATGTGAGGTTATCCACTTTGGAAGAAATAATAGTAGGATGGAACATTATTTAAAGGGTGAAAAGTTGCTGCACACCATTGTGCAGAGGGACCTGGGGGTCCTTGTGCATGAATCGCAAAAATCCAGTCTGCAGGTGCAGCAGGTGACCAAGAAGGCGAATGGGATGCTGGCCTTTATAGCGAGGGGGATAGAATATAAAAGCAGGGAGGTCTTGCTGCAACTGTACAGGGTACTGGTGAGGCTGCAACTGGAGTACTGTGTGCAGTTTTGGTTCCCTTATTTGTGAAAGGATATACTGGCCTTGGAGGGAGTACAGAGAAGGTTTATCAGGCTGATACCGGAGATGAGGCGGTTAGCTTATGAGGAGAGATTAAATAGACTCCTGCTCCTATTTCTTATGTTCTTATGTTTGCCTCACGCCCGACTTTACCAAGTTTTTGTGCCCGAAAATGGGCGCAATGCAATGGTAAAATGGGGCTCATAGTCTTCAAAATGAGAATTCAGCCATTTGAGAGTGAAATTTGGAACTCTCTTCTCCAGAAAGAAATGAAATAAACTCATTGGAGTTTAGAAGGCTGAGGGGGGATCTTATTGAGACGTACGGGTTGAGCTATGAGGAGAGGCTGAATAAACTGGGCTTGTACTCGTTAGAGTTTAGAAGAATGAGGGGAGATCTCATTGAGACGTATAAGATGATGAATGGGATGGATAGGATAGAGGTGGAGAGACTCTTCCCGCTCAAAAAAGACAGTAGGGGGCACAGCCTCAAGATAAAAGGGGGGCGGTTTAGAACGCAGTTGAGGAGGAACTTCTTCACTCAAAGGGTGGTGAATCTCTGGAATTCTCTGCCCGTTGAGGTGGTGGAGGCTGCCTCGCTAAATATTTTTAAGACGCGGGTTGATGGGTTTTTGATAAGAGAGGGGATTAAGGGTTATGGGGAGAAAGTGGGAAAGTGGAACTGAGCAGCGACAGATCAGCCATGATCTTATTGAATGGCGGGGCAGGCTCGAAGGGCTAGATGGCCTACTCCTGCTCCTATTTCTTATGTTCTTATGAAGGGGCTAGATAGGGTAGAGGTGGAGAGATTCTTCCTGCTCAGAAAGGATAGCAGGACTAGAGGGCACAGCCTCAAAATAAGAGGGGGGGGCAATTTACAACAGAGTTGAGGAGGAACTTCTTCACTCAGAGGGTGGTGAATCTCTGGAATTCTCTGCCCATTGAAGTGGTGGAGGCTACCTTGCTGAATATGTTTAAGTCATGGGTAGATAGGTTTCTGATAGACAAGGGAATTAATTAAGGGTTATGGGGAGAAAGCGGGAAAGTGGAACTGATCCACTTCAGGTCAGCCATGATCTTATTGAATGGCGGGGCAGGCTCGAAGGGCTAGATGGCCTACTCCTGCTCCTATTTCTTATGTTCGCCTCACGCCCAACTTTACCAAGTTTTTGTGCCCGAAAATGGGCGCAATGCAATGGTAAAATGGGGCTCATAGTCTTCAAAATGAGAATTCAGCCATTTGAGAGTGAAATTTGGAACTCTCTTCTCCAGAAAGAAATGAAATCTGGGATATTGGAGTTTTGAGACTCAGAGAGAGATTTTTGTTCAGTAAGAGTATCATGGGATTATGCAGCTAAGGCAGGAAGATGAAGTTCAGGTACAGATCACCATGATATAATGAATGATGGACGCCAATGGCCTATTCCTACTGTTTATTTTGATACTATATTGAGAAAAGAATTGAGCTTGGGTGACAACATTTCCCATCTATTCTTCCATGTGAAGAATGGTTAGTTGGTGAGGTCTTGGAAAGCAGGTGATGCTTGTAGACCTGTGAGCCAGCAACAATCAATACCTTCAGTATATGGGGAAAACAATTTAAAATATGTTTAGAAAGAAACAGACTGAAATAATGTTCTACAATCTTTCTAACTGCTCAGTAATTAATGCTTTGAATCAATATAGCTCCACTTTATTCAACTCTGGAACTATCTGACAAGGTAAATGGATGTTAATGAGGGTGAGGTGCAAATCCAAAAGCAGGCTTGAAACAAGGTTTTTTAAAAGCTCTCAAATAGACACAGGGCAGCTTTTAGATTTGGATTCACTTCGAATTAAACTGCTTGAGGTTATTTTGCGAATAAATGGCCATTTAGCCTCAGTCTGGATGAAATCAGAATTCAAAAGCTCTGAGTAAACAGGGCAGAGCCTTTGAAAAAGATGATTACTGGTAATTCTGTAAAATAGGACAGAAGACAGCTCTAATCGGTTGCCTAAGGGGGAGCTGGTGTTTAACAGTCTCATGTCAACTTACACATTGATTGAGAAAAGCAGCCTCCTTTGGCAACAGTTGTTAAGTAACATAAACAATAGCAGACCACTGGCATGCTACTAGGTGTTGGGTTCCAACAGTTCTCCATGGGGAGCCTTTCCTCTAGAATTAAAAGAAGCTGTTCTGGGATGTGGTCCACACTGGGAAGGTCCAGAGAAACATAACAGAGGGAATGAAAAGTAAATGCATGGAAATGCAGCACCAGGAAATGAGGACTTGGCACAAGGAAATGATCTGAACTGCTGAGAGGTGTCAGAGATAAGGGAAGATACAGTTTCAGGCCAGGAGAATGAGGGGAAGTACTTGAAGCCAATACCGCACAATGAAAGACATATGTACATGTTAGGTGGAGCAAAAACCAGTGTAGGTTCATCAACTTAGCACTTTTACAAATAATCTAGATTGTATTTTAAAGATGCGACAATTCAATCAGCTGAAATACTTCAATTTTTTTCAACTCAGTGACTGCCTGGGACTTTCTGCACCAATAGTTAATTTTAATATATTTTTTAACATTCTGTTTGGCGAAGAATTTTCATAAAATGGACCCACCCCGTACCCCCTATAAATTATATGTGCTAAAAGGTGAGTAGTTTTAACATTGGGAATAGTGCCCCCTTTATTTCAGGGACACAGTGTAACATCAAACATACTCAGGTGAAATGCAGCATGGATTAAATGTTAACTGAATCTCCCCTCAACACTGTTCGATCTATGTGAATGCCTGCCAGCCTTGCAGAAGTGCCCTCTACTGGACCAGAATTGCATATTTTACAGAAGAACATAAGAAATAGGAGCAGGAAGCTATCCCACTCCCTATCATTCTGGTGTGCTCCATGTGCCTATCCAATAACCACTTGAAAGTTCCAAAAGTGTCCAACTCCACTACCACAGCAGGCAGTGCATTCCACAGCCCAACCACTCTCTGAGTAAAGAATCTACCTCGGACATCCCTCCTATATCTCCCACCATGAACCTTATAGTTATGCCCCTGAGTAACAGCCACATCCACCCGAGGAAATAGTCACTGAACGTCCACTCTATCTATTCCCCTCATCATCTTACAAACCTCAAGTCACGTCTTATCCTCCTCTGCTCTAAAGAGAAAAGCCCCAGCTCCCTCAACCTTTCCTCATAAAACCTACCCTTCAAACCAGGCAGCATCCTGGTAAATCTCCTCTGCACTCTCTCCAATGCTTCCACATCCTTCTTATAGTGAGGGGACCAGAACTGAACACAATATTCCAAATGTGGCCTCACCAAGGCCTGGTATAGTTGCAGCATAACCCCACGGCTCTTAAACTCAAACCCCTGTTAATAAACGCTAACACACTATAGGCCTTCTTCACGGCTCTATCCACTTGAGTGGCAACCTTCAGAGGTCTGTGGCTATGAACCCCAAGATCTCTCTGTTCCTCCACATTCCTCAGAACCCTGCCGTTGACCCTGTATTCCACATTCAAGTCTGTCCTACCAAAACGAATCACCTCGCACTTATCAGGGTTAAACTCCATCTGCCACTTTTCGGCCCAGCTCTGCATACTATCAATGTCTCTTTGCAGCCTGCAAGAACCCTCCACCTCATCCACTACTCCACCAATCTTGGTGTCATCAGCAAATTTACTAACCCACCCTTCAGCCCCCTCCTCCAAGTTATTAATAAAAATCACAAATAGCAGAGGACCCAGCACTGATCCCTGTGGTACACCGCTGGTAACTGGTCTCCAGTCTGAAAATTTTCCATCCACTCCCACCCTCTGTCTTATATGAGACAGCCAGTTACTTATCCAATCGGCCAAATTTCCTTCTATTCCACACTTCCTTATTTTCTTCATGAGCTTACCATGAGTAATCTTAACAAGCACCTTACTAAAATCCACATACACAACATCAACTGTTCTACCTTTGTCTACATACTTAGTTATCTCCTCAAAGAATTCAATCAAATTTGTGAGGCAAGACTTACTTCTCACGAATCCATGCTGACTATCCCGGATAAAGCTGCATCTTTCCAAATGGTCATAAATCCTATCCTTCAGGATCCTTTCCATTAACTTACTGACCCCTGAAGTAAGACTAGCCGGCCTATAATTACCAGGGTCATTCCTATTTCTTTCTTGAAGACAGGAACAACATTTGCCACTCTCCAGTCCTCTGGCATTATCCCCGTGGACAGTGAGGACCCAAAGATCAAAACTAAAGGCTCTGCAATCTCATTCCTTGCCTCCCGAAGTATCCTAGGATGTATCCCATTTGGCCCAGGGGACTTATCGACTCTCAGGTTTTTCAAAATTGCTAATACATCTTCCCTCAGGACATCTACCTCCTCCATCCTATCAGCCTGTATCACACTCTCATCCTCAAAAACATGGCCCCTCTCCTTAGTGAACACTGAAGAAAAGTATTCATTCAACGCCTCTCCTATCTCTTCTGACTCCATGCACAAGTTCCCACAACTATCCTTGACCGGCCCTAACCTCACCCTGGTCATTGTTTTATTTCTCACAAAGGAGTAAAAAGCCTTGGGGTTTTCTTTTATCCGACCTGCCAAGGACTTAAGAACATAAGAACATAAGAAATAGGAGCAGGAGTAGGCCATCTGGCCCTTCGAGCCTGCCCCGCCATTCAATAAGATCATGGCTGATCTGTCGTGGCTCAGTTCCACTTTCCCGCCCTCTCCCCATAACCCTTAATCCCCTCTCTTATCAAAAACCCATCAACCCGCTTCTTAAAAATATTTAGCGAGGCAGCCTCCACCACTTCAACGGGCAGAGAATTCCAGAGATTCACCACCCTTTGAGTGAAGAAGTTCCTCCTCAACTCCGTTCTGAACCGCCCCCCCTTTATCTTGAGGCTGTGCCCCCTAGTCCTACTGTCTTTTTTGAGCGGGAAGAGTCTTTCCACCTCTATCCTATCCATCCCATTCATCATCTTATACGTCTCAATGAGATCTCCCCTCATTCTTCTAAACTCTAACGAGTACAAGCCTAGTTTATTCAGCCTCTCCTCATAGCTCAACCCCCTCAACTCCGGTATCAGCCTAGTAAACCTCCTCTGCACTCCCTCCAAGGCCAAAATATCCTTGCGCAGGTGCGGCGCCCAAAACTGCACACAGTACTCCAGTTGCGGCCTCACCAATGCCCTATACAGCTGCAGCAAGACCTCCCTACTTTTATATTCAATCCCCCTCGCTATGAAGGCCAGCATCCCATTCGCCTTCCTGACCACCTGCTGCACCTGCAGGCTGGGTTTTTGCGACTCATGCACAAGGACCCCGAGGTCCCTCTGCACCGTCGCCTGCTGCAGTTTTTCGCCCCGTAAGTAATAGTCCTTCCTACCATTCTTCCTACCAAAGTGGACCACCTCACACTTGCCAACATTAAATTCCATTTGCCATTTCCTGGCCCATTCGCCCAGCCTATCTAGATCCTTCTGCAGACTCTCCACACCCTCCGCACAATTTGCCTTTCCCCCAATCTTGGTGTCATCAGCAAATTTCGACACCCTACACTCGGTTCCCTCCTCCAGATCATCTATATAAATGGTAAATAGCTGAGGCCCCAGCACCGACCCCTGGGGCACCCCACTAGTCACCAACCGCCAATCCGAATAGCACCCATTGACCCCCACTCTCTGCCTCCTATTTGACAACCAATCCTCTATCCACGCTAACACCCTACCCCCAACTCCATGTCCTCTGACCTTCTGCAGTAACCTCTTGTGAGGTACCTTATCAAACGCCTTCTGAAAATCCAGAAAGACCACATCCACCGGCTCTCCTCTATCCACCGCCCTAGACACATCCTCATAGAACTCCAGTAAATTTGTCAGACACGACTTCCCTTTAATGAAACCGTGTTGCGTCTGCCCTATCAAGCAATTCCCTTCAAGATGCCTCGCAATTTCCTCCTTAATGACGGATTCTAACATTTTACCTACCACAGACGTTAAACTAACCGGCCTGTAATTCCCCGCCTTTTGCCTGGCACCCTTCTTAAACAACGGCGTAACATTAGCCGTTTTCCAATCCTCCGGCACTTCCCCGGAATCCAGCGACGTCTGGAAAATAACCACCAAGGCATCCACTATCACCTCCGCCATTTCTTTCAGAACCCTCGGATGCATTCCATCCGGTCCTGGGGACTTGTCCACAATCAGCCCCTCCAGTCTGTCGCGCACCACCTCTCTAGTCATGCCCCCTCCTAGCTCTCCTCAGCCCTTTTTCAAATTCATTCCTAGCTACCTTGTAACCCTCAAGCAACACAACTTAACCTTGTTTTTTCATCCTTACATACGCTTCCTCTTGACAAGGCATTCAACCTCCTTTGTGAACCACAGTTCCCCCACTTGGCCATTTCCTCCCTGCCTGACAGGGACATACCTATCAAATACGCACAGTATTTGTTCCTTGAAAAAGCTCCCCTTTTTGTTTGTGCTGATTTGCAGTTTAATCCGCATTGCACATGAATGGAGATTGTGAGACACAAGTTTGCTGACGACCACAGTTGTCCAGGAAATGCATCACTGATAACTCTCAGGCTGCATAATCAAATGAAGTGAATTTGGAAATAACCAGTATTTAATGGCAATCCCAACCAGAGTTCATGACCTTGAAAATATTACATTTACATCACTGTGTGAAACAATTCCCATTATTAATCTAAATATGGGCTAAAGCCTAAAGCACAAGACATTATCAAGGTTCAGTAGAACAGGAGAGGTAAGCCAGAAAGTAGTGATGAGGTGACACCAAGGTCAGGTTGTGAAAAGACAAGCCAGAAGAAAAGGCTGAAGGATGTCCAGTATCCAGGTCCTGGGAAAGAATCAGTGCAATGAACAGTAGCTTCAATAAGATGATCCTTTGCTGTTGCTCCACTAGCAGGTATGATAGCCTGTGGTTACTTGGAAATTCAGAAGCTTGCTCGTGTATTTGACAAGGAGGATAGAGAACAGTCTGGACCAAATGCGCTGGCTCTGAATATGAGTTGAAGCTTCTTGCTTTCTATACAACCCAGCGTGCTGGATCTCTTTTTCCTTTTTCTCCCAACTTTTGCCTGACCTCGCACAAAGAATTTGATTCTGGGTTGCATCCAGTACCAGGGGTACCAGCAATTTTCTAGCAATCCTCTCAAGTGCCTATGATTCATATGTGGACTTGGGTAGTGAGAGTTTACTGTTGTGTGCTTCACAACCCTCCCTATCCTGCTCTTATAAGACAGACATAGTAGGACTACAGGGCACAGCCTCAAGATAAAGGGGGGGGGGTGGTTTAGAACAGAGTTCAGGAGGAACTTCTTCACTCAAAGGGTGGTGAATCTCTGGAATTCTCTGCCCGTTGAAGTGGTGGAGGCTACCTCGCTAAATATATTTAAGACACAGGTAGATAGGTTTTTGTTAGGCAAGAGGATTAAGGGTTATGGGGAGAGGGCAGGAAAGTGGAACTGAGCCACGACAGATCAGCCATGATCTTATTGAATGGCGGGGCAGGCTCGAAGGGCTAGATGGCCTACTCCTGCTCCTATTTCTTATGTTCTTATGTTCTTTAGACATATGCGGCTATCTTCCAACAATGGTGAATGGGTAATAATCAGGAGCAGAAAGACTGGCCGATAACTTTTCTCTCTGGGCCCAGACATGGAGGTCAACTGCTGTATCCCAGCATTACTCAAATCTGTTTTATTTTCGGATCTGTCTGCAAAGCTCAAAATCACTTGGATTGGTGATTAAAAATAAAATCTGATCTCAAGTTAAAATATATTTATTTTGTGGCGTCATTTGCTTTCTGAATTTCCCTCTGGAGTTGAATTTCAGAAACATGGATGAAGCCATGTGGAAATGATATATAATCTGTATCACTGCAATGGAAACTGCCAGGATCTGGGAATAAAAGGACCATTTTGTCACATATAAACATCTGTCCTTAAAGGGGCAACAGCTAGGTACATTAATCCAGTAGATACATAAAGAAGTGTTCTGTCCCTTTAAACGTTGCAAAACTGTTCAGCAAACTAATCGGGAGATAATGCTGCAGCTTTATAAGACCCTTGTCAGAACCCATTTGAGTATTGTGCGCAGTTCTGGTCACCTCACTATAAGAAGGATGTGGAAGCTATTGAAAGGGTGCAAAGGAGATTTACAAGGATGTTGCCTGGATTGGGAGGCATGCCTTATGAGGATAGGTTGAGGGAGCTAGGTCTCCTCCCTGGAGAGATGAAGGATGAGTGGTGACCTGATAGAGGTTTATAAGATGTTGAGAGGTATAGATAGGGTGGATTCTCAGAGGCTATTTCCCAGGGCTGAAATGGTCGCTACGAGAGGACACAGGTTTAAGATGCTGGGGAGTAGGTACAGAGGAGATGTCAGGAGTAAGTTTTTCACTCCGAGAATGGTGAGTGAGTGGAATTGGCTGTCATCGGTGGTGGTGGAGGCGAACTCATTGGGGTCTTTTAAGAGACTTCTGGATGAGTACATAAGAACATAAGAAATAGGAGCAGGAGTAGGCCATCTAGCCCTTCGAGCCTGCCCTGCCATTCAATAAGATCATGGCTGATCTGTCGTGGCTCAGTTCCACATTCCCGCCCTCTCCCCATAACCCTTAATCCCCTCTCTTATCAAAAACCCATCAACCCGCGTCTTAAAAATATTTAGCGAGGCAGCCTCCACCACTTCAACGGGCAGAGAATTCCAGAGATTCACCACCCTTTGAGTGAAGAAGTTCCTCCTCAACTCCGTTCTAAACTGCGCCCCCTTTATCTTGAGGCTGTGTCCCCTAGTCCTATTATCCTTTCTGAGCGGGAAGAGTCTCTCCACCTCTATCCTATCCATCCCATTCATCATCTTATACGTCTCAATGAGATCTCCCCTCATTCTTCTAAACTCTAACGAGTACAAGCCTAATTTATTCAGCCTCTCCTCATAGCTCAACCCCCTCAACTCCGGCATCATCCTAGTAAACCTCCTTTGCACTCCCTCCAAGGCCAAAATATCCTTGCGTAAGTACAGCGACCAAAACTGCACACAGTACTCCAGCTGCGGCCTCACCAATGCCCTATACAGCCGCAGCAAGACCTCCCTACTTTTATATTCAATCCCCCTCGTGATGAAGGCCAGCATCCTATTAGCCTTCCTGACCACCTGCTGCACCTGCAAGCTGGGTTTTTGCGACTTATGCACAAGGACCCCGAGGTCCCTCTGCACCGTCGCCTGCTGCAGTTTTTCTCCACGCAACTAATAATCCTTCCTACCATTATTCCTACCAAAGTGGACCACCTCGCACTTGCCAACATTAAATTCCATCTGCCATTTCCTGGCCCATTCGCCCAGCCTATCTAGATCCTTCTGCAGACTCTCCACACCCTCCGCACAATTTGCCTTTCCACCAATCTTGGTGTCATCAGCAACTTTTGACACCCTACACTCGGTTCCCTCCTCCAGATCATCTATATAAATGGTAAATAGCTGAGGCCCCAGCACCGATTTAATGGGATTGAGGGTTATAGATAGGCCTGGTAGGTATGGATATGATCAGTACAACTTGTGGGCCAAAGGGCCTGTTTGTGCTGTAGTGTTCTATGTTCTCAACTCATGCTTTTCCTGAAATGTCTTGAACTTCTAGTCTTAAAGGGGCAATGTTAAAGGGGCATTGTTGTCGATGCACAAAATAAAACTGTAGAATTAAAAATTAATGTGGTTCATCAAAATATCTCACCCAATATAGAACGTAGAAGTGGCTAAAGAGAATACTGCTGCGTCCACTTAATGTCTGCACAGGTAGTGAATGAGAACAGATAAGGGAGAAATAGTCATTTGTCAGTTTCTCCAGATGATGTAGAGAAAGTCAAGGCAAAGAAGGGCAGGGTTGGACAAGAGTAATTTTTCAGAAGTTTATAAATTCAGGCATTTTTGTTCAGAGTCTGATAATAGAGGCCAGCAGCATGCTGGAATTGGCAGTTCAGAAGATGTGGTAAAGTCAAGAAATAATAATTTTGTCACACCGAGATTCCTGTTGATGAAGGGATGGCAAAATAGTTCCAAGTCGGGATGGTATGTGACTTGGAAGGAAATTTGCACGTGATGGGGTTCCCTTTTTGCTTCTGGGTGATAGTACTTGTGGGGTTGGGAGGTGTATTGAAGAAGCTTTTCTAAGTTGTTGCAGTGCACCTTTTAGATAGTGCACAATGCTGTCACTATGCAGCACTGGTGAAGGAAGTGGATGTTTAAGTTGATGGATGATTTGTCAATCAAGTCGTCTTCTTTGCCCTGGATGCTTTTAAGCTTCTTGAGTTATGCTTGGAGCTGCATTCATCCAGGCAAATGGAGAATAATCTATCACATTCCTGACTTGTGCCATATGAAACCAAGGTCATCTATCAGATAATACGTTTTTCCTAGAGTACTGTCCAAGATAACAACAGTCCAAAAACATGCCTCCATTTTTCCAATCTGAACCCTAATATCATTGATGAGTAAGGGTTCAGCCTGTTTAACAGTCTCCTCTGACACTTGGCCCTGATTTTACTGGCACGGCCACCCGAGGCCAAGGGTTCATATTGGAAACATGTTTTTGGACTGTTGTTATCCTGGACAGTACTCTCGGAAAAATGTATTGTTTTCATACGGCACAAGTCAGTAATGTGATAGATAGAATGCCAATCTACAAGCCTCACCCATCCCAATCTTGGGATGACCATGCCGGTAAAATTAGGGCCTTGATGTCTTTGGCCTCAACTATCCTCAAGTCCCATTTCAGAGACTTCAGCATGAAAAGAATCGAAGCTGACACTTCCATGCAGGTCTGAAAAGTGCTGCACAGCTGGAGATGATATTTTTCAGGTGAGCAGTTACTCCTGCCTGTCCTCTCAGTCCCAACTGGGCCCTCAATCTCGGTGACCCTTTTCTGTGCTGTTGCCCTTAAAGAGACAATCACCACATCCCTCCCCCTTTAACTCCTTTATAAAACCTTCTATAACCAACTTACTCAGCCCAAATTTGAACTGAACATTATGCACATGAGTTGGATAATTATAAATTGAGTCTTTGAGGCATTTTTCTCTGACTTTTAAAGAAGTGTAATTTTGTAGTCAGAAATGCTTCCATTGGATTGACATTAACAGAAACTGCAAATAACGCATACCTCTCTGGGCACAGGCAGTTCATTACTCACTACTTCCACAGAGACATTAGCACTGTCCACACACTGTCTGTGTAGAGTTTGCACATTCTCCTCATATCTGCGTGGGTTTCCTCCGGGTACTCCGGTTTCCTCTCACAGTCCAAAGATGTGCAGGTTAGGTTGATTGGCCATGCTAAGAAATTGCCCCTTAGTGTCTACGGTAGTGGAGGTGAGAGGGATTAGTGGGTATAATGTGTTGGGATATGGGGGTAGGGCCTGGGTGGGATTGTGTTCGGTGCAGACTCGATGGGCTGAAGGGCCTCTTTCTGCACTGGAGGGTTCTATGTTCTATGTATGTTCTATAACAAGTCAATCTGGTACTTCAGTGTTTACAGGTTTGAAAACATTTCTCGACGGCAACACTGACTGCTAGAGCAGCTCTCTGCTCCTCAAGTGAGCCACATGTTTATGAATTATCTGTCCCTCCATGCTTTCTGGGTATGACAGGAGATAATTTTAGGGATCTAGCTTGATCCGTTACTGAAGTTTCATATTATGGCACCATGTCATATTATGTACTTAATACGGGTTTTTTATTGTTGCAATAGTAATGGCTTATTGATGAGATCTTGAGGTTTGTATGGTTTTAAACATAAACACCTTTTATTGGCGGGCTTTAACAATACACATTTCCAAATATAGTCTCGCATGGAACTCTTCCATGCAGGCTTGCTGCTTTTCCATTCGCGTGCCCATTTCAGCAATATCGTTCTGGCACATTATCTCACATTCTTTCTGTCTGAATTGCTGATTCTGGGCAGGATTTTCCAGCAGCTCTCGCCCCAAAACTGGAAAATCCTGCCCAAGGTCAATGGACTTTTGCACGTTCCATCCCACGCCCACTACAATTCCCATGGTGGTGGGATGAGAAAACTCCCCCTCTGTCATCAATTTCAATGTTTTTACCACTTTAGTTAATTTTTCAAGCTTCCTTCTTCAAGCTCTTCACTGGACTTTCTCTTATTTTTTGATTGTATTTTCATGGAGTTCAGCTTATTCTATATTGTCTCATTAAATTCTCCTTCCTAACTTCACTTTGTCAATTTTTGCAACTTTTCTTTTTAAGTTTGCTGTCAGTCATTTCATCTTGTTTTAGTGTCTTCTCCAGAGCTTTAATTCTTTCTGTTGATTCTTCTTTATGTTAATCAATATATTCGATAATTTCTAGTTTCTTTTTAAGTCTTTAATTTCTGTATTTCTTTCAAGGTGAATCAATCAGGTTTTTACTGGACATACACACTTCATAAATGAAATCTTCATCTCTACTTGTCTTAATTTCAGCTAAATCCTTTTTGGCTTCACTGTTGATTGGGTCTGCCTCTGACAAACTGTTGACTTATGTCTATTTTGCAATTTAAATGTTAATAAATCGTCATTTATTGTTTCTCATTGCCCTCCTTCTGGGATCTTTTTGCACCCTCCTTCCAGGATCTTCCAGGTCTCCTCTGAGGTCTTCTGTTGCCTCTTCTTCGAGATCCTCATTGCTTATGGACTGTTTTTGAGAGTTGCATTCTACTTCTCCACTTCTCCTGTCCATTTCTTTTTATTTCTTCACGTGGTTGCTGCTTTAAATGTATTGCCATATTAAATATATTACCACTTTAAGACTGTAATTTTTTCACCTACATAAGCTGCTGTTATTCGGATACAGCTGGCTTCCCTTTACAGGAGTATCAGTACAGGTACAGAGTGTTTCGGCCTGTTTCTTTTTCAACCTTTTTAAAAACTTCTAAAATTACTCTTCTCATGATAAAAAGCCCTTCTGCAGCTTTTTATTTCCTTTGGTTGCGTGGAGAGTCTGTTCTCCCTCCGATGTGCCAGTTTCCCTTGTCAATTTCAGCATGTTCCATTCATAACTAGTTTTTTTTAAACAAAAAAAATTTTTAAACAGGTTGGGGATTTCTCCTCAAGACTTTGGAACCTCGCTGCCTGCAGTCCCTCAATGCAGGGACTGCTATCCAGAACGCCTGCAGACTTTGCTCAGATCAGGAAGGCTGCAATTTCAGCCTCTTCATTTCTTCTGGACAGGTCCTGCAGACGGACCTTTGGGGGTTTTTTCCCTTTTCACCTGAAACACTGCTTTCTCTCTTCAAAAAACTCTGCAGCAACTGCCTTTTCTTTCTTAAGTTCAATTTTTCCAAAAACACAAAATCACAGCTCTTCCTTCTGAAGATTATTTTCCCTTTCTTAATATATATTTCTAAACTCTGGCTGTATTAGCAATCCAGGCTCATTCCACATCCGCCCCTCAAGGTCTGGCAACATCTCACTGGGTCTATTTGCACAAAGACACGCATTCAGGTGAGTAGCTTTTTCCTTCAGACTTTGATTAAAACAGGATACTCATACGTGTTGAGCACAGGCAGTGTCATCAGCAGTCCCTCTTATCCTTGTCACCAATTTAATGATGTACGTTATGTTTATGTTAATGTGCATGTTAATGATCTATTTGTGAAGATGGGAGGCATGATCAGTAAGTTCACAGATGACGTGAAATTGATAGTGTGGTAAATAGTGAGGAGAATGGACTAGATTAAGTAGAATTTAACCCTGAAAAGCGTGAGGTGATGCATTTTGGGAGGACTAACAAGGCAAGGGAATATACAATAAATGGCAGGATGCAAGGGACCAGAGGGTCCTGGAGTGCAGGATAGGACAGTTTGATAAGGTGATTAAGAAGGCATGTGGGATGATTGCCTTTATGTGCCAAGGCTTAGCAAGGTTATGATGGAGCAATTTAAAAAACTCATTCGATCACAGCCAGAGTCCTATGTGCAATGCTGGTCACCACATTACAGGATGAATGTGATTGCAATATAAAGGGAGCAGAGAGGATTCACAGGAAGTTACCTGGGCTGAAGCATTTCAGCTATGAATAGAGGCTGGGTATGCTGGGGTTGTTCTCTTGGGGCAAAGAAGGCTGGGAGGTGTACTAAGTTATGATGGATATAAATAGGGCAGTTAGGATGAATCTTTTCCCCTTAGAAAAGGGGTAAATAACCAGAGGACACAGATTTCAGGTAATGGTTAGGAGATTTGGAGAGGATTTGAGGAAACATTTTTTCACCCAGAGAGTGGCGGCAATCTGGAACTCACCGCCTAGAAGGGTGGTAGAGGCAGGAACCCTCAACACTGAAGAAGCATTTAGATGAGCACTTGAAATCTATAGCATACAAGGCTACGAACCAAGTGCTGGAAAATTGGACTGGTATAAATAAGTCAAATGAGCCCATGAGTTCAGCAATGTGAGCATTGTCTGAAGCCAACTACTGAACTGGTACACTCTGTGATTCTTTTGCACTCAAAAAATGAGGATAAGGCATTAAAATTCCCTGGGGGAAATTTTCCCCCCACTGCCATGGGAATCATAGCGGGCAGGGGGCGGACCATTCCAAATCCCTGCTGACCTTGGAGGGATTTTGGGGTGAGGCTGGAAAATCCCGTTTCCTGTGTCAAAAAGTGTCCTACCTGCAAACTGAACAGTGCATTTAATTGGCTGAAATCTCAGGTTCATAAAGCAAAAATATATTGCTCAACAATAATTTTTTAAAAATTCCAGTAATTTCTGACGTTCATGTTATTGTTTTAAGTGGACAGATCAATATCTTAGCAGAAGGCAGTCTATCCTGAAATAGGTATCAAAGGTGAGCATTTCCTTTGCTCTTTGAAATTTCTTTATATTCCAGAATCTAACATGCATTATCCAGTTTAGCAAATGCTACTAAACTGAGCTGTGGATGTGAAAAGGTCATTCACCTACCGAAGCTGATCCCATAGTGCAATCAGCTCTACTTTAAACTGTTTCATATTTCTCACTGGCATGAAAATGAGGAATAGAAATCCTTCTCTCTGCACTCTAACATTGGAGTGGAATGGGAGGAGACAGAGGGAAGAGGCTGTCATGAATTGGAGTTTCTCCATGACTACTTTTGTTAAATTCAGTTAATCCAGCCCAAATTTAACCTATGTGGCTCAGTTCCAAAGTGGGTGGTATGTTTACCAATGGAGCCAGTGGATGAGAAGCAGACAATGCATGTTTACTTTCTCATTTAAAGAAAAAAAATGTGAAATTTTTAAAAAGAGTCTTGGTGTAAAATCAACCAAGGTCGTGGAAAGATTGGGTGGCCCAACCAAATCTCCTGTGAATATATAGCTGCCAGAATTTACAAACTGATTTTTTTTTTGTATTATTACAAGAGAGATTAAGCAGGTATCTGGTTATATTTGACGGCAGGTCATACATGTAACACTCAGGTAGTCGATGGCTTGAGCAGATGTGGTATGTCTCTTGTCAGACAGAGTTAGGAAGACTGACAGGACAAGAAGTGGGTAATTTGATCTCCCGGTGATTAGAGCTGCCTCAAGCTGAGCTCTAAAGAGAAAATTAATCTTCTACATCGTCAAATAATCCCATCACTTGCATCTAATGCAATAATAAGGCTGTGGAATACCTCGTTCACCCAGGCGATTCGTATGAGGTGGGCCGCGTTACCCTGGGACTGGAGTATGAGAGATTCTGACAGTTGATAGACAGCTGAATTCTTTCCTGGGAGCACTGTCTGAAACAACGGGGCCAGATGGAAAATCACAACTCATGTTTAATATTCATTTTCTAAGAAGATAGAAGTCCCAATTCCCAGGAATGTTTCATGGTTGCTTGCTGTGTATATTTTGTTCACCTCTCTTTGTCATTTTGTTCTTTTTTAACATTAGTACAAAACCATGTTGCGTGTCAGGTAAATCCATGTTTTTTGTCTCCTTAAAATGCTAACTGGGTTTGGTATACACATATGAGATAGAAAGCACCAGAATGTTGTTTTCCTGTGTCAAGCTCCAAAGTCCCAAATGTCACTTTCTTTTTTCAGCCAAACCGCAACAAACACCATTTGCAGGAGTTGAATTGTTCTCTTATATTTTGGATTTTGCATTCTCTCAGGTTAAGAAAAAGATGTACAGCCCACCCAAGGCATTGAATTAAAATAGGACATCTGATACATTTTACCCTCAAAAGCACTCAGGGATTCAAAAAACCCTGAAATGAGGTGGTAGCTCATCGTCATCAGGTATTTGCAAGCTTCTCTCAGACAGTGTATTTAACACTGGAGAACATTGTAGCTAAAATGAGGCAATTAAATAAACAAGGAATGAAAACTGAACAGTTCTGATTGGTGATGACAAAGCAATCTTTGCTTTCAGTATCCACAAACAACATACCTTGTTTCAAGTTTTATCTTTTGTTGATTTGTTCATGAGATGTAGGCATCACTGGTAAGTCCAGAATGTATTGCCCACCATTAATTGCCTGTGGGAAGGTGCTGGTGAGCTGTGCTGTAAGGTAGGGAGTTCCAGGATTTTGACGCAGCGCAGTTGAATGAACAATACAGTTCCAAGTCAAACTGAGGTGTGATTTGGTGGTGAGCTTGCAGGTGGTGGTGTTCCCATGCACCTGTTGCCCTTGTCCTGTTAGGTTCAAATATTTATAGGTTTGAGTGTTAAGTCATTTTTCCTATGAGGAGATTTTTGACTTGAGAGAAAAAACTCAAAAATTGAAAAATTTAATTTAAATTTAAGGGGATTAACAGCTGCTTACAAATAATACACAAACTATTTGCATTTAAATTGAAATTTAAATTAAAGAACAGGAGTGTGAGTTTCATGTGCTGAAGGGAAGTTGTGATCTCTTGTTTAGGAAGCCAAAGAGCTGCACAAACTTGGTTCTGGCAATGTCAGGGTAAAGGTCTCAGTACAATTTCAAATTTAGCATCCACCCTTTCCTCTCAGAAAATACACAGGCCAGGACTTTTGCCATGTTGGAGAGGAAATGCCCAAAAGTCTTAAGTCCAGACCCTGAACATTGCACTTTCCATGTTTGCCAGGGCAGGAGTGTAAGTGGTTCACATTCCATGCATGTGTGGTTTATGAGGCAACCGATCACTGAAATCATCTCCACTTTGTCTCCATTGAAGTCGGTCAGATCAGGAGCATGAAGCCCAAAGTGTGCAGATTAGACCTGATAAGAACAGGTCTGAACTTGAGGATTTGTTTGGATAGCCAGGGTACTGCTTTGGAGAGTTAAGGTACCCCTTTGGATCTGGTCCTGGTACATTTTTGGGGAAGGTCAGGTATTCTTTGGTGGAAGTATGGTTCCCTTTGGTGAAAGTCAAGTTGGGGCAGGTCAACGGTTAAAAATAAGCATGAATGTGTGTAAAAAGTGCACAAACTGGTTAATTGTCAAGTTAATTGGAACTACCAACAGACCTGTCAAAATCAACTTTCAAAAGTGTCAAGAGGAACTGTCAAAACACCTGTCAAGCTGTCAGAACATTTAAAAATTCTGACTTTTAAATCTTTGAAAAAGGTTTCTAAAGTGTTGAAAACAATGGACGAGATTCTCTGACCATTTACGCCAGTGGGATTCTCCCATCCTGCTGCAGTGAACAGAGATTTGGTTGAGTGTCAAATTTTCCATCCTCTCTGACATCAATGGTAGGGCGTAAACAGCCGGATAATTCTGGTCAATGACTGTTTGCTATTTTACATTATCTCTTCACATCTGTTAGAGGACTTCCATTACTGCTGCATGACTATTTTGTCACCCATTATTTCAGTAGGGTGCCTGCCATTTCACAGTTTGATTGACAGCTACAAGTGGCTTTGGACTCTTTGAAGTGGGACTATGAATTCCAATGCTTATTGTTAGAAGGGATTGTGCACTTGAATGAAATGTTCTAAGGCATTATTTAGTTGAAGGAGTGTAAACGTAGAAAATGGTTTTTTTATGAATGGGAGCGTCTTTTTTTAAAAAGTGGTTTTCGGTAGACACTTACATTGGTGGAGGCATAGATTGGCATGGGAGTTATTAAAGAGTGGGGTGTGGCTATGAGTGGAAATTGGCACAGAGGTATGAGGATCCATGGTGGTGGTTACAGGGTCAGAGTTGGCATGGAGAGTATGAGGGGTTATGAGGGATGGTGTAGATATAAGTTGGTATGGGGAATTTTACACAGGCATAGGCTGACATGGGGTGTCCGAGGAGCTATTGGGTTGAGTACAGGTCATGAAACAGTATGTGTTGGCATGGATTGGGCATCAGGATTATGTTGGGTAAGAGATTATTCTTTTTATTAAAATTTTGGACACCATTTGGACACTCAGCCTGCCTCCACACCCTCAGTTCTTCCGGTCACCCTTCTCAGACTCCTGCGCTAGCTCACCCAACTGTGATCCAAATGTGACGTCCATGCAGTTATTAGAAGTCAAGTTTGCTGAGTCAAGTGTTCACACAACTTTGCAGACCTGATTCACGGACGAAAATCCAGACCTTATCTCACTGTGAACTCAACTGTACTAGCCATTCCAACACTTGTAGGATATTGCTTTGCTTATGATCATGTTTCAATTACCCTAAAGACAGGATTTTTATCACAATAGATGTTTAAAATTCCAGAACAATGTTCAAAGTGCAAGACTATGAATAATATAAAGCAACAAAATGTACTGCACATATCGCCCCACTCTGACTCAACAGCAAGGGTCCAAGTTAAAGGTGTGAAACATGACTGGGAGGAGGTTTTGTGGAGCACCAGCATAGATCAATTGGGTCTGTTTTTGTGCTATTTCATGTAGTAGAATCAAAAAGATTTCTTCATTTTGAACGGAAAAAAGCCCAAAGGATAAATCAAACCTAATTTAACGCCAATTGGCACTCAATGGCTTTCACATTCAGGAGACTGTACATTGGCTGTTGTGTCTCTTCAAAGGCTGAAGCTCGAGCACATTTTGATTGCAGAACAGATGGAGTTTGACTCTGATTCTAACCCATGCTGTTCTGAGTGTTTGATGGAACAGTGGCACAGTGGGAGCTTAATCTACATGTAACCCTTACTGTACCTGACTTGACTGTGTTTGATGGGACACGCTCTGAAGTTTGGATCTCGAGATTTCATTATTTCCATTATTTTTCAAATATTCTGTGCTGCGGGTTCTGGATTAAGTTGAAATCTTAATTTCTTTATCATGACTCAATCTATTCCAGCAAGGGTTGTGAGCACAACTTTTTAAATCAATGAGGTCGGTATTTATTTCACATAAATCTTCTTTGTTAAAGGGAGAGTGTACATCTCTGTAAATTAGGTCCAGGGCAGTTATTTTAACAATCTGGGAGGAAGATGGCCCATTCAGGTGAAAAAAAGTCATACGTTGACCAGAAACCACTGGAAAGATCTCACATTAGTCCAATCTTCCACATGGATTCGAAAATTCCCATTTATGTCATTGAATGCAAGAACACCAGGTCCAATAGTGTGGGAACAGGTATTGATTTAGGTTTAATGTCCGCCATTTGGTCCAACTAGTCTGTACTTGTGTTTATACTCTGCACATCCCCTCTCAATCCATCAACCTCATCTCAGCCTTTCAGCCTACCTTTTTATTCTCTTTTCTCTCACATATTCATCAACTTTTCTCTTGCAAACATTTCAGCTGTTTGCCTCAATCAATACCTGTGGCAGAATACTCCACACTCCTGCCATTCTCTGAGGAGAGAAATATCTCACTTCCTGTTGTTCATCAATAATTTGAATTTATTATACTTAAAACAAAATACTGGAGCATTGCAGGTCTCCCCACAACCATAGCCTTGCAAGAGTTAGCACCTTCAAGTGAGGAGAGGATAAGATTAGAAACCAAATTGGAATTTCAACTGACAGCAGTCACAGTTCTGCTGCAGATCTGAGTGAAGTAAAATTTTAATTTATAATATTTCTCTAACCACGAGAGATTCCACTTTCAGATAAATATTTCAAACATCAGGATTTCTTTCATCAAATGATGGATATCGAAATGATGGGGGACTGCTTGCCATGTGACCAGGTTTGAGATATGCATCTCCAAATGGATCCTTTCCATGCATTTAATCTGTAACAGCTGGCCTTAGTTGGAAGTTTACTCACTTCTGAGTCAGCAGGTTATGAGCTTGAGTCCCATTCTAGATTTGAGCAAAGAATTGAGGATAACACTCTGTTGCAGTCCTTAAAGAGTGCTTCATTGTAATTATAAGCCTGCTGAAATCTGAGGAACCAAGGAATTCAATTGTTGACTGTTTGTGGGACCCCCTGTGGAAAACAGCCACTATTTTCCAACAGAAAAACAGTTACTTACAGTAACTCATTACAACTGAAGCCATTTTAAGATATATCTGAGAGATAATGAATAGTTTATAATTGGATGCCTTGAATGTCAAACATATCATACTTGCATTTCTGATTTTTAAAAATCTATCAATGCAATTTTGTCCTACCATTCTTCCTGCTTTATACACTTAGAACACAGAACATTACAGTGCAGTACAGGCCCTTTGGCCCTAGATATTGTGCCAACCTGTGAAACCAATCTAAAGCCCAACTAACCTACACTATTCCAATATCATCCATGTGTTTTTCCAATGACCATTTAAATGCCCTTAATGTTGGTGAGTCCACTACTATTACAGGTAGGGCATTCCACGCCCTTACTACCCTCTGAGTAAAGAACCTACCTCTGACATCCGTCCTATATCTATCACCCCTCAATTTAATGCTATGTCCCCTCATGCTAGCCATCTCCATCTGAGGAAAAAGGCTCTCACTGTCCACCCTATCTAATCCTTTGATCATCTTCTATGCCTTTCCATTGCTAACGTAAACGTAACCGAATTATGGTCACTATCACCAAAGTGTTCACCTACCTCCAAATCTAACACCTGGCCCGGTTCATTACCAGTACCAAATCCAATGTGGCCTCACCTCTTGGACAGATTAAGAATATAAAAAACAAGCAGGACCAGTGTGAGTGGGATTTTACACGATTTTTAAAAAAGATTTTTTTCTCATTCACTCATACATCCAATTCCAACATTAAGTTTAAAGCCTGCCATTTCAGTTCTGCCTGCTTCTTTCTATCATCTATTTTGGAACAAGCAGTGTTTTATTTTTAAGGATTCTTTATTGGTTGAAGAAAGGATGGTTTTTCAGCCAATTTAAAACCCAAGAACCTAAATATAAAAATATACAATAAGCACAGCAGTCATTGCTTCTGATAGCCTGGCTTTTCTGGATGTTTGGAGAGTTAATTTTTGATATATAACATTCAAGCCTGAGGGATGAGGCACAAAATCTCAGCCCTGCTGCTCAGGAGAGTGCAGCTGACCCTACTTTCGAAACGTTGGTTTAGAGGGTGGGGAACAAAACCCCTGTGTGCGTCCCTCCCATTCTCCAAAGAGACTGCTTTCAAGAAATCTCCCATGCATAAATGCTATGCAGCTTGGGGTGGTTATAGGGACAGGGAAAGCAGTATGACGTGGTGGGGGGCAGCACATGGGTTGGGGGGAGTTGGAGGTTAGGGAGGGGAGGGGAAAAGGGCAAAATTGGGGGAGGAGGTGGGCTCGAGAGGATATAACTTCCAACACTAAAGAAACAAAATACAATTGCACTAAACTGGACTTCTCCCAAATAGTACAAATTTACCTTGATCCAGTTTCAACATTCACCCCTGTGAACCCATTTCAATTTTTAATAATGTTCCCATGAAGTGCCTTGGCACATTTTACAATTTTATATTCACTATATAATGCAAGCCGTTGTTATAGGTGAGGCTGGTACAAGAGTGAAGATGAGCTGTCAAATTTCCTGTTTTCCCTTTGTGTTTTCTGCTGGTCTTCACTGCACCCCTGATGAAGTCTCGGTACCACTGTGGATGCAGAGTTAACCACTTTGGCATTATTGGATACTGTAGAATTCAGGGGAATCTCTTTAAAACTTACATCTTTAATCATGCTTTTGGTTGTCTGGTATATGTGGCTCTGTGAAGCTCCGTGTGATGTTGTAAAGATACTATATGAAGGTAATAAGTTGTTATTATGACTGTTTTAACATGGTGCTCAGCAATATCCTGAACTAGAGAAAATATAAAATCATTATCTCACAGAAGCATAATATTTTGCACTGTGAGACAAAGTAGTCTGAGAATACAACTTCGATATTGTGCCAGATTTTCAATTATTTCATTTCTTTTTAAAGAATATACATCCAGAGTTGAGGATGTCTTTATTTTGTTTGCTGTCTCAATAGGTGGTGGTGTGCCCTACATCAAGATGAAGAATTACTGAACATGTGATCACTAAGCCCCTCTTATTGGTTGTTACATCTTGCCATTTTGGAAGGGAAATAACTTTTTTTGGTCAATCTAGTGCTGATTCCCGGAGGAGTTCTACAAGCACCTTACAGCATTGGGGCTTCAACCAGGCAGGCTAATCGACCTTGGAATTCAATCATTGGGCTGAAGTTCTTATATTTCTACCGAAATATGACTCTATTCTTTTAAAACAGTCCTTAAAACCTACATTTTCGCAAAGCTTCTGGTAATCTATCCAAATATCTCCTCTGATTTGGTGTTCTGTTTTGTAATGCTCCTGAGGAGTTTATTTCAATGCTTTACTAGAAAGGCACAAGATAAAAGGCAAATTCTTGTTGCTGCAAGATCCCCACACCATCCTGTTCTCACTCGACACTCTCCCTCTTCCACACACACGTGCATGCACAGATACGCGCTTTACAGCTTGATTTATTTCTGGTAATTGCATTAACTTTCTTGGGCTTGAGAAGCTGAGACTATTTTTATCACATGTATCCCATCTCCACAAAAATAAGCAAATACCACAGAGACTGAACTTGAAACCCTTCTTTCATTCATTCACAGTGGGTCTAGAATCTTTTTGCTTGTGTAGCAGGCTATGTTCAAATTGCTGGCAGCAAGGCTAAAACAACGGTTATGTGCCCTCCAATGCCAGAATTAGGTCAGGGTTAGCCGGTAATAGGAAAATCACCCCATTGAAACCTTAGGCTGTTTGAAAACAAAACTGAGTAGCTACCCCTATCACCAGCATCATCCCAGACAAAGCTGTTTCTTCACTTAACCCCGCTCCATCCTGCAGGTTCTAATTTAAGGATACCTGCCAAAAATCAGCTTGTCCCTCTTTAAATATGTTGACTGTGCTCTGCTGATATTACATGGACATGACTGTCTTTTTAGCCAGAGGTCGACGCAGAAGAACTAATTGTGGCTTCGCCAAGCTGACAGGGAGTGGTGTCTGGGTCAGACAAGGCTCAAAAAATACTTCACTTCTTTTAACTTCCCTTACAGGACAAAGAGGAATAAGAGTGTGGATTCTGACCCCACAAGGAAAGTTCTCCTCCTATCTCTCCTCCCCTGCGTATTGAGAAGTGAAGAAACAGCTTCCCACTTTCTAACTAATGAGTGCTCTCCATGCCCACGGTCAGAAGTGTTTCCAGCCTGCCTGCCTGACTCTTGCCTCAGTTTAAATGGGGTCTTCTCACCTTCTCTCACACACAGGATCACAACTTTGTCTGCCCTACTGTTCATGTTCTAAGAATATATGCAGCTCCATCCTTCTCCTTTCAGAATTTTCAGTCCCCCCTCTGCAGTGGGTTGATTGGAAGGCAGGGGGAGAGCTGAGAAACCAGAATTTGCACTCTGAATCCAAATGGCAGATCACAATTCCAGCCAGAGACCAATGTGGAACACTTCTGCACGTCATTGATGGGATGCAAATGAAAGCCTGACAAAATTCCCACTCTGTCCAATCATCCTCAACACAGATGGAATTTCATGTTGGTCCACAAAACATCTGAACCAACACGGCGTGTCCATTTCAGGACTTGACTGGAAGAAAGTTTGGTTGCACAAGGGCCCTTTCATTTTGCATGGATCCTTACCGAAGTCTCCATCCACAAAGGCTCCTGCCAGCTGGGATGCCTGCTCCTTGAACTCAGTGAGGTTCTTGAGGTCTCCTCTCTCTCTTTCTCTCCCCTTCTCCTATTGTACCTCAGTATTTCCTGAGTAGAGAAGCTGGGCTTGAGAGCAACTGGGTTTCATGTATTTTTCTCATATTTTCAGTCTTCCAAATAACCCACCGGATTGTGTGCCATCTGACTGATGCACCACAGGCTGTCCACAAGGATTCTGGGGCAGAGCACTGAGCCCATGCAGATAGGAGGATAAGACTCACAAACCCATGTCATTAGCAGTGCTTGTCTAACCCTGTTCCTCACCCAGCCTTCTCCCCTCCCAGTCAACCTCTGAGCTCCCTGTGTGGAAGGGTCAGGGGCACACAGTGGCTTTCCACTCGCAAACTAGATGGACTGCAGTGGGGATATGAGGCATCACTCGATCACATTGAGTAGCTCTTTTATGCATATGCTGTACAGATAGTGCCCTTGTCACTGAAGCCCATGTCTCCTCTCTCATTTTGTGAGATGAATATTTGCAGTTTGATTTTTTTTTAAATTTGATTTGAGTTATTATTGTCACGTGTTAGTATAAGGTGGAAAGTATTGTTTCTTGTGCGCTATAAAGACAAAGCATACCGTAGAGAAGGAAAGGAGAATGTAATGTTACAATCATAGCTAGGATGTAGAGAATTGAGGGTTCATTTAGCCTGGTGGCATGAATGAGATCATTTATCCATTTCCTGTATTGTGGGGCAGTCCTCTGGCAGAGGCCTGTACACTGACCACGTTGGAGATTTCCTCCCACACGAGATTGGTCTGGCGGCTCAGTCTCCTCTTTCTATCCACGAAGTCATGGCCTCCACGCAGTGAGCCACACTTTGAGGGATGCATCACAGATTCTGGGAATATAATTCCCTTTGACTAGCCATCACCTCCTTCAATAGTGAGTAAGTTGATGTCTGGGCACCTTTTAAATATGGCACCTGGATATGACGATAGGTATGTGCCATCCTGCTCAGCCCACTACACAAAAACCAGGAAACTTCCAATCGCCTAATTAATTAGGTCAGCATCGCGTGATTTGGCATGAATTCCCACCAACCTCTGCAGAGGAAAACGTTCCTGGTTCCTGCTCCGCCATGGAACTTGATGCCAGAATGGAAAATTCTGTCCAGAGTGACAGCTTTCATATACAAGGGCATGGTGCATACAATATCTTTGGATATAAAAGGAGATTGGATCATGCTAAGCTGGCACAACCTGACCCGGGCATCAATGTTTCACACACCAGCTGCCTGCTCCTTTGTCCCCATCTTCCGCTGATAGCTGCACTGCTGTTGGCATCTTCTTGTCTCTGACATCTGCTCAGGACTATTGATTCGGCTGTGTGGTAAATCCCAGAGGAACAGACAAGGTAAACAAGGAATCATCTGATGGAATTCCCCTGTTGCAGGAGACCAGTGGTCTAATCCAGGGATTAATTTTGGCGTCTATTATTTCACATAAGAATCCTGTTATTAAAAAAAAATCCTACAGGTAATTTCTGTTCATTTTAAGGGGGAAAAAAATCCCCTTGATCCCACAGCAAGCAGTACTGCATTGCAACCTGTCAAACCCATCTCTCTGATTTAATTAGACTACATTCAGCCAGGTTGAAATTCAACAGGATTTTTACTACATCAAAAACAGTAACTTGGGCTTTGAAGCACATCATTCAGAATGTTCTAGAATGTGTGTAATGTCTCATAAGGTTGACCGGGTTTGTGTGGAATGAATTATAAATGCAAAAAGGAGATGGAAGTGTTTGCACGAATCTCACATCATAATCCCAACAACTTTACTCCAGAGAAAATGAGTAAGAGAAGATTTGTAATATTCCTATATTTCAAGTGAACCGGTAGACGAACTCTCCAGTTTTCAGTAAAGATTCATAACCATTTCTCCAACCTTCAAGTCAACCATAGATTTCCTCCCCTAAGTTTGAGGAAAGGACGAAGTCTATGAATTTTTAAAAATTGTGAGTATAGCAATTATTGCCATGTGCTTTCCTGCTTCATCCAAATATTGAACTACCCTCTCCTAAACCTCCCGTGCTCCATATCCTTCATCCTAAATACACATGCTTCTTCCTCCATGCACCCACTCAATATTGTCATCAGGGTTAATTACATTATCACAAAAGCACATGGTTCTTGCTTTTGGACAGTTACTGTTCAATCTGCTGTCATTCACACCATCTCTGAACACACCCTTTTATTTCTTTACCTGTCACATTACCATTCCCTTTGGTTCTGGCCCACCAACTTTCTTTGTCAATTAACGTCTCCGTTCTTAGACCTGATCGCAAACTTTCCCTTGTCTTCTTTATGCATCCTCTCCCATTTAATCTACTTAAAACCGATTTCATTTCTAACTTTTCCAAGTTCGGATGAAACACTGAAACATTAATTCTGTTTCTTTCTCCACAGATGCTACCAGAATTACTGAGTTATTTCCAGTGTTTTCTGTTTTGATAAAAACACCACACATTATAACTTGTTTGCTCCTTGGTTGAACAGACCCTCTTTCTGTTTTTTTTCTCTACAAAATAACCAAAAGGTTTCTTCAGCAACAAATAAAAAAACTTGATGTTATCTAATTCCTGATTACCTGAACCGACTCTTGCCAATTTTAACAGTGGCCAACATGAAGACTGAGAGCCTTTCCTGGCTTCCTCATTTTGTTTCTTAAAAAAAAACTGGACTGTGCCTTCTGTCACTTCTTTCGCCTACTTTATGTTCTCTCCTCCATCCCTTTTGCAGGTCTTGATTCATCAAATGTTGGCAAGGTTATGTGTTCCAGGAGGCTGACTGTTCAGTGCCCTGACATAGGGTTGGAGGCACGCGTTGCTCATTTGCTGAAAATGATCCTCAGTTGACTTTTCTGCCAGCCTGTGCAAGCAGTGAAACCCTTTCCATCTGAGCTCATGCTAATTAGCATGATCATTTTGATACCACCATAACGACTGTCAATTTGCTTTAATGCCGTCTTGAACAGAACTCTCCAATTAGGAGCAAACCTGTTCAGGGCTCCACTGTAATTACGGGCGAGCCATTTTGTATCCTGCGTGAACAAGCGGCATATGATGCATTTACAGACAATCTGTGTTCGATTGTTGTGCGACAGTTAAAAACACATTGGAAAAATAGAATGCTATTAAAATGATGAAATCAATAGCATCATATAATGTATCTGGGAGAATAAGAACTCGTTGGTTAAGAAAGAGACCTTGTACAGGAGTGATGGAGATTAGTGCCACACTGTTTTTGTATAGCTGCATTAATTTTGAAAGGAACATCGGTACCTACCCAGTAAAAATACATTTTTGATTGATCACCAACCAGTCATTTTACATTGAAAAAATGCATGTATTTACAAAAAAATCTTGCTTGTACTTTTTAAATAATAAAATGTATCAATTATGTCAGAGGTGGGTCAGCAGCTCTTCCTGCTGGGCTATTGCCTAATATAAATAATGGGATTGAGGTTTTGGAACATGTCCACTTCAGACCAGTGTCCTGATCTAAGGCCACATGATCTGGCTAGGCACACAGAGTACACAGCTACCGTTAGGCATATGTTATATAAATATGTACGTGTGTTATATATCGCATGAATTCATATATCATGCATTGTTCACAGGCTGCCTGAGATTTAGAGCACGATAATAATGCTGAGCTGCCAACCTCGAGTCTGCAATTACTCTAGAAATAAACAAGGTGCAGGCATTGGGTGAAGAATATGGCTGAGAATTCCATAAAGCAAACTCAGCAAGCGTAAACAAAGGTGTTCCAATTGCTGGCTGTAGTGGAGGGTTTTCACATCTTATCCTTCAGACGACATTCATTATTAGCAGATGGCATCTGATTGCTCGCCCCGCATTAACCTCAACACTCCCTAAAGCCAGGCATCACATTTAAATGGGCAGCATTAGCACTCTCTGTATTCTTGGACAGCTCAAGCGAAGAGATGGTTTCCAAAGGCAGAAACACATTCAGTGATACCTCTTTGGACACAGTAGAGGCCAGCTGCCATGTGCTCTACCACACTCTGGCTGCAGGGCTTCCAGCGAGGTGACAAATCTGGCTTTGGAAGCAGTCACAGTGGTGGTCAGTGAAAACGCCTTACAGAAGAAGTCAGCCACTCAGTGCAAGAAGAGGATAAACTACCTCCTCTGCTCCACCAAGGTAGAGCGATCATTTCATCCCTTTCAATTCACACATTCACAAACCCATCACACATTCCAGAATCTCACTTGCCAACACCTCAACAGACATCACCTCTAACTCTCACAAACCCTGATATCTCCATCTGGCTTTATCTCCTGTGGCATTTAAAAACTAATCCTGTCCAAAACTCTGCTCACTACCCACATGTACCAGGCATTTCTATTGTACATTGGATGTCGGCTGCACTCCTCAGATTGCAATGCAAGATTGGGGAGACCATCCACGCCTTTAGTCTGAGGTGATAGTTTTGGCAGCCCATGCACCAAGGTCCACAGTTGTAGGCTGGCGGCTGCCATGGAGATCTTGGTCCAGTACATCAATCCTGCACTGCTGCAGGAACTGCACTCCATTGCTTTAGCCATTGGTGGTATCCATCAATGTCAATGTGAAAGGGGTCAGGGCAGCTTGATCTCAGTCCAGCTGCCCCTTCTCCTCAAGGAGTCAGCACCCATAGGAAGACGACAGCAGCTCAACAATCCTGGAGCCATCTTCCCAGGCGACTCAATAGTTTCTGGTTAATCTAAATCCTGTCTATCTTTGTCCCCATCTTCTCCAGTTCCACAGGCCAAAGTCGGGAAACTTCCCACATCGGGACACCCAAAGTAGGACAGTGTCCTACAGGTCTTGGCCCTCCAGAGGACACCCACAAAAGTCATCCCAGGCAGCAGCGATATTTCATCAGTTGTTTCGCCCAAGTGTTAGTTTTCTGTTTTACCATTGCTATAATACTACATGATCTGCAACAACATCTATTTCATGGATTTCCTTGATGAGTCTTGCCAGGTTGAAGGCATGCAGTCACCAGCTCACTGCAGATCATGCAAATGCCCCTGCGTCTTGTAGGGGACTGCTGCAATTGGGATGTTGAATTGATGTGTAAAGAGGCTACATTTTGTGATGACTGACACTGGGGCATCTTACTCCAGGTAGCAGCAACTCAACATGGACAGGTACCCAAGGTGGGCTTCAAAGCATCAGGGCAATGTGAGTCTGCTATGCAAGGATGCACTGTTTCCAAAAGTTAATGAGTGAAATTTGAGGAGTATCAAGCCTGGTGTCATGTTGGCCCATGATGGAGGAGGGTTGTCCAAGAGGATCCTCAGTGCATCTCGTCAAACTCCTCCTGAAATCTGCTGGCAATGAGAACCACGTAAGCATGCCTGCTTCACCCAGCCATGCAATAGCCTATTCATCTGCATCATTGGTTTCCACAACCTCATCACCATCAGCCTCTTTTGAGGTCTTGCTCAGGGAAGAGGACATGCCTCTCTTCAATCTTGCCATCTACCAAGTTCTCATCCATTTGTAGTGCTAGATTGTGGAGCACTCAGCGAGCAACAGTGATGCGCCAGACCTACTGGGGAATGTCCTGGAACATGCTGCCACATCTGGCCAAGCATCTGAATCGCATTTTCAGTGTCTCCACGGTGTATTTCACTAATGTCCAGGTTGTGGCAAGAGTCTTGTTATTACCTTCTCTCAGCGTGAGTCTGAGGCTACTGCATGGATGTCACCATGATGGGTAACCCTTGTCCCCAAGAAGCCAATGCTACATCCTGTGTGGTCCCTCGAAGATATCAGGGACCTGAGACCTAGTCAGGCTGTATGAGTTATGGCCACTTGCTGGATATCCAATGCAAACCTGTGTGATGAGTACTACATGTTGCCAGGGATGGTATGCCGCATTTGTGGGAAACTGAAAATCTCAGCAAAGCCCAGTGCTGTTACACACTGGATTGTTTGGTTTCTGTCAAACTTTGCTGGATTCCGGGGAAGTGCCAGAAGATTGGAAAATGGCTAATGTTACGCCGCTGTTTAAAAAAGGTAGCAGGCAAAAGGCAGGTAATTATAGGCCGGTTTGTTTAACGTCTGTAATTGGAAAAATGCTAGAATCCATCATCAAAGAAGAAATAGCGAGGCACCTAGAGAAGAATTGTTTGATAGAGCAGACGCAGCACGGATTCGTTAAGGGGAAATCGTGTCTGACAAATTTATTGGAATTCTATGAGGATGTGACTAGTGCGGTAGACAGAGGGGAACCGGTAGATGTGGTGTTTCTCGATTTTCAAAAGGCGTTTGATAAGGTGCCGCACAAAAGGTTGCTTCAGAAGGTTAGGGGGCATGGAGTTGGGGGTAAGGTGTTAGCGTGGATAGAAGATTGGTTGTCTAATAGGAGGCAGAGAGTTGGTATCAATGGGTGCTATTCTGATAGGCAGTTGGTAACTAGTGGAGTGCCGCAGGGATCGGTGCTGGGGCCTCAACTATTTACCATTTATATAGATGATCTGGAGGAGGGGGCTGAGTGTAGGGTGTCGAAATTTGCTGATGACACAAAGATAAGTGGAAAAGCAAATTGTGCGGAGGGTGTGGAAAGTCTGCAGAGGGATCTAGATAGGCTGAGCGAATGGGTGAGGACCTGGCAGATGGAGTACAATGTTAGCAAGTGTGAGGTTATCCACTTTGGCAGGAATAATAGTAGGAGGGATTATTATTTAAAGGGCAAAAAGCTGCAGCATGCTACGGTGCAGAGGGACCTGGGGGTCCTTGTGCATGAGTCGCAAAAACCCAGTCTGGAGGTGATCAAGGTGAATGGGATGCTGGCCTTTATAGCGAGGGGGATTGAATATAAAAGCAGGGAGGTCTTGCTGCAACTGTACAGGGCACTGGTGAGGCCGCAGCTGGAGTACTGTGTGCAGTTTTGGTCGCCGCACTTGCACAAGGATATTTTGGCCTTGGAAGGAGTGCAGAGGAGGTTCACTAAGCTGATACCGGAGATGAGGGGGTTGGACTATGAAGAGAGGCTGAATAGACTGGGTCTGTACTCGTTGGAGTTTAGAAGGATGAGGGGGAATCTTATAGAGATGTGTAAGATAATGAAGGGGATGGATAGGGTAGAGGTAGAGAGATTCTTCCCACTCAGAAAGGACAGCAGGACTAGACGGCACAGCCTCAAGATAAGGGGGAGCAGTTTAGAACGGCGTTGAGGTGTAACTTCTTCACTCAAAGGGTGGTGAATCTCTGGAATTCTCTGCCCGTTGAAGTGGTGGAGGCTGCCTCGCTAAATATATTTAAGACGCAGGTAGATAGGTTTTTGATAGGCAAGGGGATTAAGGGTTATGGGGAGAGGGCAGGAAAGTGGAACTGAGCCACGACAGATCAGCCATGATCTTATTGAATGGTGGGGCAGGCTCGAAGGGCTAGATGGCCTACTCCTGCTCCTATTTCTTATGTTCTTATGTCAACATTGACAAAATTGTGGGTCTTTGCAAAAATGGCATCTGTGATTTCCTGGATGCAATTCTGGGTGGACACTTGGGTGATCCTATGGAGCTCATCTGGGAGCCTTGGAAAGAGTCACTGCAATAGAAGCTGAGTGTGGTGGTTACTTTCACAGCCACCGTGGTGTCAAATCCTGCAAAATGATAAATGTGAGACCAGATCCTTTGACATGCGGGAATTCTGCAACAATAGTTCTCGCAGATAACAACATCTGTACATCCTAGGTCTAGTGAAATTCTTGCTCCTGCTTGGTCTTGAGGATTTCATTCCTTCCTTTGGTAAGCCAGGCACCTCTATTGCTTTCTTCTTTCCTGACTATATACAATAGCACAGGCAGTGATGACACCAGGCTCCATCTTCCTGATGGTCTCTTCACTGCAGTTTCAATGAGAAACATACAAGAGTCAACACTTATTTCCAAAAGTATTTCTATCAAGGAATAGTATGTGATTGTGAGCGCAAGGCCTTTTTATGCATACTGGAGAGTACTGACCCTGAAATGATGCCCATTGCGGGATGCACACAAACGTTCAGCACAACCTCCCTCCCCTGCTCAGCCCACATAACCAACTAATCACAGCTTTGATCAGGCAATTAGATGTTTCTGCTTTCCACCCAGGAGCAGAGATCATTATTACCTGTACCCTAGGACTGCTTGGAGTAAACATGAGGGCGAATGAGATTAAATTCTGGGGTCTGGTGACTTCTCCTCTATGACTGCTGCATTGCCAGATTTTCAAGGTGGGGTCTCAAGCTTGCACAGTCATCCAGTAGTGCTGCAGTTCCATTATACACTGGTGAATCTGCTGGCTGCGAATGTAGTGTTAAAATGAGGGGACCAACCATTGCCACTTTGAGGGATTGGTGTCGCATAAGTGAACATTATTGCGCCACTTTCCTGACTTCCTGCATGTCAATTGAACAGCTATTAACCTGCCTCAGCTCTACCTATGTCCTCATACCAGTTGGGAGGCCTTTTAGTACACAAACTTTTAAGATCAGAAGTCAAGCAGGTGCAACTCAGTGACAAAATGATGTTTTACAAAGCAGAGGCAAAACTACACATGGAATACATATGTGAGACTTTCAACATACACATGGTTGGTAAGTAAATACTTATAGTGCGATGATCCCTCTACGCTGCCCCCTCAAAATCGCCCATGTCTCGTTGAGCAAAGCTCCAGCTCCACTGCCCATCAAACATTCCCAAGTCTTCTCAGATATACAGTCGAGCTTCCTACCAGCTACAGAGATAAGCTTCGTTCACACGGGCCTATGGTTCGCAAGATTTACCAGATCGTGTTGAGTAAAGCTCCTGCTTCACTGCTGAATCAAACTTTCCCAGATCACGGCAGTTATAAAATAAATGCTTTCTACACTGTTCTGGCAATATTAACAGGTCATGTCAGACAAAGTGTCATATTCCTTCCAGATTGCCCCATTAAACATTCCCAGGTCATGTAGATATAAAGTGAAGTTCCTTCTACACTACTCCATGAAACATTCCAAATTCATATCACACACAGTCTGATGTTCCCTCCACATTGCCCCATCAAACATTTCAGAGTGAAACTTCCTCTATAGTGCTCCATTCAAATTCCCATGTCAAGTCAGATACAGAATTCAGCTTCTTCTAAACTGTCCCATCAAACATTTCCAGGTCATGTCAGATATTGTGCGAACCTATCTCTACGCTGCCCCATCAAATGTTCCCAGGTCATGTTCAGGGGGGACAGGCTGTTAACTCACTCAGTCTTCCAGTACAGCATGTATGAATGGAAAATTCACTTTGCTGCGATATAGAAGGTGTATCGAACAGAGAGAATCTATACTGCTGAGCCATAGAGTAGACTTCTTCGCATAAAATATCAAGTGCAAGGCAATGTAAACTGTAAATAATATACAATACTTTGTATTATAAATATGAAGGATAATAGTCCAATGTATCAATTTATCTTGTGTATCATATGTATCTTTCTAACATAATTTCAGAGATTAACACAAAACAGGTAGGCTCAGCAAATGGATGCCAGTCTTGAAATACATTCTTCACAACTGTCTTTCATTCTTCGTGCAATAGCATTTAAACACACATCTGTCTGTCCCCACCGGAACCCCTGGCTGCTCCCACCTGACAGCAAAGAGACACCATTATTATTTCATCTCCTATTTTCTAGTTGCTTGGCGGTTATGCATTGCATTCAGAAAGTACCAGTATAATCCAGCTTTTCAGAGCCTGAGTGAGAGAATATGACTGCCAGGAGCATTTAGGATAAAATGTTGAGCTTCCTTTATCAGTCTAATCCACATTCTGAGCTGAGATTTCAAGGCAAATACTGATTCTAAGAGAAACAGATTGCATTGCTTTCATATTCCCCTTGACTCTGAGGTTCCAGAGGTGGGAAGCTGCCCAGCAGAATGTCACCAAAGAGAACATGCTGTCATAGAATCCTCGAATATTGCAGAAGGAAGCCACTTGGTCAATTAAATTTACAGGGGCTCTTCTGAAGAGCAATATGTCTCCAATTTATTTCTCCTTCAAGTATTTAGATAATTTCCTTTTAAAGCTATTAGACTGATCAGGCAATTCATTCCAATCTTTATCACGTGTAGCATGAAGAAGATTTGCCTCATGTCACCTTTGGTTCTTTTGCCTTGAATCTGTGTCCTTTGGTTAACTCTTCAGCTATTTTAAATAACTGATTTTAACTGTGCGGGTTAGGTTGATTGGCCATGCTAAATTAACCCTGGTGTCAGGAACATTAACAGCGTAAAATATGAGGTGTTACGGGAATAGAGCCTGGGTGGGATTGCGGTCAGTGCAGACTTGATGGGCCAAAAGGCCTCCTTCTACACTGTAGGGACTCGATGAGGCATCTTGTGGTCTAAATGACTTATTACCACACCAGTGGCACAATGAACTAAGGGGTCAATTTTATTCTCTATAAACATTTGAAAGAAAATTAAAAAGCATAAATTAGAACAATTTACAAGTGCCCTACCGATTTACTAATGCTTTCCTGCTAACATTACTGCTGCTGCCAACCTTGAGTAATCTGCACCCACTTCAATAAGGCTGCTATCTTGAACCAGATGTTATGGTAGAAATTCCAAATAGTAAATGTGAAGCTTAATGGCTTAATATCGTGGCTTTCTATAAAGCTATTGTCATTGTTTCGGTTACAAGTGGTGTGCCTCAGGGATCTGTGTTGGGGCCACTGCTGTTTGTGATTTTTATTAATGATCTGGATGAGGGTATAGTTGGGTGGATCAGTAAATTTGCTGATGACACCAAAGTCGGAGGTGTGGTAGATAGTGAGGAAGGGTGTCATAGTTTGCAGGAAGACTTAGACAGGTTGCAGAGCTGGGCCGAGAGGTGGCGGATGGAGTTTAATGCAGAGAAATGTGAGGTAATTCACTTTGGTAGGAATAACAGAGGTGTTGAGTATAGGGCTAACGTGAAGACTTTGAATAGTGTGGCGGAGCTGAGGGATCTAGGTGTATGTGTACATAGATCCCTGAAAGTTGGGAATCAAGTAGATAAGGTTGTTAAGAAGGCATACAGTGTCTTGGCGTTTATTGGTAGGGGGATTGAATTTAGGAGTCGCAGCGTTATGTTGCAACTGTACACAACTCTGGTGCGGCCACACTTGGAGTATTGTGTGCAGTTCTGGTCCCCACATTACAGGAAGGATGTGGAGGCTTTGGAGAGGGTGCAGAGGAGGTTTACCAGGATGTTGCCTGGTATGGAGGGGAGATCCTATGAGGAGAGGCTGAGGGATTTGGGGTTGTTTTCGCTGGAAAGAAGGCAGCTAAGAGGGGATCTTATTGAAACATATAAGATGATTAGAGGTTTAGATAGGGTGGATAGTGATAGCCTTTTTCCTCTGATGGAAAAATCTAGCACGAGGGGGCATGGCTTTAAACTAAGGGGGGGTTGTTATAGGACAGATGTCAGGGGTAGGTTCTTTACCCAGAGGGTGGTGAGGGATTGGAATGCCCTGCCCGCTGCAGTTGTAAATGCGCCTAGTTTGGGGGCGTTTAAAAGGTCTGTGGACAGGTTTATGGACGAAAAGGGATTGGTTTAGGTTAGTGGGTCATTGTTGTTGTTTTTTTTTAACTGGTCGGCGCAACATCGTGGGCCGAAGGGCCTGTTCTGCGCTGTAATGTTCTATGTTCTATGTTCTATTGTTTGGATTGTTGAACCACTGTCATTCAACAGATGGGGAGGTAATACTCTCCAGCAACCAGTGCAAAATCACTGTTCAATTACCATTACCCCTAAACTACTATGAACAGTTTTCCTAGCCACATTAACCCTTGCACCATAAGACTCCCGGTCAGCAGACAGCCCAGTTTTCTCGTATCCCCAGGAAAAAAAAAATGAACGTTATGCAAGGCATGTTTTTCAGAACTGAGTATATCAGACTTTGAATGAAGAAGTAATGTTTGCTGTTTGTTCTGTGTCATGATCATACAAACAGAGTTTCCAGGCCTAGCAGTTGACTTCCACTGAGATAGCTGATGTTACCAGTGCAACCAGTGACTCTGGGAGTTTGCTTTCCCAGCCTGGGGATATAAGAACACGAGGACACACCCTCAGGATAAGGGAATGATCATTGAGGACTGAAATGAGGAGAAATTTCTCCATACAAAGAGTTGTAAATATTTAAGACTGAGATAGATGGATTTTGTTCTTTCAGAGTATCAGGTGTTTGGGAATTGAATGGGCAAGTGAAGTTGAAGCCAAAGATCAGCTCTGATCGTACGGAATGGCAGAGGAGGCTTAGAACATAGAACACTACAGCACAAACAGGCCCTTCGGCCCACAAGTTGCACTGATATATCCATACCTACCAGGCCTATCTACAACTCCTGATCCCATTAAATCCCATGTACTCATCCAGAAGTCTCTTCAAAGACCCCAGCGAGTTCGCCTCCACCACCACCAACGGCAGAAAATTCCACTCACTCACCACCCTCTGTGAGAAAAACTTACCCCTGACATCTCCTCTATACCTACTCCCCATCACCTCAAACCTGTGTCCTCTCATAGCGACCATTTCAGCCCTGGGAAATAGCCTCCAAGAATCCACCCTATTCATACCTCTCAACATTTTATAAACCTCCTCCATCCCACTGGATCTGCCAAAATGGACCACTACACATTTATCCGCATTGAAGTCCATCTGCCACTTGTCCGCCCAGTCTTGCATCCTATTGTCTCGCTGCAACTTCTGACATCCCTCCAGACTATCTACAACACCATCAACCTTCGTGTTGTCGGCAAACTTACGAACCCATCCCTCCACTTCCTCATCCAGGTCATTTCTGAAAATGACAAACAGCAAAGGTCCTAGAACAGATCCCTGGGGTACTCCATGGTTGACCGACCTCCATGCAGAAAAAGACCCATCCACAACCACTCTCTGCCTTCTGCAGGCAAGCCAGTTCTGGATCCACAAGGCAACAGCCCCTTGGATCCCATGCCCTCTCACCTTTTAGTCCACGTAAACCACATCCACCACTCTTCCTTCGTCAATGTGTTCAGTCACATTTTCAAAGAACTCCACTAGGCTCATAAGGCACGACCCGCCCTTGACAAAGCCATGCTGACTATTTCTGATCATACTAAACTTCTCTAAATGCTCATAAATCCTGTCTCTCAGGATCCTCTCCATCAACTTACCAACCACTGAGGTCAGACTCACCGGTCAGTAATTTCCCGGGCTGTCCCTGTTCCCTTTCTTGAAAACAGGAACCACGTCCGCAATCCTCCGGAACCTCTCCCGTCTCCATTGATGACGCAAAGATCATCGCCAGGGGCTCTTCAATCACTTGCCTCACCTCCCACAGTAACCTGAGGTACATCCCATCTGGTCCCGGCGACTGATCTATCTTGATAGAATTTAAAAGTTCCAACACATCCTCTTTCTTAATATCCACATCTCAATCTTTTCAGTCTGCCGCAAACCTGCAGTACAACCTCCCAGATCATTTTCCACCATGAATACCGAGGTAAAGTATTCATTCAGCACCCCTGCCATTTCTTCCGGTTCCACACAGATTTTTCCCTCCTCACCTTTTATAGGTCCAATCCCTTCACTTCTCATCCTTTTACTCTTCACATATTTGTAGATTGCCTTGGGGTTCTCCTTAATCTTACCTGTCAGGGCCCTCTCATGACCCCTTCTGGCTCTCCTAATTTCCTTTTTAAGCTCCTTCCTACAACCCATATACTCCTCTAGATCCTTAGCATCTCCTAGCTCTCTGAACTTTTTATACACCTTTCCTTTCTTCCTGACCAGGTTCACCACAATCTTCGTGGACCACAGTTCCCGTGACCTACCAAAACCTCCTTGTCTCATCGGAACGTTGTCGTGCAGACAGCTCCAGACAAACATTCCTTGAAAATCTGCCACCTTCCTTCAGTACTTTTCCCCAAGAACATCTCCTTCCAGTTTACTCGCCTAATTTTCTGCCTGATGTCTTCATATTTCCCCTTACTCCAGGCTTGATGGGCTACATGATCTACTCCTGCTCCTTTTCTTTTGTTCTGATGTTCAGCCAAATGGACGTGAGGTGTGGGCTCAGTGACCCTCAGAAATAATGGAAAATACAATCCAGGGTCCCCACTCATGATGCTGCCCAGCAATCAATATTTGTAAAGTGTGCGGTGTGCACATGAGATCTGGGACCCTTTGGTTTCCATGGCTCAATATCCCAGCAGGCATGCAGTTAACATTGTAGCAGCTCCCAGTCCATACTGTGTACAGAGGAATTTCTTGATAAGAAAAGAGCAAAGTTTGTTGAATTTGCCATCTACGTCCCTCCCACCGCCCCAGCAATCATGATTCAAGGCAATGGAGTCATTGGTAAATTGTGGTAATCAGCCATTGTAACTGTATTTGCTCTTCTTTCTGACACATTTCTGTCTTATTTTACACAATAAGATTATGTTTAGTTCCACGGGCTATAGCCTGCCCAAGTCTTACCAATTAGGAATAGGCAGGATATTCACCATTGCAGTGCCCAATCATGGTCTTAGATAACAATCATCCACATTCTTCTCCATCAAAGGTCTTTAGCTGTATTTTCCTTTTTCTGACCCACAGCCATGTGGTCGTGTCACCTCTGGTTTCATGCTCCACAAGATATCTGACAACAGATTCGAGGCTGAACCCAGATGTTGGCTTGTCCTCCTTATCTGCGTAACCTCCCTCAGCTGCTGAGATCTGATTCTTCACACCCACCATTTTAACCACTCCACCATTGGTGACAATGCTTTCAGAAGCCAAGGCCCTAAGCGCCAGAATTCCGTTCTCAAAACTCTCTGCCTCTCCAGCTCTCGATATTAATATGGTCCAAACCTACCTCTTTGATCAAACTATTGGTTATTAGGTCTAGCATCTCCTTGTGCGGCTCAGTGTCAAATTTTGTTTGACAGCACTCCTGTGAACTGCCTTTGTTAAAAGGGCAAGATAAATGCAAGTTTTTGGTGTTTTGTAAATAGCTCAGTTCCAAAATGTACTGACTCCAGTTTCCAAAGGATACGGACAGTGCAACATCATTGCACAAATAAACAACAGTGCCAATAGGTTCAATTTCACATCCTGTTATCCTATTACATATTTGGGGTCATGAATTCAGCCACAATGTTTGAAGGGTGTGCTGTTTTAATAACATTGCAGTCTTGTATATTGTTGCAATAAACTGTCAGTCTTCAATGGCTAATAAAATATTTATTTTGTTGTAATACTTCAGCCCTTCATTGTCAATAAAACAGTGAAAGCACTCCAGGGATAAGGGCAATATTGGAGGAAATATTGACAGAAGAGATGATTACACCACTTTGTTACCTCGACTGCCAAATGATAACTTGCCTGTTAGATTTCTTGTTATAACTGACAAGAAACTTTGTAAAAAGAAACTTATTGTTTGGTTTAAAAGAGGTGCTGAAAGATACATTAAGGTGGAAGTCTTCCTGATAAATCATCCAAAATACCAATTCTACCATCACAGCCCTTTTTTTGTTGAAGCATTCGCCCAAATAGTCTTGATTTAGAATGTTGGCCAGACTGGGTGAGGATAGCAGATTTCCTTCTCTCAAGAACATTGGTTAACCAGTTGTTTTTTCTTACAATCCAGGAATTTATTGGGTACTAATACTGATACTTGGTCTTTATTCCAGATTTTTTAAAAAATTAATTGAGTTTAAATTCCCCAGCTGCAATGGTGGGATTTGAATTCAAATCATTGGATCATTAGTCCAGACCTCTGGATTATTAATCATGTAAAAAACAATGATGCTACTAACCTTCAGTTCTCAAGCCCTGGATTAGAGGTTGAATATTACCTCTGGGAAAAGGTTAGTATGTTGTTGTGAAGAATCCTGAGTCAACAGATAAGGTCTGAATTTCAGGATACCATCAATGTTGGAAACATTGGAAAATATCCATCAGTGTCACAGCTTTTAAAGTTTGCCTGTAATTCAGCAATAAAATTGCACTTTCCCCAGAATGCTTAATTTACCATGGTAGCTATCTTGTTGGTTACAGTTATCCTGGCAAAGGAAAAAACTTTGTCAGGGCTTTTTCCAATCCTATCAAGTGGTTCCCACTGGAAACACAGATAGCATGAATCGGGCTCACTATGCTACTCAGATGTTCAAATAACCTAGGAATACTACTGAGCTCCAATGTGAAGAATGATCAGTTGCACATGTTTCAACAAGTGATAACTACAGAACTATATTCCAGCATGATCCAGTGACTTCAAAGGCTGGAGAGAAAATTGACAAAAAAAGTGAGGGAAGACAACATTGATCAGCCCATCTGCTGTTGAAGCCCTATCCCATGCCTTTGTTACCTTCAGACTTGACCTTTCCAATGCTTTGTTTGCCAACTTCCCACCTTCCTTCAACAGAAACTCAAGCTCATCCAAATATGCTATTTATCCTCTAGTTGGCACACCCCACATTGACTCACTTGACCTTGTTTGAACAATGCCTCAACTGTAAAATTTTTACTCTTTTTTCTAATCCTTCCAGGGCGGCATGGTGGCACAGAGGTTAGCACTGCTGCCTCACAGCACCAGAGTCCCAGGTTCAATTCCAGCCATGGCTGACAGTCCGTGTGTCTGCGTGGATTTTCTCTGGGCACTCCAGTTTCTTCCTGCAGTCCAATGATGTGTAGATTAAGTGGATTAGCCATGTTAAATTGCCCTTTAGTGTCCAAAGATGTGTCAGTTAAATGGATTAGTTATGGTAAATGCACAAGGTTGCAGGGAAAGGATGAGGAGTGAGCCTAGATAAGAAACTGAGAGCTGGTGCAGACTTGATGAGCTAAATGGCCTCCTTCTGCACTGTTGGGGTTCTACAGCCTCACCCCTCCCCAACTCTGCTATTTTCCCAGCCTCAGAACTTAACAACATTTCTGTGCTGCTGCAATTCTGACCCCCTGCACATTCCTGATTTTTATCACTGAACGTCTTACCTTCAGCTTTCTCTATCTGAAGCTCTGAAATTCCCTCCTGAAACATGTTCACCTCTCTGACTCTCTTTCCTTATTTCTGTGGTCAAGCTTTTGGCCCTTTTCCTGAATATCTCTCAATGTGACTTGGTAAGAAAGATTTGACTGAGAACAATCCTGAAAATCACTTTGGATGTTTTACTACATTAAAGCTGCTATACAAATCCAAGTTGTGATTAGCTGCTAAGCTGGTGATGCTTGGCCATGTCTACAGCCTTTTCACAGCAGGTGTCTGCTAGAGAGAAAATGTTGATGATCCTCCACTGACTGCCAAGCGGCCTCCTCCAGTAACAACTGGGCTCCAGCAGGTGGATAGCGATGCCAGGTTGACCTCATTTCTGGAAAGATCACTTCCAGACAAGGAAGCATCGGGTAGCTGACCTGACACACTGGGCGGGATTTTCCAGCTGCGCTCATCCCAAGACTGGAAAATCCCGCCTGAGGTCAACCGACCTTTACATGGTCCATGACCTGCCCACTCTTTGGGAAAATTTTGCTCCCAGTCCCACTTCCGGCCCTCCCTTCACAAGGCCAATAAGATTATGTCTGTCGAGTCAGAATTGAAGATGCGTGTTACACCTGAATTTCAAAAGTGATACACATTTTGGGGATGTAGGGCAGCTGTGTCTAAGCCATGAGAGGAAATTTCAGAGGTACAATCTTCAGAAGTAGCAAAGGAAAAGAGACAGCTGCCTAAGAACACTCCAGCCTATACATTAGCTTGTGTGTATAGACTTGAGCCGATATTATGCTGTAACACACTGTAGTCTGTGAATTACCCTGCATCATACTCCATTCTGAAAGTAACACACTTCTGCCTGCTTATTATCCTGAGGATAATATCCTCCATTTTGCAAATCATCCTGAGTGTAATACGCTCCACCCTATGTATTATCCTTAGTGTAACAGTCTCCAGTTTGCGTATTAAGATGAGTCAATATGTTCTAGCCTGCATATTATCCTTCATAAATCAACAAACGCAACAACATGTAATTGAATTAAACAGAAGACCTGAGTACACTCATACCAATTCCCAGGAATATTGGTTGTAACCTCTGGACTGACTTACACAGACAATCAATACAGAGGCAGATTTATATTATGAAATGGCAAAATAGATTTTTAAGGTCAGTGGTAGCACTTGCTCTGCTAACCCAATCAGGTTCGAAACATGGAAAATAAAACAACCTGCCTCTCAGTAGGTGACATTCTGCCTGTAAGTAGTGTATTTTTCTGAAAATGTGCAAGGCCTCAATTCCAGTCAATAGCAAGTGGATTGATTTTTACACAGGTTCCAAAATTGCCTAATTGATGGAAGGCTCCTTGTTGCTGCAGCCAGTCAGCTTTATGGCTTTATGGAGATCATGAATTAAATATGGTGAGTTCTCCGCTGGGGGTGCTTGTCTGAGAAAGAAGGATTGGACAATATTTCCCTTAAAGACTTCATACAGTGTAATGAGTGCAGGAGAGTCAGAATAAAACTAAAATTCATCCATCACTCTTTATTAAGTGTGAGAAGCACAGAATCAAGTTGTATGGAACCCCGTTCCTTCTGTTAAATTGGATGAGACGTGACAGGGTAGTGACATGAATATTACAATCAAATTGTTGTTCTCTATTGCCATTTATTTTTACCTTGCATGGTCTAAAATAGGATTCATGTCCTTTATAAATGCTGTTCTTGATTTCCTCCTCTTCCTGCAATGGTGTTGATTCTTTGCTGATTAACGGCTGCCCTTCAGTTATCCATCTGAGTGACCATTTGTAAGTTTAGACATTGAATGTCAGTTATTTGGCCAAGCATTGCATCTCAATAGTCAAGCCATGTCTTCTTCTCACCAGACATGCATAGGTACACTCTCCAGCAGAGGTTTCTGGGAACCAGTACCATGTGGGAATGGGCTGTTTTTTTTTGCTTCCATGGAACGGGAGCTGAAATCGTTTGTGGCACCTCGACTCATGCTTCATTGACACTGGATTTATTTAACAAATAAACTTTGAGGGGCATCCATTTGTCAAAGCCAATAAATTGTTGCATCAATAAGGGTTGATCAGAAGATTTCCAAGGTTCTGGAATTTCTTAATTCTGTTCAACCACTCGAATTTAAGTCTTCCAATGCAGCCAAATAGAATCATTGGATTGTACAGCTGAGAAGGAGGCTATTCATCCCATGAGCCAGCAGCTGATGTTTCAAGAAGCAATCTAATCTTTTCCTCTATCCCTGCAAATTATTTTTCCTTCAAATATTTTCAAATTTCTTTTTGATGGTCAATTTTGAATGTATATCCAATCAGAATGTATATTCCAAATCCTAACAACATGTAAAAATATATTCCTCATATTGTCTCTGGTTCTTTTGCAATCACTTTAAATCTGTTCCATCTGGATATTAACCATTGAAAGCAACTTCCCTTTACTTACACAAATTAAACCCCCCAAATATCACTACCAAATTGCACTTTCGTGTGCTCAGTCTAAGATTAACCTCAGCTTCTCCAGTCCATTCACCTCATTGTAATTGAAGGAAATAGTACAAATAAATGCCAATATTTTGCCTACCTTCCCTTCACCCCATGACTTGAGATTGACTTTTGTTGAGAACAATTTTAGTACAAATTATATTGTGCTTCATGTACAATAGCATTAGTGGAGAGTGTGCTTCATGTTGGAATGGTTGGATCACATTGGGGCCAAAAGTCGATACCTCCCAAAAATGGCTACAAAGATCCTAATGTGCAATTAAACCACTGCCATTGATGGAAACATAGGCAGATGGCCAACTCAGGAGGCTCATCATATCAGGAAGTGAATCTGACTTGGCAAACAGTGAAGAATTGTACAACACAGGCAGGCTTGGTCTTCAAGGCCTTAGGAAAGGAAGTAGGAAAGTGTACCAAAACGGCATTATTAGACATGCTTAGATAGTAGTGGGAACAGAACAGTATGGAGATCAGTGCCAGGAGACCAGCCTCAAGGGAGCGGATAAAGTGCTGCATGACATTCGATTCCTACACGCAAGTAGTCAATGCCAGTAAATGCAACTTCCAAAGTCATAGAAAGGGCGCAGAGGAGATTTACAAGGATGTTGCCTGGATTGGGAGGCATGCCTTATGAGGATAGGTTGAGGGAGCTCAGCCTTTTCTCCTTGGAGAGATGAAGGATGAGAGGTGACCTGATAGAGGTGTATAAGATGTTGAGAGGTACAGATCGGGTGGATTCTCAGAGGCTTTTTCCCAGGACTGAAATGGTTGCCACAAGAGGACACAGGTTTAAGGTGCTGGGGAGTAGGTACAGAGCAGATGTCAGGGGTAAGTTTTTCACTCAGAGGGTGGTGGGTGCGTGGAATGGGCTGCTGGCAACAGTGGTGGAGGTGGATTCGATACGTCTTTACTCATTTCTCATTTGCTGTAATTAACCGTAACTGCCAAATTTTCCGATGAATCAACAGAATACCCAGCAATACTTTGCTTTCCTCGTGTTCTCATTTGTGCACAAGTTATTAAAGCTTGGAATTTGAGTACTCTGCGTCTATGTGCTGTTTGTACCCAAGTCGACTACAGTTTAAGTGTTGTCTGGATCCAAATCACCACAACTTCAGATAGATGCTGTGAAGAACTTTTTTTATGAAGAATGGCCAACAGTGGGAGTATTTTTCTGCATGTCAGCTGTAGCTCCATTGGTCCATCTCAAATTCATAAAGTTCTGGTTTCAAGTCCCAGTCCAGGATTTGAGCATAAAAAAGAGGACGGAAGATCCAGTGCAGAATTGAGAGTCAGGGGTCCTGTCAGTTGAGACCTTCAGTCGAGGATCCACTACCCTCTCAGGTGCATTGCGGTTTCTAGGAGATTATTATGTACAAATTGGCTTCCGGGTTTCCTGCATTACAATAAGAACTAAATTTCAAAATTATTTCATCGGCTGTCAAGTGGTTTGCGTTCTCGAGTCGCTGTGAAAAGCACAGGATAAAAATAAGTTTAATTTTCTTTCTTTCCATTTGTCAGAGGAGGTAAAAATCTCTCATTCACAATCTCCAGTTAGATGGTCTAATGGAGGGAATGGAAATTCTGTTGCGTCTGGTTGATGAAGTAAAATAGTCTGAATGGACATTACTGTTTGTAAGGCAATCCGTGTAAAGTAGAAATGTGTTTCACTAGTGCATTCATCGTCATCAGCTGTACCTTGATTCAAGAATGATGTCGACTCAAGGTCATGAGATTTTGCCATACAGGTCCTCATGTGACTGATCAGGCTAATTCTCAACCGACAGCTTTTTGGGCACACAATGCATAATATCCCACTAGGTCGTGGAATTCTGAATGCAGGATTTATTTCCTTCATTCCATTGCTCTGTCTCCTCACTGAGACTTGTAACTGTAGCTTGATGGGCAAACTGTTGTCATTTTGAACGATTAGCATTAAGGTCGATGCTATTGAACTTCAAGGAGAGCATCAGTGTTTCTTCAAATAATTCTTTTTGTCCTCCCCTCGAAAGCCAACTAATTCAGAGTTGAGAAAACAAGACCTAACAGCATGACCCTTTTCGGCCAGCCAGATACAGGGTCAAATCTATCAAAGTTAGTTTTGCAAGAATTTTCCTTGAACGCTTATGGATTTGGCTTTAAGAAAGATGCTGGTGTTTGTTCAATGACCCTCCCATTGAATCTAGAGGATGCGGTGATGGCATTATTGATGCAATTTCTCCAGTTCTGTTACATGTCACTAATACAAAGTCCAGGTCTCACTGCAATATAAGAGTGCAGGGACAAAACTACTCTCTACACTAGGACTTTTGTGAACTTGCAGAGATCTTTGTTGTTGCTGTTGTCTTTTGTAGATGACTAAGCTGGCAAAACTAATCTGGTGTTGGATCTCCTCATCAATGGTGGCCATTTGAGAGAGGTAGTTGTCAAAGTATGACATGTGCTCAATATATTTTAGAGTGTCTCCCTCAAATATATGAGAGGTGGAATATATGGATGACTCGGTTGGATTGACATACGAGCCTTGTTTTGCAAATTGGTCTGTCAACAAAGACCATGGACAAGATTTTCCACACAACCTGCCAGGTATTTCACAGCGGATGAGGCGGACTGCCATTGGCCGGCAGCAGGATATTCTGGTTCAGTCCATTGTCAACAGGGTTTCCTGTTGAATGCACCCCTCGCCAACGGGAACCCCATGTTGGGGTTGTGCCTTCTGTGGGATCGGAAGATTCTGCCAGTGTGATCAGAAGATTCCAGACCATGTCAGCTGTTCCTCTGCATTGAGACACTCTTCTGAGGTCAGGGCTGAGGCATGTTGTTGGAATGATGTTAAGGGAGCATCTAATTTGTGCTGTACTGAAGGGAAGGGACATTAATGGGAGTCATGTACTGACTGAGAGCGTTTAATAAACTGGAGAAAAATTTGCTCTACATTCAGCCCTTACCTCACCTTGGATTGCTTAAAAATAGCAATATGAAGCAATCTCCAACATTTTTGGACTTGATGAGTCTGAATTTTGCAATAAAAACTTGTCAATGGGTGTAAACACAATGAAAAAGGGAAATTTCGTCCACTTCACAGATCAGGAAGTGTTGACTCCAATATTTTAAATGATCAGCACTGGATAAATTTGGGATGCTTAGAATTATCTGAGAGGAATATGGCAATTCAAAGCAAACAGGAAAGCAGGAACAACACCAAGAAAGGAAAAATGAAGTATAAGTATGAGACAGAAGAAGAAAGAATAAAGGACTTGGGCCTGAAGTTTTGGAGGAACAATTTCCACAAGTTACTGGTATGAAATATTTGTAATAGCAGCAACAATTCCATACTTCTGACACAATGATTGTGGTCAACAGTTTCTGCTTTCACAAAACTCAATGAAAGTTTAAAGCCCTCAAAGCCTGCAAATCAGACAATTTTGTTCTCCAAGCACAAATCCCACTTCCCTGCAGCATCCTGGAAACCAGCACGAGTTTTTGATTCCACTTTTTTTTCCAACAGTCACTTATCAGTTTACAGAGCTGGGTAAAGATCCTGTCAGCTCCCTCACAAATAAATAAGAGGCTGCTTATTAATTATGCAGGATTAGTCTAATTATAATTCTGCAAAATTAATTTGCAACAGAAGGCGTGCAGAAACATTCTGGGAAATTTGCATGTTAAATGGAGGGATTGGAGCATAATATATGATAATATATGCACATTTTTTTACTTTAATTCAAAATTTGCAGCTGCATATGGTATCTGAGCAGGTGAAAAGTCAGTTTATGTTAAATGAAGCTGACAAATATTCGATGAGGCACTGTCAGTGGGAATGTATTGATCAAGGATCATTTTTCCTCCCATTGATTAATCCAGACTCAAAACAACTCTGTGTGTCATGTAAATGTGAAGATTGATAGAATACACAATGATGACTAACTAAACTCGAACGAGATAATCAGAATGTATGAGCTTCAAAGATTCCCTGTATGTTTCTTCCTTCTTCTTCTGAAGATATGAACTTAGGGAGGCTTAGGATATATGGGTGGTAGCTGCACATGAACCACTATCTCACCAAATTGGCCATTCTACAATATGTGATTCCAGACACTGAACATCAAAAATTTTAGGGGATTTAAGATCAAGCTTGGTCATGATCCTAGATCACAGAACGCTACAATGCAGAAAGAGGCCCTTCGGCCCATCGAGTCTGCACCGACCACAATCCCACCCAGGCCTTACCCCCGTATCCCTACATATTTTACCCACTAATCCCTCTAACCTACGCATCTCAGGACACTAATGGGCAATTTTATCATGACCAATCAACCTAGCCCACACATCTTTGGACTGTGGGAGGAAACCAGAGCACCCGGAGGAAACCCACGCAGACACGAGGAGAATGTGCAAACTCCACACAGACAGTGACCCAAGCCGGGAATCGAACCCAGGCTCCTGGAGCTGTGAAGCAGTAGTGCTAACCACTGCGCTACCATGCCACCCCAGTATTAACACATGTCCTTTTCATCAAGGCTGATTGTATGGCCCTCTGAAATAATAGTAGGAGGGATTACTATTTAAAGGGTGAAAAGCTGCAGCATGCTATGGTGCAGAGGGACCTGGGGGTCCTTGTGCACAAGTCGCAAAAACCCAGTCTGCAGATGCAGCAGGTGATCAAGAAGGCGAATGGGATGCTGGCCTTTATAGCGAGGGGGATGGAATATAAAAAGCAGGGAGGTCTTGCTGCAACTGTACAGGGTACTGGTGAGGCCGCAGCTGGAGTACTGTGTGCAGTTTTGGTCGCCGCACTTGCGCAAGGATATTTTGGCCTTGGAGGGCGTGCAGAAGAGGTTCACTAGGCTGATACCAGAGATTAGGGGGTTGGACTATGAAGAGAGACTAAAGAGACTGGGTCTGTACTCATTGGAGTTTAGAAGGATGAGGGGGGATCTTCTAGAGATGTATAAGATAATGAAGGCGATGGATAGGGTAGAGGTAGAGAGATTCTTCCCGCTCAGAAAGGATAGCAGGACTAGAGGGCACAGCCTCAAGATAAGGGGGGGGGGTGCAGTTTAGAACGGAGTTGAGGAGGAACTTCTTCACTCAAAAGGGTGGTGAATCTCTGGAATTCTCTGCCCATTGAAGTGGTGGAGGCTACCTCGCTAAATATATTTAAGTCACGGGTGGATAGGTTTCTGATAGACAAGGGGATTAAGGGTTATGGGGAGAAAGCGGGAAAGTGGAACTGATCCACTTCAGATCAGCCATGATCTTATTGAATGGTGGGACAGGCTCGAAAGGCTAGATGGCCTACTCCTGCTCCTATTTCTTATGTTCTTATGGACAGGTAGGCCAGGCAGATTTTTCTCTTTCCTCCCAACTCACTGAAGTCAACACTAAAACTCTTCCTCAGCTGCAATCAGAAAACTCACCATGTACTGGATTGAAGATACTGTCAATAGTCTTTCCTCCCTTCGTCTCTCCTTCTAACAGTCTGTAAAATACAAGCATGGAATCATCGAACAAATAATTCTGATTGGCCACGCTTCCCCTTTTTACTGTGTCCTTAGTTTTCCAGGAGTTCAAAAACCCACCTTTCATATGCTTTTGTCAATCATCAACAGTGACTTGGAATTCCATTTCTGAATGAACACAAACTCAGTACATCTCTGTGTACTGAAACTTGGTGACTTGGTTGGACCTTTGGTTTGGAGTGGAGGCAACAAAGGTTGAATAATTTTTAAATAATAATATTTATTTCTTGAATCATTTCCTGTCTGTCCTGTGGAGAGCTTACTGGAAGTAAGGGTTAGAAATGAAAGATGAAGAGGAGGATTAGTGTAATGATACAGTCTTTTTGACCTCAGTCTTTACTGGGATAGAGTTTGTGGTGATTCCATTAGGAAGGATCATTGCTTGCATGTCATTACATGGTAGGTGAAGGATAGGGACAAATTTCTATTGAGGAGGATTCTCCAAAAAAATAACATGCTTGCTGGAGACTGTTAGGAAGTCAAAAAAGGCCATGTGCAGACACTTTGGTCTTGCTCTCTGCATTTTTCCTGAATTTGCCATGAAGTGTAGCCCATGTCATCCCTGATTGATCCCTGGTCTGTGCCACTCAAAATGGAGAAGGAATATTTGGGAAGACACCAAGCACTTCAAGAGACTGTGGTGGCAGCATGCACAGATTAAGTCTAGGCAGCAGAAGAGGAATACAGCCCCCCAAGTAATTAATTTACATCCACCCTTTCAAACACAAATTGGCTCATACGTGACAGAATCTGTGGATCATGCATTGGACTCATTAGCCATTTTAAAAGTGCAGTGGAACCAAGTCATCCTCATTTTTGAGAGAGTGCCTAAAAAAAGGGTTGTGTCCTTGAAATTGGACATTAAACTGAGGTTCTGCTTCCCTATTCTGAGAGTCCAGAAAGAGATCAATGATCCCATGACATTATTCAAATAAATTTAGTTCTTCCATTTCCCTCACCAAAGCTCCTACCTCTGTACTGTAATGACTCAGGAAGCTTGACTGGAAAGGAACGTAGTTTTTACAGAATGTGAAATAAAACCACTGCCTTGGTGCATATACACTAGTCACTGCCTGGGAATAGTATTCAGCAGGCCCAGTCCTGGGTTTGCCTATGCCTGTTACCAGGGGAACTCATATACAATAAGCTCCACAGGATGATCAATCAATTCCCTATGGACTTCGTGGGGGGGAGGGGTCATCATAATTATCACTGCCTGTGGGATCTTCTCTACACCAAACAGTTGGTGTGTTTGCTTACATAATAGTCATATTTCCAAGTAATTCACTGAGTGTGAATCACTTTGAGATATTTGAGAAAAGGAACAAAAATTCAGTCTTGTTACTCTTCCCAATCTTGGTGATGATCAGCACTATAAGTCTCAGCTTTTATGCCGAGATTTTTGAATAGAAGGTTCCTTTTACTCCTGAGGGGGACAGCTATTTTGAATCTCTAAATTTAGTCATGTCTGATACTATGAATACCAGAGAAAGGAATGTTCACAATAGGACTTTCTGTCTTGTACAGCTAACATTCAGAACAAAAACTTTTGTCCCTCAATTGCACAACGTCAAGATAGTGACAGTGGATCACGCTAGTCAGCTGGAGAAAATGACTGCAATGGCTCATGAAGATTGTTATTGTCAACTGTGACGAGGGTAGTCTTGAACTTCAAAAGGACATTGACGTGTTGTTGGATTGTGTAGACAAGTGGCAGATGAAGTTCAGTGCAGAGAAGTATGAGATGATTCATTTTGGCAAGGAAAATATAGAGACAACATAAAATAATGGGAGAAAATCAAAAGAAGGTGCAGGACATCGTTGTATATGTACATAAGAAGTCATACAATACCTTCAGCTTCATTCATAAGCATATTGAATACAAGAGTACCCAGGTCATGTTGAACTTGTTAAGACGCGTGATAGGCCTCCTCTGGAGTCCTGCATCCAGTTCTGGGTGCCATACTTGAGGAAGGATGTGAAGGCATTGGTGAGAGCACAGAAGAGATTCATGAGAATGATTCCAGAAATGAAGATCTGCAGCTCTAAGCATGGATTGGAGAGGTTGGGATTGTTTTCCTTGGAGAAAAGAAGGCTGAGGGGAGAGTTAATAGAGCGGTGAAGCAGGGTAATTAACGAGGTATGTTCCACCTCAAGACAGTATCAAGAACCAATGGACACAGCTTCAAAACAACATGCAAAAGGAATAAAATGATGTGAGGAAAATCTTTTCGCCAGAGTTGGAGTCTGGAACAAATTTAATGAGTGAAAGCTGGTTTGATTGAGGTACTCAAAAGGAAATTGGATTGCAATATGAAAAGAAAATATCCAAGGTTACAGAGATAAGGTGGGGAAGTGGGACTAGGTAGAATGTTCTCAGAGAGCCAGTGCAGACTTAATGGGCCAAATGGCCTCCTTCCAAACGGTGAAGATTTTGTGATTCTGTGAATTTTGAACCCACATGAGAATTCTAATAAAAGTCAATTAAGGTTACATTCACAGAGCACTTAACCTAGTGTCAACAGCATTCTCTGCCCTGATAATGTCGGAATTACCAAGATTAAACTCTTCAAGCTAACGTGAGCTCTGCATTGGCAGTGCGTTAAAAGACAATAAATCAACCCATTTACTTCTCATTTCCCAGGTAAATTATCTTTCCAGGAACACATCTCATTGATGCTGACACACATTTCTGCAATTTGCCTTGGAAGTTCTTTGGCGGCTTATACCATGACTCCATTACCCTAGTTCTTCTTTCTGAAGAGATTATGACTCTTCACCTGAAATTGTTTTGCCCGATTCCTCATTCATAGCTGCTAAATATTTAACTTTAGTACCTTGGTATTTGAGCCCTTTGCTATAATAAATGTTTTGCCCAAGTTATTGTGCTAATCTTTCTTGCAATCTCAAAAACTTCGACTGGGTCATACGTCACCCCTTTCAACACCCTTGCACTTTGCACAAAACATATCATTATGTAGGCCAGTATGACAGCCATTTTCACTTCTGAAGGTTTATGTCTTTGCTACTATTCATTAAAACATTTCAAAATCCTCTTACAGAATTTTGTTCTCATTTTCCTTTGGCCCTTTTCCTTTCTCTGTTATTTGTTCTCCTGTTTTCATCTTTTGGCTACAGATAAGACTCCAGCTTTGGAGCAATCCCTTGACTCTTTTTTTTTCAGCTGTTCCTTTTCCTGATCAACACCGAGCCCATCCCTTCAGCCTCATCTACACATCTCTTCCCTCCAGTGAGAATATATGCTTTTACTGCCTCACATACTGGCCCAGATTTGTTGGAAAGCCATTGCTGTTGATGCCTGCTGATGAGAAACAGATTTGTATTCTTAAAAAGCCATCACATTTGGAAATAGAATATTTTTCTGCAGCTTTTTCTGGGAGACTTGAGTTTACAGTACAAAGATTGAGTTTCTCTGAGTCTGCTTAAATGTTTGCTGCAATATCTCTAAATGATTCCGTATTGGGAAGCAATGCCTTGTGATTACATCACAGGCTAAATGCTGTAGAGTGCCACAGTGTATTCACTAGTCTATAGACTTACACATGTTTAATACATTAGTTAGTGTATTGAGGTAGCAATGTTTATTTTCTACAGCTCCCCTGTGCCCTGCCCAATTTATGTGGTGTTCTTTTGCACAATCCAATACTCAATCCATCCACCTCTTATAATGTTGGGTTCAATCTACATGGCTCCATTGTAGATGATGCAGTTCTAATTCATTATGCAAGGTCCAGTCTTTACAAATTCCTTGTATAAAGTCAGGTTCAAAACATTCTTCAAACATGTGAGTTAGTAACTCATCTAGCTCCCAATATCCATAGATCTCCTCTCGATAGTGTATGCCACCCCTGTGAATAATATTTGGTTCAGTCTATACTATTCTGATATATTACACTCAACAGCATTCATCCGTTTGTAATGAATCCTTGCTTCCAGATTTAAAGCCCCGACTTGTGTAAAATGTTAGGTCTTGTGGAAAAGCCATTTGTACATAATGAGGAGACTATCTGTTTACAACATTGCATGCTAGGAGTATTAAGTGCATTTCAGTGGCAGAATTCTCTCATCTGGGGACAAAATCCTGTGGTGTAGGCTGGAACATGGAATGTTTCCCGCTGCAGAGGCCAGCGGGAAAACCTGCCAAATCTTCTGACCCCGACCTTATTAATGATGCAATCAGGAGTTTTGCGCCTTATTCCGTCGCAGGGCACTGTGCAAAGTCCACCATCCTATCCAGATGCCATATTGAAAAGGCACACAACAGTCCTGATCCACTATTGTAGAAAGAAGGTGAACCTCCTGAAAATTAAGATGGATTTCTGGGAGCACTGTGAGACCAGAAGATGGACCTCCTCCAGGAATATTGTGAACTGGAAGATAGGCACCATTCAGGATACCTGGTGGTGGAAGGCCCACCTGTAGATGCTCCCCTCCACCCACTGTTGTGATGTTCTGTCAGTAAGAAATCTGACAACACCAGGTTTAAGTCCAACCGATTTATTTGATAGTCAACTCACAAGCTTTCGGGGTTTCTCCCTTCATCAGGTGAATGGAGAGTTCTGGCCTCAGACAGAGCATATAACAGCACAGACAGTTTACAGATTACTGATTAGAATGCGAGTCTTTACAACTAACCTGCTATTCAAGTCTTAAAGAGGTCGACAATGTGAGTGGAAAGAGCACTGATCACAAGTTAAAGAGATGCGTATTGTCTCCAGACAGTACAGTAAGTGAGGTTTTGCAAACCCAGGCAAGTCATGGGGGTTACAGATACTGCGACATGAACCCAAGATCCCTGTTGAGGCTGTCCTCGTGTGTGGAACTTGGCTATCAGTCTCTGCTCAGCGACTCTGCGCTGTCCGCCTTGGAGAACGCTTACCCGAAGGTCAGAGGCCGAATGCCCGTGACCGCTGAAGTGTTTGCCAACAGGAAGGGAACGTCGTGATGTTCTGACATCCAGGGTTGCTGTCAGCCTCCATCCTGAACTCCGGAGGCACCCAGGCAATGTTCATGTGACTCCTGATTTCTGTACACCACATTGTTTCAAATATGTTTTGCACTGGCGTTTTTCCCACTGACTCCATGGAGAATTGGACATGACTGGTTGGACTTTCATCAGCATCCCATTTGCGGGATGTAAATGAGTATCCTGCTGGAGTCCTGCGAGTTTCCTGATCTGCTATGGCAGGAACCAGCAAAAATCCCGCTGTAAATTCACACTGCTGTAAAACTGAATTTTGGATCTCCCACTGAATTCGCACCCACTGCCTGCCATAAGCTTTCCAGGAGCTCAATTTCTTTTTCGTTGCCAAGTCCCTTGGTGGTATTCATAATTGATACTTATGCTCTATGCCTGATACAAAACCTTACTGATGTTACACGTAAGAATGTTCCAACCTGAAACACTGATTTCAAATGGCTTTTTTTGAATATTAGCAAGAAACATTTGCAGAAAAAGTGATAACTTTGACCTCTCTGTTAAACAAACAAATGAAATAATTTATTAAAGTAAAGGAAAGATAATAAACACTGCTAAGAACAAGCTTGTGCAAATTAACAGTCAGCATTTTGTCCCTCAAAGACTGGAAACCGAAAGTATCTGTTTCCTCCGTAATCCTAAAGTCTGCTGAGACCCTGATTCCTAAACAACAGCCATAAATTGTATCTAGTCAGTCATTACCATGCCGTATAGTTTAAGTGACCAGGATTTGGAAATGGTCTCAGTTCAACAAAGAAAATGATCTTTTGCATAAACTGGTTTTTGCCTTCAGCACTCCTTATCTAACTAAGTATTTCCTGAAGATGGCTGACCTTCTCTTTTCCTGCTGCTGCTTCTTCAATATCCCATCTGCGCCTAAACTGTTTCCTGGCTCACAGCACTACTAACTACTAATTCTATCAATGGCAAACAACATGTTGTTCCCTATTCTTTCTTTTCTCTTCGGTGCCACCCAGACAAGGTTTACAAAAATACATTGCAGTTTGATTTTACTTGTGCAAAAGACTATGGCCAGAATTATTTGACCGTTCATGCACCCCTACCTGTGGGCTTCCTGCCGACATGTGATAACATAAGTGAAAATTCCCACTGCTCGCAAATAAAGCACCACCTCCCATTGGCAGAAAACACATGGCTGGGGGACCGAAGAACCTTGCTCTATACATTCATTTTAATATCATCCGAATATTTCATGACACTGTGCTCCACATCACATGAAGGACTCCTTTGTTCTTTGTGAAGAGAACATAAAGTATGTATTTGTGTATTTTCAGCTTCCTGTGCAGTTCAAATCCACTTTCAGTGGAATGACCAGAGAAATGAAATATTTGTATGACACTTAGGAAAAAGTTTGCATGTAACACCCTACCTTATGCTCAAGAACATTATCGCGAACATATTACCTTTAAAGTACACTGCTGTTGTTTCATAGGCAGCCATAGCCTCTGTTCCACATGCAGCAAAATTGCACAAGTTGACAAATCTGGCTGGTTTCCCACTTTCTCCCCTCCATAAACTTAAGCTGATTCAAAATTCTGCTATTCACGTCTGAAATGGCATCAAGTCCCCTTCCCTTGATCACTGGCAACTATTAGCTTCCAGTTAAACAAGTCTTTGATTTTTAAACTGTCAGCTTTGTTTTTAAATTCATGGTCTCACACATCTCCTTCTCTGCAATCTCCCTCCAGATGCAGAGCTGAACTTTCAGACCAAATCTTCAGCCAATTTGACAGAAAAAGAATTGTTGTGTGGTCTGTGCCATCAGTCTATGGGACGGGGCCTGATAGAGCCAGCGCCACAGAGATTGGGATGTCATCTTTGAAGGGTGCCCAATCAGCACTGAAGTGTAACACCCCCAAAACCGCCAAGGTCATAGAGGACTGCCCCTCCCCCACATACATCATGGCCCCCCGCATCATGAAGGTATTGGGAACTCTCCCCCACAACCCCAACTGCTCAAGTGTCGTGGACAAACTCCCCCTTACAGGCACGTCCACCCTGCCACTTCACAGGCAAGCCCTTCCTCTGACCCCCCCACCCATCAAAACCACCCCACCCCCACCACACATAACGGGAACTCCCCCACATTGGGGCTCCCCAGAGGGCCAATTCCTGACACTGTACCCAGCACAGGTTGGCAGCAAGGAGCAGTGCCAACCTCTGTCAGAGCAGCACCAACTCATGTCAGAGCAGTGCCAAGCTGTGCCTGGGCAGTGCTAACCTGTCTTGGAGCAGTACAAACCTGTGTCAGGGCAGTGTCAACTTGTATCAACAGTACCAGCCTGTGCCAGAGGCAGTGCCAATCTGTGCCAGAGGCAATGCCAACCTATGTCAGGACAGTGTAAACCTGAGCCAATGCAGTGCCAGCCTGTGCTAGGGAAATGCCAACCTGTGCCAGTGCAGTGCCAGCCTGTGCCAAGGTACTGCTCAGGCATGCCCCTCTCCCCCAGGAGGCTGTATGTACCTTAATGCCTCTGGCAGGATCACTGATTGAACCCCATTCTTCTGAAACTGTTCACATTGGTGAGGGGGGAATCATGCAGCGGGGAGACCCATTAATAATATTCACACTTATTGAAATGCATTTAAATGAGGTTCCTGCCCTTTGAGGACCAAAATGTCACTGGCGAGGAATGAGAAAAAAATGGAAAACGGGATCGCACCAGTGAGAATCTCATTTTTTGACTCTCATCCACGGATTTTGCACCTGCGTCATCATTTACACTTACTATGAACACAGGAGCATAACCACCCCAAGAACATTCATGACTCAGAGGCAAGGCTTGCGACCAAGTGGTCGAAATTGATATATGAGCAAAAATCAGATGGAATAAGATCTTCCTTCCCATGATGTTAACTTGGGTTAAAAGTCATAGTCCAAACATACAACTGTGAATGCAAAGCTGGAGTCTGACTGTGAAAAACTATTTTTGGGAACACAAGTGAGAAATGCAGATAAGGACAGAACTGGTTAATTTGTACTAAATTAATCAAATACAATAAATTTCATTAGCAAAGCAACTAAAGGATTTTCAGAGGAACATGTTACCTTTATATATTCATGGGACACAGGCGTCATTGACTGGCTAGCATTTATTGCCCATCCCTAGTTTCCCCTGGGCAGTTGAGAGTCAACCACATTGCTGTGACTCTGGAGTCACATGTAGGCTAGATCAGGTAAGGATGGCAGATTTCCTTCCTTAAAGGACGTTAGTGAACCAGATGGGTTTTTCCAACAATCGACAATGGTTTAATGGCCGTCAGTCGATCCTTAATTCCAGATATTTCTTTATTGAATTCAAATTCCACCACCTATCATGGGGGAATGCGAGCCCAGATCCCCAGAACATTAGCTGAGTTTCTGGATGAATAGTCTGGCGATAACATCACTGGGCCATCGCCTGCCCTTGGCACCATATCAACTAAATCATTGCTGCTATTTGTCCATTTGCCATTTTTTCTAAAAGTCAAGCAAGCTGCATGATACTCTGTGGTACAATGATTAAAGTTAACCTCCAGTGAACAAAGACCAACTGATCACATGTATTTTGCATGGCTAGCAGAAATTTGTTATATGCAGGGTCCACTGTATATATGAATTAACCTTTGAATCTTCAACGCATTGTTGTGACTTCAATCCAGACTCTCCCCAGGTATTCAGTTGCTTCAGTGGACAGAGCCTTGAAGAAGGCTTATGGTGTGTTAGCGTTTATTAACAGGGGGTTTGAGTTTGTGGGGTTATGCTGCAACTGTACCGGACATGGTGAGACCACATTGGGAATATTGTGTGCACTTCTGGTCCCCTCACTATAAGAAGGATGTGGAAGCATTGGAGAGAGTGCAGAGGAGATTTACCAGGATGCAGCCTGGTTTGTAGGGTAGGTCTTATGAGGAAAGGTTGAGGGAGCTGGGGCTTTTCTCTTTAGCACAGAGGAGGATGAGAGGTGATTTAATATAAGTTTATAAAATGATGAGGGGGATAGATAGAGTGGACGTTCAGAGACTATTTCCTCAGGTGGATGTAGCTGTTACTAGGAGGCATAACTATAAGGTTCATGGTGGGAGATATAGTAGGGATGTCCGAGGTAGATTCTTTACTCAGAGAGCGTTTGGAGTGTGGAATGCACTGCCTGCTGTGATAGTGGAGTCGGACACTTTAGGAACTTTCAAGCGGTTATTGGATAGACACATGGAGCACACCAGAATGATAGGGAGTGGGATAGCTTGATCCTGGGTTCGGACATAGCTGGGCACAACATCAAGGGCTGAGAGGCCTGTACTGTGCTGTTGTGTTCTATGTTCTGTATGACACCAGGTTTGGTCAGTCAGTTTCCAGTCCCAATCACTCTGATTTATTGTATAAAGTTCAGCCTGTAAAGCTCAAAAATATATGTGTTTGAGTTCAGTTCCAAAAGCCCTTACGTTTTATACAAAGTTAAATCCAAAGAGTTTCAACACATTGTACACCATTAAATACTTTGCAGACAGCTTTGAATTTACTTTTCGATTTTCAGTCCAAGGATGTGATCATGTACTACACTCCAGTGAACTGTAGATTCTCACACTTCAGCCAGAGCACTTCCAGTTCGGATGGGATCCCAAATGCCATACAGTCATGATGGTTTCTGGTCTAGTTTTATAACATATTCTCTCTTACTGTTCTCTTTATACTGAAAACTTAAAAGAGCCAGGGTTTCAAAATGCAGGACAGCACAAAGGCTGCAAAGAATAACAGAGATGAATCAAGAAATAATGGTTAACTTGAATATGAAAGGCTGTAGATTCCAGAAGGAATAAATCAAGAGAGAAAAGGAATAAATTAAAGTCACTACATTGTAATGTGTCTTGATTGAACATTGAGAATGCAGGGGGGAAATTGGCAGATTCAATGAGATTTGGAGAAGCTAAAACAAAATGGAGATGGAGGGAAAAGCAAGGGAGAGACATAGGAGAGAGAAACAGCAATTAGAGGTTAGGGTGAGAAAACATCAAGAATTAGAAAAGTATTTTTTCTATAAGCAGCCTAGTGGCAGAATAGAGACAGCAGAAGACTCTCCAAGTGCGGGAGCAGTATTCTTTAGTTTTCAATCGGTTTGGATTTGATAAAAAAACAGATATAAGAGGTTAAGAGTGTTGTTCTTTTTATGTTTGCTGCACTTCAACTGTCATACAAGTAATTAGTGGGAGTGTTTACCTGAAGGAATGTGCTCCACTTTCCTGCAATAAAATTATATTGTTCTAGACAAGATAATTTCTCTCGTCCGATGAAGAACTCTCACTGGACCTTCTTTTGAGAACACTTCATTTGCAATTACAAACTCATAGAGTCTTTAAGGTATAAATCGACACCTCAAATCTCAGCCCAGGAGCTTTGGAATTATTTTCAATAATTGTGTCAGAATTTAATTTGAATATAAAATCATTCAGCTGTCAGTTGAGACATCCATACTGGGACATTAGACTATGGCAAGCTATTTGCAATCAGAAAGAGAATACAATTTAACTCTCAAAAGGCCTAAATTAATATTTCTGCATCGCTGAATATTAGGAAGCAGGAAAGGAGTGACACAAAAGACCAGAAGAACATTTTTAATTAACTTGCTGATGACAACAACAGTATTTTACAAGCCAGGCATGGGTTAATCTCAGGGGGGCTCCATGGACCCAAAGCCAGTTGAAATAGCAGCCTCTTCAAAATAGAAGAACTATTCAATAAAGTGAAGAAGTGGTAGAATGTTTACCATAGATTAAGGAGATACCAAACACCTCCAGGATTTTGCCAGAGCATATTTAGCCTTCCACCTATTGAGCACATTCTGAATTTGAGCATTTTTGTATCCATTTTCTCTGAACAACAGAAAAATTGACAAAGTTTCAATGAAGCTCTGCAGAGCGCCTGATCTTTGGATTCAGCATTTTATAGCGTTCTGGTCTGAAAATGGTAGCTGTTGGTGATGATTCTGCTTTGCTTATTTATACCACCTCTCAACCCACATTTTGTTTCTTTACCTGTCCAAGTAAGATCTCCTTCTGCTTTGCATCATCATCCCTTTTATCATTTTCTCTCTCCTATCCTTCACCCTCCTTACCTTCTGTTCTTTTCCTCCTCCTGCCCTGCCTTTATACTTGCTTAAAACCTACTATAGCTCGAAGCATTTCCAGATCTGATGAAAGGTTATCAATCTGAAATGTTGGCTGGAATTCTCCCCCAAAAAATTCTAAGTGTCGAATTTGTGTGAAAACAGGAGTAATTTATGCTGTTTTTTTCAGTGGAAGTTCAGAGAACAATCTCCCACACTCTGTGCAATGCAGAGGCTACCAGTGTGAATGTCATTAAAAACTAAGGGGTGGGACGTACTCCTGCTGAAGAAGCTGAAGTCAGCATGCTGAGCAGGCCACTGCACATGCACCAATCTGTCAGCGTCCAGATCAGCGCAGATACAGTGGCTCCAGACTGCCAGCCTCCCAATCACTGGCTAGCTCCCCGACCCCACAACCGATTGCTGGCCCCCCCAACCATTCTTGGGCCCAGCCCTGACCCCCCCCTCCCCCCCACCACTGACTCCCCTGCCTCTGACAATTACCCCTCCCTGCACAGTGCTGACCCTGCTCTCCCAGCCCGCCCTGATCGCTGGTCTCCCTCCTTCCCCCATTGATCTCAACTACAGAGGGAGTGGGAGCAGGACCGGGACCACCCACACCCCCCCCCCCCCCCCCCCCCCCCCACCCACCCCCACCAATCACCCCCAGCAGGCCCTGCCCCTTAGGCTCTTCCACCTTATGCCCCACCCGTTGGCACTGCCCAAAGGACATTGGTCCTTGGGCAGTGCTGAGGATCCAGGCAGGTGCTGCCGAAGTGCCAATGCCCAGACCCTCCCCAGTACCTGACCTTCTGGGGGGGGGGCCCTGATAGTGCCCCCCACCTTCACTCCAGTGGGGAGCTACTGTAAACTTTACTGCAGTGAAATACACCGAGTGAGTTGGGAGAGGTTAGCAGGCCTGGAGATTTCAGTCCCGGGACTTCGAATCACATTTAAATGAACCTAAATGTGTAATGCAGGTCTGTGCCTATTTCCAGCATGGACCCCATGGCGGCAGAAATCTGGTGCTGGGAGAGGTGCTCGGAGTTGGATGCCCAGCGCAGATCTTGCTAATTAAGCCCTGCTGAAATCTCCCGGCCTGCTGCGCTAATAAATTAGTGAGAAGTCTCATAACACCAGGTTAAAGTCCAAAAGGTTTATTTGGTAGCACAAGCCACTAGCTTTTGAAACACTGCTCCTTCGTCAGATTTCAGTTCACAAACAGGGCATATAAAGACACAAACTCAATTTACCAGCATCTCCACATCATGGCTATAAATTAGCACAGCAGGATGGGAAAATCACCCCCACTAACTCTGTTCTTTCTTCACACATGCTACCTGTGCTGTTGAATATTTCCAGCATTTTCTGTTTTCATCGCATACACAGTTCAGTTTCTAACTTGACATTTCAAAAGAGTGGCATTGCTGGGATGGGGGGATTTAGGGGGGAACATGTACCAAGCAGGGAATTGGGTGCTGAGGAGCAAAGGGAGAGAACAAAAGATGTTCTAACAATATTATTGTACGTTTAAAAAAAAATTCAAGGGCAGAATTTACCTCACAAGAGGTTATTACAGAAGGTTAGGGGGCATGGAGTTGGGGGTAGGGTGTTAGCGTGGATAGGGGATTGGCTGTCAAATAGGAGGCAGAGAGTGGGGGTCAATGGGTGCTATTCGGATTGGCGGTTGGTGACTAGTGGAGTGCCCCAGGGGTCGGTGCTGGGGCCTCAGCTATTTACCATTTATATAGATGATTTGGAGGAGAGAACCGAGTGTATTGTGTCGAAATTTGCTGATGACACCAAGATTGGTGGAACGGCAAATTGTGTGGAGGGTGTGGAGAGTCTGCAGAAGGATCTAGATAGGCTGGGTGAATGGGCCAGGAACTGGTAAATGGAATTTAATGTTGGCAAATGTGAGGTTGTCCACTTTGGTAGGAAGAATGGTAGGAAGGACTATTACTTACGTGGCGAAAAACTGCAGCATGCGACGGTGCAGAGGGACCTCGGGGTCCTTGTGCATGAGTTGCAAAAACCCAGCCTGCAGGTTAGAGTTTAGAAGAATGAGGGGGGATCTCATTGAGATATACAAGATGTTGAATGGGATGGATAGGATAGAGGTGGAGAGGCTCTTCCCGCTCAGAAAGGGCAGTAGGACTAGAGGGCACAGCCTCAAGATAAAGGGGGGTGCGGTTTAGAACGGAGTTGAGGAGGAACTTCTTCACTCAAAGGGTGGTGAATCTCTGGAATTCTCTGCCTGTTGAAGTGGTGGAGGCTGCCTCGCTAAATATTTTTAAGATGCGGGTTGATGGGTTTTTGATAAGCGAGGGGATTAAGGGTTATAGGGAGAGGGCGGGAATGTGGAACTGAGCCATGACAGACCAGCCATGATCTTATTGAATGGCGGGGCAGGCTCGACGTGCTAGATGGCCTACTCCTGCTCCTATTTCTTATGTTCTTATGTTATGTTCACACTTCCCAAATTGGCTTTGAGAAGCTGATAGTGAATCACCCTTTTGAATGCAACTGAGTGCTTGCTGGGCCATTTCAGAGGTCAGCTAAGAATCAAACAATATTACTGTGGATCTGGAGTCACATACTGGCCAGACCAGATGAGGGCAGCAGAATTATTTCCTTAAAGAAAAGATGGTCAGAATGTCATGGCCATTCACACCCGATGGGATTTGCCCCTCCTGTTGCAATGAATGGAGATTTAGTTGGGCTTTAAATTCTCCAACCTTGTTGCAGTGGGGACCGTGGTGTGAATAGCAGTAAGATTGCGCTCTATGATTTTAAGACAGCCAATAGTTAGACAGTCACCATTACTTTGCTTTTTATTCCAGAGTTGACTGAATTTAAGTCTTCCAGTTGCCACAATGGGACTTGAACATGCCTACAGTTCATTAGTCCAGGTCTCTGAATTACTATTTAAATAACATGTCTATATTCCTGAACTCAAAAAGAGAGAAAGATAAGAAAGGTTATGACGGAGAAGGAGGCCAAAGGAGGGATCAGTCATTAAGGATCTGCCTCTGTACCTTGCCTATGAAACCCGGGCGAAATGAAAGTCTTTAAATACTTTCCAGGGGCAAGGGGAAAAATAAAAATAACCAATGTTCCTGATCCAGGTTAACTAGTTACTCACGCTGGAAAAATGTATCTATGTGATGATTGTCCAAGGAAAGAATCAACTTTGATGCTCTCCTACCATGATCAAAATAGCTCGTGAAACTTGTGGGACAGAATTTTCCCTGCAAGCTGCTGAACCCTGCCATTAGGCTGATATGTGGGTCAGATGCCTGAAGTGTGTGAGAAACAGTTGCACAATGTGATGTTTCCCGGTGTGGCCAATTAATGATCAGAGGGTGGACTTGCTGTCCAATTAAGAATGGCGGAAGGCTCACAAGCCAGAGGCCAACCAGAGGACTTGCAGCTTGAAAGGAGCAGCAGGCTGTCATGACAAGAGAGCACTTTAAAATGGAGGTGCCCTCTCTCTACCTCCTTTAAAGTTTAAATTAAAAATGGGTTTTGCAAGCAGACCTCCCCGCCAGACTTATCTCTGCAGGAACTCTTTCTGCAGTACCCACGCAGGCACAGAAGAAGCCCTCTAAACCCGCCTGGGGCACTAGCTCCCTCATCTACCACCTTTAGGCACCTAAATTAGCCTCTGCAGACACCTGGAAAATGCCAATATTACTCATTAAGGGCTCTTAACGTCACATGCCACAGGTAGCCTTGTCACTCCCTTGGCCCACATTTACAAAAATAACTCTGGAGCTGGGGAACCAGCACATCAATCAGCTTTGGCTATTTTTAGTCTGAGCCCGAAGAGGGCAATAAATTGTGCTCCTGATCTCATCACAAGATAGGAGGTGCCCAAGTTGGTAGAAGGCTTCCATCATCAGTGCAACAGCAGCTCAAACACCTTCAGATGGAAAATATAGGCGTACTTCTCTTGCATCTTCAAACACCGCACTGTGTTATGGCTTTAGGCTAGGAATGTGCACCAGATATTTAGAGGAAGAGGTCAGCACACCCAATCTGTGTCTCAATTAACTTCCTGTTTAACATAATGTGATTTAAATGAGTACAACTTTGCGGTTGCAGACCATGATGCCCAAAATTCCCATTTGGCAAAGTTCCAAGAGTGAAAAGGCTTTAATTGAAACTCATGGTCATTGATAAAGTAACATCCATCGTGCCACCAATGGTGTAACATCTGTGCTTTTGCACCCAACACTTGTGCTCAAATCAAAATATTTCTGTTGGCCTGAGAAAACAGAAAGAAGAAAAAGCTAGCCAAAAATGTTTTCAGTGAGCTGCGAGGTTCTCTAGCTGCCAGTGGATAGTTGTTGTGCAGACAACAGACTATACCAGTTCCTTTGAAGGTCCTCACTGGCTCTTTCCCCAACACCATACATATGACAGACAACAATAATGGAAGTTAAAGCTCTACGCAAAAATGCAGAGAATCTGTATTGTGAGTTTTAGTCTTGGGAAATGATTGCCTTTATGCTTTACATGAGCTTCAGAGGGCAATCTTACCAAAAGAATTCTAAGTGCCGAATGAACATGAAAATGGGAGAGTTTCAGACCCTTTTTCTGGCAAGAGAAAAAAACAAATCTTATGCCGGGGAAAAAAAAGAGTGATTCATGCCAGTCGGGGGAGTGGACAGAGTCTATTCTCGCCAGGAAGCCAGGGCACCATTGCGCGTGCATCTCATCTCCCAAATACCTAACGCCTTCACTTTCAAACAGCAGTTTTCAACGGACACCCGTGGCGTGGAAAAACGTGAGAGGGGTAAGCATTTATTTTTTTACCTGAAGGTATGAACTATTTGATGTACCATTTCACAGATGACAGTAGCTGTTTACTGTCTTGGCTATCTCTCATTCTTCTTGGGTGAATCCAAGGGCAGGATCCCGAAACACCATTGAGGCTGGGATCACAGATGGGCAGGAGCTCTGCTAATTGGTTGGTCTTCTCATCAAAACTCATACACAAACCAATTTCCTGGCTTACAAATTGGGACTGCAAGGTACAATCCATGAGATAATAAACTTCTTTCCTGCTTCTGATTAGTTTTCTTGGAAGAACAATACTGCCATCTGATATTTTAGCCCACAGATCAAAGTACCCCAAGGTTGAAAAGAGTAAGTCAGAAGACAAGGGAAAGTGAAGGTGAGTGACTGGATAAGTGGTAGCTGTTGAAATTGTTTTGAAGTTTAAAGCTGATGGATTATAGTAGGTAAGGGGAAACCATGGGAGGTGAAGAGTTCTATGGTTTTGTGATCCTGGGAAAGAATAATATAGAGTTGTAGATGGTGCAGTCTTGATGTTGAGGATACAGAAAGACTGTATCTGAAAAATAGAAGGTAAAATTTAATAGGATACTTCAGGGGGACAAGGACTATAGTGGCATAAAGGTATCAAGAGAAACAAAGGAAGACAGCACTCAGTGAAGTGCATACCTCCGCCACACTTATGAGCTCCATCTCTCTGAAGAGGTTGCTCTGAAAACTCGTCTCTAATTTTGACAGCTATGTTCAACTTCACCTCAGCACATTAGACAATCCACAACATTCTAAAACAAACATTCTTTAAAAATTCCAGGATCCAAATGTACATATTCGCCAAAAACAAATCAGTGTTCCTTGGACCATATCCAAATTGTGTACCCCTTATATTGAAATCTCTCTTAAATTTTGAGACATATTGCTCACAGACAAACAGAGTAGTAAGCTGGAGTAAAAAAATTCCCCCTGCCCAGTAGAAAGACAGATTGTAACAACCAAAGTGGAGGGTAAAGGTTCAAGAGGCATAAATAGATAGAAAAATATCAAAGTGGAAAGATTTTGGCAGGACTTTTCTGGCCGTGCTTTCCCCCAGCCTGGAAAATCACACCCAAGGTCAAGGGATCTTTGCCTGGTCGCTGTCCCACCGCTACAATTCCTGTGACGGGCGGGAAGGAAAAATTCCTCCCAATGCTTTAAAAATTACAAAAAACAGTGACAATGTATGTCACAACGCAGACATTGAACTGAAAGATACACAAGATGTCTGACATAGTGGGTTTCTCCAAGTCATGATTTCACTGCAAAAGTAGAATCTCTGAATACATGGCAGATCTGATCAGCTCTGCTCACCTCTGAGATTTAATACTGCAACCCTGATAGGTTCCTGTTTTTTCTGCAAAACCTTCCCCCCCATCTGGTTTCAGTCAATAGTGGTCCCTTGTGTCGTGCCGTGAACACAGGCTATGGATATCTGACAGAGTGCACACACAAATGATAGGAAATATCATTTGAAAAAGAGAGCTGATGGAAATACTAAAATGCATGAGTAAAGGGACTTGGCTGCTTTGCTGAAATATGCAGCTAATATATCCCTGAATAGCTTCCTATAATCTGCAAACTGAATAACACTGAAATATTATGGATCAGAAAGACCTACCTCCTTTGAACTATACTGGTTCCTAAACGATGAAGAAGTCTAAAAAAGAGAAAAAATTAAATATCTCTCATCCCATGGCTTTTCTGCCAACCATGAGTTAGAACATAGAACATAAAAAAACTACAGCACAAACAGGCCCTTCGGCCCACAAGTTGCGCCAATCATATCCCCACCTGCGAAGCTTACCTATAACCCTCAATTCTATTAAGTTCCATGTACTCATCCAGAAGTCTCTTAAAAAACCCCAACAAGTTCCCCTCCACCACCACTGACGGTAGCTGATTCCACTCACCCACCACCCTCTGAGTGAAAAACGTACCCCTGACATCTCCTCTGTACCTACTCCCCAGCACCTTAAACCTGTGTCCTCTTGTAGCAACCACTCCAGCCCTTGCAAAAAGCCTCTGAGAATCCACCCAATCTATACCTCTCAACATCTTATATACTTCTATCAGGTATAAGAGTTGATTTAGTTGGTTTCCTTGTTGAGAAATGGCAAACTTGCCAACTATATGAGCCCTCTCTTTGTTTCACACATCCATTTCATAGCCCTAACAGAAACTGCACTCATAAAATTAGGACACATCTTTGAGCTATCGGGACCACAGGAATCGTGATACTGACAGTCCACAAGCACGTTTGCCATAACCCAAATGAACTTTTTTTGTGTGGTGAAAGATAAAGAGAAAGGATGAGGTGGGCTTATTGAGTTATGGAAAACAGATGTTTGTTGATCAGGAACCAAGGGGTTGGTAGGAGAGCAAAAGCATCTGCACCACACTGATGAGGCACTTTTAAACTAGATCCAATCCAGACTTGCACTGATGGGGCAGAAGGTTTTAACAAACAGAAAGGGTTCAAGCAAGGAAGCAATATTGTACAACAGCAGTAAGCAAAGAACTACTTTCTTGTATCAGTCTTTTCATGCTCATAAAACCAGGCTGTTACCTACATGCCCAACAACAACTTACATTTGCAGAGTGCCTTTAACATATTAAAATCTTGAATCTACGTGCTTCACTGGAATGTCAGCAAGGAAAATTTGACACCAAGTCACATAAGGAGTCAATAGAGCAGATGGCCAAAAACTTAGTCAAAGAAGTATGTTTTTCCAAATATCTTAAAGGAAGAAAGAAAGGAAGATGGAGAGGTTTATGCAGTGAATTCCAGAGATTAGGCCCCAAACTGCTGAAGGCACGGCCAGTACTAATGGAGAGATTTAAATGAGGGATGCTCAAGAAGATACAATTGGAACAGCATAGGTATCTTCAAGGTTTTAGGGCTGAAGGATTTAAAGAAGGTGAGGGGCAAGTCAATTAAGTGATTTTGAAACAAGGGTTAAGAATTTTAATAAGTGAAGCAATGTAGGTCAGCATTGACCTACAGGGTAATAGGTGAATGGAAGGTGTGAGTTAGAAAATGAAGAGCAGAGTTTTGGATGAGTTTATGGCAGGTATGGGGGGTAGAATGTATGGGGCTGATCAGACTGCATTGAAATATTCAAATCCAGAGGTAACAAAGGCATGGTGAGTCTTTCAGCAGCAGAGTTAAGGTTACTTCAGGAGTCAGTGAAGGGAAAATCAGTCAGGATTCCCATTCCGGTAACCCTGCTGCCCAGTAGACCAACTGGGAAAATTTTTTGGCAGTCAGGTGAGAACAATATTTTGCAAATTGGAATGGTCCTATCAGTGAACATACTGCCAATGTTGATTATCCTGCTCCTTTCACAGAAAATAGGAGCTTGGGGTAAGTTACTTGACTGTTGAGAAATCAAAACCTTCAGGAGGGGCCTTGTAAGAAGGATAGAGTAAGATTAAAATATGGCTACAACAAAAGAACCATGTCTCACAACAAGCAACTAAATATTTTCAAGAAACAAATATTTTAAAATTTTCCTTTAAATCAGCTTCATGAAGGGGCTATCTCTCCATCTCTGACCTCTCAGGTTTCAATGAACTGGAACTGAATCACAATGGATTTTCAAATGCGTTCATCACAAGTTTTAAAAAGTGCCAAGATTTTGTTCTCTTACCAATAAATTGGGCAAGTAGTTCTTTTGTTCAAAATGATTTGAGAGCTCTAGCCATTGTCTGTCAGCTTGAGAGCAGAAAGACTGTGAAGCAGTGTTCGTGCCTGTGTCTGTCTTGAGGGGGTTGTGGGACTGCGCTACAAAATGTGGTTGTCATGGTGACCAGAAAAAAATGAAACCACTTTGAGTTCACCTGGGACCAACAGCCACACATCTGCTATTTTAAGAGCTGGGCTTCTGGAATCCACCTTAACCCTTTCTGGTGATGCTATTTCCCCTAGTCTGAAAGATGCAGACTCTTGCTGGAGTATGGCAGTGGTCATTCTTCATGCACATTAAGAATTAATAGGACAATCAACCAAGGGGTGGGAGAAGGACATCATGGTCAAGAATAATTTCACCCTCATACAATATCCTTGTGCAAGTGCCTTTCCAGCAGACATTCCAGTTCAGTGATAAGGAGCAGGAGATCTGGCTGTCATGAGGGATTTGGGAAATAATTGCAGTGCTCCTCCTTCCTCCCGACAACAGCTACCGAAACAGACAGCCGCCTGAGTCAGTTTAGCTCAATTCCATAACGTAGCTCTGAAGGAGAGTTATATGGACTTGAAGCGTTGGGCAGCATTTTACTGGCACGTGTAACTGAGTTTTAGACAATCCTGCCCGAGGCCAACGGAAAATGCCGAGCATCGCCCGCCGTCCGGAATCAGGGCATGTGTGCCAGTAAAATTCCAGCCCTTAACTCTGCCAGACCTGCTGAGTTTTTCCAGTATTTTCTGTCCTTATTTCACATTTCCAGCATCTGCAGTATTTTGATTTTGGTGAAATTCCATGTTCCTTTAACAGAGCTGTCTAGGAAACTCACAGCTGCGTTCTGATGGCCTGAGTTTCCATTTCTATTCTGTGTTTGTGAGAACACAGAGCCATGAGAATCGAATACTTCTGATGGTGGAAGGGTCACTCATTTCATATTATGGGTTACATGGCAATCAATATCTTCTGGGAGAAGAGGAATGAGAGGAAATACCTGCAGACCTATATGTGAATGCAATTTCACACCCATTCTTCGAACAGGGAATAGGTGCAATACTGCTTTTCTGAGGTGTCGGTTGGAGTGATTTAATTGAGCTTGGGCAGGGCAGCAATGGTCCTGCCCCACACATAGCTCATTGCCTGGGAATTGTTTATTTCAATACAAATAGCAACCACTAAGTGTTCAGCACTTCAACAGCACATGACACTAAGACCCATCCTTGTTAACTTTTCAGCGCCCCTCTCATAAGAACATAAGAACTAGGAGCAGGAGCAGAACTTTGTCCCAGGAGAAAGGCAGTTGATCAACGGTCAATCACGTTGCAGGAACAGGTATGAGATGCTTCCTACCTGTGTGACTCAGAAGAACTGCAACGTGGATGAGCAGAGTGACATACCACCATAGTGAAGGATGCCATTCAAGTGGGTGGAGCAAACAGAAAGGTGGTAGTGTTGGGAGACAGTGTATTAACAGAATATAGAATCTTGTTGTCATGATCCATGTGGGAAGCAATGACATAGGTAGAACCAGGAATAATGGCCAAATTTTATTAAGTTTTTTCTAAGTGTCCAGCTAGTCTGAAAATGGGAGCGTTCCAGATCAGTTTTTTGGATGAGTTTTCACACCCAATCTTATGCACTCTGCCTCTAAAAAGATGGGGTTGTCAGTTTTGAGCCAGAGGCTGTGGGCGGGGCTTAACTCACCAGGCAGCCTGGAGAAGAAGGCATTGCGCAAACCTCTGATGCTGAACATGTGCATTAATAGTAGCAGGGGTCTGACAGACAGAGCTGTCAGGCAGCCTCAAAGAGCAACCCTCCAACCCACAATCATGGGGGTCCGCAGTCCGAGATTCAGGCCTTGCTGTCCCCCTCTCGCTGCCCAAACCAATCATGGCCCACCACCCAGATCAACACAGACTCCCCCCTCCCCCACCGATCGCAGATCTCCTCCCTCCCCCACTGATTGTGCCCCCCCCCCTTCACCAATCATGGACCCCTTCCCTCTCCCACTGATTGTGGCCTTGCCCTCTCCCACCAATCTCATTTAGCAGAGTAATAGGGAGTTGGATAGCTTGATCTTGGGTTTGGACATAGCTCAGCACAACATTGAGGGTTGAAGGGGCCTGTACTGTGCTGTATTGTTCGATGTTCTATGTCTATGTAGAATGGCAGCAGGACCCCTTCCTCCACAGGCCTTGCCCCCATTGGCTTACCCACAGGCCCCATCCCCACAGGTCCTGCCCGGCACTTTCCCCACAGGTCCTGCCCCCCCCACTGGCCCCACCCCTGGCAAAGGCCGGTGGGCATTGCTGAGGTGCCGGGTGGGTATTACCCAGGTGCCATGCTGACATTGCCCAAAAGGCACCCTGCCTTGTATCTGGTCTCCACGGTGGTGGTGCTGGGGGTGGGGGAGGGATACCTCAACGGCCTCTGGTTCCACTGGTGAGGCCAACAAGACTGTTCCCTGTTCATGGGGAGCTGGTGTATTTCTCACTAGAGGGAATCTCTCCCAGCGAAGCCATAAAGGCAAGTGAGCCTGAACGATTGAGCTCCAGGCTTGCTACACACATTGAAAACATAATTTCAATAAATTATTTAGCCGTTCAGCCATTTCCAGCAAGAGGCTGGCACTGCCTGAATTCCGGGTGTCATAAAATCACGTTGGTCAAGAAAACCAGTGACAATCGTATGAGCCACTTCACTGCCCACTGATCTGCTATGAGAATTTGAGGAATCAGGAAATAAAAAATTAAAACATGGAACATCAAAAGTTGAACAATCTCTGGATTGTTATCTGAGCTACCTGCCAGTTGGTACAGGGTGAAGCTGATTCGAGAATTAAATGCATGGCTCAACCAATATGTGGAAAGTGGGGTTTTGATTCATGGAGCACTGGCAGTACTCAGGGAAGTATGAGCTACTCCATTGGGCGGGATTAACAAATCTTTGGTCCCTCCAGGAATTAAAGGTTATGGGGTGCAGGCAGGAAAATGGTCAGCCATTGTTCATATTGCATAGCAGAGCAGTTTAATGGGCCATATGGTCTATTCCTGCTCCTATTTCTTGTTTTTTTATTAGCGTCACAAGTAAGGCTTATATTAACATTGCAATGAAGCTACTATGAAATTCCCCTGTGTGCTGAGTTTGATGGGTTAGTGCACACAAAGCCTTAACTGATATCTAACCTGTATTATAGCTGTCCTAGAAGAGGTTGTTGCAGCAATGTGGAAGAACCTTTATTTTGTATCTAACCCTGTGTTGGTCTTGCCTTCAGAATGCTTAATGGGGCAGTGTAAAAGGAGCTTTACTTTATCTAACCATGCCGTACTTACTGTGGAAGTATTCTGTAAGTATTCAATGGGACAGTATCGACGTGGCTTTATTCTCTGTCTAACCTGTGCTGTACCTGCCATGGGGCAAGTTTGATGAAGTGCTGTAGAGTTAACTTATCTCTAACCTGTACTGGTCCTTGCACATATTGACACTGAAATTAACTGCCTGAAATGGGAAGTGTTCCATCTCAATGTGAACAGCAAATAAAGTAAAATTGCAGCTTGTGCAGGCAGCAGTCACATCAGAAAGTGACGATGGAAGTGTCTGAAGTAACAGGGACATGAAAACAGAGTATGTTTTTCTTGTTAGATCAATTTAAGATTATAATTTGGGGCTGTCTGCTGGATATGGATCGAGAGATGCTTGGACTGGTTATTGATTAAGTGTTGTTTCATTCTGAGAGGCACTAAATTGTACTGTGTACAGAAAGGATAAAGCACGCAGACTGTGGGGTGGAGTCAATTCTTCCAAACAAACTCTGGTCTCTTACTTTGCTTTATTACATTGTTTGTTTTCTTCAAATGATTCCAACTGATAACAGTCTTCAGGCTTTTACAGACTGTGGGTGACAATCTTGCCAAATGGAAGCATATGGATCTGGATGGTTGAAGATTCAATCTTCAGTCTGTGCTGAATAAACAGATCAATTTCTTGATTCCTTTTAGAAATGAACATGTGAATAAATGTAACATTATGGGCATAATTTAACTGGTTTGGCCCTCCCTTTGATGGGTGGAGCGAGCCAATAAAATCATGTAAAAGCCAGGAAATTAGGATCATCCTTGATTTTTGGGATCTCGGTTTCTTACGAGAGCCGGATTTCTGGCAAGATCAGCTTCTTGCTGGAAATGAGTGTGAGGCTGCATAAATCTTTTAATTTATTTAAGAGATTGCAGAGATTAGAGATTGCAGAGATTAATTAGAGATTGCAGAGCCCCTGGCGATGATCTTTGCGTTGTCGATGGAGACGGAAGAGGTACCAGAGGATTGGATGATTGCGGACATGCTTCCTGTTTTCAAGAAAGGGAACAGGGATAGCCTGGGAAATTACCGACCGTTGAGTCTGACCTCAGTGGTTGGTAAGCTGATGAAGAGAATCCTGAGGGACAAGATTTATGAACATTTAGAGAAGTTTAGTATGATCAGAAATAAGAACATAAGAAATAGGAGCAGGAGTAGGCCATCTAGCCCTTCGAGCCTGCCCCGCCATTCAATAAGATCATGGCTGATCTGTCGTGGCTCAGTTCCACTTTCCCGCCCTCTCCCCATAACCCTTAATCCCCTCTCTTATCAAGAATCCATCAACCCGCTTCTTAAAAATATTTAGCGAGGCAGCCTCCACCACTTCAACGGGCAGAGAATTCCAGAGATTCACCACCCTTTGAGTGAAGAAGTTCCTCCTCAACTCCGTTCTAAACCGCCTCCCCCTTATCTTGAGGCTGTGCCCCCTAGTCCTACTGTCTTTTTTGAGCGGGAAGAGTCTCTCCACCTCTATCCTATCCATCCCATTCATCATCTTATACGTCTCAATGAGATATCCCCTCATTCTTCTAAACTCTAACGAGTACAAGCCTAGTTTATTCAGCCTCTCCTCATAGCTCAATCCCCTCAACTCTGGTATCAGCCTAGTAAACCTCCTCTGCACTCCCTCCAGGGCCAAAATATCCTTGCGCAGGTGCGGCGCCCAAAACTGCACACAGTACTCCAGCTACGGCCTCACCAATGCCCTATACAGCTGCAGCAAGACCTCCCTACTTTTATATTCAATCCCCCTCGCTATGAATAGTCAGCACAGCTTTGTCAAGGGCAGATCGTGCCTTACGAGCCTAGTTGAGTTCTTTGAAAATGTGACTGAACACATTGACGAAGGAAGAGCGGTGGATGTGGTTTACATGGACTTCAGCAAGGTGTTTGACAAGGTCTCCCATGCAAGACTTCTTGAGAAGGTGAGAGTGAGAGGGCATGGGATCCAATAGGCTGTTGCCTTGCGGATCCAGAACTGGCTTGCCCGAAGAAGGTAGAGAGTGGTTGTAGATGGGTCTTTTTCTGCATGGAGGTCGCTCACCAGTAGAGTACCCCAGGGATCTGTTCTGAGGCCCTTGCTGTTTGTAATTTTCATAAATGATCTGGATGAGGAAGTGGAGGGATGGATTGGTTAAGTTTGCCGACGACACAAGGGTTGGTGGTGTTGTGGATAGTCTGGAGGGATGTCAGAAGTTGCAGTGAGACATAGATAGGATGCAAGACTGGGCGGAGAAGTGGCAGATGGGCTTCAACGCGGATAAATGTGTAGTGGTCCATTCTGGCAGGTCAAATGGGATGAAGGAGTACAATATCAAGAGTAGGACTCTTAGCAGGGTTGAGGATCAGAAGGACCTTGGGGTCCGGGTCCATAGGACTCTTAAATCAGCCTCGCAGTTAGCGGATGTGATCAAGAAGGCGTGTGGTGTGCTAGCCTTCATTAATCGAGGGATTGAGTTTAGGAGTCGGGAGGTAATGCTGCAACTTTATAAGACCCTTGTCAGACCCCACTTGGAGTACTGTGTGCAGTTCTGGTCGCCTCACTACAAGAAGGGTGTGGAAGATATTGAGAAGGTGCAGAGGAGATTTACAAGGATGTTGTCTAGATTGGGAGGCATGCCTCATGAAGATAGGTTGAGAGAGCTAGGTCTCTTCTCCCTGGAAAGACAAAGATTGAGAGGCAACCTGATAGAGGTTTATAAGATGCTGAGAGGTATAGATAGGGTGGATTCTCGGAGGCTATTTCCCAGGGCTGAAATGGTTGCTACGAGAGGACACAGGTTTAAGGTGCTGGGGAGCAGGTACAGAGGAGATGTCAGGGGTAAGTTTTTCACTCAGAGGGAATCGGCTGCCGTCGGTGGTGGTAGACGCGAACTCGCTGGGGTCTTTTAAGAGACTTCTGGATGAGTACATGGGATTTAATGGGATTGAGAGTTTTAAACAGGCCTGGTTTGGTTTGGATATGATCGGCGCAACTTGTGGGCCGAACGGCCTGTTTGTGCTGTAGTGTTCTATGTTCTAAATCCTGATTTATGTGGCATGAGTGAGTCCGGGAGAGGTTCTCTCTCTGGTAAGGAAAACACCTGCTTCCCACAAATGGGGAACAGTTGTGTTGACCTCACCATTAGGCCCCCTGGGGAGGCTGAGGACAAGGCAGTGTGCTCCTTGGGCACTGTCAGCCTGGCGCCTCGGTAATACCCACCGGGCACCTCGGCACTGCCCACCATGTGGTGCCGGGGGTGGAGCCGATGGGGGGTCAATAGGGGTGGGGCCAATGAGGGGTCCTATCGGGGCAGGCCCTGTGGGATGGCAGGATTTGAATGAACAGCCTAATCAGGGAGGAAGGGGATCCACAGCACACGCTGCCTGTGGTTGGATTGGGGGGAGGTGGCGGAAGCGGGGATCCACTGCCACTCTGTCGGCAAATGGATTGGGGAGGGGGGCCCACAGCGACTCTGTAGGCAATCAGATTGGGGAGGGAGGAGGGCCTGCTGCTGCTTTGCAGCTCTGATCAGTGGGGTAGGGTGGGGCGCAATTGGTCTGGGAGGCTGGTAGGGTGGAGGGGGGCTGCATTTCTGGGCGGTGTGGGGCTCGCAATCGCTCGCAGGCCTCCTACGATTACAGGTGGGGGGGAATTTGTTGATGCTGCCTGCAGCAGCAGGGGCCTGGCAGCTGTCTGTCTGTCAGATCTCTGCTGTTCCTTTTGGGCATGTGCAGAATCAGAGATCTGCATGCGCAATAGCTCCCCCTATAAGCTGGCTGGCAATTTAGCCCAGCCCATTGCCCGCAGCAGCTAGAAATGGTCTAGCACTTAATTTTCAAAGTCTAAATCCATAAGATTGGGAGTGAAAATTCTCCCATTTTCATGATAGTTGAACAGTTAGAATCATTCTTGTAAAACTCTGGCCCTATGCAGCTAAAATAACACCTCAAGATTGAATCTTCATCCTAAATCCTTATTCTTGTTTTTAAGTCTCTCTATGACCAACTGTGCAAACTATTCCAGCCCTACCCACCTGAGATTGCTGCAGGGTTCTAGTTCCAGCTTCATGCACCTTCTTAATTTTAATCACTCCATCATTTTACCTGTCTGGGCACTAAGCTCTGGAATTCCCTCCTTAGATGTCTCTGCCTCTCTACTTTTCTCTATACTAAGATACTCCTTAAACCTACGTCTTGAACTAAGATTTTGGTCGCCTGCATTAATAACTCAATTTGTGGCTCGGGTCAGATTTTATTTGTTAATGCTCCCGTGAAGCACTTTGGTGATTTTATTATCTTAAAGGTGCAACATAAGTCCAAATTGACACTGGCAAGGCGATCCAGATTTGATCCCTGCTCTCAGAGTGAGATGAGAGGGTGCAAAGAATCTGTGGTCCTAATGCAGAGCATCCTAGAATGATACAGCACAGATTGAACCCATCATACATAGAACATAGAACATTACAGCGCAGAACAGGCCCTTCGGCCCACGATGTTGCGCCGACCAGTTTTTTTAAAAAAAAACACTGACCCACTAATCTAAACCAATCCCTTTTCGTCCATAAACCTATCCACAGATCTCTTAAACGCCCCCAAACTAGGCGCATTTACAACCGCAGCAGGCAGGGCATTCCAATCCCCCACCACCCTCTGGGTAAAGAACCTACCCCTGACATCCGTCCTATAACTACCACCCCTTAATTTAAAGCCATGCCCCCTCGTGCTAGCATTCTCCATCCGAGGAAAAAGGCTATCACTATCCACCCTATCTAAACCTCTAATCATCTTATATGTTTCAATAAGATCCCCTCTTAGCCTCCTTCTTTCCAGCGAAAACAACCCCAAATCCCTCAGTCTCTCCTCATATGACCTCCCCTCCATACCAGGCAACATCCTGGTAAACCTCCTCTGCACCCTCTCCAAAGCCTCCACGTCCTTCCTGTAATGTGGGGACCAGAACTGCACACAGTACTCCAAGTGCGGCCGCACCAGAGTTGTGTACAGTTGCAACATGACGCTGCGACTCCTAAATTCAATCCCTCTACCAATAAACGCCAAGACACCGTATGCCTTCTTAACTACCTTATCTACTTGATTCCCAACTTTCAGGGATCTATGTACACATACACCTAGATCCCTCTGCTCCTCCACACTATTCAAAGTCCTCCCGTTAGCCCTATACTGAACACATCTGTTACTCCTACCGAAATGAATTACCTCACACTTCTCCGCATTAAACTCCATCCGCCACCTCGCGGCCCAGCTCTGCAACCTGTCTAAGTCACCCTGCAAACTATGACACCCTTCCTCACAATCTACCACACCACCGACTTTGGTGTCATCAGCAAACTTACTAATCCACCCAACTATACCCTCATCCAGATCATTAATAAAAATTACAAACAGCAGTGGCCCCAAAACAGATCCCTGAGGCACACCGCTCGTAACCGAACTCCATGACGAATATTCACCATCAACCACCACCCTCTGTCTCCTATCTGCCAGCCAATTCCTGATCCAAGTACCTAGATTACCCCCAATCCCATACATCTGCATTTTCTGCAGAAGCCCACCATGGTGAACCTTATCAAACGCCTTACTAAAATCCATATATACCACGTCAACTGCCTTACCCCTATCCACCTCTTTGGTCACTTTCTCAAAGAACTCAATAAGGTTAGTAAGGCACGACCTACCTGCTACAAAACCTGTACTAGCTCTTTGGAAGAGTTCTCCAAGGGAACAAAAACCAGTCACGGAGATTGAATGGGAACAGCAATTTATCCTTACGATGAGGGAGTGGATTTATGTGGGGAAAGTAAAAAACTCCCAAGGTCAATTGATGGCACAATGCAGTGAAAAGATTAAGCAAAATGTCATTGATCAAAAATAAGGTAGCCAACCCAAATATGACAGTTCTATTAATATATTGGGCAAGATCTTTCCATCCTGCTGCAGTGTTTAAGTCAAGCAGCAGGGCAGAAAATATTAGCGAGAGGCGAAAACTCAGGTTTGTATCATGTTTCTCACCTCTCCCAATCTTGCCAGTTCCATTCAGCCTCGCACCTAGGAAGGAAGTTTGGTCTTGTTTGACAACCAAACACACATGTGCAAATACTCGAGCAAAGAAGAACTTAGTTTGGCAGTGGGTAAGTGAAAGTAAATCACAGAAATCGAGTTGTACGTTATTAGTTAGAACATAGAACATTACAGCGCAGAACAGGCCCTTCGGCCCACGATGTTGCGCCGACCAGTTTTTTTAAAAAAACACTGACCCACTAATCTAAACCAATCCCTTTTCGTCCATAAACCTATCCATAGATCTCTTAAACGCCCCCAAACTAGGCGCATTTACAACCGCAGCAGGCAGGGCATTCCAATCCCTCACCACCCTCTGGGTAAAGAACCTACCCCTGACATCCGTCCTATAACTACCACCCCTTAATTTAAAGCCATGCCCCCTCGTGCTAGCATTCTCCATCCAAGGAAAAAGGCTATCACTGTCCACCCTATCTAAACCTCTAATCATCTTATATGTTTCAATAAGATCCCCTCTTAGCCTCCTTCTTTCCAGCGAAAACAACCCCAAATCCCTCAGTCTCTCCTCATATGACCTCCCCTCCATACCAGCCAACATCCTGGTAAACCTCCTCTGCACCCTCTCCAAAGCCTCCACGTCCTTCCTGTAATGTGGGGACCAGAACTGCACACAGTACTCCAAGTGCGGCCGCACCAGAGTTGTGTACAGTTGCAACATGACGCTGCAACTCCTAAATTCAATCCCCCTACCAATAAACGCCAATTGGATACAGAAGAGGAGCAGCCGAGGTACATAACCTGTGTTTCACTGGAGTCTTCATTCTGACCGAATTTAAATTCACAACAGGTCATTTTGCACTCAAGAGCATGTATGCAACTTAGTCCTCTGTTAATTCAGTTCTCAATAAAATAATAATTGATGGAACACGAGTTGTCATATTTTACTTTCATTTAATACAAATTGGAGAGCATATCTTCACACAGTGTCCACTCTGTTAAAATCAGTGAATGAGGGTTGATCATTTTTTCCTCATGATTTTCTCCTCAAAAGGAATGACTCCTGCTAAATTAATTTGGTTAACAGCAGCTGTCTGGCAGTTCTTGATGTCTGTCAACATGCAGAGTATGAAAGACCAGGAGGCTTGGGTTCTCTACTCCCTAGTGCAGGCATGTAGGTCAGTTGAAGCATCTCAACTGCTGCAGTGCCCAGTGAAGTGCAAGGTTGGGGCAGAGTTGTGGAAGCTTTCTGCTTCATACAGCTCACTTCCATGCTGGTTGGATGGGAATAAGCAAACCATCAGGAGAAAAGAAGCATCAATTTCAACAAATTCTTTAACTGGATTCTTTATTCAACAGGAATCAGTCAGTATTTTTTTCATTTAAGTATCAAAGGGATGAACAAAGCCTATCCTGAGACCAAGCATTTTTTTTTCAGCATATTTTCCTGACATTTTTGGCTCCAATTCCATGCATTTATTTGCCCTGTCTGTCCATCTAACTGTCCTTCAGCTTTTGTCCCTTAATATAATTATCTCCCTGTCTGTCCACTTCTCAACATCTCTTTCATGCAAGTTGTTCATTTTACTTATTTAATCTTTTTCCCTTCGCAACTCTGACGTTGTCTGCACATCTCCCACTCTCCTCCTCTCTGGCTCCATTTGTTCTTTGTCTCACTGTGCTCTCATGTTCTTTCTAACTCTATCTTTTGCTGTGGATTGCTAGTTTCACTCATTTTCATTCATACAATCTGCACATGGGAAATTTTTCCTGATGTAGGTGTGAGAGCAGATTAATTTTATTGCCATGTAACATTGGAATGTTATACTGAAAGGAATTTCTGTTTTGTTTTCAGGTTCTTCTTAAAATTCTTCCTCAAGTGCAACCAGAATTGTTTGAAAACAGCAGGGAACCCACGAGACATGCGTCGATTCCAGGTACTGTTTAAAATTCCACATCCCTCCATAAGTGTGTCACCATAGGAATAAGTCAGGTTGAAGTTTTCTCCGGAAAGGGATATCATCATTCTGGCAAATTCATTCCATTTGTGAACAAAAGGAGGGCAATGGTGTCCACTGCAGATGTTGATCTGAATTTGCTGTTCTTTGAAAATGTCTGCAGATTCTACTTTGGTTTTGCACAATCTGGACAGCATGGCTTAACACCAATGTCAATTTCCCAATTAAAATTGGGAGTAGAGCCCAATACTGCCAGCATTTGCTTCCTCACAATTTTTTTTTACACAGAATGATTGATTTGTGTTAAATTGGGGGTTCCATGGGTAACAGCAGCTGTCTCGTTCCAAGTTCTTCATAACGCACAGTGCCAGAGACCAGGAGGATTGGGTTCTCTCCTCCCTAGTGCAAGGCAGTTAGGTCAGTTGAAGCATTTCAACTACTGCAGTACCCAGCAAAACATAAGGTTGGAGGCCCAGATCTAGATGTCTTGCTCTCAAACACAGCACTAACTATTCTGCAAGGGAGGGAATGGGGGCAGATTCTGACTTGCGCAGCTGTGGTTCGTGGAGACAGATGTTTCCAATCGTGTCAGAGGTTCATTTGTTGGGTGTGGCAAACTCACCATGTGCTCCTAGTAGGGTTGTAGAGTTGCTTGGATAAATTGAATGCCCATTTGAAGAAGTACGGCATTTTTTATGTCTCAGACCATGTTTGGAAGATGTCAGATGGGATAGGTAAGCTACCCTTTAAGATTGTTTAAAGTAGATATGGATGTGCATGAAATGTGCATGAACTCAGGGAGCTGTCAATTTTGTTGGAACTGTCAAACTCATCAGAGCTGTAAAAAGGAACTGTCAAGGCATTTAGCACTTCTGCCCTATTCGAAAAACATCTGCAGTGTTTTTAAAAAAATCAGTGTTTGCTGTTTCATTCTGCTAACATAAAGCTGAAGGTTATCATAACTGGATTAGTGCTGCAGAACAAAGGGTACTCTGTCCGCCGTACAATATGCCAACATCTTCAGGCATAGGTTTGAACAAGACCTCTTCACCACACAGGACCTTCAACTGATACTATACACTAGATATATGAATGACATTTCCTTCCTTTGGACTCATTATGAACAATCACTGAAACAACTATATGATGACATCAACAAGTTTCATCCCTCCATCAGACTCCCCAAAATCCAAAATCGATTGCATTCTTGGTCATATGCATCTCCATCAAGGACGGTCACCTCAGCACCCCACTGTACTGCAAGCCCACGGATAACCTCACGATGCTCCACTTCTCCAGCTCCCGCCCTAAACACGTTAAAGAAGCTATCCCCTATGGACAAGCCCTCCGTATACACAGGATCTGCTCAGATGAGGAAGATCGTAACAGACACCTCCTCACATTGAAAGATGCCCTCATAAGAGCAGGTTATGGCACATGACTCATAGTTCAACAGTTCTGACGCGCCACAGCGAAGAACTGCACCAATCTCCTCAGAACAAACACAGGACACGACGGATAGAGTACCCTTCATTGGGCAGTACTTCCCCAGAGGACAGAAGTTACGACATCTTCTCTGGAGTCTTCAACATGTCATTGATGAAGACAAACACCTCGACAAGACTATCCCTACACCCCCACTTCTTGCCTTCAAACAACCACATAACCTCACACACATCATTGTCCGCAGCAAACTACCCAGCCTTCAGGAGAACAGTGACCACAACACCACACAACCCTGCCACAGCAATCTCTGCAAGACATGCCAGATCATCGACACAGATGCATCATCTCACATGAGAACACCATCCACCAGGTACATGGTACATACACTTGCAATTCGGCCAATGTTGTCTACCTGATACGCTGCAGGAAAGGATGTCCCGAGGCATGGTACACTGGGGAGACCATGCAGATGCTACGACAACAGATGAATGAACACCGCTGGACAATCACTAGGCAGGAGTGTTCTCTTCCTGTTGGGGAACACTTCAGCAGTCACGGGCATTCAGCCTCTGATCTTCAGGTCAGCGTTCTCCAAGGCGGCCTTTACGACACACAACAACGCAGAGTTGCTGAGCAGAGATGGATAGCCAAGTTCCACACACATGAGGATGGCCTCAACTAGGATTTTGGGTTCATGTCACACCATCTGTAACCCCCACGACTTGCCTGGGGTTGCAAAATCTCACTAACTGTCCTGGCTGGAGACAATACACATCTCTTTAACCTGTGCTTAATTCTCTCTCCACTCACATTGTCTGTATGTTTAAGACTTGATTGCCTGTGGAGATTTGCATTCCAACCATTATTTTGTAAATTGAGCTTGTGTCTTTATATGCCCTGTTTGTGAACTGAAATCCAACTCACCAGACGAAGGAGCAACGCTTCGAAAGCTAGTGGCGTTTGCTACCAAATAAACCTGTTGGACTTCAACCTGGTGTTGTGAGACTTCTTAAGGTGCCAATGTCCAGGGGGCACCCTCCACGGGGGAGGCCGCGATTGCCCACCTTCATTCTAGCAGGGTCTAGCCGCTAGCTTCCCACAAGTGGAAAATAATCCCTGTTGCAGTCAACCACTCTGGCCAGGGGATGGATGCTAACAGGCCCAGAGACTTCAGTCTTGAAAACTTCAGTCTTGGGCCTGCTAACTGTATTTAAAATATATGTAAATGTTTATTGAAATAATTTATGTGGCTCCCTGCCGATTTCCAGTATGGAGCTGAAGCCGCTGGAAATCCAGCACAGGGAGACACTGTCAGAGTAGGACGTCCAGCATGGATCCCATAGATCGGGTACCATTGGAAACTCCCGGCTCACTGCACTAAAAAAATTCGCATGGTGGGATGGGATAATGGCTCTCATTATTCTGCATCTCACCTATGCTGCACCTGACCATGGGATTGTCTGATAGGACAGTCTCAAGGGAACTTTAAAGTAAAAACAGTAAGTGCTGAAAAATCTCAGCAGATTTGGCAGTATCTCTGGAGAGAGAAATTGAGTTAACTGTTAATAGAGTTAACATTTCGAGTCCAATGTGACTGTTATGGCTCCAGCAATGCAGTCGAAGTTCTGAATTTTTCTAGCACTTTCTGTTTTTAATTTCAGATTTCCAGAATTTGCAGTATTTTACTTTTATATTGGAAGGAACTTTATATGATCCATAATTTGCCTAAACTGAAATAATTGCTTGGTCATTGTAGAGGGAACTGTACTCTGTATCAAAATCTTGCTGCACGTTGGCTCTGTGTTTTTGTCGGTCGTGTAGTGAGATTTATATTTTGTCTTTTCACCCAAAATCAGTCCGAGCTGGGAATGTTTAACTATGATGCTGGTCGCACAATGTGTTTCATTCCACAGCACTGGTACTTCTCATCTTAAGGATCACAAATTTAAAAAAGGTTCTCACAACACAGTTAAGCAACTCAGCAATATCAAATGGATTGAAAAATATCTCAAACGATCAAGCTGATCCCAAAGTCATCACAAGGTTTGCATTTATTCATAATATGCTTTTCTGGCAGCAACTTATCTTTTAACAGATTACAATACAAGCAGAAAATATAGATCATGGGAAAAAAAATCCTCAAATCCCAATCCTGACTGCCTTTCCAAGATGCAAGAAGTTTTTGTAGCTGGAAGGATTTATGTCCAGCGTTTTGGGGATTTGTGTGGGATTGTAACCGACCCCCTGGATCCGAGTTCAGTGGATTGCAGTTTTGAAAGCCAAGCAATGCAGAAGAAAAGGGAACAGGAAATGGAGGGAGGTGTTTCAGGAAGCTGTCGGGAGATGACTGATAGATACCAGATGGGTCGGGTCAGTTTCAGTGACCCGGAAAACTGACAAGAGGGACAATCATTGGCACTGGCCAAAGTGCTCAGCCCTCCCTGCTGCAATCACAACACATTACAGCAACCTCGTTTAAATGATTAAGTAGACTGATTCACTCGTTTCACAGATTATGTTACATCCCAAACATGGGTATTCCACAGATCCCTTTATGTTTGCCAGATGCAAGAAATTAATTTTGTTAATCCCTCCCTATTGGTCTTGAAGACCAGGACACAGATTTTGCAAAAGCTCGTTGTCCACTACAATCTCACTGAAGTTGCTATTCTTCATGCATTAATCTGGACCATGAATGTGGGGGGGGGCATCCTAGGTCAGCCTGTTCTTGTTTTTACCCTTATCTGCCCACTCACACAATCCAGACCATCTCTGCTTAGATTAGGATGCAGAGGCTAATTTTTGTCACACAAGACACTGTTTGGCAACACAGAGGTCTATGATCTAAGAACGCAGATTTCAAATGGCTAGCAAAAGAACCAGAAGTGACATGATGAAACATGTTTTCACACAGCATGTTTTTGTGATCTGAAATGAACAGCCCAAAAAGGATTGTAGAAACAGATTTGATCACAACTTTCAGAAGAAAGTGAGCGAAATACGTGAAGGAGAAGAAATTTCAGGTCTATGTGGGGAATGATGACTTGTTGAAATTATGGATAGTTTTGTCAAAGACTCAGTACAGGCATGATGAGCCAAATGGTCTTCTTTTGTTTGTATCAATCTGTGGTCACTGCTTCTATGCTTGAGAATATCAAACTGAGCACAGTTTTGTCTTTGATCGTGAATGAATACACTGCCTACTAGCCAGCTTTAAAACTAGGTTAGGAGCAGAGCTCTCCTGCTGGGGCAGAAGTTTGCAGCCATGTTGTAGTGGGGTGGGGTCGAAAAATGTGAAGAGTCATTCAAAAGTCCATCGACATTAGTGGGACTGCAAAATCCCATCATCAGGGGAGCCATAAAAATCCTTCCGAGATCTTTATCAGGAAAGATTAATGGCAAGACTAAGATTTTAAACTGGCTTCTTCTCATTTGAAGTTTGTTTGTTATTTCCCTTGATAATCTTCCTTTCAGACACACACCACTGTTGGCACAGAAAGCAGGCAAGTGTGTGGCATATTAAGAACATAAGAACATAAGAACATAAGAAATAGGAGCAGGAGTAGGCCATCTGGCCCTTCGAGCCTGCCCCGCCATTCAATAAGATCATGGCTGATCTGTCGTGGCTCAGTTCCACTTTCCCGCCCTCTCCCCATAACCCTTAATCCCCTCTCTTATCAAAAACCCATCAACCCGCTTCTTAAAAATATTTAGCGAGGCAGCCTCCACCACTTCAACGGGCAGAGAATTCCAGAGATTCACCACCCTTTGAGTGAAGAAGTTCCTCCTCAACTCCGTTCTGAACTGCCCCCCCTTTATCTTGAGGCTGTGCCCCCTAGTCCTACTGTCTTTTTTGAGCGGGAACAGTCTTTCCACCTCTATCCTATCCATCCCATTCATCATCTTATACGTCTCAATGAGATCTCCCCTCATTCTTCTAAACTCTAACGAGTACAAGCCTAGTTTATTCAGCCTCTCCTCATAGCTCAACCCCCTCAACTCCGGTATCAGCCTAGTAAACCTCCTCTGCACTCCCTCCAAGGCCAAAATATCCTTGCGCAGGTGCGGCGCCCAAAACTGCACACAGTACTCCAGCTGCGGCCTCACCAATGCCCTATACAGCTGCATATTCACAAGGTTTTACCATTGCTACTGTTGAATTAGTTGCAAAATTAGCAAGAGCTGACCCAATGGACGTCTCAGCAAAATATCTCCCGCCTCCTCAGCTTCCCACCCTACCTCACAGTCCACCCTGTCACTCACCCAATATCAGGAGGTCATTACTCAGTAAAAACTCAAGTGTTTGTTAAAAAATAATTGAATTCATGAACTGCACAGAGTCCTAACACATCATGTACTAAATAAATAGCTCTTATAATTCCGATTCTGGTGCCACCCGATCAATGATACATTATTGGTCTATAAATCATTCAAGCATTTTCTTCCATTTCACTACATTAATCTTCATTCTGACCTTCTGTTGTAGCTCTGTCTTCTCTGTTGCTTCACCTTTTCTGCTGAATTTCTAGCCCTTTTCTCACTCCAAGGTAATTTTCTTTCATGTACCCGGTATCGCAAAATCATAAATTAGTTCTTTCTAAACACATTTAGGATTTTACTATTTTTACTGGATACTAGATGTAAGACATTCGTATGGAGTTTTCAGTTCCAGGGTTTGATTGATAGGACCATTGTGCATTAGAGTAAGGCACCAATCTGTGCTTTCTGTAGCCATTCTTGTCAGACCTTGTGATTCATTGACATATTCAATGCAAGCTCGCAGATAGCTGGGATCTTACACAGTCGGGAAAACTAAATTGCTGGCACTGCTGCAGCTACTTAAAGCACTGCAGCAGTCATTTGAAGATGTGTATGCTTTTGCCAGTGAACAAATTATTTATATATTTTCTGTTCAAATCATAAATTCAGAGAAGCACTTCATGGATGCAGATACAATTTCAGGAAGTGGACAAAAGAAACCTTGCCTTACTTAGTTTTATCTCATCTCTTTCAGCTGAAACATTCACACATTGTCCCGCTTAGTTCTCTTATCGCTTTGCTTCTAATACCTCTTTCACAGATATGAGAGAGCTGAACCACCTGAACTCCAACAACATTTGACAGATAGGGGTACAGTTTCCAACTCATAACAGGAAGGTCAAAATATAACTTAGACTTAACTATCTCACATTAAGGAAGGGAATGTGTGGAACTGACTCCAGGGAGACACATTTGATTTGATTTATTATTTTCACACGTATTAACATACAGTGAAAAGTATTGTTTCCTGCGCGCTATACAGACAAAATATACCGTTCATAGAGAAGGAAATGAGAGTGCAGAACGTAGAGTTACAGTCATAGCTGGAATGTAGAGAAAGATCAACTTAATGCAAGGTAAGTCCATTCAAACCTTTGACAGCAGCAGGGAAGAAACTGTTCTTCAGTCGGTTGGTACGTGACCTCAGACTTTTGTATCTTTTTCCCAATGGAAGAAGGTGGAAGAGAGAATGTCCGGGGTATGAGGGGTCCTTAATTATGCTGGCTGCTTTGCCAAGGCAGTGGGAAGTGTAGACAGAGTCAATGAATGGGAGGCTGGTTTGCATGATTGATTAGGTTACATTCACGACCTTTTGCAGTTCTTTGCGGTCTTGGGCAGAACAGGAGCCATACCAAGCTGTAATACACCCAGAAAGAATGCTTTCTTTGGTGCATGTAAAAGTTGGTGAGAGTCATAGCTGACATGCCAAATTTCCTTCGTCTTCTGAGAAAGTAGAGGTGTTGTTGGGCTTTCTTAACTGTTGTGTCAGCATGGATGGAGTGGGGGGGGTGGGGGCAGGACAGGTTGTTGGTGATCTGGACACCTAAAAACTTTGATGAGAGGTGACTTAATAAATGTTTATAAAATGATGAGGGGGATAGATAGAGTGGATGTGCAGAGACTACTTCCTCAGGTGGATGTAGCTGTAACTGGTGGGCATAACTATAAGGTTCATGCTGGGAGATATAGGAGGGATGTCCGAGGTAGATTCTTTACTCAGAGAGTGGTTGGGGTGTGGAATGCACTGCCTGCTGTGATAGTGGAGTTGGACACTTTAGGAACTTTCAAGTGCTTATTGGATAGGCACATAGAGCACACCAGAATTATAGAGAGTGGGATAGCTTGATCTTGGGTTTGTACATAGCTCGGCACAACATTGAGGACCGAAAGGCCTGTACGGTGCTGTACTGTTTTATGCTCTATGTTCTATAACTTGAAGCTCTTGACCCTTTCTACGTCGTTCCCATTGATGTAGACAGGCATGTTCCCCTTTATGCTTCCTGAAATCAATGACAATCTCCTTCATTTTGTTGACATTAAGGGGGAGATTATTGTTTCCGCACCAGTTCACCATTTTCTCTATCTCGCACCTGCACTCTGTCTCATCATCGTTTGAGATCTGACCCATTATGATGGTGTCGTAAGCAAACTTGAAAATTGAATTGAAGAGGAATTTGGCCGCACAGTCATCGGTGTATAAGGAGTATGGTTGGGGGCTGAGAACACAGCTTTGTGAGGAACAGGTATTGAGGACGATCATGGAGAAGGTGTCGTTGCCTATCTTTACTGATTGTGGTCTGTGAGTTAGGAAGTTGCAGAGGGAGGTGCCGAGGCCCAGGCCACGGAGCTTGGAGATGAGTTTTGTGGGAATAATAGTGTTGAAGGTTAAGGTTTCTAACAGGGGAATAGATGTATATTTAGTGAAGAATGTTATTGAATCTTGTGAGGCATTTTTTGGACTTGAAATCAGTTTAATGGACTTTAATAGCCTCAGTCAATCCAGCACATTGCTTTGTTCTCTTGTTCCAGTATCTCTTGCTCTTATTTGTCTGCCATTCTTCACAGCCAGCTGGCATCAAAGACAAAGGGGCCTTTTTGCTTCAGGATTTTCATTTGAAATTTCTCATATAGCTTTTGCAGCAATAATCTAACCCACTATGTACAAACCGTGTTGGAAGTCACACATACATATCCCCTTATACCCTTATTCTTTGGCTGTTGAGGGTTTTAACCCAACTACTAATTATTTAATCATTATTGAGTGTGTTAACAATTTTGTCAACTGGTTTTGTAGTTTGACAACGACTAACAAATTTCAAACTAATAGTTATTTCTCGAAATTTCAAGATACCGCAAGCTGTTTAATAAGTCAAAAGCTGCATACAATCTATGAAATTGCTTCAAGGTATGAAGTTCCGTTATGGAAGCAAATGAGGCGCGCACACCGGTGTGTCCACAAGCAGACGTGAAATGTGTTTCCAGTTGCAATTAACCCCAGTGTGACAGGGGTTGGGAAGATGGTGGGTGTCAGGAAAAGAGTGGTGCTTCTCATGGGCTCCCTCAAGATGAACAGTGCTATAGAGCTGTCTCAGGAAGATGCAGACCTCCACAAATTAAATGTGGCGAAAACATGCAGTAAATCTGTGTCCAGGCAGTATATTTAAACACCTGACAGCAGGACCTCAGCCCTTCCTTCTTTAATTTTATTTAAGACCTGACAATTCATCCCGCCCTGGACTGAAGTTGTAACCAAATTGTGAAGGTTGCCTGGCCAATTGGTCTGCCCACCAACCGTAAAAGTGGACAGGCCATGTGAAATCATTTTTATTGATTCCTTAATGAGCCTAATTGCCTGCTCAATTGTTGGCGGCATGCTTCCAACTCCCATATGCACCTGCCAACTGAAACATTGTGTGATCGCTCAATGAAATTGGGACACTTGCCTGAACTCTTCGCACACAATTTTATGTGCTGCCAGGTCAGGCACTTGCCTGCCTGAGCAATGGAAAAGTCTGGCCATCTTCACAAAGCAAGATCTCACAAAAAACAATAAAAGGAAAAAGGAGTTAATTGTTGTTTTAGGCCAGAGACGAACATTGACTAAGACAGTAGAACTTGTTGCTCTTCTCTGAGCAGTGCTAGGAGATAGTCAACATTAATCGGAAGCACCTAATGAGGCATTAATTTAAAGTCCGATTGCATCTCTAATAATGCGATGCTCCCTCAGTACTTCACTGCAATGTGAATTTAGCTTATGAACAGATTCTCAACAATTCTGCCCAATTTTCAGAAATCAATCAAAATAACCCAATTCTACAATGCCTGTTAAATCTATTTCTGTTCATAAACAAATGGATATTCTTCTCGACCCCTTTTGTAACTTAAATGGCTTTCCCTGCATGGTAAATATGAATGGAAAAATTGACTGATATTTTCCCTCCTTCAGTCAGGGCACAGGTGACAAAAGTAACATTACTGTTATCCGAACCAGGATAAGCTCACTCATCGTTGATAATGGACAACACTTTTCCTGTCCTGGTGGCTCAATTCACATCAGGCAAACAGACACTTTGGGAAATATTTTCACGTTTTCAAATTCCCATTTACAATGTCGGTGGGATTTACTAATTGCTTGTTGGGGAACGCAATTTTGGAGATTTGGATCACCACAGAAAGAATGTCTTTGCAAGTTAGGTCCACACTAAGTTACATTTCCTTGCACCTTGCTTCGCAGGTTGTTTTATCAACGACAATTAATGTTGATGGTCATGTGCTGGCTGTCTCCGACAACATGTTTGTGCACAACAATTCCAAGCATGGACGAAGGGCCCGTCGCCTTGACCCTACAGAAGGTAAGTCCATTTTTCATTCTTGGGTATGAACACTATTTTGGCATGTTGTCTAGTGTAAGGTGACAATTGTCACTGAGCCCAGTTCCATCTGCTGTCTTTGTCTCTGAGCTTGCCCACCCATGAGGACATGAACTCAGCTTCCGCATGGCAGGGCCTTATTCAAATCAGATTATTTAATGTTTCATGGTTTTTTCCTCCTCTGTTGAGGATTAGATTTGACTTATTATTGTCACATGTTTTGGGATACAGTGAAAAGTATTGTTTCTTGCTCTCTATGGTCAAAACATACTGTTCATAGAGTACATAGAGGAGAAGAAAGAATAGGTTGCAGGATGTATCATTGCAGTTACAGGTAGAGTGAAGAGAAAGATCAGCTTAAGACATGAGGGGACCAGTATCTTTTCCTGACAGAAAAAGGTGGAAAAGAGTACGTTTGGGGTACGTGGGGTCCTTGATTACGCTGGCTGCTTTCCTGAGGCAGCGGGAAGAATAGACAGAGTCAATGCATGAGAGCCTGGTTTGCATGATGGACTGGACTATGTTCACAACTCTTCGTAATTTCTTGCAGTCTTGGACAAAGCAAGAGCCATACCAACCTGTGACACATCCAAAAAGGATGCTTTCAATGGTCAAAAAATTAGTGAGAGTCGTAATGATCATGCCAAATTTCCTTAGCCTTCTGAGAAATTTGAGGCATTGGTGAACTTTCTTAACTATAGCATCAGTGTAGAGGGACCAGGACAGATTGTTGATGACCTGAACACCAAGACACATGAAGCTCTCGACCATTTTCACTTCATCACCATTGAAGTAGGAGATGTCTGATCTCCATTTTAACAATTGCTTTCAGATCAGAATCAGGATTTTACTGTGTGGGCAATCACAGCACACAGCTATGTGTCTTCAATCCATGGTGCAGTGTGCTATGGCATTCCCGAAACACTGTTTGGGATTGTCAGTTGGCAAGATTGACCCAACTATTATTTTAAATCAATTTAATAGTTTAGACAGAAAATCTAAGGCAATCCCATTGCTATGAAGCTCAATGTTTTCTTTAAAAATAAACTGCAAAATATTTTTGAAAGGGTATTTTAGTGAACCCAGGTTTTACGTCAAGGAATGTAAGCAGATTCGCCAATATGCTCAGACTTTACAGAATAGATTATTTGGTTGTGGGGTAATTTTTAAAATGACAAACCTAGGCATATCAAGGTATTAAAGTCAAAAAAGAGTATGGAGACGATGGATGGGAAACCTGTAGACTGGAAGAGCATGGAGCAATTGCATTTATGTTACACATTTCTTATCAGCAGCACATTGTACAATTAGCCAAACACAGCAGTAGTTTGTGCTCAGTAAAGCACCACAATCAATGATGGATAGATGTAACCCAAATGTTGGCAAAATAATCTTTGATGTCCATGTGACAAGTTAATGAGGTCTTGGTTTAACCTCTCATTTGAAAAATGACAACTCCAATAATACTCAATTCTGCAAATGAAACATCAGCATGGACTTGCCAGGACTGGTTACTTCAAATGCCGGGTTTCAGGAGGGACAGGGATTGAGGCAAAAGAGGTGGGGGAGTGGCACTGTTGATCAGAGACGGTGTCACGACGATAGAAAAGATGGACGCCATGGAGGGATTGTCTACGGAGTCTCTGTGGGTGGAAGTTCAGAACAGGAAGGGGTCAATAACTTTGCTGGGTGCTTTCTATAGGCCGCCCAATAGTAACAGGGATGTTGAGGAGCAGATAGGGAAACAGTTCCTGGAGAGATGTAGTAATAACAGCTGTCGTGATGGGAGACGTTAATTTCCCAAACACCGATTGGAATATCCCTAGGGTAAGGGGTTTGGATGAGGAGTTTGTTAGGTGTGTTCAGGAGGGTTTCCTGATACAGTGTGTGGATAAGCCTACAAGAGGAGAGGCTGTACTCAATCTGGTATTGGCTAATGAACCTGGACAGGTGTTGCATCTCTCAGTGGGACAGCATCTTGGGGATAGCGATCATAACTCTATCTCCTTTACACTAGCATTGGAGAGAGATAGGATCAGGCAAGCTAGGAAAGTGTTTATCTGGAGTAAGGTGAATTACGAAGCCATCAGGCAGGAAATTAGGGGCAAAAATTGGAAGGAGGTTTTCTCAGGGAAATGTACAGAAGTAATGTACATTATGATCTTTGCGTCGTCTGGCGATGATCTTTGCGTCGTCAGTGGAGATGAGAGAGATTCCGGAGGATTGGAGAATTGCGGATGTGGTTCCTATTTTCAAGAAAGGGAACAGGGATAGCCCGGGAAATTACTGACTGGTGAGTCTGACCTCAGTGGTTGGTAAGTTGATGGAGAGGATACTGAGGGACAAGATTTATGAACATTTAGAGAAGTTTAGTATGATCAAAAGTCGTCAGCACGGCTTTGTCAAAGGCAGGTCGTGCCTTATGAGCCTAGTTGAGTTCTTTGAAAATGTGACTGAACACACTGATGAAGGAAGAGCGGTGGATGTGGTTTATATAGACTTCAGCAAGGTGTTTGATAAGGTCCCCCATGCAAGGCTTCTTGAGAAGGTGAGAGGGCATTGGATCCAAGGGGCTGTTGCCTTGTGGATCCAAAACTGGCTTGCCTGCAGAAGACAGAGAGTGGTTGTAGATGGGTATTTTTCTGCATGGAGGTTGGTCACCAGTGGAGTGCCCCAGGGATCTGTTCTAGGACCCTTGCCGTTTGTCATTTTCATAAATGACCTGGATGAGGAAGTGGAGGGATGGGTTCGTAAGTTTGCTGAAGGTTGGTGGTGTTGTGGATAGTCTGGAGGGATGTCAGAAGTTGCAGTGAGACATAGATAGGATGCAAGACTGGGTGGAGAAGTGGCAGATGGACTTCAACCGTGATAATTGTTCAGTGGTCCATTTTGGCAGGTCCAATGGGATGAAGGAGTATAATATCAAGGGCAGGACTCTTAGCAGTGTAGAGGATCAGAAGGACATGGGGTCCGGGTCCATAGGACTCTTAAATTGACCTCGCAGGTGGAGGATGTGGTCTTGAAGGCATATGGTGTACTGGCCTTCATCAATCGAGGGATTGAGTTTAGGAGTCGGGAGATAATGCTGCAACTTTACAAGACCCTTGTCAGACCCCACTTGGAGTACTGTGTGCAGTTCTGGTCGCCTCACTATAAGAAGGATGTGGAAGCTACTGAAAGGGTGCAAAGGAGATTTACAAGGATGTTGCCTGGATTGGGTGGCCTGTCTTATGAGGATAGGTTGAGAGAGCTTGGTCTTTTCTCCCTGGAGAGACGAAGATTGACAGGCAACCTGATAGAGGTTTATAAGATGCTGAGAGGTATAGATAGGGTGGATTCTTGGAGGCTATTTCCCAGGGCTGAAATGGTTGCTACGAGAGGACACAGGTTTAAGGTGCTGGGGAGTAGGTACAGAGGAGATGTCAGGGGTAAGTTTTTCACTCAGAGGGTGGTGAGTGAGTGGAATCGGCTGTCATCGGCGGTGGTGGAGGCAAACTCGTTGGGGTCTTTTAAGAGACTTCTGGATGAGTACATGGGATTTCATGGGATTGAGGGTTATAGATAGGCCTGGTAGGTAGGGATATGATCAGTGCAACTTGTGGGCCGAAGGGCCTGTTTGTGCTGTAGTGTTCTACGTTCTATGTAATGTGGCAGATTTTCAAGGAATGTTTGTCTGGAGTTCTGCACGACAGGGAAGTTTTGGTAGGTTACAGGAACCATGGTGCGCAAAAGTTGTAATGAATCTAGTCAAAAAGAAAAGAAAAGCATACAAAAGGTTCAGGGAGCTTGGCGATGATAGGGGTCTGGAGGAGTATGACTTGTGGGAAGGAACTTAAGAAGGGACTTAGGAGAGCGAGAAGGGGTCATGAGAAGGCCTTGGCAGTTAAGATTAAGGAAAACCCCAAGGCATTCTACAAGTATGTGAAGAGCAAAAGGATGAGATGTGAAGGAATAGGACCTATCAAATGTGATGGTGGGAAAGTTTGTAGAGAATCGGTAGAAATAGCAGAGGTGCTCAATGAATATTTTACTTCAGTATTCACAGTGGAAAAGAATCTTGGTGGGTGTAGTGCAGGCTTGCGGTGGACTGAAAAGCTTCAGTATGTTGACATTAAGAAAGAGGATGTGTTGGAGCTTTTGAAAAGCATCAAGTTAGTTAAGTCGCCAGGATCGGATGGGATGTACCCCAGGTTACTGTGGGAGGCGAGGGAAGTGATTGCAGAGCCTCTAGCAATGATCTTTGCGTCAATGGAGATGGGAGAGGTTCTGGAGGATTGCGGATGTGGTTCCTCTATTCAAGAAAGGGAGTAGAGACAGCCCAGGAAATTATCAACCGGTGAGTCTAACCTCAGTGGTTGGTAAGTTGATGGAGAAGATCCTGAGAGACAGGATTTATGAACATTTGAAGAGGTATAGTATGATTAAACATAGTCAGCACGGCTTTGTCAAAGGCAGATCGTGCCTAACGAGCCTGGTTGAGTTTTTTGAAGATGTGACTAAACACACTGAAGGAGGAAGAGCAGTAGGTGTGGTTTATATGGGTTTCAGCAAGGCTTTTGATAAGGTCCTCCATGCAAGGCTTATTTAGAAAGTGAGAGCACATAGGATCCAAGGGGACGTTGCTTTGTGGATCCAGAACTGGCTTGCCCACAGAAGGCAAAGAGTGGTTGTAGGTGGTTCTTTTTCTGCATGGAAGTCGGTCACCAGTGGACTGCCCCAGGGATCTGTTTTGGGACCTTTGCTCTTTGTGATTTTTATAAATGACCTGGATGAGGAAGTGGAGGGATGGGTTGGTAAGTTTGCAGATGACACAAAGGTTGGAGGTGTTGTGGATAGTTTGGAGGAATGTCAGAAGTTGCAACAAGACATAGATAGAATGCAAGACTGGGTGAAGAAGTGGTGGAAGGACTTTAACCTGGATAAGTATGTGGTGGTTCATTTTGGCAGGTCAAGTGGGATGACGGAATATAATATTAAGGATATGACTCTTAGCAGTGTGGAAGATCAGAAGGATCTTGGGGTCCGGGTTCATAGGACTCTCAAATCAGCTTTGCAGGTAGAGGATGTGGTTAAGAAGGCGTATGGTGTACTGGCCTTCATCAATTGAGGAACTGAGTCTAGGAGTCAGGAGATAATGCTGCAGCTGTATAAGACCCTGGTCAGACCCCACTTGGAGTACTGTGCTCAGCTCTGGTCACCTCATTACAGGAAGGATGTGGAAGCCATTGAAAGGATGCAGAGGAGATTTACAAGGATGTTGCCTGGAATAGGTGGCATGTCTTATGAGGATAGGTTGAGAGAGCTCGGTCTTTTCTCCTTAGAGAGATGAAGGATGAGAGAGAACTGATAGAGGTGTATAAGATGTTGAGAGATAGCGATTGAGTGGATTCTCAGAGGCTTTTTCCCAGGACTGAAATGGCTGCCACAAGGGGACACAGGTTTAGGATGCTGGGGAGTAGGTACAGAGGAGATGTCAGGGATAAGTTTTTCACTCAGGGTGGTGGGTGCGTGGAATCAGTTGCCGGCAGTGGTGGTGGAGGCAGATTTGATAGGGTCTTTTAAGAGACTTTTGGATGAGTACATGGGACTTAGTAAGATAGAGGGTTATAGGTAAGCCTAGTAGGTAGGGATACGTTCGGAGCAACTTGTGGGCCGAAGAGCCTGTTTGTGCTGTAGTTTTTCTATGTTCTATGGTCTTTGGACCATTGTCTGACAATTATCACCACCAAGGCAAGGCTACTCCAATCTTACTTCAACTTTTCAAGTCATGAATGCTTCATGTTTGTCAGACGTACCTAGATGGGACAGGATGCTTAAACACTGTATCTTGGGCAGAAAGATATAAATTTAGGCCAGCACTGGTGGCATTATTTGGAAGTCTTAAAAGCTCACTTGTGTGATATATTGCCTACTTTTACAAGTTTGTCAAGTTTTTCAAGTGAAAAATCAAGTTATTAGCATGATTGCCCAAAATTGCCCTTAAATTGGCATTAATAGGTGTTATTCAGTCAAATAAACCAGGGTTTCCCAAACTTTTCCATCCAGGAACTCTCATGACCTCCCAAGAACATCCAGAAACCCCACCGTTCTTATCATTCAATAATATCATTTCACCCCCTCACTTGAATCCCCTCTCCTGGCACTCACATTGCATTTAGTTTATTAGTTTTAAATGTGTTCGCAGGATGTAGTTGATACTGAACACGAGTACTTACCTCCATCGCAGTTACTGCTCCTTCACGATATGGATCATGGTTCCGCTCGTTCCGCCACTTTCCTGCCCAGCAACAAAAACGAACAACAAATCAAATTGGCCAATCAGAGCCTTACTTCTCCAAACGTAGGCTGACTAGTAAGCCTATCAGAAGCCAAAGCTCAGAGAGAATGCGATCTGGTCAATTTGATATTTCTTCTTCGGTTTGGGACTGTTGCTCTTTGTTGGACTTTTGCTTCTTCAGCTGACTTACATGTGCATTTTAGATTGTGTGCTACTTTTTCAGGTTTCTTTTTAAAAAGTTACTACCTTTTTGTCACATGGTTGCCAGAATTTCCACAGTGTCCTCTGACGGAATACTGGAATTCCATGGACCCCTTTTTGGGAACTCCTGAAGTAGACCGCAAAGGAGACCTGGGAGAGAAATATCTCAGTGATACGAGAGGTGCCCATCTCAAGTTGATTGCGTTAAAAAAGGATTGGGACTGGGTGACGCAAGGAGAAACTGATTCAGCGCTGTCAAACTGATTCAGATTCAACCCAGGTTGTCCATTTGTTGCCAGGAAGGATCCTGTGTGAAATGAATTCAGGACAGTCTCAACCCAATTCCTAATGGATGTGACCATCAGGCCATATGTAATAGTACAAACTGTAGGCAATTGGAACTCATGGCAAATTTTTCCCCAGATGGAAAATGGAGAAATATCCCACAGGTGTAACAGAAAGTGCTTTTCCGAGGTTGGAGCTGAGTACTGATGGAAACACATGGAGATTTTCCTCTGTTTAAATTAACTTAAGCGTATGCTTGGCACTGGGTGACTCAAATAGCAGTATCCCATTTCCGAGCATTCACATTCCACATATTGAGCAGAACATTTTTGAAAAAAGTAGCATTGTCTTTGAAAAATTGAGAGGAATGGTGTTGAAGAATACACTGTATTGTACACTCATGACAAATAACACAAATGGGGTATTGTACACTCATGACAAATAACACAAATGGTTCAAGGACATGAAATGTGACACCCCAAATAATGACTGGAGGAAAGGCTTCTGTACACATGGGCTTTGCTTCCCAGATGTTAAAGTAGTCTCCCGCAGGATGTTACCAATAATTTTTTATATTCTACTTTCAATACATCCTTCTATAATGCCTACGTTTGAATGAACAAATTATTCATATATATGGAAAACAGTAGATGTGAAATCAACGCAAGTATGGAACTGCAAATAAGATGTGCTTAGGTTTGACATATTACAGAAATTTTTATGGATTTCTTCAAGATTTTGCCTCCCAAAGGTCCTCCAGCATTTTTGAAATTTTAGTAATGCATCAATAGGGTCCAGTTCCCCAAAGGTTCCACGGTGCTACGGCAACTTTAACGGTTCATCGGGGCTTCTAAGGTTTCCACAGATTTACGGTACTCTAGAATCAGCAGCAAAGTCTCTTAATGGTTCAGATGCCTAAAGTTTGACTACTTCAGAAATGTTTAAACCATCTCTCAAGGTACTTGAGTACAGTCATTGAAAATACTCATGTCCAAAGGCATGTTGTGCAAGGCCACGCAACGCAAACAGCTCTTAATGTGTTAGAGTTAAAGTACCAATGTGGTACTGTGAAATATCATTAAGCCAGTAAAGAATTTGGAATGGTGTTAATTTCCTGTCACTGACCATAGAGTCGTGAATAAAATCCAAGGAATCAGAACAAGAAAATATTCAATTTTTTTTTACAAAGCTGATTGAAAGTGATTGACTAGCAGTTCAGGCACAGCTCGAATATTTGGCATGCTGCCAGAACCCTTCATGCTCTCCTCTGACCCTGTCAGCACTAAGCTTGAGGTGATGGATTGAGCTTGGATGTGGCCTTGAAACCATATAGCTTCTGACAGGGTGAGAAATCGTGAGGTTGAAGACAGACTGTGATTCTTCCTTGCCTGATATTCTCAGCTCCAAATGGAAATGTGCACCCAGGTTTCCCTATGATGCTCTGTTAAGTGGGTACAGCTGAACTTCAGGAAATGTTAGTCTGGGGATGGCTAGAATGGTGACTGAACTGTTTGAACAGGAAGTGAGTAAAGAAGCATACCTGCCTGTTCTGAACCTTGTGTTCATTAATCTACTAGCCATTTCAGCAGGCAAATTTTTACCTCTCACCATCAATAATACAATGGCTAATGTACGATTGCCTCTTTTACCTGCAAACATATTAAATCAGAGAAGTAGGCCACATTAGGTGCCTCGGATGGGTTCTGCCATTCGATAAGATCGTGGCTGACCTGTTTGTGTTTCAAATTCCACATCCCCAGCTACCCGCAACTTTGAACTTTAATTCATTTGCCTAACAAGAATCTACCTACCTTAAAAATTTCCACCTCCACTATCTTTTCAGGCAGAGAGTTCCAAAGTCGCACAATCTTCTGAGAGAAAAAAGTTCTCCTCTGTCCTAAAAGGGCAACCCCTAATTTAAAGTTAGTGCCCCTAGTTCTGGACTCACCCACAAGAGAAAACATTCTTTCTACGTCCACCTAGTCAATACTGTTCAGGATCATGTATACTTCAATCAAATCACCTTTCACTCTTCTAAACTCTTGTGGAAAAAAGCTTGCCTGTCTAACTTTTCCTCATAAGATAACTCACTCACTCCAGGTATCAATCTAATAAACCTCTGGACTAACTCTTCCGTCAACTTTAGAGCTGGCATATGCATCTCTTCATACCATATCAAAGAATAAAGAACAGTACAGCACCGGAGCAGGCCCTTTGGCCCACAAAACCCGCACTGGTCCTATCCAGACCAACCGTCCGTATCCTTCAATACCCCGCCTGTTCATATGTCTATCCAGATAAGTCTTAAATGTCGCTAACGTATTTGCCTCAACTACCTCACTTGGCACTGCATTTCAGGCTCTGTGTAAAAAAATCTTCCCCTGCACATCTCCACTGAAACTTTGCCCCTTACCTTGAACTTGTCCCCATTGTAATTGTCATTTCTGCCCTGGGAAAAAGCTTCCAACTGTTCACCTTATCGATGCCCCTCATAATTTTATATAAACTTCTATTAGGTTGCCCTTAGCCTGCATCTTTCCAGGGAGAATAATCCCAGTTTATTCAATCTCTCCTCATAGCTAATACTCTCCATACCAGGCAACATCCTGACAAATCTTTTCTGTACTCCCTCCAAAGCCTTCACATCCTCTGGAAGTGTGGTGACCAGAATGGGACACAGTATTCCAAATGTGGCCCAACTAATGTTTTATATAACTATAACATAATCTACCAACTTTTATACTCAATATCCTGGCCTATTAAGGCAAGCATGCCATATGCTTTCTTCACTACCTTTTCCACCTGTGGTGCCACTTTTAAGGATCTGTGGAGCTGTACTCCCAGATCTCTCTCTGTATCTATGCTCCTGATGTTCTGCCATTTATTCTGTCGCTCTCAGGATCTACCAAAACGCATTTGTCCGGATTAAATTCCATCTGCCATTTCTCTGCCCAATTTTCCAGCGTATATTTATCCTGCCGTATTCTCTAACAATTTTCATCCCTATCCATAAACTTGCTAATCATTACCAGCTATTTATTCTTCCAAATCATTTATATACATTACAAACAATAGAAGTCACTGCACTGATCCCTGTGGAACACCACTAAGTTTATGATTCATATGAAACATGAAACAATATTTTCACAACAAGTGTCAAAGAGCATCAGCCCACTGAAAAAAAACTAGCAAAAAGAAACACTCCGATCCTCTCAGTTCACCAATCGTCTTGTAATCGTTAACATCACACTTCAAGTTCTCAAGCTTAAATGTCAATTCACAAGAGGAGCTCGCACTGAAGAGGCAGACTTCACTAAATGCTTGCACGAAGCTAGGCTGAGGCAATGAGTGTCTGTAAAATCTCTGTAAGATGATCATTTTTAGCAAGCTGTGATCACAGTAAGCTTGTTGAAAATGACACAGAAATGCTAATAAATATGCTAACATAAGCTGTAGTTTGAAGAAATTACTTTTACCGTGTTATGTTGCCCTAAAACGATTGGATAGCCTGACTGAACTTGAGAACCTTTCCCTGCTCCAGTTTAATCAAAGTGAAAAAAAAATTTCAATAGCGCTAAGATTGTGCGTGATTTTTTAGTAAACTCCTCATAGATATGACCTTGAAGTTTCAATTCATATCCTAGCTTTACCGGAGGCTAAGTCTATTTTTTAGAGGAGCTGCTTGTGTAGTTTGGTGACTGAGAGGTTCCAGGTTGGATCATTGCCCTTTGCTAAATTAATTGATTTCAGTCAGGCTACAATTGACCTTCGGACTTTTGCATTCAGGCAGTGAAATACAGCAGGCAGCATCTTGCTCCTCAGCAGTGTCCAATGTCACCTAGTTCAAAGATACATTGGATTGGACTCAGCTGCAATTTGTAGTGACTGCATTGTACTGCTTAGTCTTGTACCAAGTAGTATATTTATACAGATTTTGGGTTTCCATTGCAGCATGTACTTGTAACTCATATACCAATTTCAGTTACCCAAGAGCCTAAAATTAGATGCTGGAAAAATTTACATAGAATGGACAGAAACAGACCATTTGGTCAAACCAGTGTATGATGGCATTTATGCTCCACTCAACTCTCCTTCCATCCTTCCTCATCTAACAACCTCCGTTCCTTACTTTCTCATATGCTGATCAGGCCTCCCCTTAAATTCAGCATACTATTTGCCTCAAAGATTTCTTGAGGTAGTGAATTCCCTGTTCCCACCACTCACTGGGTAAAGATGTTTCTCCTGAATTCCTTACTTAATTGCATGATGACTATCTTATACTGTTCACCTTGAGTTTTGCTCTTCCCTGCAGGTGGAAACAGTTTCTAAGCAAGATTTTAATTCCCTCAAAACCCATCCACTTGCACAGTGTTAAAATCAGTCCTCAGTGTTTAGTCTTTCAGAAAGTGTCATCACATCAAACACTTCTTTCAGTATTTTTAAAGGATACTTGCTACTTAAACTATTCTTCTTCAGTTCCCCTGATTCCCCATCATAGCTTTTGTGGGAGTTCGGAGAAAGGGCTCAAGTCAGGGCGGCACAGTACCACAGTGGTTAGCACTGGTGCTTCACAGCTCCAGGGACCTGGGTTCGATTCCCGGCTCGGGTCACTGTCTGTGTGGAATTTGCACATTCTCCTCGTATCTGCGTGGGTTCCCTCTAGGTGCTCCGGTTTCCTCCCACACTCCAAAGATGTATAGGTTAGGTTGGTTGACTGTGCTAAATTGCCCCTTAGTGTCCTGTATAGGTTAGAGGGATTAATGGGCAAATATGTCAGGAAATGGGGTTAGGGCTTGGATGGGATTGTGGTAGGTGCATACTCGATGGGCTGAATGGCCTCCTTCTGCATTGTAGGGTTTCTATGATTCTATGTTACAGTGAGAAAAGGAGATAGTCAAACAGATATTCTACCCCACAAAAATGTTCAAGGAGAGGATTAGTTCAACTGTACTAATTCTAATAATTTTTAATCTATGCAATGAGTTTTAATGATAGTGCAACCAGCTTCAAACAGTCAGTGTTTGGTCCTCACCCAGCTCCAATGCCAAACCAAGAGCAAACGATAATGCCACATGAAGACTGATTGGTGTCTTTTTGGCACAGACATCAAGCAGTACTTTTGAAGGCTTTTATTGCTAATTTGTGTTCACCCAATTAAATTAACCGCAGCATTCCACAAAAGAAACCTAAAATTGTGTTAGAACTCTGAATTCAAAAGGTAATGGCCCTTTACCTGTTACAGGCAAGGAGGCCTGACTAAGAGGGTCTGCAAGCACACTCCAAATTGGGTCCTCCAGTGTCCATTTCTCACCTGAAAACAAGCACCATGTGATCCAATTTCGAGTCAACTGACTTTTTACTCATCTTTAAAACTTATTGTGTTAATTCCAAATTAGCCCTCTTCTATATTCTAACTTCTCCACACGCTTCTGACTTTCCCATATATAAAACGTTTGTACAACTATACAGAACTATTCACGTCACTAAATGTCACAGCATTCCTCACAAAAGTGAAAATTAACCAAAAATTAAGATTTGGAACATGGAAATTGAATAAATTGACAATGCTTCTGTGAAGCACCTGTGAAGCATGTTTTCTAATCATAATGTTAATAAATAAGTTGTTGCTGTTGACAAGGTAGGTTTGGAGAAGACTTAAATAACAAATAATGAGAAACCTCTGACTGGTTGAAGGGTTTGGATTTTAAGAGCTGTAGAGATAAAGAGGAATGCAAACCTAGCCAGAATCAAGTAAGTAGAGAGCATGTGTAAGGACAAGGGGCAGAATGGGTTTTAGAGGATAGCGATGGGCAAGGAGGAATTTGTAATTGCAGACAGGATTTTGAAATTGGCGTGTGGATGTTTTTAGTGTATCAGCAAAGTATGATGGGCAAAGAAACATGAAAAAAAGATTTAGATTGACATAGGATATGAGCAGTGGAATTTACAACAATTTCCAGTGGGGAAACAAGGAAAGCATGCAAAAGGGGACAGCGAGAAATCAATTTTGAATCATTCTTCCATGCGACCCCACTTTCTCTTCATGTAACCCTGCTCAGCCTAGTCTGGCCATGAAACAACCGTCCTCTTCCCGGTAAGTGTTTAACGGTGCTGTACCGTCAGAGCTACTAACGTTCAAATGAGATGTTAAACCAAGGCTCTCTTTATCCACATGGGTGGATTTAAAAGATACCTTGACACTATTCAAAGAGTAGGAGAGTTTTATCCTATGCCCGAGCCAATATTTATCTTGAACTACTGAAATATTCTTTAGTCATTGTCACATTACTGTTCATTAAATTTTGCCGTTCATTCATTGTCTGCCGCGTTTCCTACAGTAAAACAATGACACGCTTCATTTGACATAACATATTTTGCAGCCCTGAGGCTGCAAAAGGTGCTACATAAATTCTTGCTTTCTTTACCATGTAATACTGTAGTTCCCCAATGTTTCCATGCAAAATTTAATTGCTTATATGTTTGGTAGTTCTCATGCATTGAAGACAACTGTTGTTTGTCACATTAATAATGAATAATGCACACATGTTGCAAGTCCATAAAAACAGGACAAGATAATTCAGCCTCTCAGGTCTTTTCCACCATGAGTGAGTTTTTGACGAATCTCCGACCTAACTCCATATGGGCCTTTGCCCCATTTCACCTGAGTACTTTTGCCAACAAAAGTTTCTCAAATCCAAATTCAAATTTAAGACTTTATCTAGCTTAAATTGTCACTTGCAGAAGAGAATTCCAAACTTCTACCACCCTTTCCTGATTTTATTCCTGAAAGGTCTGGTTCTAATTTTTGGTTGTCCCATAGTCCTGGATGTTAGCCGGATCCAAGCCAATTTGTGAAGCCAGAACCAAGACACAAACTATTCTTTATCAAGAGAGTGTATTGACTGTTCAGTCTCACAGATCCCCTCCCAAACAACCCATTGTTCCTGTTATCCTTTATTTATACTCTTAATCAGCCAAAAATCAATAAAATAAACTAACAAGAGGGGTCCCTGATTTCTATGTGCTCAAAGACAAGACCCATTACCTGTTTCTCCTAATGTAACAAATCGATTGATAAGACATTAAGACTGGACTCCCCAAATGATAAATAGTTGCTCTCTATCTGCCTTAAGTATCCTCTTAATGTTTAAATACTTTAAAATTTCAAATAAATCATCTCCTAACCATCTGAATTTCAAGTTATGCAATTCTAGTTTGTGGAATCTCTCTTCAAAATTTAATTCTTGGAGTCATTCATGTAACCCTGCATGGCAGTCATTCCAAGGCCAGTATATCCTCTCTAAGTTGTGATGTTCCCCCAACAACACTCGCGTGAATGTCTGAAGGTAATACATTACATGTGAGTGAGAATTGGGAAAGACTCATGGGTTAAGAGAATTTCATTACAGGAAAGTTATTTTGTATGATTGCAAGATTCTGTTTTTGGCATTCCTCTTGATAGTTGAAGCTTCATTACCGGTGCTATTTCATTGATAAGTCTATCATGTGTGTCAGAAAAGCTTGAAGGAATACATCCCAGGGTTTATCAGCAACACCTTTGGGATGTCTGGAACAAAATTAGTTTATCCTGCTTCTTGAAGTCTTGGTTTATGATTACCAAGGATAGGAGCATTTCACTGTTCTAATAGAGGGGGAAACGGAGAGCGAGGGAAAGGAAGGATAAGTGAGAGATTTTACTTAGTTAATCACAGAATTTGGGCATTGCTGACAAAGACAATATTTTTTGCCCATTCCTAATTTCCCTTGATAAGACAGTGGTGAGCTGTCTTTATGGCCTGTCATTTGTTACAAGGCTATGCCTTTTTATTTTTGAAAAGAAGTTTTTTCGACTTTCAACTGACGAGAACTTTTGCAATTTGAACTGAGGTAGAGCAAGCTGCTTAAAAATGCAAGACCACGTTCCAAGTTGAATGTAAGAAACCAACAAATAACCCTCTAGGGAGTTTGAAGAAAGAAACATTTTCCGTAAATCGAGACACTCATTGAAACTCGCAACTGTCCAAGGAAAAGATATTGAAGATACAAAGTACTGGATATTGAAGTAATATCTGCCACAGACAGACACACCCAAAACCTCTTGAAAAAACAGAATGGGTGAAGTATTTCAAAGGCAAGGTTGCCAGCCATGAGGAAGGGAGAGAGAGAGATTTGAAGTGACCAAGCCAGTATCAAGAAACAAGAGGAAACAAGCTGAGGGTTTTCTCCCTCTTTTAGAATAAGCCTGTTGTCTGGTTTGAGAAGCCAACTCTACCAGAAATCTACCACTGAATCAAGAACTCATAATAATTGCCACATCTTTTACATCTGACCGCACCGAAAAAAACAGCTAACCTAAATTGGCTGCAAAGGTTAAAATCTGCTCTCAGGACAATCAAAGAACACTTAGTCATATATCCTCTTATTTTTTTTAACTCTAACTCACCTCTTTGTGTGTTTGTGTCAGGGCTACTTGCATGCCAAAAACCAGGAGAAATCCAATCCAATTACCATCCCACCAATTACACCCTCTTGATCATCAGCAAAGTGATAAAAGTTATTGCTGGTCGTGCTATTTGGCAGCACCCAAACAGCAATAACTTGCTTGCTGATTCTCAGTTTGGGTTCTGCCAGGGTCACGAGGCTCCTAATTTCATTATAGTCTTTGTTCAAATATAGACTATAGAGCTGAACTCAACAGGGGAGGTGAGAATGACTGGTTTTGATATCAAGGCAGCATTTGACCAAATATGGCATCAAGGAGCCCTGGCAAAATTGAAGTCGATGGGAACCAGGGGCACAACTCTCCACTTCTGGGAGTCATACCCAACACAAAGGAAAATGGTTAGGATTGTTGGAGGTCAATCATCTCAGTCCCAGGATATTGCTGCAGGAATTCCTCAGGGTTGTGTTCTGGGCTCAACAATCTTCATCTATTTCATCAATGACTTATCTTCTTCATCATTAAGTTAGAACTGGGGATGTTTGATTGCAAAATGCTCAGCACCATTTACAATTGCTCAGATATTGAAGCAGTCTGTGTCCACATGCAGCAGGATTCAGGCTTGGGCTGAGAAGTGGCAAGTAGTATTCCGACCACACAAATGCCAGACAGCAATCATCTTAAACAAGAGAGAATCCAACTATCTCCTCGTGACATTCAATGACATTACCATAACTGAATCTGCCACTATGGGGGTTACCATTGACTCGAAATTGAACTGGACCAACCATATAATAGTGGTGACAACAGCAAGTCAGAGGCTTGGAATTCTGGGGTGAGCAACTCAACTCCTGATTTATCAAAGCCTGTTCACAATCTACAAAGCACAAGTCAGCAGTGTGATGGAATTATCCCCAGTTGTCTGGATGTTTGCAATTCCAACAATAAGCTTGATGCCATCCACAACAAAGTTTGATCGTCATCTCATCCACCAACTTAAACATTCACTCTCTCCACAACTGATGCATTGTGGCAGCAGTGTGTACTATATACAAGGTTCACTGCAGGAACTAACCAAGGTTTATTTGACAGCACCTTCCAAACCCACAATCTCTACCACCTAGAAGTACAAGGACAGCAAACACATGGACAGCATTAACACCTGTGGGTTATTTCCGTGGCAGACATAACACTGACTTGGAACTAAATCACCGTTCCTTCACTGTCACAGGCTCAGAAGGCTGGAACTCTCTTCCCATCAGCACTGTTGGTGTACTTGCACAAATAGATTGCAATAGTTAAAGAAAATGATTCACCACAACTTCTCAAGGGTAACTAGGGTTAGACAATAAATGCTGGCTTTACCAGTGACATCCACATTCCATGAAAGAGTGCAAAATGGTCACAAAAAATACTTATTCACCAACAATAATCTTCAAGCCAGTGTAAACTAAAAGCCCAGAAAATTTGCCACCTGCCTCTGAACTGCTAAGGTATTAGGTACAGCAACTGCAATCAGACTTCAAAATTTTATCCAATAAATGGGTGGATTTATGTTTATGCCACTTGAGGATAAGTACCATCTAGGCAGAGTGCAGAAAAGAAATGAAGTGGGGGCGATCATATGACAAGTAACAGTCCTTCTACGTATGGAAAACAATTTAACAGAGTCGGTGCAGGGTCTGGAATGATTCCCTTCAGATTGCATTTTCTTCTGCTGTGCCCAGGCTTTACATCCTGAAGTGTCAGAAATTAAAATTTGCTGAAGAAAATCAGTCTCTTGCCTTGGGCAATTGCATCTCCCATCGATTAACCGCCATTCCTCCAAACTGAACTTTGTTTACTTTGAATCTTTTCTACTGCAATTAAAAAGGAATATTTCATATCTGATGTCACCGCATACTGTCGATCTTACTGCTGGAAAGCAAGCAGATATTCAGGTTACTTGTAAACTGCCATTTATATGCTAGTCAGTCTTTTCTGAGGTTTCTGATTGCTGTGCCTAAGATGACAGGAAGTACAGATAACAACTAAGCCAACGGGAAAGTTTATTGAAAATGTACAAAGTTACGTTAATTATATCGCAACTACACTGCTTGCCATGTGGCCAAGGAAGTGATTATACCCAGGCCGTTGTCAATGACTTGGTCCAGATTTTTATCATCTGATCGTGTTAGTCAAGTTGGGAGATATTTTGGCTCAGCAAACCTGACCTTTAAAAATGTCTGTCTACAGGTCAGATTTTTGGTTGGGGGGGATGGATTGAAATGGAAGTCAGACCTGGTGACCCTGGAATGAATGAAGAGGCTGCTGGGTGCAGAGGCAGGCTGGTCACAAGGCTCGCCTCTGTGTCCCAATAGTGTGTCAAAATAAATTTAAAAAAACAAAAAAAAATCCCTCCAGCCCTCACCTCACCACACATTTCCTCTGCCCCATCCATGCCAACCTATGCCAAATTATACTCCACACCCAACCTATGGCCCCTCACACCCTTATGTCAGCCTATTGTTCCCTACATCCCCAAGCCAACTTGGTACCTCTCTCATCAGCTCCCAGTGTCCTGATACTCCCTATGGCATCTTGGTGCTGCTCTACCCTCAAATGCCCATATCCCTATGCCACTTTCATGACAACTTATGCCAGCCCTTACTCTCACCCTTTGCCCTTACTCCCTCCATGCCAACCCACATTGTATTCTTGAACAGTTCCTTGACAAGTTTGACACTTCCTGGAAAAGTTTGACAGATTTGATGGCTGTATACTTCCTGGGCAGCTTTCACACTCTATGGACAGCTTCGGCAACTGGACAGCTCCTTAACAGCCGGACAGCTCTGAAACATTTTTTTTGACAGCAAGATAGTTCCTTGACAACCAGACAGTTCCTCAACAGTTTACAGTTCCATTGAGTTTGTGCAAAACAAGTGCATAATTACATTCACTTTTAACAATTCCCAAGGGAGCCTTACCCTTCCCAAAGGAATCCAGGACAATACCCAAAAGGGTACTTTACCTCTCCAAAGGGGTATCTTTTGGGATACCCATTCCAATGGGACTCTGGCTATCCAATTACATTACCAAATTTAGATATCCTCTTACTTGTTGTAAACTGCACGGTCTGGATCGAGTACTCCTGTTCTTCCAAAAGCCCACTTCAGTGGAGGCAGCAGCTGTTTTTAATAGCTAGCTACCTCCACAAATCATGCATATGTGAACCCCAGTTCAACTCGAGTCCCTCAGTTTGAAGATGGGAAATGCCAACTTGGAAGGCATGGACTTTGAACTCTTTGCCATTTCCAGAATTCTCACCATAGAATCCCCAAGGTGCAGACAGAGGCCATTCAACCCATTGAGTTGTACCGACTGTTCAACAGAACATCTTACCCAGGCCCAATCTTGGCCTGCAACCACACATATTTACCCCACTAATCACCCTAACTACACACTTTGGGACACTAAGGGGCAACTTAGCATGGCCAATTCACTTAACCTGCACAGTTTTGGACTGTGGGTGGAAATCGGAGCATCAAGAGGAAACCCATTCTGAGATGGGAGAAAATGCAAACTTGATACAGTTACCCAGTCGGAATTGAGGCCGGATCCCTGGTGCTGTGAGGCAGATGGAGAGCCTCTCTGTGGTGAAAATCCAGGCCTTAGAAGACCAGTTGCCATGTGGCAATGGTATTGCCTCCAAGAGTGAGAAAGAACGCAGTGTCAAGGAGTTAAAACCTTTGACTGGAACAATAGTTAACATTTAAGCCAATGAATCACCACAAACTGAAAAGGATGAATGATGAGCAAGATTTTCCTGGCCCACTGTGCTGGTCGAGTAGCATAGCGGGCTGGGCAATATCAGTGGGTAGCCAAAAATGTGAATCACAATTGGCTTCCGGGGAACACTGTGAAACTGATTACAATATGCAAATTGTGATTTGCATCTATTTAGCACGTCTGGGACACAATTATCTGGGATCACTAATGTTTTTGACCCTACCAGTGGAAGACCATACCAGCGGGGATCACATATGGTCCCTAGCGACAAGGATCAGGTATGATGGCCTCACTGGTGGGACTGGAGATCATTGAGGCCCAGGGAGGTCAGGGCAGGGGAGATGCCCCTTGGGCAGTGACAGCCTGGCACCCTGACACTGTCCACTGGGCACCCTGGGCAGGATGACATGGGGAGCGAGCCAGACCAGTGGGAAGAGGTAAAGAGAGAGAGAAAGGGGGAAATCTGCACGAGGAGTGAGGGCTGGTGATAGGGCTGGCCATTTGGAGGCAGGGGTTGGCAATCAGAAGGCCACTTGGATGCCATTGCCAACCATCAGGAGACTGGGCGGAGGTTCAGGGCTGGTGATCAAAAGGCTTGCAACCAGAAGAGGCGCATGTCAACTGATACTGGAAATTGGCACATGCACAATGACCACCTCAGCACTTTGATGCTGGCCTCTTAGGCAGGATGAGGTCACCCCCACCGGAGTAAATCCTCTGATGGCCTCTGTGCTGCACAGAGTGCCAGAAATTCATTAAACCCAGCTTAGCCAAAAAACAGGCGGAGAAAACTCCTGTTTCCCTGCCCGTTGGGCACTTAGTTCTTTTTTTGGGGAAATTGCACCTGTTATGATAATTCGAAAACAAATGGAAATATACATTGACTGGAAGTTACTTATGCTATTACTTACAATTACATTGTAAACAAACAAAACTTTCAATCATGTCTATAACTCTCAATAAGAAGAACTAAATGACTGTGACTAAGAACTGTTATAAAAACACACATCCAAATGGCACCTGGCTGATGTAACATTTTTAAAATTGATTCATGGCATGTGGGTATTGCTAACTCAACAAGCATTTATTGTTCCCCTCTAATTGCCTTTGAGACAGTGGTGATGAGCTGTCTTCTTGAATCGCGATGTGGGTATGCCGGCGTTGGACTGGCGTAAACACAGTAAAAAATCTGACAACACCAGGTTTTAGTCCAACCTATTTATTTGATAATATGCTCACAAGCTTTCGAGGGGACTGCCTCTTCGTCAGGTGAATGGAGAGTTCTGGCCTCAGACAGAGCATATAAAGCACAGAGAGTTTAGAGATTACTGATTAGAATGCGAATCCTTACACCTAACCTGCTGTTCAAGACCTGAAGTGGCTGATAATGTGAGTGGAAGGAGCACTGATCACAGTTTAAAGAGATGTGTATTGTCTCCAGACAGTACAGTAAGTGAGGATTTGCAAACCCAGGCAAGTCACGGGGGTTACAGATAGTGCGACATGAACCCAAGATCCCTGTTGAGACCGTCCTCATGTGTGCGGAACTTGGCTATCAGTCTCTGTTCAGCGACTCTGCGCTGTCGTGTGTCATGAAGGCCGCCTTGGAGAATGCTTACCCGAAGGTCATTCACGGGCATTCAGCCTCTGACCTTCGGGTAAGCATTCTCCAAGGCGGCCTTCACGACACACGACAGCGCAGAGTCGCTGAACAGAGACTGATAGCCAAGTTCCGCACACATGAGGACGGTCTCAACAGGGATCTTGGGTTCATGTCGCACTATCTGTAACCCCCGTGACTTGCCTGGGTTTGCAAAACCTCACTTACTGTACTGTCTGGAGACAATACACATCTCTTTAAACTGTGATCAGTGCTCCTTCCACTCACATTATCAGCCACTTCAGGTCTTGAACAGCAGGTTAGGTGTAAGGATTTGCATTCTAATCAGTAATCTCTAAACTCTCTGTGCTTTATATGCTCTGTCTGAGGCCAGAACTCTCCATTCACCTGACGAAGAGGCAGTCCCCTCGAAAGCTTGTGAGCATATTATCAAATAAATAGGTTGGACTAAAACCTGGTGTTGTCAGACTTTTTACTTTCTTGAATCGCTGCAGTCCATGTGGTGTAAGTGCACTCACAGTGCTGTTCGGGAGGGAGTTCCAGGATTTTGAGCCAATGGCAATGAAAGTACGGTGATATATTTCTAAGTCAGGATGGTGAGTGGCTTGAAGGGAAATTTACAGGTGGTGGTGTTCCCATATGTCTGCTGCCCTGTCCTTCCGGATGGTTGTGGCCATGGGTTTGGTAGGTGCTGTCTTTGGAGCCTGAGTGAGTTCCTGCAAGGCATTTTACTCTATTACACTCATAAATAAAGAGTCACAGAATCCCTACAGTGCAGAAAGAGGCCATTTGGTCCATCAAATCCGCACTGACAACATTTGCCACAACCCCACACATTTATCCCACTAACCTCTCTAACCTACACATCTCAGGACATTATGGGCAATTTCGCATGGTCAATCCACCTAACCCAGACGTCTTTGGACTGTGGGAGGAAACCCATGCAGATATGGGGAGAACATGCAAACTCCACAGACACAGATTACTATTCCCACCCAAGCCAGGAATTGAACCCTGGAGCTGTGAGGCAGCAGTGCTAACCAGTGTGCCGCGGTGCTGGCAGTTAAACTTCTTCCATTAGCTCACACTAAGTAAACATTATCATGAAGTTGGTGATGTCAGTAGCTCAGGAAGTGTCACAAATCAGGAGAAATGCTCTGTGTGTAGAAGAGTTATTTGCTTCTATGAGGGTACTACTGGCTGTCCTATAAGATCTCCCAACTGTAGCTGATGTGGAACATATTCAAGACTTTGTTCTTTCAATTTCTCATCTCATACTGTTTGCAGAAAATGAAGTTGGGCACATATTCCAACTCACTGCTCCCTGAAATAAATCAAGAACCCTGTCACACTACCATTCTGGTGTTGACATCCTTCATTATTCAAAAGATTTTTGTTGCCAGATGGATCCTTTGACAAGTGCTGTAATTAAGAAACATAACTTAAAGCTGATCTGCTTAAAACTACAAAGTCTATCATACTCCGTTCGCTTTACATCACTGAGAAGCATAAGAAGAAGTGCAAATAAAGATTTCATGGACTGATTCCTGGAAATGGAAGGGGTGGCCGATGAGGGGAGATTGGGTATGACAAGCTGATACTCTGAAGTTTAGCAAAATGAGAGATTATCTCATGGAAATGTATAAAATTCCTGAAGCCTTTAATAGGATCGATGCTAAAAGGCCCAAGGATGGAGGGTCTCGAACTAGAGGGCATGAGGAGGTGGCCATTTTGGAATAAAGAGAAATTCTTTCACTGTGAATCTTCAAAATTCAGTATTCCAGAGGGATGCTCAGTCACTGAGTATAAAGACTGAAATTGATAGTTCTTTGAACACTAAGGGAGTCAAGGATAGACCGGGAAAGTGGAGTTGTCTAAGAAGATCAGCCCTGATTTTATTGAATGGCGCAGAAGACTTGAGAAGTCATATAGTCTACTGCTCTTAGTTCTTAGAGGGCTAAGGCCCATTTTGAATGACACCCTCAGTTGTAAAAAGGAAAACAGTGATTATAAATCTGTAGTTGGTAGGAGGAAAGAATCATACAGTTTTTGGTCCTGGGCAAAAGATGAGTAGAAGATTGAACAATGAGTTGTGACTTCAGCACTGCAATTGCAGGACCACGAAGGACAGAGTATGGGATGACCTGTTTTGAGCTTAGGAAGAACCAGAGAGGAGCGACATTAATGAAAAAGTATATATGCAAGTAATCTAATTTATTTACTCTCATATTTAGCTACACCGTGCATTAAAGCAATCAGCCCGAGTGAAGGTTGGACTACTGGGGGTGCCATGGTCATCATTATCGGGGACAATTTTTTCGATGGACTGCAAGTTCTATTTGGCACCATGCTTGTTTGGAGTGAGGTAGGTTACATTGGAGTAGAAATTCATTTCATGCTACCAAATTTTGAAAAGAGTTCAACTGAAATCAATGAAAGTGGAGAGGATTTTGATTTGATTTGATTTATTATTGTCACATGTATTAACATATAGTGAAAAGTATTGTTTCTTGCGCGCTCTGCAAACAAAGCATACCGTTCATAGAGAAGAAAACGAGAGAATGCAGAATGTAGCGTTACAGCCATAGCTAGGGTGTAGAGAAAGATCAACTTAATACAAGGCAAGTCCATTCAAAAGTCTGACAGCAGCAGGGAAGAAGCTGTTCTTGAGTCGGTTGAAATGTGAGACTTTTGGAGCTTTTTCCTGACGGAAGAAGGTGGAAGACAGAATGTCCAGGGTACGGCTCCTTAATTATGCTGGCTGCTTTGCCAAGGCAGCGGCAAGTGCAGACAGAGTCAAAGGATGGGAGGTTGGGTTGCTACATTAACGAACTTTTGGAGAATGTTCCCATTTTGAAACTGTATGGTTGTAGGAGGCTCTGGTGGTACCTTTCCCACAAACCAGAATAGCAGATTTTAATGCTTGAAACCTCATTAATCATGCACAGGTGGGTTCCCCTCCAGCTGACATGTCTACCTGCTGTCAGCTTCGAAGGTTTTGGTGCCATATTTAAATAGCTGCCCAGCCCACTCATATCACACTCTCCAGCCCATCCATCTTCACCAGACTGGCCAGGATGTTAACAACTCAGAGGGAAAAGGCTAGAAGCCTGAAGAAGTCTGTTCTTCAATTCAATCATCTGCTCCCTCAAACCCATCATCACCTGACATCCATGTCCAACTTGGCCTTCTACTCATCACATCTGGAGTCTTTGTGCATTCCCTTCCAGTAAACAATGTGGTTTTCCTTTGACCCCATTGTGTGTCAGCTTTTTGCACAGACTTGTCAGGGTCCAGCTTCTCTTCCCTCGGTCTTCTTTATTCATCTCCTTGCTTCTCTATTGCTATCATGAGCCCTCACCCTTCCCTCCACTCCTTACAAACCCCCCTTCTACACTGCCCTCCTTATCAGCATCAGGCCACACCTTCAGCCTGTCTTCAGTCTCACACAACACCCAACCCCTGGTTGAACTTTGGAATTCTGTTGTGGTGGCACGAATCCCATGGCACTGCCCTGTCCATTTAAGACACAGGTTTGTGGCATCAGTGGGAGTACCCCTGTACTCCTCAACCACAGGAGGGTCCATGGGTCCAGCAGCACAGTGCTGTCCATGGAGACCAACTGGCATGAAGATGGAAGCAGGAACCAGTCTTACTCCAGCAGAATAGTGTACGGCAGATCAGGAGCAGCACAGCACTATAGCAGGAAGCTTTGTTGTGTTCACCTCAAAGTCTCTTGCGAACTAAGGATTACCTCGTGCACACCATTCTTTCACATTCGGGCTTTGGACTGGCATTTCATGCCAGCATGACAGAAGATTGGAAGGCTTGATCGGATTTTGGCAAACAGCTGTTTTAATGAGCATTCATGATATGCAAATTAATGCAAATGACATTCACGTCACAGTCAGTGAGAAGACTACCATCAACCCACCACTGGGAAAATTGCAATGTAATTTTATGCCAGAGGCTTTCTGACTTTTTGGATCCTGCTAGATTCTTCAATCCTACTTGCCACCAAAACCCATCATGGGTGGGATGGGAGAATTCTGCCCAAAGTGCAATGGTTGAATTTGAAAATTACCAGAGAATTTTTTGAAATGGCCTGCAATTTTGTTTTTAGCTCCATCATCCTAACTCATTGTGTAGTCAGCTGCCATCCTCAGTTTTTTCAAAGTCTGTTCAACAATAACTAAGTTTCCCAATGATCCAACTGATCAAGCCACTAACTGGTGTCAAACTGAGCCATACAGTTCAAAGGAATTCCAGATTCCATTGCAACTCTATGCGGTATGAGCTGCAAACAGCTATCTCAGCATAAAAGATGCTACAATTGATGCAGTAGATTACAGAGATCAGATAAATAAAGTCAGTCAATGTTTCCATTTCTGATTAATGCTCAGTGATCTCTGCTAGAAAATGAATGTGGATGGACATCATGGAAGAATAAGAATGGGCCCAACTTGGTGTACCCCACTTCCCAGGCTCACACAAGAAAGACAGCCCTTTGAGCTATATAAAAGAGGCCTGCCAAAGCCCTAAAACTATTCCCCAATCAATTAGGAAGGGAAAGGAAAATATTTCAATACTCTTCAATTCTATCATGGATGTAGAAAGGTACAATCAGCAGTGTCTAACTTGGCATACAATAGAAGTTAGACCAATGAATGAGTTGGGATGGTCGTGACTAACAGTAAAACTCCAATAGAATAATGTCAGATTTTGGAAGAACTAAAGGTGGTCTGTGGTTAGCTTGGTCAGATCTGTAATGCCATTCAAACAGTTTTCCCATCTCATGCCTTTCAGCTTATTACTCCCCATGCCATCCGAGTACAGACTCCTCCTCGACACATTCCAGGAGTGGTGGAGGTTACTCTTTCCTACAAGTCCAAGCAATTCTGCAAAGGTGCACCTGGAAGGTTCATCTACACAGGTGGGTTAACTTCTTGCCACCTTGAAAGGACTTCCATAAAACAGGGAATTGGGTATGCAGTGGGATGAATGCTGACGGGACTAATGTAATAGCATGAAAGTCTCCCCTACCAGCTGGTTGTGAGGGTAGTCTTAGTCCTGTTATCACACAAACAAAACTATTCAAACTCAGCGCAACTGGATGCTAAATTGACAGTGTCGTTCAAAGACCACATCATGCTGTGTGTGGAGAAATGTTCAAAATGTCACAGTAATGAAATTGGTGTTTATGGCCAGATTTCTCCAACCTCTCCTGCAGCTGAGATTCTCCTGCTGAGCGCCAAATTCCCCAGCCTCGCTGGCAGTGGCAGCAGGGCATGCGAGACTGGAGGATTTTGGCCAATGTTTCTGAGATGAAGGCTGCAGGAAAATGATAGGAGATACTGAAGGAGCATTGTTTTCCTGCACGTGAACAGTGTTTAATTAAGGAAGACTTAATGCCAATATTGGCCATGTGACATTGGGAGAGAAAATGCAGCAGCACTTCCATCACCATCATCAACGTGTGACTGGGTGTTGTAAACTTTTGTAAAGTGGCAAATATGAAAATATCAAACTGAAGAAGTCATTGGCATTTTAATCAAGAGTAATTAATGTTAAAGTGTAAAGCCACAGTACAGCCAATACAAGGTGAGTTATCAAACTCCACAAGTCCAAACAGAAGATCAAGCCAGCTTAAAACAATTTTTATCCCACTGTCTGGTATCACCTTGTGTTGTTCTCTCCATCTTGCTTTTCAGTCAGCTCCCAGTTGCACATTTCCACTGTTTACTTGGAAATGCAACTGTTGGAAGTGCCAGATGCTGGAGTTAGACTCCAAAACAATTCCACATTAAAAATACTCCGAATGGAAGGGAGGAAAGATAGAGCTGGAAGCTTGACAGATTGGAACACGGCTTTTAAATTGTTGTAAATGAGTTGGGTAGGAACTTCTGAATACCATAAAAATGGCTCATTTCACCTGATGGCACATTCATAAATCCACATTCCCGTGCAGTGGATGGCATTTACATGATTGGGTATAGCCAACTGAAACTAACTCACTCTACACCTGAGAGAAGTTGACTACATGGCATTGGCTCACTGCAGCCTGGTGACATAAATACACTGTTAAGACCATGAAACCTTTATGTCCTTTTCCTAACTGTCCGTAATTAGTTTGGTTTTGGAGAGGAAGATGGGCACATTGTGGGAATAAGTGTTATTGTGGGTCTGTTGACTCGAAAAGGGTAGTTTGGGGTGGGGGGGGAGGTGGGGGTTGATAACTGTCGTCATACACTGGGGATTATTGTAGGATTCCTCTGAAAAGATGTATGTTAAACAGGTCGTGAAGTCAGTCACTTGGAGTTTCTTCTTACCAGGGGATCAAATTTCTTTGCAGATGAACTTTGAAAATAAATCAGACTGGGAGATCTAGCAGTCTCTAGATTTAAAAAAGTGTGGATCTGTGGCCTTTCTGCTACTAATGTTTTGCAGCTAGTGGCTTGTGTAAATTGACTGACTAACTTCTCTCTCCCAAAAAAACAGAAAATGCTGGATAAACTCAGCAGGTCTGGTAGCATCTGTGCTGAGTTAATGTTTCAGGTCTAAATAACCCTTTTGCAGAACTGGTTCTTGAAATAATAAAGGGCTTGGTATCAGAAGCCAGTTTTGCTCACAGAATGGCAATTTTCAGTGCCCTTCATTGTCAGCATAATGGGTTGGAGCCAGACTGACTAATACACAATGGGCAAATGTTTGGTAACCCATCAACGTACCAGCTGTGAGATTCTCACTGGAAGATCTTAGTTGATGTTCCATCTTCATAGCTCTGATACGCCTGGCTGTCAGCAATGGTTATATTGCTTTCATTGAACTGCTAAGGATTGTCCCTTTGCACCTGAAGAACCCATTTGCATTTGAGAACTTGGCAGGGACATTTTCAGACATGATTTAATGATTTGTCTCTGCAGAAACTGCAAAAGTCACCTGACCTTTGGCAGCCAACTAATTTCAAATAAACAAAGTTCCAGCAACCATTCTGAGTGGAGTCCACATTTTGACTCAAACATGTTTTCGCTGGACATGACAGGTCTGATATAAATTCCTGAACCTGAAACATTGGGGGCAATTTTCTACCCCTGATCACCATGGACGCAAATCCACTTTATGGCTGGAAACTTTCACGAGGGAACCATAATGGGATTTGCACTGGGGAGAGCTCAAATGAGATCTTCCCCACCCTGTGCTGACAGCATCATCCTGTGAGGACACAAACCTGATTATTGTAGATGTAAATCGCTTTAAAATGCCTTACCTTCCAGGTTTGCTGCATGTCCTGTGTTTCCACCCAACCCAACACCACCAGCGTGACGTCACGCTAGTGGAAATCACTACAATTACAGCAATGGAAGCCAGTCCTGATGACTAAGCTGGGGGCTCAGAGGTGAGTATAGCTCCTGGGTAGTGAGGGAAACATGCACCGTAGGGTGCCAGAGGTGGGGCCAGACCCAGGGGCAGGACTGTGGGTGGGACCTCTAGAGAACCACATTGGGAGTTTCTTGTTCTGGGAGTGGGAGAGGCCGGTGATGGTGTGGGAGGGGGAATGTTTAAAATCAAGGCACCCTTTAAAAATGATATCCCAGTCTCTCTGATTTGATTTATTGTTGTCACTTATATTAGTATACAGTGAAAAGTATTTTTTATTACACACTTTACAGATAAAGCATACCGTTCATAGAGAAGGAAAGGAGAGGGTGCAGAACGTAGTGCTACAGTCATAGCTAGGATGTAGGGAAAGACCAACTAATCATGAGGTAGGTCTATTCAAAACTCTGATGGGAAGAAGCTGTTCTTGAGTCAATTGGTATGTGATCACAGTCTTTTGTATCTTCTTCCCAACAGAAAAACATTGATGAGAGTATGTCTGGGGTGTGTGAGTCCTTGACTATGCTGGCTGCTTTTCTGAGGTAGTGGGAAGCGTAGACAGAGGCTGGCTTGCGTCATGGACTGGCCTTCGTTTATGACTCTTTAGTTTCTTGCGGTCTTGGATAGATCCAGATAGGATGTTTTCTGTGGTGCATCTGTAAAATCTCTGTGTAGCAGGTTTGTTGGCATCTTTGTGCCCTGCCCCCCAGGGATGAGGGCACAAAACAGTCCCTGTCCCCATGCTTTTCTTTTGACCAAGTGTTTGAAGATCTGGGGAGAAACACACTTGACACTTTGATATTTATTTTGGAAAATTCCGCCCATTAACTCTGTTTCTCTCTCCAAAGATGTTGCCTGACCTGCTCAATATTTCCTGTTTTTATTTCAGATCTCTAGCATCAATTGTATTTTGTGGTATTGAGACATGTTTTATATCACAGTGGGAATGATGTCATCATGTGTTCAGATGGCTGGTACTCTGAATTCACCTTGTTTATATTATGAATGGATCCATAGCATTATTTACAACATCATTGAACGTACACAAAGTTTCATTAAAGGAGATTAGAGAAAAAAAATCATGATTGCCACAGACTTCCCCAATGCCTCCATGTCGTCCCTTGAAATGTGTATAGTACTGAACAATTTCACTGAAATGATTAATTCTCACAAGAATCACAACATGATTGCCACAGACTTGCCCAAAATAAACATACATTATTCCCAACTATAAAAAATAGCAGGGAGCAGCATCAAGCACCACTCTTGGAAAGTTGGGTCATAAGAATGGTTCACAACCTCTGGGAACAAGCAGCACCATGCTTATATCAACTAACTTGCTTTTAAGTAGAGTTTCACATGGCTCATGTCTTTGTTACATGTCTTTTATTGAGATTTCAAACAGTGATAAGATATGTGGCTCAAAGTTGTGGCCCAATGACCAAAAACTTGGTTAAAGAGTTTCCTTAAAGGTGAGAGAGTGTTGGAGAGGTTTGGGAAAAGAATTCAGGAAGCCCAAGGCATTTCAGAGAACAAGCGAGTGATGAAAATCGGGGAAGCACAAGGGACTAGAAAATTATTGGAGGAGAGCAGAGTTTTCGGAGGTTTGAACATAAGAAATAGGAGCAGGAGTAGGCCATCTAGCCCTTCGAGCCTGCCCCACCATTCAGTAAGATAATGGCTGATCTGAAGTGGCTCAGTTCCACTTTCCCGCTTTCTCCCCATAACCCTTAATCCCCTTGTCTATCAGAAACCTATCTACCTGTGACTTAAATATATTTAGCGAGGTAGCCACCACCACTTCAACGGGCAGAGAATTCCAGAGATTCACCACCCTTTAAGTGAAGAAGTTCCTCCTCAACTCTGATCTAAACTGCCCCCCCCTTATCTTGAGGCTGTGCCCTCGAGTCCTGCTATACTTTCTAAGCGAGAAGAATGTCTCTACCTCTGCCCTATCCATCCCCTTCTTTATCTTATACGTCTCTATAAGATCCACTCTCATCCTTCTAAACTCCAACAAGTACAGACACAGTCTATTAAGTCTCTCTTCATAGTTCAACCCCCTCAACTCCGGTATCAGCCTAGTGAACCTTCTCTGCACTCCCTCCAAGGCCAAAATATCCTTGCGCAACTGCGGAGACCAAAACTGCACACAGTACTCCAGCTGCGGCCTCACCAGTGCCCTATACAGCTGCAGCAAGACCTCCCTGCTTTTATATTCTATCCCCCTCACTATAAAGTCCAGCATCCCATTCGCCTTCTTGATCACCTGCGGCACCTGCGGACTAGATTTTTGCAACTCGTGCACAAGGACCCCCAGGTCCCTCTGCATCGTAGCATGTTGCAGCTTTTCACCTTTTAAATAATAATCCCTCCTACTATAATTTCTGCCAAAGTGGATAACCTCACACTTGCTAACATTATACTCCATCTGCCAGGTCCTTGCCCACTCGCTCAGCCTATCCAGACTTTCCACACCCTCCACGCAATTTGCATTTCCACTCATCTTCGTGTCATCAGCAAATTTCGTCACCCTACACTTAGCCCCCTCCTCCAGATCATCTATATAAATGGTAAACAGTTGAGGCCCCAGCACCGATCCCTGCAGCACTCCACTAGTCACCAACTGCCAATCAGAATAGCACCCATTGATACCAACTCTCTGCTTCCTATTAGACAGCCAATCCTCTATCCATGCTAACACCCTACCCCCAACTCCATGCACCCGAACCTTCTGTAGCAACCTTTTGTGAGGCACCTTATCAAATGCCTTCTGGAAATCTAAAAACACCACATCCACCGATTCCTCCCTATTTGCAGAGATAGGGAGGGGCAAGATCACAGAGAGATTTAAAAACAAGGATAAGAAATTTAAAACAGAAATATCATCTGATTATTCTTCTCGATAGGTCAGCAAGCACTAGGGTGATGGATGGATGGGACTGCTCAGTGGGATCCAAGCAACAGAGTCTTTGATGTGCTCAGGTTTTCAGGGATTGCAAGATGACAGTTCAGGCAGAACATTGGAATAGCCGAGTCCAGAACCTATGTGTTAACTGTACTGTGTCAGAATGTTTTCAAAGCAATATTGTAATAAATTGAATAATAAAGCAATTGCAAATTGAGTTACAGAAACAGAGAGGGAAGAATACAGAGAATAAATCATGGATGGAATTAGCACAACAGCAAGAGACCAGATGGAAACCTAAAAACAGCTAGGCCTCTTTGATAAAACATAAAATTCTCAAGGTATCAGCAAAAGAAAACAAAAGCAGAGGAGCCCTATTATACATTTATATGTATACACACACACACACACACACACACACATTGCAAGTGACTGAAAGGGAGAGGGAAAATGCACAGCAATGGAAACAATCGCTGTGGGAACAAGTCCAATTCTCAGGATAATGCTGAGGCTTTTTCAGGCTTAGTCGTGTATGGATTAGTTGACTTTCTTCCAGTTGAAATTTGCATTATTAAAGTCCTAAAGCAAACCTTAACACTCCCTATGGAGGATTAAGTAATGCTAAGTATAGTATTGACTATATTCACTGAGCTGCTCTCAGTCCAATTCCCCAATGCACACATCAGCTTGTCAAATATTTAACTTCATGCCATCCTGTAGTTATTAAATAAAATGTAATATAAATATGACAAGACACACTTTCCATTTAATTTGATGAGGGGGATGTCACAATGAAAGGTGCAGAACCCATTGATTTTTTACAGTTTAACCTTTGGTATGCCATGTAAGTTTACCAATCCAAATGCACTTCACTTCTGTGGCATCTCCTAACAAGTTTCCACATTCGTCTGCACCCTTTCCTTTAACTCAAGGAACTGTATAGTAAATCATGCAATAAAAATAGAGATTTCCACACTTCACCTGATCAGAATATACCACAAGTATTCATAGGCAGTCATATCACTTCAGTGAAAATATCAAAATTAAGCAATACACCTGATGGTTAGTAACAAAAATCGGTCTTTTACAATCTTACTATTTCAGAAACTGAGGATCTTGTGCTGAAAGCATGAAATAGCATTTCAACATTTTACATTCCCTATTATAGAATCATAGAATCTACAGCACGGAGATGGCCAAAACTGGTCCATGCTGGCCAAAATGCCCATCTAAGCTAACCCCATTTGCCTATATTTGGCCCACGTCCTTCGAAATCTTTCCTATCCATGCATCTGTCCAAATGCCTTTTAAATGTTGTCAATGTCCCTGCCTCAACTACTTCATCCGGCAGTTCAGTTAGGCTTTTGACAAGGTCCCTCATGGCAGACTGGTGCAGAAGGTGAAGTCACATGGGATCAGAGGTGAGCTGGCAAGGTGGATACAAAACTGGCTCACTCAAAGAAGACAGAGTAGCAGTGGAAGGGTGCATTTCTGAATGGAGAGCTGTGACAAGTGGCATTCCTCAGGGATCAGTGCTGGGACCTTTGCTGATTGTAATATATGTAAATGATTTGGAGGAAAACATAACTGGTTTGATCAATAAGTTTGCGGACAACACAAAGATTGGCGGATTTGTGGATAGCAATGAGGACAATCAGAGGATACAGCAGGACATAGATCAGTTGGAGACTTTGGGGGAGAAATGGCAGATGAAGTTTATTCCGGACAAATGTGAGGTGATGCATTTTGGAAGGTCTAATACAGATAGGAAATATACAGTAAATGGCAGAACCCTTAAGATTATTGATAGGCAAAGGGATCTGGATGTACAGGTGCACAGGTCACTGAAAGTGGCAATGCAGGTGGAAAAGGTAGTCAAGAAGCATACGGCATGCTTGCCTTCATTGGCCAGGGCATTGAGTTTAAAAATTGGCAAGTCATTTGCAGCTTTATAGAATCTTAGTTAGGCCGCACTTGGAATACAGTGTTCAATTCTGGTCGCCACACTACCAGAAGGATGTGGAGGCTTTGGAAAGGGTACAGAAAAGGTTTACCAGGATGTTGCCTGGTATGGAGGGCATTAGATATGAGGAGAGGTTGGAGAAACTTGGTTTTTCTCACTTGAATGACAGAGGTTGAGGGGCTACCTGATAGAAGTCTACAAGATTATGAGAGATATGGACAGAAGGGATAGTCAGAAGCTTTTTCCCAGGGTGGGAAAATCTATTACTGGGGGCACAGGTTTAAGGTACGAGAGGCAAGGTTTAAAGGAGATGTATGAGGCAGATTTTTCACACAAAGGGTCGTGGGTGCCTGGGACTCGTTGCCAGGGAAGATAGTGGAAGCGGATATGGTAGTGACTTTTAAGGGGCGTCTTGACAAATACATGAATAGGATGGGAATAGAAGGATATGGTCCCCGGAAGAGTAGGGGATTTTAGTTCAGTTGGGCAGCATGGTCAGTGTAGGCTTCGAGGGCTGAAGGGCCTGTTACTTCTATAATTTTCTTTGTTCTTTGTTCTGTATAAAAAAGTTGCTCCTCAGGTTCCCATTAATTCTTCCCCCTCTTAACTTAAACCTACGCCATCCAGTTCTTGATTCCCCAACCCTGGAAAAAAGACTGAGTGCATTCACCCTATCCATGCCTTTCATGATCGTATATGCTTCTATAAGTTCACCCCTCAGTCTCCTACATTCCAAAGAAAAAAGTCCTCGCCTATCCAATCTCTCCCTCTAACTCAGATCCTTGAGTCCTGGCAACATCCTTGAACATCTCTTCTGCACTCTCTCCAGCATAATAACATATTTCCTGTAGCAAGGTGACCAAAACTGAACACGATATTTCAAGTGAAGCCTCAATTAGGTCACCTCGTAACCTTCTTCTCTCTAATGAAAATAACCTCAAGTCCCTCAGCCTTTCCTCATAAGACCTTCCTACCATACCAGGCAACATCCTGGTAAACCTCCTCTGCACCCTTTCCAATGCCTCCACATCTTTCTTATAATGCAGCGACCAGAACTGTACGCAATACTCCAAGTGCAGCCGCACCAGAGTTTTGTACATTTGCAGCATGACCTCACGGCTCCGAAATTCAATCCCTCTACCAATAAAAGCTAACACACCATATGCCTTCTTAACAACCCTATCAACTTGGGTGCCAACTTTCAGGGAGCTATGCACATGTACACCGAGATCTCTCTGCTCTTCAACACTACTAAGAGTCCTTCCATTAGCCCGATATTCTGTACTCCTGTTAGTCTTACCAAAGTGAATCACCTTACACTTTTCCGTATTAAACTCCATTTGCCACCTCTCGGTGCAGCTCTGCAGCTTATCTATGTCCCTCTGCAAACTGTAACATCCACCCTCACTGTCTACATCTCCTCCGACTTTAGTGTTGTCAGCAAATTTACTAACCCATCCTTCTACACCCTCATCTAGGTCATTTATAAAAATGACAAACAGCAGTGGCCCTAAAACAGATCCTTGAGGTACACCACTTGTAACTGCACTCCAGGTTGAATATTTCCCATCAACAACCACCCTCCGTCTTCTATCAGCTATCCAATTCCTGATCCAAACCGCGAAATCACCCTCAATCCCATGCATCCGTATTTTCTGCAATAGCCTACCATGGGGAACCTTATCAAACGCTTTGCTAAAATCCATATACACCACGTCAACTGCTTTACCCTGATCCACCTCTTTGGTCACCTTTTCAAAAAACTCAATAAGGGTTGTGAGGCACGACCTACCCTTCACAAAACTGTGTTGACTGTCCCTAATCAATTTATTTCTCTCTAGATGATTATAAATCCTATCTCTTATAATTCTTTCCAAAACTTTGCCCACAACAGAAGTAAGGCTTACCGGTCTATAATTTCCAGGATGGTCTCTACTCCCCTTCTTGAACAAGGGGACAACATTTGCTATCCTAAGAACATAAGAAATAGGAGCAGGAGTAGGCCATCTAGCCCTTCAAGCCTGCCCCGCCATTCAATAAGATCATGGCTGATCTGAAGTGGTTCAGTTCCACTTTCCCGCTTTCTCCCCATAACCCTTAATTCCCTTGTCTGTCAAAAACCGATCTACCCGTGTCTTAAATATATTTAGTGAGGTAGCCTCCACCACTTCAATGGGCTGAGAATTCCAGAGATTCACCACCCTTTGAGTGAAGAAGTTCCTCCTCAATTCTGATCTAAACGGACCCCCCCTTATCTTGAGGCTGTGTCCTCTAGTCCTGCTATCCTTTCTGAGCGGGAAGAATCTCTCTATCTCTACTCTATCCATCCCTTTCATTATCTTATACTTCTCTATAAGATCCCCCCTCATCCTTCTAAACTCCAACCAGTACAGACCCAGTCTATTTAGTCTCAGTTCATAGTCTAACCCCCTCATCTCCGGTATCAGCCTAGCGAACCTCCTCTGCATTCCCTCCAAGGCCAATATATCCTTGCGCAAGTGTGGCGACCAAAACTGCACACAGTATTCCAGCTGTGGTCTCACCAGTACCCTGTACAGTTGCAGCAAGACCTCCCTGCTTTTTATATTCTATCTCCCTCGCTATAAAAGCCAGCATCCCATTCGCCTTCTTGGTCACCTGCTGCACCTGCAGACTGGGTTTTTGCAACTCGTGCACGAGGACCCCCAGGTCCCTCTGCACCGTAGCATGCTGCAGCTTTTCACCCTTTAAATAGTAATCCCTCCTACTATTATTCCTGCCAAAGTGGATAACCTCACACTTGCTAACATTGTACTCCATCTGCCAGGTCCTCTCCCACTCACTCAGCCTAACCAGATCCCTCTGCAGACTTTCCACACCCTCCGCACAATTTGCTTTTCCACTCATCTTCGTGTCATCAGCAAATTTCGTCACCCTACACTCAGCCCCCTCCTCCAGATCTTCGAGATAAATGGTAAATAGCTGAGGCCCCAGCACCGATCCCTGCAGCACTCCACTAGTCACCAACCGCCAATCAGAATAGCACCCAATGATACCAACTCTCTGCCTCTTATTAGACAACCAATCCTCTATCCATGCTAACACCTTACCCCCAACTCCATGCCCCCTAACCTTCTGAAGCAACCTTTTGTGCGGCACCTTATCAAATGCCTTTTGAAAATCGAGAAACACCACATGCACCTGTTCCCCTCTGTCTACTGCACTAGTCACATCCTCATAGAAATCCAATAAATTTGTCAAACACGATTTCCCCTTAACGAATCCGTGCTGCGTCTGCTCTATCAAACCATTCCTTTCCAGGTGCCTCGCTATTTCTTCTTTGATGACGGATTCAAGCATTTTTCCAACAACAGACGTTAAACTAACCGGCCTATAATTCCCTGCCTTTTGCCAGTTACCTTTTTTAAACAGCGGCGTAACATTAGCCGTTTTCCAATCTTCCGGCACTTCTCTGGAATCCAGCGAAGTTTGGTAAATAATCACTAAGGCATCTACTATCACCTCTGCCATTTCCTTCAGAACCCTGGGATGCATTCCATCCGGTCCTGGGGGCTTGTCCACCATCGGTCCCGCTAGTCGATCAAGCACTACGTCTCTAGTGACAGTAATCGCACTCAGGCCCTCAACTCCTGCCATCCTTCTATCTTTAATATCAGGCAAACTATTCGCTTCCTCCTCCGTGAAGACCGAGACAAAAAACTTATTTTGAGGCCTCAGCCATTTCCTCATCTCCCACCACTAAATCCCCCCTCTCATCCTCTAAGGGTCCAACATTCACTCTAGCCAGCCTCCTCCTCTTTATATATTTGTAAAAACTCTTACTGTCCTTTTTTATATTTAGTGCTAGTTTAGCTTCATAGTCTATTCTTCCTTTCTTTATCAACTTCTTAGCCATTCTTTGTAGATTTTTAAACCTCTCCCAATCTTCTACTCGCCCTCTACTTTTAGCCACTCCGAATGCATCAGCTTCTAATTTAATACTCTCCTTTATTTCCTTCGATAACCACGGCTGATTATCCCTTCTCCTACATTCCTTCTTTACCATTGGAATATATTTCTGCTGAGCACCAAAAAAGATCTCCTTAAAGATCCTCCACTGTTCCTCAGTCGTCCTATCGACCAATCTGCGCCCCCAATCTACATTAGCCAATTCCTCTCTCATCCTATCGTACTCCCCTCTGTTCAAACAGAGGACACAGGTTCGGGACCCTACTTTCTCATCCTCCATCTGCATCCAAAACTCAACCATACAATGATCACTCTTCCCAAGAGGATCCCTCACAACAAGATCCCTAATTCTTCCTGCCTCGTTACACAATACCAGGTCGAAGATAGCTCACTCCCTCGTTGGTTCCGTTACACAATGTTCAGTCCAGTCTTCTGGCACTATACCTGTAGCCAATGGTGACATGAAGATCAAAGCCAAAGGCTCTGCAATCTCCTCCCTAGCCTCCCAGAGAATCCTAGGGTAAATCCCATCCGGCCCAGGGGACTTATCTATTTTCGTACTTTCAAGAATTGTTAACACCTCCTCTTTACGCACCTCAATCTCATCGAGTCTACCAGACCTAATAGGAAAGCAACTGGACTTTTGCCAATGGTATTGAATAATGCTTGAACTGCTGCTAGTTTCCCAACACTGTCTAAGGATGCAATCTTACCTGCCGTTCACACCATGCTCCCACTGCGGTGAGGTCAGAGAATTTGACAGCCAGCCAAATCTCTGCTCACTGCAGCAGGATGGGAAAATCCCACTGGCATGAACGGTGAGTTGAGTTTTAGAGCATTGAAAGGGGCCTTTTAGCTCGTCATGTTTGTGTTGACCATCAAGCACCTATCCTGATCCCATTTTCCAGCACTTGGTCCATTGCCTTGTATGCAATGGCCCTTCAAGTGCTCACATGCATACCAATAAATATAATAAATAAATATTTAAAAAGTCACCTTCCAGCATGGCTGTGTTGGCAGCAGTCTAATCTTTAAATCAGAAAGCTTTGGGTTCAATCCCCACTCAAAGACTTGAGCACCTAATCCGTGCTGGTGCTCTAGTGCAGAATTGTTCTGTTAGCAACTTTGTATAGAGCCTTTCTAGTGGTTCAGTGGGATCTAATGATGCTATTGAGACAACAGCAGAGAACTGTCCTCATATCCTGGCCCACCTTCCTCTCTTAATCAACAAAACCAAAGATAAATAAACTGGCATTCATTTCATTGCTGTTGACGAGGCTTTGTTTTGTATAAAATGACTGTGGGCCGCTTTCACCGAAACAATAATGTATCTCATTGTAAATGTTCACTGACCTATATTGGCTCCTGAAAAAAAAGAGCAAGTTTAGGAAAAAAATCAGCAGGTCTAACAGAATCTGTGGAGAAGGAGAGGCAAAGTTAATGGGCAGAAAGTTCCTTTTTTTTTGCAGCTTGTAGCAGCGATTGGGGAAAGTGGCATTGAAGTTGCCAGCCCCAACGGTGACTTTCTCCACTGTATTAGAATCCTACAGTGCAGAAAGAGGCCCTATGGCCCATCAAGTCTGAACTGAACACAATCTCACCCAAGCCCTACCCCCATATTTCTACATATTATACCCACTAATCCCTCTAACCTACGCATCCCTGGACACGAAGGGGCAATTTCTTAGCATGGCCAATTAACCTAACCCGCACATCTTTGGACTGTGGGAGGAAACCGGAGTACCTGGAAGAAACCCATGCAGACATGAGGAGAATGTGCAAACTCCACACAGACAGTGACCCGAGCCGGGAATCGAACCCGGGACCCTGGAGCTGTGAAGCAGCAGTGCTAACCACTGTGCAACCGTGCTGCCCCTATTGTTAGGAATGTAAAGAAAAAAATCTAAAGGGCAAGTCACACAACTCATAGTTCTCTGTGGCCTGGCTCCCTCCTTAGCTCTATCACTTCTCCAGCCCTATAACGCTCTGACATGTTTGCCATCCTTCAGTCCTAGCCTCCACAATTTCAGTCAATTCACGACTGGGCACCAAGGGTGGCACGGAGGCACAATGGTTAGCACTGCTGCCTCACAGCATCAGAGATCCGGTTTCGATTCCTATCTTGGGCCACTGTCTGTGCGGAGTCTACACGTTCTCCCCATGTCTGCTTGGTGTTCTGGTTTCATCCCATAGTCCTAAAGATGAGCTGGTTAGGTGCATTGGCCACGCTAAATTCTCCCTCAGTGCCCGAACAGACGCTGGAGTGTGGCAACTCGGGGATTTTCACAGTAACTTCATTTCAGTGTTAATGTAAGCCTACTTGTGACACTAAAAAATAAACTTGATATCTTCAGCTTCCAAGGCTTTGGGGCCTGGAATTCCTTTCCTCAACCTCTCTGCCTTTCTATGTCTCTGTTCTCTTTTAAGTTGTGTCTTAAAATATACCTCTTTGACCAATCCCTGGTCATCTTTCTCAAAATCCTCTAATGTGACTTGATGTCAAATTTTATTTGTTATGTTCATGTGAAGTGCTGTGGGAGGTTTCACCAGCACTAATGGTACAATAGAATGGAACTTGCTGGATATGAAGCACTTTGAAATATCATGAGAGGTCTGCTAATATGCTGTATTAATTATAGTAATTTCTTTCTTCCAGTTACTCCCAGTCAACACATGGCAATATTTCCACATGTTTTTCTGAGAAGCATTGGACTTCAATTCCTATTATTCACAGAATTAACACAACTACAATTCTTTAAAAATATGAAATAGCCACTGGAGTAGGCAATACTGCCTCTCGAGTCTGCCCTGCCATTCAGTAAAATTATTTTCTCGCCTGATCACATATTCTCTGATTCCTTTTGTTTCCAGAAATTGAAAATTCACAGTTGTGGATATGATTTGAGTGTTTTTTTCCCCGATAATGCACCTATTAAAAACTTAACATGTTTCGAGGTCCAAAGTGAGGACAACTATGTCCCGAGTATAAACTCTCTCACAGCTAATTCTGTGAGGAACTGATGGACAACCTGCAACTGGGAAATTATTGCAACATGAGTTAGCATCTTCAGTTGAGGAGAGCAGAAAATAAGAGAGAAATAATGCAGAAATGAGAAAACATAAAAGCTGCTTTGAGCATACTAAAATCCAAAATGCTTAAGTTCCCAGAATCAATTAATCTTATCAGGTTGCTTAGAAACAGTGTCTTCATCTTTTCTTTTTGGTAGCTGTGGGGGGAGGCAGGGCTAAGAAACAGTTCTCCATCTCTCCAGACATTCCACAGCTGGCCTTGGGCCCACCTTGGGTCTCAGAAGGGGTTAAATACGGTTACCCATTCTAGCTCACTAATTTCCCACTGGAGGCATCGCTGCAATTGCATCGCGGAGCTCCATCTGCGAGCTGTATGTTGTGGAGGCAGTAATTTATTAGGACAATGGACCCAAGGAGCAGAACAGCACTAAACCCTCCCCCCATTCCCCTCACCTCCAGCGCCACATGCTTGTGCTCTAGGGAGCCTTTTATCACCACAAGCTCTCCGGCAAGTATCCCAAACAGGATGATGAACATTCTCTGATGATGTAATTGCCACTGGCATTTCCTCCCACTGGTGAATTATTAAATTACTTGCAAGGATATATTTCTCAGTAACATTAAAATCACCACCTAGAGAATTGTTGGAAATTGTTAGCAAGCTCTTAATGAATAGAATCTTCCCTTACTTGACTTTTCAGTCATCTTCTTCTTAAAGTTGGTACAACTTTTTTGCAACATGTAGAGACTTTCAGTATTTTGATAACTATAGGAATTCCCAATTTCAATAGAAAACTTAGTGTGAGAAAATGGGAGAAGATTGACTCAGCGATTTTTCATTTTCATAATATGTTGAAAGCTGGAATCAGTTTAAAATGAAGACAGCCCTTGGGGGCTGGGCTGATCGCAGGACTATGGGCACGTTCCGAATTGAGGTTTGTGCTGATTTAACTCATCTCATCCAGCATAGTTTTACGACACTGCGCTGGAAAGGGGAAATCGTCTTGTTCCGAAGAACAAGGGTGTGAGAATGTCATTTGATCAGGACCAGGCTTGGTTATCTTGTTCTCCTGGTTTGACAGATCACTCACTCACTCAATATTACATATGATGAAAGGCAATTGAGATGAAGAGCCATAGAATTGTTGTCATCCTTGGAACCGTTCCCCACAAGAGTCAGTGTTTTTCGGATAGGATAGAAAACTGGAGAAAGAAAAGCTCAAACAACAACTTGGATTCAGAAAACATCTTTAACATATCATAAAACCAGTTGGAGGATTAGTGGCCCTGGGAAAATTGGGCATTATTCAAAAGCATATTTGAAAAGCATGGAGGAAATTAGCAAAGTCAGAAGCTTTAAGAAAGGAGGGCAACAGAAAATATTGCCATAAATGATGACCAAACATTTTATATTGCACCTTTCACATCCTCAGGAAATTGAAAACAATTCCACACCAAGTTTCTATGGAGGTGAATACAATAGTCCATGTATGCATTGCAGGGTCTGACAAACAGAAATGAGATGAGCGCTAATCTCTTTTTGTGTGTTGCTTCAGAAACAAATGTGGGAATTAATTGGATTACTCTGTCACAGGAATGATGGCCTTAATGGGACCTTTCTAGGTTTTTTTCCTATGATACTAGGATAACAATAGAACTCTTGCTATTCTTTGAACAGCAGAATGGGATAATTTATATTATTATAAATAATAATATAAATTATTATTTAATTTAATTTCTCTGAGAGAATAGGCCCTCAATTCACATATCATCTGAAAGTCTGCGCTTGTTTAGCACTGGCTGAAGGGTCAGCCTCGATTATGTACTCAAGCCCTGCAGTGGGACAAAAGCTTCTAACTCAGAGGCGATAATGCTGCGACTCAGTGACGCTGTTAAATTCAATCTAATGATTGAGAGTGATTTGTGACTTCACTATGAATGTCCAGTTGATTTTGTAGTTTTCTTTAACGTAGCTATTTGTAAATGCACCATGCTGTTTAATGACTGTTAAAATTAGATGGAACAATTTGAGTATTTATGTCTTCTGAGTATTAACCAGTCAAGCTGTGTATGTTATGAACAGCCATATGTAAAACAAGAATATTCTAAGACACTGACAAGGGAAGTTGTTTCCTGCACATTAGTGTAGGTTCTGATTTTTGTTTGGTAAATGAAGCAGAATTTATATCTGCAAGTAAATCTGATTGATGTTGCTTCTTCAGTTTCTAATTCCAGCCTCTAAGAAACCCATTGGATTGTTACTGGGAAGGAAACATGTGCCTTGCACTACCTCTGATGGAAATTTCCAACCCACACAAGGTTCAGGGTCTTTACGTTGTGAGGCACTGAAAAGCATTTTTTACCCATCTCGAATTGCCACTGAGAAGCAGATGATGAGCCCCTTTTTCTGAAATCCACGTGGTAAAAGTAAACTCATAATGCTGTTTGGGAGGGAGTTCCCAAATTTAGACATCGCGACAATGAAAGCAAGATGATATAGTTCCTAGTCAGAATGGTATGCAACTTGGAGGAGAACTTACAGGAAGTGGTGTTCCTCACATCTGCTGGCTTTATCAAGTCATATACAAGTCATTGGTTTAAAAGGTTCTGGTGAAAGTCACCTTAATGAGTGCTGCAGTGCATCTTGTAGATGGTATACACTGTTGCCATTGTTTTTTATTAAGTTTTTTTTACATTAACACTGCAATGAAGTTACTGTGAAAACCCCTTAGTTGCCACATTCCCAACACTGAGGGAGAATTTAGCATGGCCAATGCACCTAACCAGCATATCTTTCAGACTGTGGGAGAAAACCGGTGCATCTGGAGGAAACCCATGCAGACACGGAGAGAACATGCAAGCTCCGCACAGACAGTGACCCAAGCCAGAAATCAAAGCCAGGTTCCCTGGCACTGTGAGGCAGCAGCACTAACCACTGTGCCGCCACATTGTGCACCAGTGGAGGAAGAAGCGAATGTTTAAGGTTGTGGATGGGGTGCCAATCAAACAGAATGTTTTATTTTAGATGGTGTTGAGTTTCTAGACTGATGTTGAAGCTCCACATATCTCGACAAGTGGAGAGTATTCCAACATATTCCTGACTTGTGCTTTGTAAATGATGGGATAGACCTTGTGAAGTCAGGCGCTGAGTTACTCACTGCAAAATTCCCAAACTTTGACCTGTTGCATAGCCACGGCATTTATATGGCTGGACCAGTGAAGTTTCTGGTCATTTGAGGGCGACATTAAGGAATTTAACAATGGTAACGCTGTTGTTGAAGGGAAGATGATTGATGAAGCAGTGGAGATGGTTGGACCTCGCACGTTAACCTGCAGTAATGTCCTGTGGCTTAGATGGCTGGCTTCCAACAACCACAATCATGTTCATTTGTGTTAGGTATGATTCCAACCACCAGAAAGTCTTTTCACTCATTTCCTTGATGCCACACTTGGCTAAATGATGCCTTGTAGTCAAGGGCAGTCACTTTCACATTACTGAGGGAGAACATAAGAAACAGGAGCTGGAGCAGATGATACAGTCCCTCTCACCTGCTCTGCCATTCAATAAGAACAAAACTGATCTTTTATCTCAACTCCACTTTAACATCCAATTCCTATACCCCTTGTTCCTCTAAAATTTATAAATCCCTCAACCTTGAATATACTCAATGGCTGAGTATCCAGAGTCCTCTGGAATTGAGAATGGCCTCTGGCTTTTAGATGCTTAAGCCAGGGGAAACACCCTTATTTTTTTTCTTTGTTTTTGTCCCTTTCCTCTTCAAGAAGCTCTGCCTAGAAGATCATAACTTTCAAAAGGGGATTGGATAAATATTTGAAGTCAAAAAATTGCAGGGTTCTGTGGAAGGACAGGGACTAATTAGATTGCAGTTTTAATATTTGATGCGTTGAAAGGCCTCTTTCTACGCTCAATAGAATTCAATGGGATAAATAGGAAACATGACTGGACTTTAAAAATATATTATTTATCAGATATGGCAAGTATCTAAGGATTCATTTAAAAATCTAATTGAGAGGAATTTATCCATTTTCCACCTCGTTGGATGAATTTACCTTTCATGAAAATTGAGGGAAGTCAGTCCAAGGGAATGGGAATATTTGCAGCGTCAATTATTTTCAGGTGAGGTATAGCACAGGTTAGATATAAAGCAAACCTCCCTTAAAACTGCCTGAACAATGTTCCCAACAGGTTCATTGATGCCAAACCTGGAAGCACACACATCACTGAGTGCACCATTATGACATTATTTTATTCATTAACCATGGTGTGGGCTTTCTGAGCAAGATTGCCCTTTAAGACCATAAGACATAGGCGCAGAATTAGGTCACTCGGCCCATCGAGTCTGCTCCGCCATTCAATCATGGCCGATATTTTCCTCCTCTCTATTCTCCTGCCTTTTCCCCATAACCCCTGATCCTCTTATTAATCAAGAACTTATGTATCTCTGTCTTAAAGGCACTCAGTGACATGGCCCCCACAGCCTTCTGTGGCAAAGAGTTCCACAGATTCACCACTCTCTGGCTGAAGAAACTCCTCCTCATCTCTGTTTTAAAGGATCATCCCTTTAGCCCGAGGTTGTGCCCTCTGGTTCTAGTTTTTCCTACTAGTGGGAACATCCTATCCACATTCACTCTATCCAGGCCTCACAGTATCTTGTAAGTTAAATAAGATCCCCCCTCATCCTTTTAACTCCAATAAGTACAGACCCAGAGTCCTCATCCGTTTCTCATACAACATGCTCTTCATTCCAGGGATCACTCTTGTGAACCTCCTCTGGACCCTTTCCAAAGCCAGCACATCCTTCCTAAGATATAGGGGCCAAATTGCTCAGAATACTCCAAATGGGGTCTGACCAGAGCCTTATACAGCCTCAGAAGTGCACTCCTACTCTTATATTCTAGCCCTCTCAACATGAAAGCTAACATTGCATTTGCCTTCCTAACTGCCGACTGAACCTGCACATTAACCTGAAGAGAATCTTGAACAATGACTCCCAAATTCCTTTGGGTTTCTGATTTCCTCATTTAGAAAATAGTCTATGCCTCCATTTCTCCTTCTAAAGTGCATAACCTTTTTTCCACATTGTATTCCATCTGCCACTTCTTTATCCACTTTCCTAACCCGTCCAAGTCCTTCTGCAGCTCCCCACTTCTTCACTACTACCTGTTCCTCTACATACCTTTGTATCATCTACAAACTTAGCAGCAGTGCCTTCAGTTCCTTCCTCCAAATCGTTCATGTATTTTTTGAAAAAACTGTGGTCCCAGCACTGACCCCTGAGGCACACCACAAGTCACCAGCTGCCATCTGAAAAAGACCCCTTTATCCCCACTCTCTGCCTTCTGCCAGTCAGAAGTCTCACAACAGCAGGTTAAAGTCCACCAGGTTTATTTGGTAGTAAATGCCACTAGCTTTTGGAACGCTGTTCCTTTGTCAGGTGAGTGGAGAGTTCTGATTACAAACAGGGCATATAAAGGCACACACAGTTTACAGAATACTGATTAGAATATGAGTCTTTCCAGCTAATCTGCTATTCAAGTCTTAAAGGTACAATGTGAGTGGAGACAGCGTTAAGCATAGGTTAAACAGATGTGTATTGTCTCCAGACAGGACATAGTAAGCGAGATGTTGCAAGTTCAGGCAAGTCATGGGGGTTACAGAAAGTGTGACATGAACCCAAGATCCCACTTGAGGCTGTCCTCATGTGTGCGGAACTTGGCTATCAGTTTCTGCTCAGCGACTCTGTGCTGAGTATGTCATGAAGGCTGACTTAGAGAACGTTTACCCGAAGATCAGAGGCCAAGTGCCCATGACCGCTGAAGTGTTCGCCAACAGGAAGATCCGGCATGTCTTGCAGAGGTTGCTGTGGGAGGGTTGTGTGGTGTTGTGGTCACTGTTCTCCTGAAGGCTGGGTAGTTTGCTGCGGACAATGGTCTGTTTAAGGTTGTGCGGTTGTTTGAAGGCAAGGAGTGGGGGTGTAGGGATGGCCTTGGAGAGATGTTCGTCTTCATCGATACCACAACAACACACAACTCTGCCATCAACACGGATGCCATCATCTCACGTGAGAACACCATCCACCAGGTACATGGCACATACTCTTGCAACTCGGCCAATGTTGTCTACCTGATACGCTGCAGGAAAGGATGTCCCGAAGCATGGTACATTGGGGAGACCGTGCAGACACTACGATAACGGATGAATGAACGCCACTCGACAATCACCAGGCAAGACCAGTCTCTTCCTGTTGGCAAACACTTCAGCGGTCACGGGCATTCGGCCTCTGATCTTCGGGTAAACGTTCTCCAAGACGGCCTTCACGACATACGACAGCGCAGAGTCACTGAGCAGAGACTGATAGCCAAGTTCCACACACATGAGGACGGCCTCAACAGGGATCTTGGGTTCATGTCACACTATTTGTAACCCCCATGTCTTGCCTGAGCTTGCAACATCTCACTTACTGTCCTGTCTGGAGACAATACACATTTTTTTAACCTATGCTTAATGTTATCTCCACTCACACTGTCTGCACCTTTAAGACTTGAATAGCAGATTAGCTGTAAAAACTCACATTCTAATCAATATTCTGTAAACTGTGTGTGCCTTTATATGCCCTGTTTGTGATCAGAACTCTTCGCTCACCTGACGAAGGAACAGCGTTCTGAAAGCTAGTGGTGTTTATTACCAAATAAACCTGTTGGACTTTAACCTGATGTTGTGAGATTTCTTACTGTGTTTACCCTAGTCCAACACCAACATCTCCACATCATTTCTTCAGCCAGAAGATGGGGAATGTGTGGAATTTGTTGCCTCAGAGGAGGCCAGGTCATTGAGTGTATTGGAGATAGGTTCCTGATTAGTGAGGGGAGCAAAGGTTATGGGGGAAAGGTGGGAGAATGGGGTTGAGAAACATATCAGTCACAATTGAATGGTGGAGCAGACTTGATGGGCTGAATGGCCTCATTCTGCTCCTATACGTCATAGTCATCATTTCTGCCAGTCAGCCAATCCTCTATTCTTGTCAGGATTTTACCCTTAACACCATGGGCACTTAACTTATTTAACATTCTCCGATGTGGCACCTTGTCAAAGGCCTTCAGGAAATCTAAACAAATCATGTCCACTGGTTCTCCTTTATTTAACTTCCTTGTTACCTCCTTAAAGAATTCAAACAGATTTGTCAGATATGACCTCCCCTTGATAAAGCTGTGTTGACTCAGTCCTATTCTATAATTCACTTCCAAGAACTCGATGATGTCATCTTTAATAATGGACTCTAAAATCTTGCCAGTGACCGAAGTCAGGCTAATCGGCCTGTAATTTCCCACCTGCTACCTCCCTCCCTTCTTAAATGGCGGTGTTAAATTCACTACTTTCCAGTCCTCTGGTATCCTCCCTGCTGTAAGAAGTCTCACAACTGTGTTTACCCCAGTCCAACGCCGGCATCTCCACATCACATCCTCCCTGCCTCCAGTGATTCCTGGAAGATCACCACCAATGCCTCCATAATTTCCTCAGCTATCTCCTTCAGAACCCTGGGGTGCAGTCCATCCAGTCCAAGTGATTTATCCACCTTCAGAGCTTCCAGAACCTTGTCCATAGTGATGTCAACGACACTCACCTGTGCCCCACCACTCTGGCATCGCACTAGTGTCTTCCACCGTGAAGACTGATGCAAAGTAACTATTCAGTTCCTCTGCCATTGCTTTGTTTCCTATTATTACTTCTCCAGCCTCATTTTCCAGTGGTCCAATGGCTATTTTTACCTCTCTCTTACCTTCCATAAATTGAAAAAAACTCTTCCTATCTTCTTCCATATTACTAGCTAGTTTATATATATTTCATCCTCTCCCCTATTATTGCTTTTTCAGTTGTCCTCTGCTTGCTTTTAAAGGCTTCCCAATCCTCTGGCTTCCCACTAATCCTTCCCACTTTGTACGCTTCTTTTATTTTTATGCTGTCCTTGACTTCCCTCGTCATCCATGAATGCTTCATCCTCCCTTTAGCCTGTTTCCTTCTCTTTGGGATGAATTTCAGTTGTGCCTCCCGAATAACTCTCAAAAACTCCTGTTCTCGCTGTTCCACTGTCTTCCCTGCTAGGCTCCCTTTCCAATCAACTCTGGCCAGCTCCTCCCTAATGTCTTTGCAATTACCTTTATTTAATTGGAACACTGTTGCATCTGATTCCAGCTTCTCTCTCTCAAACTGCAGGGTAAATTCTATCATATTGTGTTCACTGCTCCCTGAGGGTTCCTTCACCTTAAATTCTCTAATCTAGTCTGCCTCATTACACAACACCAAATCCAGAATTGCTTGTTTCCTCACAGGCTCTGTCACAAGCTGTTCCAGAAAACCATGTCTTAGACATTCCACAAATTTCTTTTCTTGAGATCCACTACCTACCTGATTTTTCCAGTCCACCTGCATATTGAAGTCCCCCATGATTATTGTAATATTGCCTTTTTTATATGTCTTTTCTATCTCCTGGTTTATTTTCTGCCCCACATCCTGACTACTGCTAGGGGACCTGTACATAACTCCCAGCAGGGTCTTTTTACCTTAGCGATTCCTCAACTCTGCCCACAGAGATTCAATGCCTTCTGATCCTATATCACTTCTTGCTATCAATTTAATTTCTTTCCTTACTAACAATGCAACCCCGCCCCCTTTGCCTATCTGCCTGTCCTTCCGATAGGACACATATCCTTGGATATTTAAATCTCAGCCCCGATCCCCTTACAGCCACATCTCTCTGATGCCCATAACATTGTACCGGCCAGTTTCAATGTGCACAACAAGCTCATTTACCTTGTTCTGTACACTGTGGGCATTGAGATACAACTCTCAGTCCTGCGTTGACCACCTCCCTTCTCATACTTGTCACTTTTTTCCTTTGCCTAAGGTCAGATTCCTGCCACCACATATACTCTCTGTTCTGTTACATGGTCTGGAAACTTCACTAACCTTTCCTGAGTCCTCAGCTCCATTAACCTGCATTTCTATCCTTTCCTTTAACTTGGATTTCCGAATTCTCCATTCAGCTGAACTTTGCCATCAAATTAGGGACAATTTTGAGCTGTGGGCCTGTCTCATTTGGAATTAGCTTGATACTGCCCAAATTGTTTTCAAAAATGGCCCTTACAGCCAATACAAAGCAAAGCCTTTCATCTCAAGAATCTGGGACAACACAGAAACGAGAAGCAAGAGTAGGCCATTTGGCCCTTCGAATCTACTTTGCCATTCATCTTGATCATGGCTGATCATCAAATCAATATCCTGTTCCCCCCCTTTCATCCCATATCTCTTGAAGCCTTTAGCCCCAAGAGCAAAATCTAATTTCTTCTTGAAATCAGGCAACATTTTGGCCTCGATTACATTTTGTGGTAGTCAATTCCGTACATTCACCACCCTCACCTCAGTTTTAAAAGGTTTACCCCTTATCCTCAAACTATCACCCTTAGTTCTGGATATCACCACCATTGGGAGCATTCTTTCTGAACTATCCTGTCTAACCCTGTTAGAATTTTATAAGTTTCTATGAGATAAGTTATAAGTTTCTATGAGATCCCCTCTCACTCTTCTAAACTCCAGTGAATATAATCCTAACTGACGTAATCTCTCCTCATAAGACAGATCTGCCATCCCAGGAATTAACGTGGCAAATCTTCGCTGTACTTCCTCTATAACAAGGACATCCTTCCTCAGATGAGGACACCAAAACAAAAATCATTAACTTTTATGCTCTGATGCACAACTTTCAATTTAGCAGGAAGTAAAATGATAAATTTCTTACTTGATTCAACAGCCCTGAATGAGCCCACAATAGACTATGGATTCCAGAGGCTGCAGAAGGTCATTCCAAGGCACCCAGGTGATCCAGAAAGACTAGCAAAGGTTAGTACAACTTGTGTTTAAACTCTATTACAGGTTAAATCAGTATCTATAAGTAATGTGTTTAGTCTGCTAATGTTACATTACATTTTTACCCAAACATTATAGATAGGTTTCAGAAGCCTCAGAGGTTGGAGGTGTAACATTTCTCACATATCACTTTTCCGTCCTCCTCTCCTAAAAGTTGTGGAATACAATTTCATGAGTTATTCTTCACATGGGAATCCAGATGGTGTGAGCAGCAAAGGTTATTTGACCATCAAGTGGGATCACAAGCCCAAATCTAGTCCTTTCATGATGGGCAAAGATTTTTTAGCAAGGCATTCACTCAATAGCAATTCAGAGCTGGCTCCATAGCCAAAGGATGCTGAGGGCAATTGGAAGCAACTCAACTGCCGCCCTGTCGGAAGGAGCTAATTGGTCATACACCAGACATGGAAGAAGAATCGATCAAACGTATTGTGTTGCGACTACAGCAGATGTTAAGTGCTGAGCAAACCAAATCCCAAGAAGAAACTTTTTTTTTTGTATTTGGTAAAATAGAAGAAAATGTACTATTCTCAGCAGCAAGAAATCCAGTAAGACCTTTGGGATTTTCTAATTTTAAGTAGAAGGTATAATGACAAGAAGAAAACTTCAGCACATAATATTCAGCACAGTTACACAGTTAAAATTAGTCTTACAAAACATTTCTCCCCAAAAATTTCCTACCTGGTCAGACCCACAAGTAAACATCACCCAGGCAAAACTCTCTGATCGATGGTTAACTATAAAAATTCAGTAATATTACCCAAGGCAAATTTTTAATAAAGACTTACCACACAACCAATCAAGCTCACTTCCACTCTGCCGTGGGAATCCAAGAACCCTTCAGATACAAAACTGCTTTTCGCGGCTTAAGAACTTTCTGGCTTGACTGGATGACGAATTCAAACTGCACCTTCTCCCAGCACAGAGCTGTTTCTCACAGGACGTCTTCCCCATATTGCCAACAACAAATCTTCTCAGCATTTCTCCTTAAATATCCTTTTTTGCTTTCATCTATGATTCCATTGTCCTCAGCACTTCTTTGAACTCAATTTTTTCAAAAAACAAAAATTTTTAATGTTTTCCTATACTCCCCACTATAGGCCAAATATAATTTAATAAGTATCCCTCATTCATTGATGAAACCATGACACGTGTTAAAGTCTTTCATCTCCCTTTGAAACTTAACAGCTGAAAACAATAGGTCCCTATTTGAAATTCATAACATTTATATATTTACTTGGAAAAACACTTGACCATAGCTTTATCCCAAATGCATGCAGTTAGCTCATATGTTTCTTTTCATCTCTCAATTTTTCAGACAAGCTGACTCCATTTAACCTATCCCCAGTTGATTTCAATCATTTCTACACACCCAGACATATACTCTTCTATACAGAATAACACAATATTCCTCAAAAATGTTTTTAAAATTACATCCACTCTCATAATTGGGTATCCTCACTAACAGCTAGCAATGCTCAGGGGTGAATGATTTGCTTATGGTGAACCTCTTTGATGAGTAGACAATGGCTCTAGGCACAGTACCTTCAGTAGATCAATGGCAACAACAGCAAGTGGTTACAGGAGCAGTCACTACAAAAAGCCAAGCTGTCCTGTTCCTGTTGGAACATCGAGCTGTGCAATACAATGGATGGGATTTTCCAGCCATTCCTGCCAGTTGGATCTTCCAGTGCCATTGCAGGTGACCCTGGAGCGGGTTTCCCAAAGGTAGGGTAGTTGAGCAACCCCAATGGCCATTGACTTTGGCAGGGCTGGAAGATCCTGCTGATGACCAATGGTAAGCCAATCCTTCCACCAGAAAACCTACCATGGTGGGCCCAGAAAATCCTGGCCTATGGGCAGAATTCTACCATCGGGAATTGTAGCAAGGGGGACATGGATCATGCAAAGGTCTGTTGACCTCAAGCAAGATTTTCCGACCTTGGGGCGAGTGCAGGCGGAAAATCCCACCCTATGGGTATCAAGGAGGGCGGCACTTCTGTTCAGTAGCACAAATTAGGAGAGATTTAATATTGGTTGCTATTCTTGGAAGTGAAGTAGAACACAGAACATTACAGCGCAGTACAGGCCCTTCGGCCTTCAATGTTGCGCCGACCAGTGGAACCAATTTAATGACCCTCTGACCTAAACTATTCCAATGTTATCCATATGCCTATCCACTGACCATTTGAACGCCCTTAAAGTTGGCGAGTCCACAACTGCTGCAGGGAGGGCATTCCACGCCCTTACTACCCTCTGAGTAAAGAATTTACCTCTGACATCTGTCCAACATCTGTCACCCCTCAATGTAAAGTTATGTCTCCTCATGCTAGCCATCTCCATCTGAGGAAAAGACTCTCACTCTCCACCCTATCTAATCGTCTGATCGTCATATATGTCTCTATTAAGTCTGTCACTGGAGAGGCACTGTCACTAAAGAGGTAACGCTTGATAGACTAATGGGATTGAAGGTGGACAAGTCCCCAGGACCGGATGGAATGCATCCCAGGGTTCTGAAAGAAATGGCAGAGGTGATAGTGGATGCCTTAGTAATTATTTACCAAACTTTGCTGGATTCCGGGGAAGTGCCGGAAGATTGGAAAACGGCTAATGTTACACCACTGATTAAAAAAGGTAGCAGACAAAAGACAGGGAATTATAGGCCAGTTAGTTTAACGTCTGGAGTTGGAAAAATGCCTGAATCCGTCATCAAAGAAGAAATAGCGAGGCACCTAGAAAAGAATGGTTTGATAGAGCAGACGCAGCACAGATTCGTTAAGGGGAAGTTGTGTTTGACAAATTTATTGGATTTCTATGAGGATGTGACTAGTGCGGTATACAGAGGGGAACCGGTGGATGTGGTGTTTTTAGATTTCCAAAAGGTGTTTGATAAGGTGCCTCACAAAAGGTTGCTACAGAAGGTTAGGATGCACAGAGTTGGGGGTAAGGTGTTAGCATGGATAGAGGATTGGCTGTCTAATAGGAAGCAGAACGTTAGTATCAATGGGTGCTATTCTGGTTGGCGGTTGGTGACTAGTGGAGTGCCACAGGGATCGGTGCTGGGGCCTCAGCTATTTACCATTTATATAGACGATCTGGAGGAGGGGGCTGAGTGTAGGGTAACAAAATTTGCTGATGAGTGGAAAAGCAAATTGCGTGGAGGGTGTGGAAAGTCTGCAGAGGGATCTGGATAGGCTGAGCGAGTGGGCGAGGACCTGGCAGATGGAGTATAATGTTGGCAAGTGTGAGGTTATCCACTTTGGCAGAAATAATAGTAGGAGGGATTATTATTTAAAAGGCAAAAAGCTGCAGCATGCTACGGTGCAGAGGGACCTGGGGGTCCTCGTGCATGAGTCGCAAAAACCCAGTCTACAGGTGCAGCAGGTGATCAAGAAGGCAAATGGGATGCTGGGTTTTATAGCGAGGGGCATAGAATATAAAAGCAGGGAGGTCTTGCTGCAACTGTACAGGGTACTGGTGAGGCCGCAGCTGGAGTACTGTGTGCAGTTTTGGTTGCCGCACTTGTGCAAGGATATTTTGGTCTTGGAGGGAGTGCAGAGGAGGTTCACTAGGCTGATACTGGAGATGAGGAGGTTGGACTATGAAGAGAGACTAAATAGACGAGGTCTGTTCTCGTTGGAGTTCAGAAGGATGAGGGGGGATCTGAAAGAGACGTACAAGATAATGAACGGGATGGATAGGGTAGAGGTGGAGAGATTCTTCCCACTTAGAAAGGATAGCAGGACTCGAGGACACAGCCTCAAGATAAGGTGGGGGGTTAGTTTAGATCAGAGTTGAGAAGGAACTTCTTCACTCAAAGGGTGGTGAATCTCTGGAATTCTCTGCCCATTGAAGTGGTGGAGGCTACCTCGCTAAATATATTTAAGTCATGGGTAGATAGGTTTTTGATAGACAAGGGAATTAAGGGTTATGGGGAGACAGCAGGAAAGTGGAACTGATCCACTTCAGATCAGCCATGATCTTACTGAATGGCGGGGCAGGCTCAAAGGGCTAGATGGCCTACTCCTGCTCCTACTTCTTATGTTCTTAAGTCACCTCTTAACCTTCTTCTCTCTAACGAAGAAAGCCTGAAGTCCCTCAGCCTTTCCTCATGAGACCTTCCCACCATATCAGGCAACATCCCGGTAAATTTCCTTTGCATCCTTTCCAATACTTCTACATCCTTCCTATAATGCGGCGACCAGAACTATATGCAATACTCCAAGTGCAGCCACACCAGAGTTTTGTACAGCTGCAACATGACCTCATGGCTCCGAAACTCAATCCCTCTACCAAAAAAAGGTAACACACCATACACCTTCTTAACAGCCCGATCAACCTGGGTGAGAACTTTCACGGATCTATGCACGTGGACACCAAGATCTCTCTGCTCAACCACACTTGATTGGTTGTGTGGTATGCCTTTATTGAAGCGGTTAAAAATTTGCCATGGGTAGGTAATATTACTGAATTTTTATAGTTAAACATCGATCGGAGAGTTTTGCCTGGGTGGTGTTTACTTGTGGGTCTGACCAGGTAGGAAATTTTTGGGGATAAATGTTTTGTAAGGCTAACTTTAACTGTGTAACTATCATATTATGTACTGAAGTGATTAATGAGTAAGGTTTCCAATTTTTTTTTTGTTGACAATTTTGGTTATTTAGTTGCAGGCTCTCCTTTCGGTTCTCTTATGCCTTCCCATTGTTCTTTCCACAAAATGAGAAGACATCCTAAATATCTCAAACACTAAATAACAGGTTCAAACTGTAATACAATCTAGGGGAAGAAGCATTCAATCAAATAGCAGAAACTTCAGAAGAGTTTCAAACCAGAGGGTGAGAGAAGGGTTGGGAAAAAGGATCACATGAACTTGACCACATTTTGCTGTTACAAATAAACCACCAATTTCAAATTGTTCTCAGATGGAGAAAGGGTCTTTTTAAATCATAAAACCTAATTAGGAGGCCTTGACAACGCACACCTGTCTGTTTCAGAACTTTGGACAGTTCTTTCTCAACAGGTCACAAGATTTGACGCCAGAACATCAGAAATGTTGAATGATTAGATCTACTCATATCACAAATGTTGCCAAATGTTCCGCGTGTCTTTTCCCTGCAAAGAATATTTGAATTCTTCCATGGTGTCATCATTTGTAGTGCTGAGAGAAATCTGTCAGATGGTCTGGCATAGTTAGCTGGTTATATCACTCCAAAACCTGGGTGTGTGCAGTGTGGCTTTCAAACCAAACCTTTAACACATGTGCACTTAAATTGTGGCAAATCACTGCTTCTATTTAGCAATGTCTGTTGGTAAAGTTGGCATACAAAGTTTGCAAGAACAACGAGTACCAAAGAGCACACACTATGCTGTATGGGATTTCTTACACTGTGTTTGGCAGTTCACTGATGAAGCAACAGTTGGCTGGAATGAACTTGCTTTCCTCAAAGCTGTTTACTTCAAAAAATAATTTTCATTTCTCAAATTTCATGTAAAATAGAATCATGGAAAAAAGTTCAGCACAACTGAGCGGGAACAGAAGCATTGTGGTTTTATTACTGGAGTAATATCCAAAGGATACTAATCCACAGACATGGGGAGGGGGGGCATTCTCCCAAAAGTGCTGAATTGGTGGGAAAACTGTTTGAGATCACGACTGTTTTCTCAGTTAAACTTCACACTCGAATCTCCCCACTCAATGCACTGAAGAGGTCACAATCCTGAATTTCATTAAAAACCTGGGCGGGAGGCAGGGAGCGGGGAGCGGGGGGAGGGGGGCGGGTGGTGGTGCCTATTCGTGCCAGAGTCTGACAGTTCAGGAACTCTGCACAATGGCTCCAATCTGTCAGTCTCCCCATTTGTTGGCTAGCTCAATTGGTGGCTAGCCCGGGACCCCACAGTGCTGCTTCTCTAGCCCACCCAGCTCCCAAAACAATTCCCGGGCCAGCCCTGGCCCCCTGCCCGCCCCCCCCCTCCCCCCCCCCCCCTCCCCCCCACCCGGAGCGCCCCAATGTCCAGCCCCCTGCACCCAGCAGTGGCAAACCCTCCCCGGCAGACCACTCCCTGTCCCCAGCCTGCCCTGATTGCTGCCCTCCGGGCGGCAGGGTAACACAGTGGTTAGCACTGCTGCTTCACAGCTCCAGGGTCCTGGGGTCGATTCCTGGCTCGGGTCACTGACTGTGTGGAGTTTGCACATTCTCCTTGTGTCTGCATGGGTTTCCTCCGGGTACTCTGGTTTCCTCCCACAGTCCAAAGATGTGCGGGTTTGGTTGATTGGCCATGCTAAGAAATTGCCCCTTAGTGTCCAGAGATGAGTAGGTTAGAGGGATTAGTGGGTATAATGTGTAGGGATATGGGTGTCGGGCTTGGGTGGGATTGTGTTTGGTGCAGACTCAATGGGCCAAAGGGCTTCTTTCTGCACTGTAGGGTTTCTATGATTTCTCCCTCCAGCCCAGACCGATCACAATGCAAAGTCGTAGTGGGACCCTCCACCCCACCGATCGCCCCGAGATTTGGTCCACAATAGGCCCTGCCCCCTTTGTACTGCCCAATGCCTGATGGGCAGTGCCAAGATGCCCTCTGGGCATGGGCACTGCCAGTGCACCCATGCCCAGGGGCACCTTGGGGGATTCACCACAGCCTGACTCCTGGGGGGGCACCGATTGCCCCCCTCTCTTCATTTAGCAGGGTGTCCTGCTAGTTCCCTGAACGTGGGAAGCTATGCTAAACCCTGCTGGAATGAAGTACTCCTGGTGGGGTGGGAGATTCAATCGGGGTAAGTTTCTGATAATGAAATGCTAAACATATTTAAATTACATTAAAAAAGATTCAAATAACTTAACTCTCTTCCCACCAGTTTCCAGTGTGGTCTGGTCTCCGACTGTTCTCTCGCTCTGGGAGATGTGCATGCGTTTCCAGTGCATGTGCAAATCCTGGAAAAAGGCTGACAACTCCAGACTGACCCGCCAGAAAAGTTGCGGGTCGCCATGGGAGAATCACCCCCATGAGCTCAATTGAAAGAGCAAATCTGGAAGAAAAAGCTAATATTAGCAATAGTGGCCAAGGCCTGAATATTTCAGATGGCAGGGTTTCCCTTTCTTGTTCACTCTGACTGCCCTGCAGAAATTTCATGCCTTAATGACTTCCCCACTGCCATCATTTGGGAAGAAGTTTGCCTTAGAGAGCTGCTGTCCAATCAGATTGCTGTAGACAGAACGGAAAACGTTTCTACATGCCAGTGCCTAAGTCCCAGGTTCAGGTAAGCTTTGTGGGGTCCCAGGCAGGAAGGGCTGCGAAGACCTGGAGTTGGTGGGGGGCTGTGAGTGTTTGGGGTTTTTGGGGAGAAGCCAGGGAGAGAGGCAGGACGAGCAGCTACCAGATCTAATGGGGTGGCAGCTAAAGTCAGAAGAGGGTTTCTGATGGAGGCACGCCCCCCCTACATCCCCACAACCTCCCTGCCTCCTCCTTCACATCTGAGATCTAATTCACTTCAGTTTTGGGCTTCCCCCATGCCAGGTAAATTGTCCTGCCGGCCTCAGATTTGAGGCTTGGTGTAACCATAATTGGCCACTTAAGGGCTCCAACTGGGGAAAGACAGGCAACCCATCTGTGGCCTTGCCTGCCCCAGCATAAAATCATTGCAAAATCAGGATGGGCAGGAACCAGAGGGAATCTCATTCCTTCAACTTCCCACTTCTGCCACCTAAAAGCCTGTCGGCAGGAAAGTGTAAAATTCAGGCTCATGAAATTACTGCATTTCCATCTGGTTTAATAATATCCTTGGGGAAGGCAATCACCATCCTGAAGAGACTGGGAGCCCCTGAGAATGACATGGGAGAATACCTGTTTGACTGGCTCACGCTGAACTCAGTCTTGAGAATGAAGTTAAGAACGTAAGAACATATGAAATAGGAGCAGGAGTAGGCCATCTAGCCCTTCGAGCCTGCCCCGCCATTCAATAAGATCATGGCTGATCTGAAGTGGCTCAGTTCCACTTTCCTGCTTTCTCCCTATAACCCTTAATTCCCTTGTCTATCAAAAACCTATCTACCCGTGACTTAAATATATTTAGCGAGGTAGCCTCCACCACTTCAACGGGCAGAGAATTCCAGAGATTCACCACCCTTTGAGTGAAGAAGTTCCTCCTCACTCCGATCTAAACTGCTCCACCCCTCTTATCTTGAGGCTGTGTCCTCTACTCCTGCTGTCCTTTCTGGGAGGGAAGAATCTCTCTACCTCTACCCTATCCATCCCTTTCATTATCTCATACGTCTCTATAAGATCCCCCCTCGTCCTTCTAAGCTCCAACAAGTACAGACCCAGTCTATTAGTCTCTCTTCATAGTCCAACCCCCTCATCTCCAGTGTCAGCCCAGTGAACCTCCTCTGCACTCCCTCCAAGGCCAAAATATCCTTGCGCAAGTGCGGCAACCAAAACTGCACACAGTACTCCAGCTGCGGCCTCACCAGTGCCCTGTACAGTTGCAGCAAGACCTCCCTGCTTTTATGTTCTATCCCCCTCGCTATAAAGGCCAGTATCTCATTCGCCTTCCTGATCACCTGCTGCACCTGCAAACTGGGTTTTTGCGACTCATGCACAAGGACCCCCAGGTCCCTCTGCATCGTAGTGTGCCGCAGCTTTTCGCCCTTTAAATAGTAATCCCTCCTACTATAATTTCTGCCAAAGTGGATAACCTCACACTTGCTAACATTATACTCCATCTGCCAGGTCCTCGCCAACTCGCTCAGCCTATCCAGATCCCTCTGTCGACTTTCCACACCCTCCACGCAATTTGCTTTACCACTCATCTTTGTGTCATCAGCAAATTTCGTCACCCTACACTCGGCCCCCTCCTCCAGATCGTCGATATAAATGGTAAATGGCTGATGCCCCAGCACTGATCCCTGCGGCACTCCACTAGTCACCAACCGCCAATCAGAATAGCACCCATTGATATCAACTCTCTGCCTCCTCTTAAACAACCAATCCTCTATCCACGCTAACACCTGATCCCCAACTCTGTGCACCCTAACCTTCTGAAGCAACCTTTTATGAGGCACCTTATCAAATGCCTTTTGAAAATCTGGAAACACCACATCCACCGGTTCCCCTCTGTCTACCGCACTAGTCACATCCTCATAGAATTCCAATAAATTTGTCAAACACAACTTCCCCTTAACGAATCCGTGCTGTGACTGCTCTATCAAACCATTCCTTTCTAGGTGCCTCGCTATTTCTTCTTTGATGACGGATTCAAGCATTTTTCCAACTACAGACGTTAAACTAACCGGCCTATAATTCCCTGCCTTTTGTCTGCTACCTTTTTCAAACAGCGGAGTAACATTAGCTATTGAAAGGGTGCAGAGGAGATTTACAAGGATGTTGCCTGGATTGGGAGGCATGCCTTATGAAGATAGGTTGAGGGAGCTAGGTCTCTTCTCCCTGGAGAGACAAAGTTTGAGAGTCGACGTGATAGAGGTTTATAAGATGTTGAGAGGAATAGATAGGGTGGATTCTCAGAGGCTATTTCCCAGGGCTGAAATGGTCGCTACGAGAGGACACAGGTTTAAGGTGCAGGGAAGCAAGTACAGAGGAGATGTTAGGGGTAACTTTTTCACTCAGAGGGTGGTGAGTGAATGGAATCGGCTGCCGTCGGTGGTGGTGGAGGTGAACTCGCTGGGGTCTTTTAAAAGACTTCTGGATGAGTATATGGGATCTAATGGGATTGGGGGTTATAGATAGGTCTATGGCTTAGTGGGTATACAAGTGATCGGCGCAACTAGTGGGCCAAAGGGCCTGTTTGTGCTGCAGTGTTCTATGTTCTATGTTTTCCAATCTTCCGGCACTTCCCCAGAATCCAGTGAATTTTGGTAAATAATCACTAAGGCATCTCTGCCATTTCCTTCAGAACCCTGGGATGCATTCCATCCGGTCCTGGGGACTTGTCCACCTTCAGTCCCATTAGTCTATTAAGCACTACCTCTCTCGTGACAGTAATCGCATTCAGGCCCTCAACTCCTACCATCCTTCTATCTTTAATATCCGGCAAACTATTCGTGTCTTCCTCCGTGAAGACCGAGGCAAAAAACTTATTTAAGGCCTCAGCCATTTCCTCATCTCCCACCACAAAATCCCCCCTCTCATCCTCTAAGGGTCCAACATTCACTCTAGCCAGCCTCCTCACCTTTATGTATTTGTAAAAACTCTTACTGTCCTTTTTTATATTTAGTGCTAGTTTAGCTTCATCGTCTATCCTTCCTTTCTTTATCAACTTCTTAGTCATTCTTTGTTGATTTTTAAATCTTTCCCAATCTTCTAATCGCCCACTACTTTTTGCCACTCTGAATGCATCAGCTTTTAATTTAATACTCTCCTTTATTTCCTTCGACAACCACGGCTGATTATCCCTTCTCCTACATTCCTTCTTTACCATCGGAATATATTTCTGCTGAGCACCGAAAAAGATCTCCTTAAAAATCCTCCACTGTTCCTCAGAAGTCCTACCGACCAATCTGCGCCCCCAATCTACATTCGCCAATTCCTCTCCCATCCTATCGTACTCCCCTCTGTTCAAACAGAGGACACAGGTTCGGGACCCTACTTTCTCATCCTCCATCTGCATCAAAAATTCAACCATACAATGATCACTTGTCCCAAGAGGATCCCTCACAATAAGATCCCTAATTCTTCCTGCCTCGTTAAACAACACCAGATCTAAGATAGCTCGCTCCCTCGTAGGTTCCGTCACATACTGTTCAAGGAAACTATCCCGACAGCATTCCAAGAACTCTTCCTCAAGCCCACCACGTCCAACTTGGGTCATCCAATCAATATGCAAATTGAAATCCCCCATAATTATCGCCGTTCCGTTTCTGCACGCATCATTTATTTGCTTGTTTATAGCCCGCCCCACCTCAAAGTTATTATTTGGGGGCCTATCGACCACACCCACCAGCGTCTTCCTCCCCTTACTATTCCTTATCTCCACCCACAACGATTCCACGTTTTGCTCTTTGGAGCCTATATCTTCCCTTACTGCCGCCCTGATATTATCCTTAATTAACAGAGCTACTCCACCCCCTTTCTCCTCCCGTCTATCCTTCCTAAACACTTGATACCCCTGGATATTCAGCTCCCAGTCCCTGTCACCCTGCAACCACATTTCCGTAATGGCCACCAGATCATATCCATTTGTGCTGATCTGCGCCACTAGCTCATTCACTTTGTTCTGAATGCTTCGTGCATTCAGGTAAAGTGTCTTTACACCAGCCTTTATCTGGACCTTATTTGAAGGAACGCTACTAACCTTTCTCATGCCCCCTACTCCCTTTATTATTGGGACATCCTCAACATTTTCCTGCGCCAGTACCCTCTCTTTTACTTTAGATATTGTAATTTCTCCCACCCCTGCACCCTGGGAGAAATTTTTCATCCAATTCTGATTGTCATGTGCTCAATTTCCTGTTCTGAGCTGTTGCTGTATTTGGAAATGAAAATATTGTTTTTTGCCTACGCTACCTGAAGTGTGACTTCAAATTCTCTTCAATGCCCTCCAAGATTGTCTGGCAGGACACTCAGTTGCCAAAAAAATGGCCAGTCATCAAATTCTCAAAACAATTGGAGATGCGCAATAGATGCTGGGCTTGATTGCAACACACACATTATGTCAATTATTTTTTAAAAAGCAGTGATGCGAGGGACTGGTAGTTCAGCACCAGACATCCACAGCACTGGTGTGTATGTTAGGCACTCACTGCTTACCCTAGTGAGCTGCTCAGTATGAAATCTGCTAAGAATCTATTGGTGGCATTTTAAGCGAGCGAAAAAATTGGGAATTGTAAATTACCTATGTTTATTACAAGCTGAGTGTAACAAAAATTTAAAGGATGTGTTGATGGAGTTTAGATGAAAAAGTATGGGAGGGGATATGTGTGAAATATAAACATTAGCATCAGCCTGCTGGCCGAATGGTCTGTTTCTGTCCTGTAATTACTCTCTAATACTTGGTAAAATCAGATGTCCACTCCAGCTATATTTGGAATGGGTATTTCAAGGAGGGCTTGAAATTGGTTTCTTTGCCTTTACAATGGCCATCTCTGTCCTAAAGGATCACCTTGCCTCTTTCATTGCTTCTTCTCGAATGATCAATTCATGAAAGGGGTCATTGACCTCTAAAGTAGTTCTTTCAGCATCAGATCACCATAAGAGCAGTCAAAAGCCTTTCCATTGTTCCTGACACTCATCATTCTATCCCCGACACTCATCATGCCATGCAATAAGTGGGGAAGCAGAACAAGAATATGTAAATAAGCTGAGCTCAGGTTTTGGAATAAGATTTGCTCATTTGAGTTCACGCACATGGAGAATCTCAAGAGCTATGGTTCTCATAGTATTACCTGTCACGTAGCTATAATGAAAGAATTGAAAATCTCGGGTTGTATTGACTGGAGAAATTTAAAATAGCTTTTTTTTGTTTCTCTCTTGGGGTGTGAGTAAAGCTTGCAAGACCATATAATCAAAGTACTGAAAAATATTAAAGAGTTTGAGAATGAAGCCCACTTGATTGGCACCCCACCAACAACCGTGAACATTCATTGCTACCACCATCGATGCACAGTGACAGCAGTATGTACCATCTTCAAGATGCACTGCAGCAACTCATCAAGGTACGTTTGTCAGTACCTTCCAAACCTGTGGCCACCTAGAAGGACAAGTGCTGCAGATGGATAGGAACACCATCACCTGCAAGTTCATCTCCAAGCCACACACCATCCAGACTTTGAATTACATCATTATTCCTTCACTGTCACAAGGTCAAAATCTTGGAACTCCCTGTCGAATAGCACTGTGGGTGCACCTATACCACAAGGATTGCAACAGTTCAAGAGGCAGCTCACCACCCCAGTTCAGGGTGGGCAATAAATGCTGACTAAGCCAGGGATGCTCACATCCTGGGAACAAATTTTTAAGAAGTGAGAAGTTAGTTTCATTGGTTGTTAGATCAGTAACATGGGGTTATAGATTCCTATTTCAGTACGAGAGCCATAAAGAAAAAATGAGAGTTTTTTTCACTGAGAAATTTCTGGAATAAGAAATGTACCACTGTAAGTGTCTATTGATGCCAAGTCAGTCACAGCATTCAGGAAATAAATTAAATACACACTTGACATATATGAAAGGATGAAGAGAAAGAGCATAAAGATGGGACTAGAGTAGATAGTTTTAGTAGCAGCAGCACAGGCAAACAGGCGGACTCACCTCTTGAGCTGCAATTTCTACGATTCTGGGACACAAAGCCATATTCAATTGGCAGCCCTATTTGGTGTATCTCTTGTGACCCACTTTCACATGTCAGAAGGGCAGCCCACAGTTTACCAGATACTGTTTCTTGACCTCCTGGGTCTGTCTTTCAAAGGTGTGATGGCTGAACAAGCAGTACTTTGTGTTAGCTTTTCACTGCAACCTGCAGTTCATGTGGATGCGAATAAAGCCTGACCACAAGCAACGTATTTTTCTGGCCCATAACACTCATTAAAATAGAAAAACTTTCTCTCTTCCGGTGCTGAATGCAAGCCAGGGTCAAAAAAGGGAAGTAATAGAGACTAGCGTGAAGGCCAAAAGCCTGAACTCACAACCCTAAGAAATGCTGGCAGAGTATAACCATGGTCAAGTTATCACTATTATTAACATGTTTTGTTGTTCTGAGAAACTTTGTGGCTTAAGTTAAGACCAGTGGTCCTTTAAAGGTTTGTATTTTGTCTCACAGGAGATGTTACTGAAAAGAGCAGCAGATCTTGTTGAAGCCTTGTATGGAGGACCACCAAATAATCAGGTACAGCAGGATATGTGTGACAATTCTCTTCAGATGAAAGAGCAGTTAATCAAATGGAATCAAGCCTTCACAAGAGTGTATATAATGTACGATACAATGCAAAATGGGACATCCTTTGAGTCAGAAAGTGAAGCAAGATGGAAGATGAAGATTTGTTCACAAACCATTTGCTTTTTAAGAATCTTCATGTCCCACTTAAAAAAAAACCAAAAGCAATATCACTTTTTTGAATAGCCTATCTTTTTGTTGAATCGGTTTTATTGATCTTCTGTCTGTAACACTGTCTCAGCAGTAATCTGAAAATAGGGGCAGAATTTTCGACTCCGCACCCCCCCATGGCAGGTATAATGGAAGGCTGGGAGACAAAATGTGGCAGGAACATGTGCTCCAGCCTGTCACGGTAGGTTGCCATTTCCAACGTGAAACCGTTTTACATCCCATTAATGAAATGGTGACGAAGGCCTGACTGGAATCACATTCCCTGCCTATAATCCTCGCCACCAACAGGTTTTCATGACAATACAGAATACATATGGACCAAAGTGGCGTGCAAATGCTAACAATGACCTGAAGAAGACCTGGGCAACCCAGAGATCGCGTGTGGGCCCTGGAACACCACATGCAGCAGTGGGAAGGTGCAGTTTCAATCAAGTGGATCCTCCAGCTGCAGCAACTTCCAGGAGATGGATCTTCAATCTGCAGGTGGAAGGCTGCATGGGTAATGTTGGGAGGTGATGGTCTGTGCTGAGAGGAGAGGAATGAAGAAATAATGGATGGCTGCAGAGGCTAGAGGGAGTCAGGAGGAGGTCAGTAGTAGGGAAAAGAGAGAGATGCTGTGGGGTTCATCAGATGAGTGAGTTGGTGTGGAGTAGAAGGGTAGGAAGGGCTGTGCTACAATGCAGCTGATGGTTGGAATTGTGTACGACTATGAACAGGCATAGGTATGATGTGCAGGTGCAACCTGGCATGGGCAGGGATTAGGGGTTAGGGGTGGGGGTGGTGGGGGTCTGTAGTATCAATTGATTTGTCTTGGGGCTCCAGTCATGGGAGTGGGCTTCCTCTGGAAGGTAGGGGGTTTTGACATTTGGGGTGGGTTCAAGGGTAATGGTAGGAAGCTTAAATGTTACACCTCGGGGATGGGTGGGGTGGGTCAATGGTTAAGGGAGAGGAGGGTGTAGGTGACAATGGGTTTGAGGTAAAGTTATTGCACTTAACTGTGAAAGTCATGACAATCACAGCTGCTGCAAACTATGCGGAGCCTCATGGTGGAGATCTTGAGATGCAACATAGGAGTTGGTTTTCGGGGATATGTTGTGTTGGATGACCTTGGCAGCTGTCCCCTGGTGATCAAAGACCTGGACAGCTCCAACTTACTTTGGCTGCCCTTCTGTGGGGCAGCTACTCTCTCTGCAAACTTAGAGAATGAAGCTGAAGGGGTCAAAGGCAATGGGGATTCTGAAGGGCCATACATCCTCAGAGTCTTGAGTGGAGGTCCCAAGGGTGTTCAATAGCCACTCTTCCTCCCTTTGGGTGGCCAAAGGCCTCTACCTGTCTCCTTGAGGGGAAGAGGCACCTGATGAGAGGTCAAAGTGCCCCAAGCCTGTGTGCATCTCCAGCAGAAACTAGGTGTTTGGCTGGACCAGGTTCTCCACTGCATCTGTCACCCTCCTTGAGACCTTGATGCTTACACATGTTGGCAACACTTTGTCCGGACATGACAGAAGGCAGACGCCAGCCAGCCCTTTCCATCTTGAGAAATGTCAGGAAACTACTGAGTGCATAACTAATTTTGCTATCATCATGAGATTTTGCACAAAATTCATTTTTTCTAAACTTATGCTGTCATCAGGTGATCTGGGTAAACATTGAAATGGTAACTACAGGTATACCTTCGTTTGTTCACACTGGAAAGCACACAACTCCTGTCAAAGACTATACTGATTTCCCAAAGAAGCTTCATTGTGAAGTTTACTATCTGATACCTTGTTTATCTGAGGGGAAATGTAGAAATGAAAGGTGACCTCTCCTGTAATTAAAAGCACCTTCCAATCTCCTGGATTGTGGCACTTGAATTACTGTAAGATGGAAAAATACCTAGAACATAGAACATTACAGCGCAGTACAGGCCCTTCAGCCCTCGATGTTGCGCCGACCAGTGGAACCAATCTAATGACCCTCTAACCTGAACTATTCCAATATTATCCATATTAGATTATAATCAATGTACACTGAATCAGTCCAGTCAGCTCAATAAAAAGTCATTTTACATCAGTGAGTTACAATGCAGTCAAACTTCAGAAAGTGCTCTTTCCCATTCTTCTCCCATCCTAATACCTCCTGGGGTCTACTCCACGAGTGTCGGCAGTCATAGAACATAGAACAGTACAGCACAGTACAGGCTCTTCGGTCCTCGATGTTGTGCCGAGCTTTGTACGAAGCCAAGATCAAGCTATCCCACTCCCTATCATTCTGGTGTGCTCCATGTGCCTATCCAATAATCGCTTGAAAGTTCCTAAAGTGTCCAACTCCACTATCACAGCAGGCAGTGCGTTCCATATCCCAACCACTCTCTGAGTAAAGAATCTACCTTGGACATCCCTCCTATATCTCCCACCATGAACCTTATAGTTATGCCCCCTAGTAACAGCTACATCCATCCGAGTCTCTGAATGTCCACTCTATCTACCCCCTCATCATCTTATAAACCTCTATTAAGTCGCTTCTCATCTTCCTCCACTCTAAAGAGAAAAGCCCTAGCTCCCTCAACCTTTCCTCATAAAACCTACCTCCAAACCAGGCGGCATCCTGATAAATCTCCTCTGCACTCTCTCCAATGCTTCCACATCCTTCTTATAGCGAGGTGACCAGAACTGCACACAATATTCCAAATGTGGTCTCACCAAGGTCCTGTACAGTTGCAGCATAACCCCACAGCTCTTAAACTCAAACCCCTGTTAATAAATGCTAACACACTACAGGCCTTCTCTGTGGCTCTATCCAACTGAGTGGCAACCTTCAGAGGTCTGTGGATATGAATCCCAAGATCTCTCTGTTCCTCCACATTCCTCAGAACTCTGTCGCTGACCCTATAATCACATTCAAGTTTGTCCTACCAAAATGAATCACCTCGCACTCATCAGGGTTAAACTCCATCTGCCACTTTTCAGCCCAGCTCTGCATCCTATCAATGTCTCTTTGCAGCCTACAACAGCTCTCCACCTCATCCACTACTCCACCAATCTTGGTCATCAGCAAATTTACTAACACACCCTTCAGCCCCCTCCTCCAAGTTATTAATAAAAATCACAAATAGCAGAGGACCCAGCACTGATCCCTGTAGTATACCGCTAGTAACTGGTCTCCAGTCTGAAAATTTTCCATCCACTACCACCCTCTGTCTTCTATGAGATAGCCAATTACTTATCCAATTGGCCAAATTTCCCTCTATCCTATACCTCCTTACTTTCTTCATGAGCCAACCATGGGGAACCTTATCAAACGCCTTACTAAAATCCGTGTATACGACATCAACTGCTCTACCTTTGTTTACACACTTAGTTACCTCCTCAAAGAATTCAATCAAATTTGTGAGACAAGACTTAGCCTTCACGAATCTGTGCTGACTATACCGGATTAAGCTGAATCTTTCCGAATGGTCATAAATTCTAAGATTAACTGGCCTATAATTACCATGGTCATTCCTATTTCTTCCTTGAACAGAGGAACAACATTCCCCACTCTCCAGACCTCTGGCACAATCCCCCTGGACACTGAGGACCCAAAGATCAAAGCCAAAGGCTCTGCAATCTCATCCCTTGCCTCCCAAAGAATCCTCGGATGTATCCCAACTGGCCAGGGGAACTTATCGACCTTCAGGTTTTTGTTCTAGTTAGTCCTCCAGTAACTCACCCAACAGGTCACTCCAGTCAATTAGTGAACACCAGGGACCCAGCTAACCAACGGAGCTGCTGTTCCTCCAGCTAACGTTCACACACATTTGTTGACAGGGTTGAGTGGATGCTGATCAGGAGCTAGAGAAATCATGGTGCTCTGTCCCACTGAGACCAACTGCAAAGCCCAAACCTTAGTCTCAGCTGAAATCAACTAACTCAGTACAAACTGATACAAGTTTGAACTACAATGATTTCCTAGGGACCAACAAAGCCACCAGGGCAAACATAATGAATGCATTATTAACAAAGACAAACCATACAAACATTCTAGAATTTGCATAAAGCTAACATGTGACAAATTAACAGATAGCTGCCTCCATTCATGAGCTTAGCTGAGTGGTCTGGCATTGCACAAGTGTGGTCTTAGGCTTCAGGCCAGATGATTTTAGGCTTGTGGTTTCAGGCCTGATTCCAGAATGGTAGTATTTTTACTGCACATTTTGTTGGAGGACCAGCTGATTCATATTGTCAGAAGCAGCAATTCTTGCCATTTTATGGTGACAGAATGGGTTTTTATGTTGTCTTCATCTGTGCTAATCTTGTAAATGATGACTACCATACCCTTCATTGGAAATGTAGCACAGAACACAGAACAAGACAGACTCTGGCAAACATGATAGGATTTGGTGTTGGATATTTGATGAGGATGCTTCAGGATGGAATAACGAATGCTTCTCTTTAATATTTATTTTCACTCAGTTGTCTTCAAAGTGCTGATTTGTGTTCTATGGCCACTGATAGTCCTCTGGTACTTTATCCAGAAGTAAGTGATTATGATCAAAAGAAGGGCAATTGGGCAATTTTTCTCTTCCCTCCACTGCGCTGTATATGGGTGCTGTGGCCAATCACAGCATCTTTAATAACAATCTGGGATGAAGTGACTCAGTGATAAGTTCTGGAATTTTTCTGGTCTGTACAACTCAAGCTGCAGTTATTCAAAGATCCATCAGGAATTATGTAAAGAAACATGAAAATAACAAAAGAAATTGCACTGCAATCCCGAAAGGAGGCAACATGTTTACAAATGGGTTGCTGATTCATTGCCAAACTGTTTCCATAGGTGAATAGAAGTAACAGTACAGGAACAATTGCATCAATTGAGATATAGTTCAGGATTGTTCAAAGTGGATGGCAGATTTGTTGTTGATTTATTCTGGTTGCTTGTGTGTCAGTGGCAAGTTTATGTGTCTATTTCACTCGCCTTTCCTTCCTGCTTGACACAGGCAAAATGATTTTGGTGCTGCACCCAGCCAAGTATCCATCCCTGTGAGCTGCTCTTCAACTACTTAATGCAATATCTGAAAAGGCATTTTTAACCTGTTTTTAGTGCTCCAACTGTTCAAAACAAGATGAAGATTTTTAGTTTGCAAAAATAGTTACAAGAGGTGGAAGTAGTTAAAAAATAAAGTTTAAAACTTGGGGATTGGGGGGGTGGTGAAGAAATGACATGGACAGAAAATCTGAAGACTCCTTGAATTTAAGATTGTGTTTGAATTGTTGTTTATATTCTAGTAATAAATCCATTCATGATTTTGGAATAAATGTAGGACTGTAATATTAGTATACATTTCAAGGTAATAGTGTGGGAACTGAAAACGTAAAATTGGCCAGCCCAGGAAGACTGGAATTCCCTGGCCTGAGAGCAGTAGAATTGTTATCAGTTTCTACAAGATAAAAATGCCATGTTGATCTTCAGGTTCAAAGAGAATGAGAAAGAAATAATATTCTCATGAACCTCATCCCATGCTTGGTTCATAGAGGGGAGTCATTTAGAAGTGCACACAAATCGGATTCTATTGTATGACAACCCTAAGAGTGATGCCTCCATAATCGGAGTTGCACCACATCTTCACAATTGATTAGATAGATTTTCAAACAACTTTCAAAAGGTAGCACTCACTTGATACCAGCAACAAAAGAAAATGATCTGAACTTCTGCAAGGTGACTAACATTGCCTCATCAGGCATTCTGACCAGAGAGATCCCAAGTTCAATTCCATTAGCTGTTGAGTTAGTTGGTATTAGGGAATGGCAACGTTGGGTGCAGGATATGGATAATTGCTGTCAGTGCCTTTGGATTAGAGGAGGATAATCAGCCAGAGTCCAGTGTTCTGCTAAAATCTTATATCACTATGGGCAAGGACAGTGTAATGTTTGCTGATTTGAAAGCCTGACAACATTCATTGTTGGTGCTCACACATGAAAAATGAATTGGGTGAGATAATGGAGAATAAGCAAAGCCAGATGAATCAGCATCTTTGGAATAGTGATCCTGAAAAATCAGAGGAAAGAAATAGTCACAGGTTTCCAAAAAACAAAGGCAACTGAAGTAGTTCAAAACTAATTCAATGCATTTCTGGACAGCAATTATTAAGAGAGTTTTTTTATTCTTTCATGGCCAGCATTTGTTGCCCATCCCTACTAGCCCTTGAACTGAGTGGCTTTTTATGCCATTTCAGAGAGCAGTTGAGAGTCAACCACATTGCTGTGGCTCTGGCCCATGTAGGCCCGACCAGCTAAGGATGGCAGATTTTCTTCCCTAAAGGACATTAGTGAACCAGATGGGTTTTTACGACAATCGACAATGGTTTCATGGTCATCAGTAGATTCTTAATTTCAGATTTTGTTTTATTGAATTCAAGTTCCACCATCTGCTGTGGTGGGATTCGAATGAGAGTTTCCAGAATGTTAACTGAGTTTCTGGATTAATGGTCCAGTGGTAATATCACTGGGCTATCACTCATCTGGAGATGGTCAGAAGATTAGTTGGTAAGGCTCAGAGCTGTCAAAAATTGATGGTATTTTAATTAGCAGTCAAAGTGAGGGACCAAGGTTCACGATGCAGGCATAATGAAAGGAAATTAGAATACACAATGCCTAATTGGGACTTAATAACCATAAGATTTTAGGAAGACACTGAGGTACCAGCCTGCAAAAATAAATCTATAGTTTTTATATCCAGGTAGGAAGGAATTAAAGTAGGATCTGGTGCCACGATTCAGGCTGAATGGCCTTTTCCATTTCGTAAGATTTTTTATGTTCTACAGGAAATCATCCTGAAGCGAGCAGCTGATATTGCAGAAGCTCTGTACAGTGTACCTCGGACTCCCAGTCAGCTTCCTACTCTCTCCAATACTCCCAGTCACAGCAGCATGATGAGGATGAACACCTATGGCAGTCAGCTGGGAGTCAGCATCTCAGAGTCTGCACAGGGCAACAGCCAAGGTAAGCTTCAAACATATGAGTACAGGTCAGGCATTCACAACTCATTTTCATCCTACACTGATGCAGAAACTGAGACTGAGTATTGACTCTAACTTGTATGGGCTTCAATGTTCATCAAAGTAGTGGTGTGAAGATGCTTAATGTTGATGGGATCATTTTCAAGAGGTTTCGCTATTCCCTTTCAAAGCATTTGAATAATTGCTTCACACTGGAACCTTCCTTTCCTCTGCTACCTTTTTCTGTGGTGGGAAGGATCCTAATGAAGTGGATCATACAGGTTCTGCAGATGCTATTTCTTCCTGTCCTCTAAGATCACACTCCAAGAATACTAGAAAATTACAGAGCCAGGGAGAATTTGCTTGAATTCATTTTTCACTTATTCCTCAGGAAACAGAGTTGGAGGACAACATTACCAAATTTTCTAAAGCATGTGCCCAAGCTTTTAGTCTTTTCTAACTGTTTAGATGCATATCATTAAGCTTCATGAGCTGCTCAGAAAGCTTAATCCAGTCATTTGAAAATGTCTCAAGTTGCTCATATTCACACTCTTACTGTTCTGATGTAGGATTCATGTTCAGAGAAAGGAATGCACAGACACCAGATTATGCATGAGTGAGATTTAGATTGAGCGAAGAGTTTGGTTCAGGTGGGAATTAGGGGCAAAGAGGCAAAGGATGCTCCCTTTTCTACTTTTTTCATCCTCCAGTGGTTGATGAGTTTCCTTCCTGTCTCCAAGCCAGGTGAGAGCAACTTTCTATTACTTTGGCTGTGTAAATTATTAACTTTCTATTACTCTATTTGTATAAATTATTAACCAAATGACTAATTAAATAAATGAGGTTGGACAGAAATGGCAGGGCTGGTGCTGTGCTGTGACTGCAGCATGTGGGAATCTACAGAATGCACTGCTATCCCAGATGACCAGATCTGCCGAAAGTGACTGCCGCTTAGGCAGTTTTGACTGAGTTGCTGAGCTGGAGTCTGAGTTGCAGATATTGTGGGCATTGAGAAGGGCGAGAGTTATCTGGACACTTTGTTCCTGGATGCAGTCACAGGTTAAGAAGAATTATAAAATTGATCAATGGTCAGGGACAAAAGGAGGTGATGGAGAGTCAGGCAAGTGAGGGGAACAAGCATATAGTGATGGAGCAGCTTCAGCCTTTGACTTTGTCCAATAGGTGTAGTGTGCTAGTTGCCTGTGTGGATAAGGAAAAGGTCTGTAAGGTGAATGAGTAGACTGAACATGGCACTATGGTGAAGGATGCCATTCAAGCTGAGGGAGCAAAAAGCAATGTGATAATGATTGGAGACAGCATAGTCAGGGAGATAGTTACTGATCTCCACAGTCAAGAGCATGAGTTCAGAGGGCTATATTGCCTGCCTGGTACCAGGGTTCAGGATACCTACTCAGAGATGGAGAGGAACTTACAGTGGAAGGGTGAGGAGCCATTGGTCATGGTTCGCAGAGGAATCAAAGACACAAGTAAGATGAGCAAAGAGGTTTCCATATTCTATCCTTCACCCGGTCCAATTCCCTTGGTCGACGGGGCAATAAAATTCTGGCCACAGTCTCAAAGAAAATTAAGGATGGACAATAAATGCTACATTTGTGCTCACATCCCAAGAATGAATAAAACAAGTAATGGCTGATTGTTCAGGACTGAGTTAAGGCAAAATCTCTTCCCTGTGTGTGAATTTTCAAAATTTTTGAAAAATGTTGAAGGTAATCAATGGAATTGACTTTGGGGCAAAAAAAATTGGAGTTCAGGCACCAGATCAGTTTAATCATGGCTCGGGCATGCAATTGCCTATTCTTTCTCTGGTTTCTTATGCTGTTATGTTTTGAGTAATATAAGCACAGGCCAAAAATATTTGCTAATGTTTTAAACTTGAGCTTTTGGACGATAGCACTTAATCATTTTTCATTCAGAATCAGTTTGGGAAACATGAAAGGAACTGTAAAAGTAATCAGCAACATCATTGCTGAAAACTTCATTGGCAAGGTTCCTCATCCAAATTCTATTGTCACAGGAAATCATCATATGGTATTATTTCATTGCAGATGTGTAGAGTGGGCGCAAGAGTTGTAGTCATTGGACAATGACTGTGTTGTATAAGGAATGAGTTTAACACACACTAGCTAATAGACTCTTTTCTGGTTGCTTGTTAACTGTGCAAACACTTATGAAAAAAATGTTGGTCCTCACTGACTCCTTTGTAACTTAGTCTTTGTTATTGTTACCCCCACAGACAAGCCGTAATAAGACTCTGCAGACCTGTCACTCAATCTATTTGTTTATGCAAAGACTAGTTGCAGTGCACTCCGTTGGTACCAAGCAATGGCAGATCAGACAGAGATAAAGAGAGAGTTACTGTTGGTGCTGATGGCTTCACATCTGTTTTGTCTTGTTATTCAGCCAAGTCCCTGTGGTTAAACACGTGCTGATTGCATTCCAGATCTGACAGGCCCTTCAGGCAGATGTAAATGGAAAACCCCTAGCTGTTTCTAAACATCCTAACCTGGAGTGACTGGAATGGAGAGAAATGGCCCCCATCAAATTATTCTCTCTCTTATGCTCTGTAATCTACTTCATAAATCATTCAGTATTATTTCAGCCTTCTGCATGTCAAATGAGAATAAAGTTGGGGAAAGAGCAGAAGAGAAGGATTTCTCACATGGGAACAAGCCACTTAACCCTTCCAGTCTGTTCCACCACTGGTTGGTCTGTGACCCATCTCCTTGTGCTTGCCTTTGCCTAATATCCTCTCATAGTTTTGGTGACAAAGATCTATGAGTCTCAGATTTAAAAATAACATTTGACCTAGAGTTAGTTGTTATTTGCAGAACAGAGTTCCAAATTTTTCACATATTTTGTGCGTAGAAGAGCTTCCTAATTTCACTATTGATTGGTCTGGCTCTTATTTTAGTCTGTGCCCTGGATTCTCCAATCAGCAGAAATAATATCACTCTCACTATGTTTTGCTTGACATTGTCAGTCTGTGATATTCAATGACATGCGCGTGCGCAACAGAGAGTCAGGATCAAATTGCAGGATGGAAGCCTCATTCATTCAGAATAAACAAGGATCTCGCTTTCTTCTAATGATTCTAATTTTCATAAGTGGTCAGGTCCCTTCCATTCCCAATATCATTCACTTAGCATTGAGTGATTGCATTCCTACACGCAGTCGTAATATTTCTAATTTTCCTCACTTAATTGCAACACAATATAAATTCTACAATGAATTTCTATTCCTCTTATTGTCTTCCTTCCAATCCCAAAGACACTGTCTTGTACTATGTCCAATACAAGTCAGGGTCTAAACAGTGAGCATTGCAGGTTCGTCATCTTTGGTAGGCATCACAATCAATCCTGATTATATTCTACCTGAATTACGTGATTTCAGCAGGGTTCACAGAGCAGTGATCAGAAGACACATCCCAGCAGGAATTACCCTTACATTGCCCAGAGGAGCTAAGAAGTGTAATATTCCTGTTCCACCAAAGGAGAACAGGGTATTAAGGTCAGGCAACCCAGGACCTCCGTTGGAAGAATGGTCACTTATACTGAATTAAGTACGTTAACCAATTCAGTCGCTGAGGCACCAATATCCCCTGATGCAGTGCATTGAAAACCCATCATCTTATGATCACTGCTAATAGGTGAACTGTTACAGTGTCGGGGCATAAGCAATCATAGAGCTGGGGATAGATATTTGTTTTCAGGACAATAAATGTAATTTTGATATTGATTTAAATGTCACTTCAAATATCATTGTGCTGGTACCCTAACCCCATCTTTCCTCTATTTTTGTGGGCAGGTTATATCCACAACAGCAGCAGCATCTCTCCACGTGGGTATGCACCCACACACTCACCACAACAGTCCAACTACAGCACAGTAGGTGGTAACATCAATGGCTATAGCAACGTGCCAATGTCAAACCTCGGAGTGCCCAGTTCTCCTGGATTCCTAAACAGCTCTCCTGCCAGCTCACCCTATGGCAGTAAGTGTCATTTTTGCCTGGTGTAATAATAACAAGGGACACGATCAGGGAAGAATGAGTGCCCACATTCTCATTAGCCTACTGTTTCACTGGTGGTCTTGTTTGTCTTGGGGTGGAGAGGGCTTTTTGAAGATGGGCTCAATAATTTTGTTTTATCTATGTGGCATGTTGGGCCTTTGGTGTCTTTTCTTTTCTCATCAATTGGGTTGATGGTCGGATGGTCCAATTTCTGATTGGTTAAATTAGCTTTCAAAGATGGGCAAGTGGTGGGGCTGCTGCAGGTGGACCAAGTAACCCTACACTAGGGAGTGGGGAAAGCTAATACTAGGCAAGGAACAAATGAAACTCATTTATAATACCTCTGAAAGGCCTGTTGGACATTTACCATTATGTGGACAAATTAAGAACAACCAAGCAGGCTAAATATTGGAGGACTGGAGGCTTTCATAGCATTGTACCCTAAAGTGCAGTGCCTTCAGCAGAGGGAAGAATAGTACACCCTCAACAGACAACTGGGATCAAAGCGACAGAAGTTTGAAAATATTCATGTCAATTTTCAGGATCCAATCTTAGTCTCAAAGAGGTATATCGTAATTTTGTCAGGTCGTGTAAATTGGGTGACAGTGTGTCTGTATTACCTCTCCCCCAGTTCCCAGATCTTATTTCAATCGACTTGATTGCAAAGGGATTCCTCATTTGCAGTTGCCTGTTTAACACTACAGTGCAAAATTAAGACCTGTCCCAAAGAGGCAAATAGGAAAAATGATTAGCTGTTCCCAACAGCCTTGACATGGTTTTAAATGTGACATATGTTTGTATTTGCTTGGCAGAACTTCAGTGTTATTTTTAATTGAGAAACTTAGATGAAGGGCCACGCTACAATGCAGAACACCACCAGGGTTGGGAAAATAGAAGACCAGATGAGATAAGTCAAGAAATAGTGACATCAAGCTTGGGTGTTAAAAACCTGCAGATTAAAGAAGGAAGGAAAGGAGGAAGGAAGGAGGAAGGAAGGAGGGAGGTAAGGTGTTCCACAGTTTTCTGGTCCTGGGAAAGTTAGAGGAGACAATATGATGAATCTTTATTTCAAATAGTGAAGATGCAAGGCAGAGGAAAACATCACAGGATGCACCAGTCTTCTAAATTGTTTCTAACTGATAAACAATTTGTCCAGTATGGGAGCAACTGGTTCATTTTGTCATGCCTCTTTGGACTATCATCTCCTCACCAGATACTTGGGTCACTTATGGCTCCCTTGATTTAGGGAAATTATATCACTGCATTTAATGCAGTATTCAGAGAGCCCACTTTCTCAATTTTCTTCCCTTCTTTCCTAAAGAGGTGTAAAGGCTGGAACACAGCACCACAGTAGCAAACTGCCCTCCAGTGCTCTTACCCAGGTGGTTATTCTTCGAATGGAAGCCTAAACTGCGAGCTTTAGCAAGATATTCACCATAACAGCTAGCTCAAACATGTCCTCATTATCACTCTAAAATTAGATTAAATTTTTGATGCAGTGACACTTATGATTGGTTACAATATAACATGGTCTTGCATTTTAGTTTGGTCAGAACACAAGAAACTACCAGTGATACATTGGAGAACCAAGGGACTGACCAAATCTTAACACAAGAAACTACCAGTGATACATTGGAGAGCCAAGGGAAAGATTTGTAGTCGATGGTGGTGCTATCTGTTGCTGCATGGTTTCATTGAGTGTGATACATCTAAAAATTTCTGGTCAAACACTCTGTATACTTACACAATAATATAAAGTTCCTGTAAATGTGTATGTTACATAGTAATACACTGTATGTTCCTGGAGTATAACACACCTCTCTATTATATAAAAGAACATTGTGTGTTACTGTGTATAACACATATGTACATTTGATACGACACACTTTGAGCTACTGCATGTTATATTCCTGTGTATGTGCAACTTATTAAAAATTCTGCATCTGCATGAACTCCATCCACCAAAAAAATCTCCTGTTATATGGAAAATTTATAAATTCCTGTATCCAGATATATAATGGAAATTGCTGTGTAAACTTATCGTGCTGTGATAGCACTGTAGTTGCCAATGCCGATGCAAGGACCAACTCTACTTCCAGGTTCCTCAAATTGCCACTGTTAAAATATTATATAAAGCTAAGGATAGAAATGTGTGACTTTCAAATGTGGAATGATTTATGTTTACAGATAAAATTATTCAATTACTCCCCCACCCTCTAATTTTTCACTGGTCCTATCTGCAAGTCCTGTAGGAGAGTGGCAAGTAGAATACATTTCTGTCTTTGTGGAAAAGCCATAAGACCATAAGATCTCAGAGCAGATTTGGGCCATTTGGCCCATCACGTCTGCTCCACCAGTCAATCACGGCTGATAAGTTTTTCAACCCCATTCTCCTATCTTTTCCCTGTAACCTTTGATCCCCTTACCTATTAAGAACCTATCTATCTCTGCTTTAATACACTCAGTGTCCTGGCCTCCTGTGGCAATGAATTCCATAGATTCATCATCCTCTTGCTGAAGCAATTCTTCCTCATCTTGGTTCTAAAGGATTGTCCCTTTACTCTGAGGCTGATCCCCTTGGATCTTAGTCTCTCCTTCTAATGGAAACATCTTCCCCACATCTACTCTATCCAGGTTTTTCAGTATTCTGTAAGTTTCAATGAGAACCCCCCTCATCCTTCTAAACTCCATTGATACAGACCCAGAGTCCTCAAACGCTCCTTATACGTCAAGATTTTCATTCCTGGGATCATCCTTGTGAACCTCCACTGGACCCTCTCCAAGGCTAACACATCCTTCCTTCGATACAGGGCCCAAAATTGCTCACAATATTCCAAATGTGGTCTGACCAGATCCTTATAAAGCCTTGGCAGTATACCCTTGCTTTTGTATCCGAGTCCTCTCGAAATGACTGCTAACATTGTATTTGCCTTCCTAAGTACCAACTCAACCTGCAAGTTAACCGTAAGAAAATCCTGAACCAGGATTCCCAAATCTATTTGCGCTTCAGATTTCTGAATTCTCTCCCCACCCAGAAAACAGTCCATACCTCTATTCTTCTGACCAAACTGCAAAATTCACTCTTTCCAAGTGATAACTTGGGTGCTGTAGGACCCAAAATCTTCAAGCTATGTGCAAGTGAAGCACATTTCAGAAAACAGCCATATAACGTTTATTGAATTGTTGCAAACTCTTCATCCTTCAGATTAAAGTTTTAAACATGGAGACCTAAAAAGAATGGATAAGGAAGAATAGATGAGGGGAAAAAAACATTGACAGCAATTTAAGTGTTCACACTTTTTAGTTTTGTCATTTGAGACTAATATTCCAGTAATATGGTCTGATGCCAATGCTTCTGATACTTGAGTATATTTTTGCAGTAACATTAGTGTTTTGTATCAGTGTCAGAGTATACATGAGAAATTGCTAAAAGAGGATAACGAAGGAAGACTGAAATGTCTCTCAATCTGCCTGCAGCCTAAATTTTATATTGCTTTCCCATTTTGTCTGCTACAGTGAGTTTTAAGCTGAGCCATGCTTTTATCAACTATTGCAAGAGGGAGTGCTACTGAGAATTTAAAATAGAGATGTGGATTGTATTTCTAAAATTGGTCACGGATAAAATAACTTGCAGCTTTTTCACTCCCTGAAAGTGATGTTCACAGGGAGTTTATAAAGGCTGTGCTGTTGAAAAGATCCCTGCACAGCATAGATCAATGATTAAGCGTGCTTCTTTCTTTATGTTCACAACTGAGATTTTCAGTGATAGTCCTTATGCTGTCTCATGCCAAAAACTTAGATTTGGCTGAAGGTAGTAAGTTGTACCTACGACACAACTGCAGAGATGCTTGAGTATCATTAGTGCATTATTTTCTCTTCCTTCCAATGCCTTTACTCTGAATTTCTCTTTCTGCCTTGTTCTTTATCACTCTTTCTCTCTTCATAAGCAACCTGTCAGTAAGATTTGCAAGTGTTGGGAAGTCAACAAAACCAGGGAACTATTTTCAGCTACGGAGGGAACAGTGGCATCATGGTTATGTTACTTGACTAATAATCCAGATGTCTGAGAGAATAATCCAGAGACCTGAATTCAAATTTGAACAAAGCAGCTGGGAAACTTAAACTCAATTAATAAATAAAACCTGGAATAAAAAGCTACTAGCAGTAATGGTGATCATGAAACTACTGAATTCTCATAACAACCCATCTGGTTCCGTCATGTTCTTTAAATAAGAAAATCTGTTGTCCTTACCCCAGTTTGGTCTGGATGTGTGATTTCAGACCTGGAGCTATGTGACTCTCAGTCACCCTATGAAATGGCCTCACAAGCTAATTAAGGATATCTTGGAATGATCAATAAATGTTGACTTTGCAAATGACACCAATAACCTGTGAATACACAAAACAAATTGCTAGCCAAGCCCACAACAAGATTGTGAAGGCCATAGTTTGAAAGAAAGCTTAAATTACAGTAGCAAATGATGGAATTGTACCACCTCCATACTGCTTCCCTAAAATCTCCAGCACGAGAAATTCCAGAGTTTACAATAAAGCTTGCATTTATAGTGATCCCTAACGTAGTAAAGCCTCCCGAGATGCTTCGCCGGAGCATAATAAGGTAAAAATATTGATAAAATGTTTGCATTTTAAAATACTGATAGAGTCAATATTAGGACAGGTAACTAAAAGCTTGATCAAAGAGCATGGTTCTTTGACCAAGCTAAAGGAGCATCTTAACGGAGGAGATAGGTGAAGTTAACGGTGGTGAAGTTTAGGGATGGAATTTCAAACTGAAGGCCAGGCAGCTAAAGACATAGCTGACAATGGCGAGGCAAAGGATGTTGGGTGGTCAAATGACCACAATTAGAGGAACGCAGAAATCTTGAAAAATTGAGGGGCAGAATGAAGTTATAGAGATTGAGAGAGGCAAGGCCGGGGGTTGGGGGGAGGGGCTTCAAAACAAGGATGAAAATTTCAAAATCAAGGCATTGCACAACCAGGAGCCAACATAGGTCACCGAGTGAATGGCTGAACAGAATTGGTATGATTCTAGATAATAGATAGCAGAATTTGGATCAGCTCAAGTTTATAAAGAGTTAAATATCTGAGGTCAAGTGAACAGTATTGGAATAATCAAGTCTGGAGTTGACAAAAGCACAGTTCGGCATCAGGTGAGCTAAGCCAAGATGGAGACAGGAATTAAGTAGATGGAAGTAGGCATCTTTTGTAATGCAAATGATATAGGGTCAGCGCATGTAGGAAAAGTTCATGATCCCAAGACAGGGAATGAGGCATTGGATGTTTTGAAGTGTGAAACTGTTGACAAATTTGAGGCTTTTTTTGAGCAGCTAGTTATACCCCTTCCCTTTATGGTTTAATAATAAGAATGTGAGATTGCTTTGTTTCTTGTTATCTGTATTAGCTCCCTCTCTGGGTAAATGGACTATACAGTAAAAAGTCTGACAACACCAGGTTTTAGTCCAACCTATTTATTTGATAATATACTCACAAGCTTTCGAGGGGACTGCCTCTTCGTCAGGTGAATGGAGAGTTCTCACCTGACGAAGAGGCAGTCCCCTCGAAAGCTTGTGAGTATATTATCAAATAAATAGGTTGGACTAAAACCTGGTGTTGTCAGACTTTTTACTGTGTTTACGCCAGTCCAACGCCGGCATACCCACATCATAAATGGACTATAACCAGGATGTCCACAGAACTAAATTATCCTAACTGTAGTCTTTGTTGGGTTAGCTGTTTAAATTAGAGCTGCAGTTTAGTGATGAAAATAACCTTGGCAGCTCTGAAAATAATACATCAGTGAGAGTGATGAAGAACCTCCACCTAACAGCAGTACTCATTTAAAAAGTGTAAAAAAAACTATATGCAGCAACTCAAATGTCGTGATTTCAGTTTTGAATGCATAAATTCACAAGAAGGTTGAAAATCACTCGAGCTTTTATCCAGTGGCTCCCTTTGGGGAATTCATCAAGAGTAGACAGGATCGTGTTTAGTTCTGTTGTGTTCTCTGTTCTATAGCTTGGCAACTCTCACCATTCATGCTCACACATAAATATTGAGGTATTAGCACTTGGTCAACTCAGCCAACAAGACGCAGTGCTTCCATGAAATAGAGGGGAGGGGAAATCAGAAGGCAAAGTACTGCAGCTGATGGAAATCCAAACTAAAAACAGAAAATGCTGGCAACACTTAGCAAGTCAGGCAGCATCTAAGGAGAGAAAACAGAATTCATGCTTCAGATTACTGAAAGCAAAGAAACGGTTTTAACACTTTCAACACATGCTGTGAGATGGTCACCATGTATTTTCAAATGGCTGAAGGTGTTTGCCAAATGCTATCTTGCGGATGTGGTGCTCCTTTAAATTATAAACGTGCCTCACTTCACAAATCTGATAGTCCACTTCCATAGGAGATGGGTCCTTTATGTCTAAGACAGAGCTGTTCTTTTCTTCCCCCTTTTTTTTGATTTCTTACAGTTATGCCTTCCAGTCCGACTGTGGCATCTGCAGTCCCTCTGTCCTCCAGCACATCTGCCATACTTCCCTTCTCATCTTCTGTCTTCCCCGCAGTGAAACAGAAGAGCGCCTTTGCACCGGTGATCCGACCCCAAGACTCCCCCTCCCCGGCCTGCTCCAATGGGAATGGAAATGGATTCCGAGGTGAGGATACGGCTTTTTGCCTGAATTGAATTTGTACGTAAAAAGAAAGTGTGCATCGTGTGAAGATCAGGGAGGGAGGAGGTTCAATTGGACTTCAGTGCCAGGTAGAAAATGGGGGCTGGAAATTGCTTGTCAGTTTTGTAGCCCAACCAGTTTTCTATCACACTCCATCTCGAGAAAAGAAACCAGTGTGTAAGACAGGCTGCCAATTCAATACCGCTGTCATCAAAGACACATATAACTACCTCCCCAATCCTTCCCCCAGTCACCCAATCTTCAAGGAACCATTTCTTTTTGTATGTAGAGCAAGCTAAGCAACCATAATGATTCTGGGTCAAAAGTGCTCAAGAAAGGTTGAAGGAAAAGGAAGATCCTGAAGGGAATACATTCCATTCACATGGCTCTCCCTTCTAATGCTCAAAAATATACATTATAAATTGTACATACATGCAATCTTGAGATAGAGACCCTACCTCCAAGGTTTCCCAGCTGTTCATGATCTAATTCATAGCAAAATATCCAGTTCCATTTTGTTGAATGCAGTGTGGGGTTGGGGTAGGTGATTTCAACCAACCTAAGAGCAGAGTTGGAGCTGCCTAACTCCATGAAATCCTTCCTCTGGCAAAGGAGGCAAAGCACATGTCAGACTACAATGTTGGCATTTGCTATGTAGTGGTGATGGGGACTCTTTCACAATTGGGATAGAGAAAGGGGAAGAAATCATTGTTAGTCAAGCTTTTTGCTGCTGATCTCTTCTGTGATTTCAGCTGGAAAGTTGGTGCTATTTTAAGGACAGGGCTGGTCTCAATTCTGATGTCATCATCCATGGTCAAGGAAAGTCTTAAAGCTCAGTGCTTGGATTCACACATTACAAATAACAGTTCAGGCAAAATATGTGGTCCAATGCAATATCCATCCCCCATTAAGTTTGAAGATTAGTAGCACACATCCTTCTGAGTTCAAAAGTACTGTAGTTGAACTCCATTTTGGAACTTGAACATATAAAATTGGTTGTCACTCCAGGGCTGGACTGAGGGACTGTTAATTCTGTGTAAAAGCAGTAATGTAATGGCAAATTTATATGAAGCAAAAGTCAGCCTCGAGGTAGTGCAGTTTTGGGCACCAACTCTAGAAAAGACAATATAGCCATAAGTGTATAGCACAGATTCTCCAAAACAATGGCAGGGATGAAAAAAAGCTATCCTTATGACGAGGTACTTGTGGTAAAGGGGGTATTTTCAATGGAGTAGCAGAGAGTTTATTCAGTAGGGAGATTACTTCTTTTAGTAAGGAAGTTAGTGTTGGAGGTAATCAGTTTAAAATTGTCTCAGCATCAGAAGAGTTAAGGAGAAATTTTTTTGCATAAGTAGAATCACGTAACAAATGCAACACAGAAACAACTAATACTACGCCTACTCTAGACTATTCAAGCTTCCATCCTGTTTATGTGATCCTGTTTATCCCTCAACTAGTATCATCAAAAACATATTAACTGAACATGTATCTTTATGCTGTTTGTGGAATTTGCATCATCCAAATTGCTTGCCACATTTACCCACAAAACAATAGTAATTGCACTTCAAAATAATTTGTTAGGTGCAAAGTGTTTGAGGTGTTGAGGACAAGAAAGGCTCTCTATAGTTGTGAGTTTTTTCTTCAATACTCCAATTAAATCATTTGTACAGCAGGAACTCTTAACTTTCGTGACCTCTGAGTTTTCAGATTGGTCAAAACTAGGTCAATGAATCTTTAGATATTTCACAGTGAAACCATCCTGTATTAAAAATTTTGACAACTGTTGACTAAAAAGATAAAATTGCTTATTAAAAATAAACTAAAGTAATAACGGAAGATTTTTTTAAAAATCCAATACTTAGCTCTATCTCATAATCTATCAGGAGTCAGCCTGCTATACGTCTAGATTTTGGTGTCATAATACACATAGAGAAAAATAAATAAAGAAATAATGTTTTCTGTTGCCAGTGCTGTAATTTGAAGTGTTGCTCTGAGACTTCCTGCCCAGACTATAGTCATAAGGGAATGCCAAGTGGAAGAGTAGAATAGATGGTTTGCAGAATGGAGGAATGCAAAATTTCTGCCTAAGTCACCTGAGAAATTAAAAATAATATTGTTTGAAAAAGGGGAAAAAAAGCAAGGTCAAAGTCAGAGAAAATGCATTTGAATTGAACGTCGATATTTAGGCACAATTACTTGATTTAAATGTATAAAACCTTGGATCCTGACAGGCTGCTACAATTTTCTGATGTTAGGATTTATGCCCACAATCAGTGTAACAAAGAGGGAAAAAAAGTGTGATTTTCACCTGTTTATTGCACACACTGCAAAGCAAGGCAGTGCAAAAGACAATTGGAGACAAAGAAAATCTCCTACCCATAATCTGCCAGAAACCCAGATAACAGAATTATCACGCTTGATAACCTTGCAAAACTGGCAGGAGCCTTATGTTAACAATGGTAATATCCCAGCATCATTTTTAGAGATCAGTAGATGCAGAGTGAACTAACCAGTTCTTTCCAGCTACTGCGGACACAGTTTTCTAAATGAACCAGGAGCCTGAAGAAGCTTCGATCTGCAGAGGAACCAACATGTTTCCTCACCTAATCAGCCAGCTTATCAAACCATTGTGCAGATGAGGCCTCATGCAAAACCCAAGAACTGACACATGTTAGAACAGTCAAATGTCACCGGAGAGCTAAAACCAGGGGAGTTGTAAGTAAGGTGACATCTTGAGTCCTACAAGACAGTAGATTATAAAAGGCCAGGAAAAACTGATGTGCAGGAAAAGAATGAGTTAAGAGATATGACAAATCTTGTCGTTGGGCTGTAAAATCATAAGGGATTTGTATTTGTAACTTAAGATGAACAAGAAACTAACCACATTTGGTGAGAGAGTTGGAGCATTCATGACAGAGACAACATGCAGGATTTTCTCTCCAGCAGCGGGAAACAAATATCATGACTATTTCCAGGTGCTGACCTGTTCCCTGGGGGAAAGGATTGCTCACTATGATGTTCACTATAATTTTCACCATTTCTCTTAATTGGCATGGAGACAGACTAACCATTCAATTAAGGATGGCAGGTGAGCTCTCGGAACAGAGGGCCAATCGAAGGCCTTCCAGCTTGAAAGCACTAACAGGCTGAAAGTAGTAAATATGAGAGGGGAGCCTTCATTCAAGAAGAAAGCACCATCTCACCAACTTGTTTTTACAACTGAAACTAAGAAACAAATTTTCCATCCATGCAACAATGCGATGACTGAACCCAGGCATGCGGGGAAGACCTCAAAGTCTACCTGGATCTCTGGAACCCTAGTCCACAGCTGGGAGGCACCTCCAGGAACCAAATCTGTCCCTGTTACCAGTGAGAATCTAGAGTCTTTGACAGAAAATTGAAGTCAGCCTCTGGCCAGAAATCTGACTCTTAATGAGACAGGTTGGCTATCCACCACAGGTGAGTGGATAATGTAACGGTAGAGTCTGGCAAATATTGGGTTGATGTAGGACTGAGTACAGTGCTGTCCATATAGTGATGTAAGAGAACAATGACCTGTACCTAGGGGCTAGTCAAGTGTTGGACAGAGCGATATGCACGAGCAAGAGTGGAGACAGCTCCAAGCTTAAACTCTTTGCTGTATTTATGAACATTTATAGTTCTTGTGACATACGAAGTGTATACATACTAAGTATGTGCAGTCAACCTACTTAAAACCACAAAGTCTTCATTAAGACCTACTGAACGGTCTCATACAACATAGCAGCAGAGAATGGAAAAACCCAAAGCCTCACAGAGAAAGGCAGTGAGAAACTAAAATCCTGCAAGATTAAAGAAAAATTGGAAGAAGCATTCTGACCTTTAGAAAAGCGCAAAAAGGCATATAAAGGAAAATCACCAGAGAATACCTTGAAAGAAAGGTCTGGAAGCTGAAAGGAGAAATATTAAATTCCTCACTGCAGAAGAAGACTCCATATGATCTCATGGAAGTCCAACTTCAATTCCCAGAGTGCAGTGTCAGCAGATCTTGCAGAGGTGAGCTAAACTTTATAAATTTCATAATAAAGCAAGTCCAGAGGGACTCTTGAATAGTTCAGTCATCAGAAACTGCCATTTAAAAACTCTGTTGGAAAAACTAGATTCCTAAGTTGGAACCTGAACAAACCACTGAGCTTGCTCTAAGAAAGGAAAAAATAATTAATCTGGACAAATCATGACTAAGGAATCAGTTATAAAGACCAGGATTTGAAACATTCATGATCTTAAAGCATAGCACTCAAATGGAGAAGTGTGCATCTGGTCGATACAAGCAGTTACTGATTAAAGACCAGATTAATACCTTTTTAAATTGGCTAGGTGAGTTTGCAAATGAAGTAATCCTCAACCAGCATTTATGAAATATTAAATGCCTTTGATGAATAGTTTAACAAGTTGTGGAGCACAAGAGCTTAAAAACATGAAGCACCAGAACTGCATATGCAAATAAGCCAGAGAGGCAGGGAACTTCCCATAATTCCCAAAAATATATCTTTCCGGAAATCCCAACGTACTACCTGAACTCCAACAGGAGGTGACAATAAGCAGTTGGCCCTGAATGAATGAAAGCCAACTGATGAAACCCAAAATAGATAAACCTGTCAAAGAAAAATGTCATAAGGTTAGAAAATGTTCATATCAAAACTGAATTGGAAAATTTGAAACTCTGAGTATATACCTTTGAAAGATGAATGAGATACTAAAGTTTTGAATGAATCAAATAGTTCAAAATCTGAACAAACAAAATTTTGAGATGTCACAGAGGTACAAGAAAGCTACCACACAGCTGAAAAAAATGGTTTCACAATTGAAAGAAACTTGGAAAAACATTACGGTAAGAATTCTCCTGTCTCACACGCTCTGCTGCCACTGCCAGGGAGAACAGAGATTGTGATGCTCAGCCAAATCTCCATTCACTCACTGCAGCAGAACTGGAAAAAACCTCAGCTACAGACGAGGTCAGAGAATTCTGGCCTACCTTTCCAAAGAGCTATATGAAGAGTTGAAAATCAAGAACTGAAAATGGCAAGAGAAAAAAAGTCCCTTCTTCACAAACGTGAAGTCTGTGAAAAGTTTTCACAGAAGAGCGTGTGGAATCTCAGAAACAATTAACACGATTACAGAATTCAAGCTTGAATGCTCGCACAGAGGAATTATACTCTAAAGAAAAAACTGATCGGTGTAGAGAATCAACTTTCACAAACAAAAGATGTGTTGATGAGGTAAACCAAGAGCTAATGAGAAAACTGCAATGTCATTCATGAACACTTGAAAGAGGGCGAGAAATGCTTGAATGATAAACTTGGAGAAACAAATTCAACAAAGCATTCTTTGATTAAAACTTGATGAACTTCAAGTGTCAAAGTCACTCGTAAGCACTGTGCAAAATGCCAGCAAAAGGAGAAGGAATTGCTGATGAATCAGAACAGTTGCTTGAAAGCAGACTTAACAACCAAAACTGATGGAACATCTTGAACTTCGGTCCAATCTGAACATCATGAAGGATGAATGCATAGTATGGAAGAGCAAATCCAGATTTTAAAAGCAGAAAAAGTGAATTCTATGGAACAGATTGAAGATCTAACAAATTAATTGAAGAAGTCTGAACAGTAGTCAGTGACCATGGAGGAAAGATACCGAAAAGAACTGAATATCTGGGGGATGTTGCCAAATCACAAGAGATCCACTATAAAACAAAAACAACTCAACTTACCAGAGTTGTTGCTGAGCTGAATGAGAAGATTTATAAACTCAAAAAATGGAAAAGAAGATAGCAATCAAAACTTTGGCGAAAACTGTGAAATAAGTAGGAATGAATTGCTGAAATGTGAAAAAATGGGATACATCAACAACTACATATCACCACAACTGCCTAATCAACAAAAAGTGGTTCAATACCAAGGAATAAGAACATAAGAACATAAGAAATAGGAGCAGAAGTAGGCCATCTAGCCCTTCGAGCCTGCCCCGCCATTCAAAAAGATCATGGCTGATCTGTCGTGGCTCAGTTCCACATTCCCGCCCTCTCCCCATAACCCTTAATCCCCTCGCTTATCAAAAACCCATCAACCCGCGTCTTAAAAATATTTAGCGAGGCAGCCTCCACCACTTCAACGGGCAGAGAATTCCAGAGATTCACCACCCTTTGAGTGAAGAAGTTCCTCCTCAACTCCGTTCTAAACTGCCCCCTCTTTATCTTGAGGCTGTGCCCCCTAGTCCTACTGTCCTTTCTGAGCGGGAAGAGTCTCTCCACCTCTATCCTATCCATCCCATTCATCATCTTATATGTAAAATGGAAAAATAAAATGAAAAGGATACCCAGATGCCAAAACAATCTCCACACTGATGTTAAAACAACCTCCACAATAACTAAATTTATCTGCAACAAAAGCATGACAGTAGTTGAACAAGTGATGGAAGAGTTATAAGTCCTCCAGACTGCCTGACTATTCCAAGACTTGAAGAGGGAGAGGAGAGGGGGCAGTAACAAGATGTAACTATATGGGATGAATTGGAATAACTTGAAAGTCTTGCTAAAGGCTTGGAGTGGGTGATGTATGGTCAGGGACTGGCAAGTATAGAGTTAACTTGAGTGCACTATTGCCCACACAGTAACGTAGGAGAACGCATGAGCCACACCTAGGAGTTAATATAGAATTGGACAAGCAGGCGTGGAGACATCTCCGATCTTGAATCCTTTAGTGTATATATGTACACAGTTGTTGTAGTTAATAAGTGTGCACAGTTAACCTACTAACAACAGAAGACTTCTTTGAAGCTGACCAAACAGTAGCCAACACCCTACAGCAGATAGTCTTGCCCCAGCCCGCATCGACAAAAATGACCTGAGAGTAAAAAGGAACTGGCACCCCACCCATTGTTGCCATTTTTAGTTCTTGCCTTCTTTCCCAACCCCAATGAACGCTCAAAATTCAGCCCAGAGAACATTTATGGAGGCAATCAGGCAACAAACTTTATCTTTTTTGTGTGATCTTTCATAGGGTGTGGGCATTTGTTGACTTAATTACCCCTGAACTGAATGTGTTGGTAGGCCATTTCAGAGGACAATGAAGAGTCAACCACATTGTTGTTGGCCTGCAGTCGCTTGTTGGCCAGACCAGATAAGATTGACAGATATCCTCATCTGCAGGGCATGAGTGAACCAGATGAGTTTTTACAATAATTGATAATCTCACGGTCATCATACTGAGGCTGACTTTCAATTTCAGACTTATTAATGGAATTTTGAACACATGTCCCCATAACATGGTGTTTAGGAAGGATAGACAGGAGGAAAAAGGGGGTGGGGTAGCTCTGTTAATTAAGGATAATATCAGGGCGGCAGTAAGGGAAGATATAGGCTCCAAAGAGCGAAACGTGTCATCGTTGTGGGTGGAGATAAGGAATAGTAAGGGGAGGAAGACGCTGGTGGGTGTGGTCTATAGGCCCCCAAATAATAACTTTGAGGTGGGGCGGGCTATAAACAAGCAAATAAATGATGTGTGCAGAAACGGAACGGCGATAATTATGGGGGATTTTAATCTGCATATTGATTGGATGACCCAAGTTGGACACGGTGGGCTTGAGGAAGAGCTCTTGGAATGCTGTCGGGATAGTTTCCTTGAACAGTATGTGACGGAATCAACGAGGGAGCGAGCTATCTTAGATCTGGTGTTGTGTGACGAGGCAGGAAGAATTAGGGATCTTATTGTGAGGGATCCTCTTGGGACAAGTGATCATTGTATGGTTGAATTTTTGATGCAGATGGAGGATGAGAAAGTAGGGTCCCGAACCTGTGTCCTCTGTTTGAACAGAGGGGAGTACGATAGGATGAGAGAGGAATTGGCGAATGTAGATTGGGGGCGCAGATTGGTCGGTAGGACGACTGAGGAACAGTGGAGGACTTTGAAGGAGATCTCTTTCGGTGCTCAGCAGAAATATATTCCGATGGTTAAGAAGGACTGTAGGAGAAGGGATAATCAGCTGTGGTTCTCAAAGGAAATAAAGGAGAGTATTAAATTAAAAGCTGATGCATTCAGAGTGGCTAAAAATAGTGGTGATTAGAAGATTGGGAAAAATTTAAAAATCAACAAAGAATGACTAAGAAGGCGATAAAGAAAGGAAAAATAGACTATGAAGCTAAACCAGCACTAAATATAAAAAACGACAGTAAGAGTTTTTACAAATATATAAAGAAGAGGAGGCTGGCTAGAGTGAATGTTGGACCCTTGGAGGATGAGATGGGGGATATAGCGGTGGGAGATGAGGAAATGGCTGAGGCTTTAAATAAGTTTTTTGCCTCGGTCTTCATGGAGGAGGACACGAATAGTTTGCCGGATATTAAAGATAGAAGGATGGTAGGAGTTGAGGGCCTGAATGCGATTACTGTCACTAGAGAGGTAGTGCTTGATAGACTAATGGGACTGAAGGTGGACAAGTCCCCAGGACCGGATGGAATGCATCCCAGGGTTCTGAAAGAAATGGTAGAGGTGATGGTGGATGCCTTCATAATTATTTATCAAAATTCGCTGGACTCCAGGGAAATGCCAGAAGATTGGAAAACAGCTAATGTTACGCCGCTGATTAAAAAAGGTAGCAGACAAAAGGCAGGGAATTATAGGCCGGTTAGTTTAACGTCTGTAGTTGGAAAAATGCTTGAATCCGTCATCAAAGAAGAAATAGCGAGGCACCTAGAAAAGAATGGTTTGATAGAGCAGACGCAGCACGGATTCGTTAAGGGGAAGTCATGTTTGACGAATTTATTGGATTTCTATGAGGATGTGACTAGTGCAGTAGACAGAGGGGAACCGGTGGATGTGGGGTTTTTAGATTTCCAAAAGGCGTTTGATAAGGTGCCTCACAAAAGGTTGCGACAGAAGGTTAGGGTGCACAGAGTTGGAGGTAAGGTGTTAGCGTGGATAGATGATTGGCTGTCTAATAGGAAGCAGAGAGTTAGTATCAACGGGTGCTATTCTGGTTGGTGACTAGTGGAGTGCCGCAGGGATCGGTGCTGGGGCCTCAACTATTTACCATTTATATAGATGATCTGGAGGAGGGGGCTGAGTGTAGGGTGACGAAATTTGCTGATGACACGAAGATGAGTGGAAAAGCAAATTGCGTGGAGGGTGTGGAAAGTCTGCAGAGGGATCTGGATAGGCTAAGTGAGTGGGCGAGGACCTGACAGATGGAGTATAATGTTAGCAAGTGTGAGGTTATCCACTTTGGCAGAAATAATAGTAGGAGGGATTATTATTTAAAAGGAGAAAAGCTGCAGCATGCTACGATGCAGAGGGACCTGGGGGTTCTTGTGCATGAGTTGCAAAAACCCAGTCTGCAGTGCAGCAGGTGATCAAGAAGGCGAATGGGATGCTGGCCTTTATAACGAGAGGGATAGAATATAAAAGCAGGCAGGTCTTGCTGCATCGGTACAGGATCCTGGTGAGGCCGCAGCTGGAGTACTGTGTGCAGTTTTGGTCGCCGCACTTGCGGAAGGATGTATTGGCCTTGGAGGGAGTGCAGAGGAGGTTCACTCGGCTGATACCAGAGGGGGTTGGCCTATGAAGAGAGACTACAGACTGGGTCTGTACTCATTGGAGTTTAGAAGGATGAGGGGGGATCTTATAGAGACGTATAAGATAATGAAGGGGGTGGATAGGGTAGAGGTAGAGAGATTCTTCCCGCTTAGAAAGGATAGCAGGACTAGAGGACACAGCCCCAAGATAAGCGGGGGGGGTCACTTTAGATCAGAGTTGAGGAGGAACTTCTTATAAGAACATCAGAAATAGGAGCAGGAGCAGGCCATCTAGCCCTTCGAGCCTGCCCCACCATTCAATAAGATCATGGCTGATCTGAACTAGATCAGTTCCACTTTCCCGCTTTCTCCCCATAACCCTTAATTCCCCTGACTATCAGAAACCTGTCTACCTGTGACTTAAATATATTCAACGAGGTACCCTCCACCACTTCAACGGGCGGAGAATTCCAGAGATTCACCACCCTTTGAGTGAAGAAGTTCCTCCTCAACTCTGATTTAAACTGCCCCCCCCTTATCTTGAGGCTGTGCCCTCGAGTCTTGCTATCCTTTCTTCACTCAAAGGGTGGTGAATCTCTGGAATTCTCTGCCCGTTGAAGTGGTGGAGGCTACCTCGTTGAATATATTTAAGTCACGTGTAGATAGGTTTTTGATAGACAGGGGAATTAAGGGTTATGGGGAGAAAGCGGGAAAGTGGAACTGATCCAGTTCAGATCAGCCATGATCTTATTGAATGGCGGGGCAGGCTCGAAGGGCTAGATGGCCTACTCCTGCTCCTATTTCTTATGTTCTAACATTAGCTTAGGCCTCTGTATGACTAGGGCAGTGACATTGCCCAAATTCTACCATCTCCCTGATATAAACGCAAACTGTTTGAGCCATCAACAGTTTCTTAGACAGGGCAGCAATGTTTGAATTGACATTGTAGCTGACCTAGAGACTCTACAGGTTACTAGTGTTGGGGCGGATATGTCATAATACCTCAACCCTCAGGAACATTTGCAGATAGTCCAACACACCTAACCTAACGTGTCGTTAGTCCTCAATTCATCATTTGTTGCCTTGGCAGTGTTGCTGGAACTGGGCTGAAGAAGAACAGAAGTGGAGGCAAAGGAAAAGAGAACAGAAGTTACTTCACTGTGATATTTGAAAGTAACCCTCAATAAAGTCCCCAAAACAAAATCAGTGGATGCTGGGACAGTGAGTAAATTTAAGGAGGAGTTAGACAGATTTTTAATGAGCAATGGGTTGAAGGGTTATGGGGAGAAGGCTGGAAAACGGGGATGAGGAGCGTATCAGCCATGATCAAATAGACTCGTTAGGCGGAATAGCTGAATTCTGCTCCTATATCTTATTAACTCCTCCTGGGCTTCGGACAGGGTCACAGGCTGCGAAGGAGACTTGAACTTGTTCGTGACAACATCTGATACCAAAACTGTATGACAACCAAAACCTCACAACATGCAACCTCATAGAAAACTGAGAAAGTGAAATGAAAAGGACAGTGAATGGGGACAGCAGATGTCTATCGTGGCCTCATAGCTGTCACATTATTTACAGAAGTTCAGAGCTCTGTTATGATGATGCTGAAAATGAGTTCAGAGTTCATTCTGATCGAGAATGTGCCAGTTTCAATCCTGAGTCTGCACTGAGTTAGTGGACCTGGATTGAGAGTGGATGGTGCTACAATTTCCTTTTTGCCCCTTAGTTGTAGAGAGGGAAATCAACCAGAGATCCTTGCTATGGTTGCTTAGTCAAAGAAATATGCTTGTAGCCTCAAAGGTGGCTGTATTTTGTGTCACTGAGTTGAGAAAATAAATTTCAAATTTCAAACATGATGGGTTGATTTTAACAAAGATATAAATGACCAAAGCTTTTTTATACACAACTTAGCTTTGCTATAAGCAGTGTAAGGAACAGAGAGAAGTAAAGTTTCTTGACGTATTTTCAAAGTGCGTTAGTGAGCAGCAACCTTGCACTGTTTGAGACAGGCAGATCAGGATCATATTACCTGCCCCAACCCTGCTTTCAGCAAAGAGGAATCTCCTGGGGATTCTAGTCCATGGTCCACTCTTCACAGAATGCTTCATTAAATGGGATGCAGTTAACAGTTTACTTTTCATTTGAATCTAAGCTTTTAAACCCACTCTTTCTGGAACTAGCAGCTTTGCATTTTTTTGGGTAACATATGAAACCATAAATTTTAATTTTGGCACAAATATATTGAAAAACTGCAGTAGTTCAGCTCACCCTATGTCCCGCAATCCCCAAACACCACCACCTACCCACATTTTTCTCCCCATCTACCTTAAAACTGCAATAACAACAACAACTTCATATTTATATTGTATCTCTGATATATCATCAAACATCTCATGGCACTTCATAGGCAAGTCATGTAATGAGATGTCAGACCAGATGATCAAAAGTTTGATCAAACAGGTAGGTTTTTAAGGGTTGTCTTTAAAGAGGCACAAGATAGAGAAGTTGAAATATTCAAGGAGGAAATTCCAGAGCTTAGAGTTGAAGCAGCTAAAGGCATGGCTGCCAATGATGGAACAATCAGGAGATGTGTAGAATTGGAGGAGTGCAGGTATCATAGAATCATAAAATCCCTTTAGTGCAGAGAGGGCCATTCGGCCCAACTGGCCTGCACTGACAACAGGCCCTGAACCAGCAATACGTATTTACCCTGCTAATCTTCTTGACATTAAGAGGCAATTTATCATGGCCAATCAACCTAACCTGCACATCTTTGGTCTGTCAGAGGAAACTTGAGCATCCGGAGTAAACCCACACAGACACAGGGACAACACGCAAACTCCACACAGACAGTGACCCAAGGGCAAAATTGTACTTGGGTCCCTGGTGCTATGAGGCAGCAGTGCTAACCACAGGAAAAAGTCAATGTAGTCGAGAATACTGAGATACAGGCTTTTGGACTAGACGAGATTGAGGTTCATAAGGAGGATGTGTGAGCAATTCTAGAAAGTGTGAAAACAGATAAGTCCCCTGGGCTGGATGGGATTTATCCTAGGATTCTCTGGGAGGCTAGGGAGGAGATTGCAGAGCCTTTGGCTTTGATCTTTATGTCATCATTGTCTACAGGTATAGTACCAGAAGACTGGAGGATAGCAAATGTTGTTCCCTTGTTCAAGAAGGGGAGTAGAGACCATCCTGGAAATTATAGACCGGTGAGCCTTACTTCTGTTGTGGGCAAAGTTTTGGAAAGAATTATAGGGGATAGGATTTATAATCATCTAGAGAGAAATAATTTGATCAGGGACAGTCAACACGGTTTTGTGAAGGATAGGTCGTGCCTCACAAACCTTATTGTGTTCTTTGAGGTGACCAAAGAGGTGGATGAGGGTAAAGTAGTTGATGTGGCGTATATAACAATGAACATAGAAAAACCACAGCACGAACAGGCCCTTTGGCCCACAAATTGCACCGATCATATCGCTACCTACTGGGCTTACCTATAACACTCAATCCTATTAAGTCCCATGTACTCATCCAGAAGTCTCTTAAACCCTACCGAATTTGCCTCCACCACCACCGACGGCAGCCGATTCCACTCACCCACCACCCTCTGAGTGAAAAACTTACCCAATGATTTCAGTAAAGCGTTTGATAAGGTTCCTCATGGTAAGCTACTGCAGAAAATACGGATGCATGGGATTGAGGGTGATTTAGCAGTTTGGACCAGGAATTGGCTAGCTGATAGAAGACAGAGGGTGGTGGTTGATGGGAAATGTTCAACCTGGAGTTCTATCAGAGGGATCTGTTTTGGGGCCACTGCTGTTTGTCATTTTTATAAATGACCTAGATGAGGGTGTAGAAGGATGGGTTAGTAAATTTGCGGATGACACTAAAGTCGGAGGAGTTGTAGACAGTGAGGATGGATGTTGCAATTTGCAGAGGGACATAAATAAGCTGCAGAGCTGGGCTGAGAGGTGGCAAATGGAGTTTAATATGGAAAAGTGTGAGGTGATTCACTTTGGAAGGAGTAACAGGATTACAGAGTATTGGGCTAATGGGAAGACTCTTGGTAGTGTTGATGAGCAGAGAGATCTCAGTGTACATGTGCATAGATCACTGAAAGTTGGCACCCAGGTTGATAAGGTTGTTAAGAAGGCGTACGGTGTGTTAGCTTTTATTGGTAGAGGGATTGAGTTTCGGAGCCGTGAGATCATGTTGCAGCTGTACAAAACTCTGGTGCGGACGCACTTGAAGTATTGCGTACAGTTCTGGTCGCTGCATTATAAGAAAGATGTGGAAGCATTGGAAAGTGTGCAGAGGAGATTTACCTGGATGTTGCCTGGTATGGTGGGAAGGCCTTATGAGGAAAGGCTGAGGGACTTGAGGTTATTTTCATTAGAGAGAAGAAGGTTAAGAGGTGACCTAATTGAGGCATACAAGATGATCAGAGTATTAGATAGCCTTTTTCCTCGGATGGTGATGGCTAACACGAGGGGGCATAGCTTTAAATTGAAGGGTGATAATTATAGGACGGATGTCAGAGGTAGGTTCTTTACTCAGAGGGTAGTAAGGGTGTGGAATGCCCTGCCTGCAGCAGTTGTGGACTCACCAACTTTAAGGGCATTCAAATGGTCAGTGGATAGGCATATGGATAACATTGGAATAGTTTAGGTTAGAGGGTCATTAGATTCGTTCCACTGGTCGGCGCAACATCAAGGGCCGAAGGGCCTGTACTGCACTGTAATGTTCTATGTTCTACTGTGTTACCGTGCTGCCAATCCTGGAGGTTTGTAAATCTGGAGGAGAACTAGGGAAGTGTGAGACCACAGAGGGATTTGAAAACAAAATGGAAATTTTTAAATCCAGATATTCCTGGTCTGTAAGCCATTATAGGTCAGCGAGCACAACAATCCCACCCAGGTGCTGTCCCGGCAAATGAAATTTCCTGCAAGTTGGGACATGAGCAGCAAAGTCTATCCAGTGCATTGCTTGATCTTCAAGTGTACGCTTGGACAAGGAAATGTGGGCAAATTATTGACTATGGCAGGTATTACAACTGAATCCACTTATCCTACCAAGATCCAAGATCACAGATGCTTTCCAGCAAGTGTTGCAGAATAACAATCAGGAACAGGAATGTTGGTTAATTTCTCCTCTTGGCTAGACTGGAGCACAGGCACAGCCCAACTGCTGCAATCAGCAAGCACAACATTCACTGTTAACTGAAACTGAGATCCACAAGGTGTGTGCGTACTCAGGATCACATTTGGTTCAACAGGCTATTTGGAAAGCTTGGCAAAGTCAGGTTATAAAAAAGGAGGGTTTGGTTTCCACACCGAACCTGAATATTTAAGTTACCAAGAATATAGTTTTGAGGAAAATGCAGATGTCCATGCTTCCAGTGGTGCAGAGGAAGATGAATGAATTTCATGTGATCAGAATTCCATAATGATCACAAGTGAGGTTTGAACAGAGAAGGCTCTTCAGGCCATAAATCGATGTCGACAATCTGATTTCTGCATTTGTTTCAGTTTTTTCAGTCCCGATTTGGTCAACAGGCTGGAAATAGCTGATTTTGAGCCTGGCAAAGTGGCTCAATAAGGATTTCAGCCAATTTATTCAATGCATTTTATGTTCTGTGCAGTTTTGCACTTCCATTCAGTACACAGAGAAGATTTGTCATCTGATTTTTTTCTCTCACCGTTTCAACCTTTTTAAAACTTAAAAATAAACTTTATTTTTCCCTGTCTTTTCTATAAATATTACTCTCGTCAATTTTCAGAATTTTCCTGTAATCTTCGATCTTCTTCCTCCTCAGCATTTATTTCCTAAATCATTTTTGGGGATGTGGGCTTCACAAGGCTAACAGTTACTGGCCACCCTTAATTGTCCTCGAGATGGTGAGCCGCTTTCTTGAATTCAACAGAGTGGTTTGTTGGGTCATTTCAGATGGTAACCACATTGATGTAGGCCAGGAGGTCTTAAAGCACAATGTAGCATCCCTACCTCTGAGTTCGAAGCTCCAGGTTCAAGTCCCGCTCCAGCATTCAATGACCATGGAGGATGCGTTCATAATGTGGCCAAAAGGTCAATTTTCAGTCTACAAATCCTTTCAATATGCCTGGAACAGGTGGTAAAAGGAGGAGAGTCTCTGTGTCCATCAGGACCACGTGGTAGTTACAGCACAACAGCTTCCCCACATTTAAAGACTGTACACAGTGGTTGTTGTCATCCTCCTTGCTTTGAGGGATGACCGAAAAGAGGGAAGTCTAGTCACATCCAGGCAAGACTGAGTAATGGCATCAAATTTTCTTCCCTAAAAGAGCTGTGAATCTGGTGAATTTTGATGACAATCCGTAGCTTGATTGTGATATAAAGATACCAGGCTTTAATTCAAGATTTTTTGAATGAACTGAATTTAAATTTCCCAGCTACAGTGCTGAATTTTTAACTTTTCCACAGCAACAACTCAGGTTTCTGGATTATCAGTCCAGGAACATAATGATTATGTAAACATCTCCAAACTCTAGATCCTCATTTTGATTAAATAGAAAGACACTTCCAAACTGCAAACTCATTCCTTCACAGAACCAAAGTGTTGGATTGTTTTTAACTTCTCTCAGTTTTCCTTCCCTCCTATAACCTCTGGTCTTTAAACTTTAACTTTTACTGACCTCATTCTCTCTTCTACTCTTCCCCATCTTTTGGGAGCCTCCGCTATGCCTTTGCTCTTCACCTATGCTTCTTAATTTTTTAAGATAAATCTATGTTCATTCAGATTGTCCAGTCTTGTTTTGAGTTACACACAGCCCCACTTCAGTGTCATTAGGCATGATGTGAGGCAATCCTGCGGTAGGCAGTGAGGAACACTCAGACCTTCAAGGTATTATAAATCATTGCCACTGTTGTTCAGTGAACCTAAAAACTACTTGAAATTAACTATTTGAATTTGATCACTCCTAGTTTCCACCTCACTCCATCCAATATAACTGAAAAGATGGATTTATTAAGTGATCTAAAATTAATTTAATGCAATCGAGTTCAATTTGGAAAAATACTTTTCAGGCTTTTTGCAGTAAAGAAAAATGCTTTCAATCTGTGATACTTTGTAAACTGCAGTTTCTAAACAGTTATCCCCATGATAAAAACCATCTCACATCCAATAATGAGAAGGTCAGACATGTCATATAAGGACGGAGACAGCCTGTGGGTCATACCTCAGGTTGTCTGCATGGTGTGTTGGGTTATTAAAGATTCCAATCAAATTCCAACCAAAAGATGACAGCCCAGGGACTGACTCTGAATGTAAATTTGCATGTTCTGATACCCATGCAGGCCATGAATGTTGACAATAAAAAAAATTAGGCTTCCCCTGGCTCAGAGGGCCTGTTTGTATGTAAGTGCACTGAATACTTGCGGGATTGTGGAGGGGAAAGAAGTATCTGTTTGCACCAATTTTACACTCAACATCAAAAATAGCATGAGAGAACACTTTGCAGAGAACTTGCCTCAACTTCTTGATGTATCTAAATGTTTGAGTCTTGTAATAAATAATGTATTTCTAATTATCAGCATGAATCAACATTGATACATTCATATTGTAGGGGAATGTCAGGTTATGTACTGTAATATCAGCCAATTTCTGCAGTGCAGACTTTACCCAGTTTATATTGTGGTGTAGGTTTGACAACAGCTGATATTAAACTACATTACTACAACTGGGATACCAAATAAAGTGAGTCAAGGGCAGAATGCTTAGCTCCTGTTGGTTTAGTGGTGCATCATCATTATGAGTTTTCCATGGGAAGATGCAACTCATCCTATATATAAGTTCCCAAGACTACATCAGCAGAGAGGACTGATTTTAAAAGGCTGCAATGTGACTGTATAACATTTTGGTCAAAGCCACCTGGACGACATTATATAGCTTCACTCACCTCCCAGAAAGGATTAAAGGGGCAAAGGATTAATGGGGCAAAGGCAAATAATCAAGATCATCAGTGAATGTAAGAAATTGATGTCTTGAGGAAACATCAATGATACTGATCAGGAAAAGCTTTTCAGTTGAAGGATAATAATGTTCTGATGAAGGCAATCAAAGTGTAAGTGAAAAAATGCAAGAAAAATAGATAAATGTCTAAAGAGGGAAGAGTTTGAGGGATGTGTAAGAAGGTAGAAGGGGTTGATCTAACTGATAAAGCCAAGTAAACTTGCTGGCTTTCTCTCTTTGCTGTGGAAGGGGGTTATGGAGCAACATGAAGACAAGAATAAGGCAGGAAAGGATGAATTGGCTACTTCAACATTTCTTCTTTGAAACAGACAAAACCTAACCGAGCATCCAAGGATAAGTGAAATAACAGGGTCAAGGGAACACCTTCATTAAAAACTTGAAATAAAAGTAACAGTGTCACATGTTCTCAGAGTTAATGCACCATTCGAAGGGTTGAATCTTCAGCGCTCTCTGGTGGCGAGCTTGCAGGTTGAAGGGCATTCAATAAGGTGGGACTATGGCACATTTGTATCCCACTGCCTTCCCACCTCCATCAGAATTTCAACCTTCTGGCTTACCAGCAACTGAGGTGCTTAAGCAGCAAACTAATGACCATTTAAGGGCCTCATCCCACCATCATTGGTATTAACCCAGCTACAGACAGGACTGTCTTCATGCTTATGCACAGCAACAAAAACCATGCAAGTCACCTCCAGCTCGATCACAGGTGGTCAGTGGTAGATTGAGGGATTGGACATTTGGAAGAGGAGGCCCGTTGAGAGCCAACCACCTGTCCTTGCTGCCAATCACCCACTCAGTGTGACCCACCCCTGCCCCCCATCCTGCGAAAAACCAGCTTCACCTTACTTATCTGTGGGCTTGGGTCACTCCTCAGTCCTGGTGCCTGTCCTTCTGGCAGTAGCTATACCTTAGAGCACAACAGCTGCAGATCTCTGATTGGCCAGCATTCTGAGAGATGGGGATTTCCACCCCCCGGGTCTTGATTTCAGGGAAAGGCCTGCTGCCATTAGCCTCAACACTGTCTGATTGATTTGTAGTTTGATGAGCTTTCTCAAAAAGAGTCAGCATGGGTCCCTTGCACATTTGCCAGCCAGCAATGCCTCTCAAGTTCTGCCCAAGGTTTGAGTCCTGTTGTTTGACGCATCAGCTGATTGCTTTTAAAATGTGTCAACTGAACTTGGTGGACTGCGGGCTGGAATAGATTGAATTTCAATCCAGCTCAGATCATTTTGTTGAAAACAGCAAGTTGTTAAGGCACTAGGTGAGGACATCAGTAGATTTGGCACTGACAAATGTCCTGCAATACTTGCTGTCTTGACTCACATATGGCCCCTTTGGTAAAGTATGATACTGTCCCATCAGGAGGAGGGGAGAACAAAAGCCACAACCAAAATAAAAACATAACAAGTTTATTTTAGGAATAGGGTAAAATATATTAAAATTGGTTTGCCCTGACCTGGCCATGTTATCACAGTGTCCTGTATCTATGTGGAACGGATGTATCAAGTGCATGTATGTGTTTATTTATATTTTCTCTGTCTTTTTCAGCCATGACTGGACTCGTCGTTCCTCCGATGTGAGACTGTTTTCTCCTGTCAACATATCGCATTCCAGGGAACAAAGTTCATTCACTACAAAAACACCACCACCAGAATCCACAGCTGTCAAAAATATTAGCAGGCCTTTCCTTGGAAGCCAGGAACAAAGCTGACTTTCTTCACCAAATGGACTGAATGAATTCCCCACAGCATTGCAGAAAACTCAGTTTTTTCTGTACTCCAGGAATTGCCTCAAACTTATGGAAGTGACGGAAAGGTGGTGGGGGGTTGTGGGGGTGGGGAAGAGGGAAGAATCTTAAACAAATGCCATTTTCTATTTTGTATAACAGTTTAATGTGGCAGTTCTTTTATGTTAGAAAAGTAAACCTTTGGATACGAGAGTTGGCTTATAAACTAGATACTGAAGTAAAACAGAAGATTTTTTTCTAAAATGCAGCTGAATAAAGTGTCAATACTTTGCTCAATGTGTGTGATAAGACTAGAAGTTAACTGTTTAAAAAAAAAATTTACAGTAATTTAAAGAGACGGTATCCTTAGTGTCAATTTATCTGGGCCGTAATTCCAAAATTACTCAGCTCCCCGTTATGTTGAGTGTTTTTAAGCACCTCTGAGTACAATATGGAAACACACAAATTAAGGAAAGCTCCACATTCAGTTCCTTGTGTGGACCAAGTCGACTGATTGCGGTTAGGATTACGTAATTCTCCAATTGGCTTAAGCATCTCTGGGTTAGCAAAGGGGAAAGAGGCAACCGAGTCTATTGCTCTCAGTCCAATGTCTCCTGCCAGACAGTACTTGTATATTTGTATCTGTCTATGTATGTGAGTGTGTGGTACCTTGATGTTCATGATGTGGAGATGCCAGCGTTGCACTGGAGTAAAACAGAAAGAAATCCCACAACACCAGTTTGGACTTTAAGCTGGTGTTGTGGGATTTCTTTCTGTTCCTTGATGTTATCAGAGCTGTATTTCAAATATGTGAGGTGTGTATGTATATATGTTCTGTGTGGTATGTGTGTGTTGTATGTATGTGAGTTCACATGAGTGGCACATGTATTGTGTATTCTGTGGGTGAGTGATGTGCGTGTGATATGTATGTATGCTTTGTATGTGTTGCGTGCAGTGTGTGTGTACATATGTGCTGTGTGTATGTGTCACATACAGTGTGTATGGTGCATGTGTTTTATACTTGAGCAGATTGTTGACATTCAGTATCTATATTTACACATTAATGGTCAATTTAACAAGGTTTTTGGGTTTGCTGTATCCCTGCAACACTCAGCACATAAGCTGAGATGTAAAAAATATGGGGAAAGAAAATTGAGTCCCTAATTGAAAATATTCTTCACCAAAACTTAGTTCTTTCTGATTTCTTTAATACTTCCCTCTTTTTTTCTCAAATATATTTGTTCCTTTATGATTGTGTTCCTGTGGAAACAATTCTAATAGCGTGCAGTGAGAAGCTTTCAGTGTATTTCTTTCACATATAAAATACTTGCATAACGTCAATGTGCTTCCTGTGATATAGGCATGTTAGTTTCAGTGGTCCCAAAAGTGAGGTTGAGGGTCATGTGTCTCTATTGGCCAGCAAGGATCCTATAAAATGTGGCTTGAATCCACACTTCCAAACTCAGTGAAACTCGGGATGGGCAATAAATGCTGACCTAGCCAGCGAAGCCCACATTCTGTAAATGAATTTAAAAGAAGAAAAACACTTAGAGGGGTCACAAATGGTAAGAGTTGAAGGATATTTGTAAGTTGATTTGAAATTAGTGTCAGGGTGATGTTGGGGAGCTCCATTCAGCAACTGGAATATACCTGGAATACTTGGTGCTATCAGGGTTATAGGTCAAAAAGCATGACACATTTTCTTGTACTCATCTTACACAAACGCAGACTTCCAGTTTGAACTGGGCAAAATTAATTAGGGATTGTAAATGATCAAATCGAGAGATTCTGGCACTCCTTTCTTATCTATAAACAAAATATTTGAGCGGTCTCTGCCAATGAGCGTATAGCTATTAAGACCTCATTTAATAAAAGAATTCCAACAACAATTATTTGCTTTCTAGGCAACATTTCCAAAAGATATAATATCATATGCGACAAGTATAACACTGCAGTTTTACGTTAGATCCTGGAAGAGTCTTCTTCCTCTGATTGGTTCCTCAGTGTTCATTTATAGCCTCTTGCCCACACAAGACTGCTCATCAAGATAAGACAATATGACCATTGAACATTTCACCCAACTATGCTTACATTGCTAATTGGTTGTTTCACTTGGAAATGTACGCGTGCAGTGTAGGTCAAGAATATGCAGGAAAACTCACCCAACTTCTTCACTTCTCTGAAGCCCAGTACTCTACCACTCACTGAGGCAATATAAACAAGAAATAGTCAAAAGAAATTGGAGTCCAAAGGACAAATTTTCCCACTCTGCCTCCAAGAGAATTGTAGCGGGCGAAGGGCAGACCACGGAAAGGTCTGTTGACCTCAGGAGGAATTTTCCAGTTTCGGAGCAAGACCCGTCCCAGATGTCAGGAAAGGTCTCAGCCTTGAAATCAGACTGTACAATAACTGTGTTTGCCTATATTTCCTCTTTGCTATTTTGTTGAGGTGTTAAACCTACAGTAAAATTTCAAGGCCTATGATTTGAAGCAGTGGAGCAAAAGGGAGGGTGTCTCCCAACTCAGAAGCCCAATGTTCTCCATAACATAATAGGCTGCCCAGCCTGCTGGATTGGTGAACCAAATGGGTACTGTCACTTTAAACTGAGAGACTGAGCCTGTAACTTATTGTATAAAGGTTAGTTGATATTAAAAAAAGTGAGAATATATTCTTGCACTTCAACCCTGACATCACAACTCACATCTGTGGGGAAGGTTAATATTTTCATTGCTACATTCAAATCACCAATTTGATTGGTTTAATCTCCTCCCACAGACTCAAGGTAGAGAAAAATGCCAAGGCTGGAATTCTAAAATGATAAGAAAATTGCTGAAAATGCACGGCAGGTCAGTCAGCTCATGAAAGAGAGAAGGCAGGAAATTGTACCAGGTGGGATACTCTGCTCGATGTGAACTTATGAAAGCTCCAGCTTGAAAGATTAGTGTATTTTTGTAATAGACTATTGAGATCAGTTATCCTCTCAACTTTCCCCTTTAGTTCTTTTTATGCTATTAATCCATTCCACACAATCTTCCTGTTAAAATCAAGGCTCATATAACCCCCTTGTTCTCTTAGTCATTTCTTAACACCTCAGATTTGTCATTCCTCATTACTGCCAGTGCTCCTTTCCTTGTACAGTTTGCAGAATTTTAAACCAGAGGCTTGGTGTAACCCCTTTGAGTTATTTGCTGTCCCTCGGTTCTGTTCTTCAGAAACCAGGGTTTTGGTTTCTTCATCAGGCACTGACTGACTGGCTGTGCATTTCCAGCATTTGTTTTTTATTTTGTCTATTCCTGGGCAACCCTTCCTTCAATATTAATAACAATGATGTGTTTTCTATGTGATTATAAATACTGTCTTACATTTGTGTTTTTTTGCCAGGTGGGGAGGGAGATCTGTAGCTAAATATTTATATAACCATTGTGTTGAAATTTTGTAATACAGTATGATGCAAAAGGAGAAGTTTATTCCTCTAAAGAGTTTGTTTTGTAATAATTTTGATGCACCTTTTGGCCTTTTATTTGCATGTATGATCCATGTAATTTTGGAACATAAAACCCTTGTATCCCTTGATATTTTGTAAGGTGATTCAATATATTTTTGTCTGCTAACTCCACAGTTCAGTTCAGTGATGCAGGAATCTGTTTTGCAAACAGAATTACTTGCTTAAGGCCTCTGGTTCAATTCCTGGGCCATGCTGAGTTCACTGATCTTAGTCATGGAACATAAAGCACAAAGACTCCTGCTCACAACTGTAACTATCAAGTCTAGGTAAACTATGCACATGCATTGGCTGTCAAGAAAGAACATGATGGGGCCTGGTCATAATGCCCTTGATGAACGAGTGGTCTGCTGACACTCAGTATCTGACACCTAAAGATTTGTTGCTTTGATGAAATATTGGAGAGGAGCCAGTGCTTGTGAAATCATGCCCCAGAAAGGTGCTAATGCCTCCAGGAAAAAAAAGGGGGAGGAAATTGGGCAAGAGAGCTTAATTCTGCATTTCTTCAAAGAAAAATTGTTTTTGTTTTGTTTGTCATTCTGTTGCCTGTCCAGTTGCCATGTAACCAATGTCAATTTTTAAAACCAGAAAAGCAAACTTTGTTTTTATGTTTGTAAAAACTTAAATTATCTGAAAACAAAATTTGAATAAAAAATATCATTCTAGTTATTTTGTGTTCATCAAGCTATTATTCTAGTTATTTTGTGTTCATTAATGCGATATAAGAACATTAGAACTAAGAGCAGGGGTAGACCAGGTAGCCCCTCAAGCCTGCTCTGCCATTTAATTTGGGAATCAAATTAAAAAGCAGAACCGACAAGGTGGTTATCTCTGGATTACTACCTGAACCGCGTGCAGATGGGCATAGGATAAACAGGATTAAAGAGATGAATGGGTGGCTCAGGGATTGGTGTGGGAGGAATGGGTTTGAATTTATGGGGCATTGGCACCAGTATTGGGGCAGATGGGAGCTGTTCAGACGGGATGGTCTTGGTTAAACCGTGCTGGGACCAGAGTCCTGGCGAATCATATAACTAGGACTGTAGATCAGGCTTTAAACTAATTAGGTGGGGGAGGGTGGAGAGGTGGGAGAAATTACAATATCTAAAGTAAAAGAGAGGGTACGGGCACGGGAAAATGTTGAGGATGTCCCAATAATAAAAGGAGTAGGGGGCATGAGAAAGGTTGGTAGCGTTCCTTCAAATAGGGTACAGATAAAAGCTAGTGTAAAAAAACTTTACCTGAATGCACGAAGCATTCAGAACAAAGTGAATGAGCCGATGGCGCAGATCAGCACAAATGGATATGATCTGGTGGCCATTACGGAAATGTGGTTGCAGGGTGACAGGGACTGGCAGCTGAATGTCCAGGGGTATCATGTATTTAGGAAGGATAGACGGGAGGAAAAAGGGGGTGGAGTAGCTCTGTTAATTAAGGATAATATCAGGGCGGCAGTAAGGGAAGATATAGGCTCCAAAGAGCAAAACGTGAAATCGTTGTGGGTGGAGATAAGGAATAGTAAGGGGAGGAAGACGCTGGTGGGTGTGGTCTATAGGCCCCCAAATAATGACTTGGAGGTGGGGCGGGCTATAAACAAGCAAATAAATGATGTGTGCAGAAACGGAACGGCGATAATTGATCGGTTGACCCATGTTGGACGCGGTGGGCTTGAGGAAGAGTTCTTGGAATGCTGTCGGGATAGTTTCCTTGAACAGTATGTGACAGAGCCTACGAGGGAGCGAGCTATCTTAGATCTGGTGTTGTGTAACGAGGCAAAAAGAATTAGGGATCTTATTGTGAGGGATCCTCTTGGGACAAGTGATCATTGTATGGTTGAATTTTTGATGCAGATGGAGGATGAGAAAGTAGGGTCCCGAACCTGTGTCCTCTGATTGAACAGAGGGGAGTACGATAGGATGGGAGAGGAATTGGCGAATGTAGATTGGGGGCGCAGATTGATCGGTAGGATGGCTGAGGAACAGTGGAGGATCTTTAAGGAGATCTTTTTCGGTGCTCAGCAGAAATATATTCCGATGGTAAAGAAGGAATGTAGGAGAAGGGATAATCGGCCGTGGTTATCGAAGGAAATAAAGGAGAGTATTAAATTAGAAGCTGATGCATTCGGAGTGGCTAAAAGTAGTGGGCGAGTAGAAGATTGGGAGAGGTTTAAAAATCAACAAAGATTGACTAAGAAGTTGATAAAGAAAGGAAGGATAGACTATGAAGCTAAACTAGCACTAAATATAAAAAAGGACAGTAAGAGTTTTTACAAATATATAAAGAGGAGGAGGCTGGCTAGAGTGAATGTTGGACACTTAGAGGATGAGAGGGGGGATATAGCGGTGGGAGATGAGGAAATGGCTGAGGCCTTAAATAAGTTTTTTGCCTCGGTCTTCACGGAGGAGGACGCGAATAGTTTGCCGGACATTAAAGATAGAAGGATGGTAGGAGTTGAGGGCCTGAATGCGATTACTGTCGCTAGAGAGGTAGTGCTTGATAGACTAGCGGGACTGATGGTGGACAAGTCTCCAGGACCGGATGGAATGCATCCCAGGGTTCTGAAGGAAATGGCAGAGGTGATAGTAGGTGCCTTAGTGATTATTTACCAAACTTCGCTGGATTCCGGGGAAGTGCTGGAAGATTGGAAAACGGCTAATGTTACGCCGCTGTTTAAAAAAGGTCGCAGGCAAAAGGCAGGGAATTATAGGCTGGTTAATTTCACGTCTGTTGTTGGAAAAATGCTTGAATCCGTCATCAAAGATGAAATAGCGAGGCACCTAGAAAAGAATTGTTTGATAGAGCAGGCACAGCACGGATTCGTTAAGGGGAAGTCGTGTTTGATGAATTTATTGGAATTCTATGAGGATGTGACTAGTGCGGTAGACAGAGGGGAACCGGTGGATGTGGTGTTTCTAGATTTTCAAAAGGCATTTGATAAGGTGCCGCACAAAAGGTTGCTTCAGAAGGTTAGGGGGCATGGAGTTGGGGGTAAGGTGTTAGCGTGGATAGAGGATTGGTTGTCTAATAGGAGGCAGAGAGTTGGTATCAATGGGTGCTATTCTGATTGGCGGTTGGTGACTAGTGGAGTGCCGCAGGGATCGGTGCTGGGGCCTCAGCTATTTACCATTTACATAGATGATCTGGAGGAGGGGGCTGAGTGTAGGGTGACGAAATTTGCTGATGACACAAAGATAAGTGGAAAAGCAAATTGTGCGGAGGGTGTGGAAAGTCTGCAGAGGGATCTGGGTAGGCTGAACGAGTGGGCGAGGACCTGGAAGATGGAGTACAATGTTAGCAAGTGTGAGGTTATCCACTTTGGCAGGAATAATAGGAGGAAGGATTACTATTTAAAGGGCGAAAAGCTGCAGCATGCTACGGTGCAGAGGGACCTGGGGGTCCTTGTGCATGAGTCGCAAAAACCCCGTCTGCAGGTGCAGCAGGTGGTCAGGAAGGCGAATGGAATGTTGGCCTTTATAGCGAGGGGGATAGAACATAAAAGCAGGGAGGTCTTGCTGCAACTGTACAGGGCATTGGTGAGTACTGTGTGCAGTTTTGGTCGCCGCACTTGCGGAAGGATATTTTGGCCTTGGAGGGAATGCAGAGGAGGTTCACTAGGCTGATACCAGAGATGCGGGGGTTGGCCTATGAAGAAAGACTAAATAGACTGGGTCTGTACTTGTTGGAGTTTATAAGGATGAGGGGGGATCTTATAGAGACGTATAAGATAATGGAAGGGATGGATAGGGTAGAGGTAGAGAGATTCTTCCCGCTTAGAAAGGATAGCAGGACTAGACGGCACAGCCTCAAGGTAAGAGGGGGGCAGTTTAGAACGGAGTTGAGGAGGAACTTCTTCACTCAAAGGGTGGTGAATCTCTGGAATTCCCTGCCCGTTGAAGTGGTGGAGGCTACCTCGCTAAATACATTTAAGAAACGGGTAGACAGGTTTTTGGTAGGCAAGGGAATTAAGGGTTATGGGGAGAAAGCGGGAAAGTGGAACTGAGCCACTTCAGATCAGCCATGATCTTATTGAATGGCGGGGCAGGCTCGAAGGGCTAGATGGCCTACTCTTGCTCCTACTTTTTATGTTCTTATGTTCTTATTCAATAAGATCATGGCTGATCTTTTCGTGGACTCCTCTTCCCCACATGCTCACCAAAACACTTAATTTCTTTACTGTTCAAAAATCAGTCCATCTTTGCCTTAAAAACATTCAATGAGGTGGCCTCAACTGCTTCACTGGGCAGGGAATTCCAAAGACTCACACAACTTACTGTAGCTTCGGAACAGAACACTTTCCATCTCACTTAGTATCAAACAACTTATATTGATATTGTACCTTTAACACAGTGAAATATTCCAAGGCAACATTATCAAACAAAATTTAACATTGAACTACAGAGGATGAATGAGGGGAGACGACCAAAACCTTGGTTAACTTTTCAGGAGCATCTAAAAAGAAATGAGAGGTAGGGAAGTTCGGGGAGAGCTTCAGGCATAGTTGCCAATTTTGAGATAAGTTAAATCAGGAGTGCTCGAAAGGCCGGAATTGAAGGAGTACAGATATCTCAGAAAGTTTTACTGTGACAGGACACTCCAGGATAGATTCTGCACAGGTACAGGTTGTACAAAGTAAAGCTCCATCACTGCTGCCCGAACAACATTGGAACATGGAACGTGGAAAATTACCCCTTAATGTCAGGGGAACTAGCAGAGTAAATATGTGGGGTAACGGGGATAAGGTCTGGGTAGGATCATTGTCAGTGCAGACTCGATGTGCCAAATGACTTCCTTCTGCACTGTAGGATTCTAAAAATAACATGGCACACCCCAGCACCTTATGTTCTTATGTTCACCTCTGAATGGTGCCTGTTGTGCAACATCAGCTGAGTGAAACTGAGCATTATCTACGACAATTAGTGTAGTTTCAATCTGGTAAGGAATGGATTAAAACTACCATAGATTCATTTCATGTTGAAAATGGGAACCTGGCATTATATTGGTCTGATCTGCATTTGAAGTTCTGGCAGGAATGTGGTGAAGGTGAATTTTAATCCTGCTGACCTGGCACAAACCTGGTAACATCTGTTTTGGAAATAGTTGTCCCCTGAGCTGTGACAATAGCATCTCAATGATGAAACCACATGGGAAATTTTCAGCCCAATGATTGAAGGTGAAATCAAATTTCCAGATGGGGGTTTAGCTCGAGTCGAAAAATATAATTAGAGAGGATGATAAATATTATGAGCAGAGAACAAAGCTCAAGGTAGAATCTGCAGTTGGAGTAGGAAAGGTGGTATCTGCAATCCATGTCAACTTCAGATCAGAGAGGGTAACATTTGGCAGCAATATCATCCTGGTTACATATAAAAAATACAACTAACTTGAAATGCAAACATGACTGGTAGCCAAAGAATTATCAACAAAATTCAGTCCTTCCAGGACAGCAGGAAGAAAAACTGGACAAGAAAGTAGATTTGTGGTTTGACTCATCTTTTGTTAACCAGAGATTGACTGAGGAGGTGTCTTGGCTCCCTGGTGCTAGGGTCAAGGATATCTCAGAATAGTTGCAGAATATTCTGAAGGGGGAGGATGAACAGTTGTCACAATACACATTGGTACAAATGACACAGTTCAAAAAAACCGAACCAAGTCCTAGAAGCAGAATATAGGGAGCTAGGAAGCAAGTTGAAAAGTAGGATCTCAAAGGTCCACTCAGCATTACTACCAGCGCCATGTGCTAGTCAGAGTAAAAACAGCAGGATACATAGGATGAACTCATGGCTGAAAAGATAGTGTGAGAGACAGGGTATCAGAATCCTGAAGTATTGGGACAGGTTATAGAGGAGGTGGGGCCTGTACAAACCAGACGGATTGCATTTGGGCAGGACTGGGACTGATGTCCTTTGGGGCAGGGTGCTTGCTCGAGGATTAGATAGGGTTTAAACTAATATGGCAGGGGGGTGAGAACCGATGGAAGGATTCAGAGCAGGCAGATTCAAGAACAAGAGAAAAAGACAGCAAGGAGAATTAAAAAAAGTGATAGACAAAAAAAATCAAGGCAAAGAATCAGGTAAGGACAAAGTAAAGAATAGTAGTAACGGGCCAAGGAAGATTAAAAGCCTTCAGGTTTTGTCTGTGAATGCTTGGAGCATTCAAGAGAAAATGAATGAATTAGTTGCACTGATAGATGTAAAAGGGCATGATATAGTTGGGATTACAGAGGCATGGCTCCAAGGTGACTAATGGGAACTAAACATTGAGGGCTATTGAGTGTTGAGGAAGGACAGACAGTCAGGAAAAGACGATGGAGTTGCATTGTTGATTAAAAATATATTGATATAACACTGATGAAAAATATGAGTACAGATGATGTGGAATCAGTACGGGTCAAGTTAAGAAACACTAAGGGATTAAAAAATATTTGTGGGGGTGATACACAGACTGTAGTGGTCACATTGGGAATAGCATTAAAATCAGAAATGAGCTGGAAAATCAGAATGCACGTGATAAAGGAACATCTGTGATGCTGGGTGACTTTAATCTGCATTTAGATTGGATGAGACAAAATAGTAGAGAAGGAATTTCTGGAGTGCAAACAGCATGGTTTTCTGAACCAATACATAGAGGAACCAACAAAAGAGCAGGCCAGTTGGATGTAGTATTGTGCAACAAGAAAGGAATAGTTGGCAAGCTAGTTGTGGGAGCCCCTTGGGGGTGTGACCATATACGATATAATTATTTATCAAGGTATTAGTGACATAGTTAATTCTGAGACCAGAGTCTTGAACTCAATAAAAGTAACTATGATGGGATGAGACATTATTTGGCAATGATGGACTGAGAAACATTACTTAAAGGAAGATTAGTGGACAGGCAATGGCAGGCATGCAAGGAACGAACAGTGTTTATTCCTATTTGGTGCAAGACCGGAAAGGAAACTGTGGCCGAATCATGGTTTACAAGAGAAATTAGAGATAGTGGATGGAATTCTCCCAAAAAGTTCTAAGTGTCCTGACGGTGAGAAAACAGGAGTGATCCATGCTGGTCTTATTGGCGTGCTCTGCACCACATTTGACTGACACTTAGTGCAATGAAAGAACGTGAATAATGCCATTATGGAATCTCCAGGCATGAGACAGCCATAGCTGTTTGCCATTAACTAAGGAGAGTTGCTTTTAAACACTTCCGCTGTACTCACAGCCAGTCACACCAGGAATATGGGAGACAAGGGCCATCCGCTGAGATCATGGCTGATGACACCGGTGAGGAGGCCAAAGATCAGAGACCTGCAGTAATGAGGCCCATGTTGCCACCCGGTCCATTCTTGAGTGGTGCATCGGACTCCTGAAGCTGTGGTTCCACTACCTTGACTGCTCTGGCAGGGCCCTGCAATATAGCCCCAGTGGGTCTCCTGCATTATGATAGTCTGCTGTGTGCTCCACAACCTGAAGGAGGAGGAGGAGGGTTGGCAGCTGTCCCTGCAGAGGAGGCAGACCATGAGGATGTGGAGGACAGAGCTGAAGAGGACCTGGAGGATACTGGACTGGTGATGCATTGTCACCCTTCCGGGAATACAGGATGGCTCATTTCTCCTCCATGGCATTTAACAGCCATCCTAGCGCTCCCTCCATGAACTGTGTGTGGGGCTGGCCTCCTTGGTGCTCATGGGACACTTCATGGGACAGCAAGGCAGCTGGACTGAGCTCCAGAAGCCTCTGCATCACCCAGCAGTGCCAGTCCGGAAGGCTGAACTGTGCTTGCACCATGATATACAAGTCCTCAGCAATGGCCCTGTGAGTCTGGTTGAGGCTCTGGTGCCCTCAGCAAGTGCCCTATATGACTGGGCACTCGGCCATGCTTTGGATCTTGCCACCCACATGGCTACTGTCTCCTGCCCAGGCTTTCAACCACGATCGGCACCCTTGCAATGTCAGCCTGGGTACCATGCATTGCCAGTATGATTACCCTCACCCTAAAGGCTGTTGGACTTCTCAAAACAGCCTCACAGCTGCTGGATTGTCTCCAACACCCACTCATGCAATCTCCAGCTCTGCTCCTGCATCAGCTTTGTCAGAACCTTTTCCAGAAACTGCATCAGCGATGTCTTTGGATCCAGCAGGCCTCACACTGCCCAATCCCTCAGATTTTCCAGCCTCCCCTACAGCGTGCATCAGCAGCTGTGTGATGCTCACCAGAAAGTGACTCTAAAGCCTCTCTGCCAATTGCACTCACTGAGGCGTATCTTCAAGCTGAGGGATAGTGTGGGTGATGCTTGTGACACCTGGTCAGTATTTTTCTCAGGGGCGGGGTGGGGGGGGTGGAGAGATGGGAGGGATGGATTGCGGGGTGGATTTGTGGGGGAACATTGACTCCGAGGGCTCGCCTCATCTGGTGTTGCTCATATATGAAAAGATACATGGATGAGTGCTAGGAAGGGATGAATATCTGGGCAATTTGACATTTACTTGAGAAAAGTCTGAATGGATTTTTTGGATCCTTACTTCTGTGGCACAGCTCAACATCACAGTTGCTCACAGCTCTCTCAGGTGGCTCCCCTTTGAGCTCCATTGCTCGTTGCCCAAAGGGGGTCAGGAGATGCAGTTTGGGAGTTCCACATCCAGCCTCCTCCTGTTCACTTCAGTTGCGGGCCATCATCTCCTGAACCTTTGGTGGCACATAGTGTCCGGCATCTCATTGCAGGGCATGTGTCCTGTACAGCGGGGGAGGGGGTGTCTTCTTCGCCATCTTCTGCCCTCCGTTTTGGGCTCTCCCTCTGGCCGATGTGAAGCCAGATCCTGTCCTGGACCAGCAGCCCCCTGCTGGCCTGGTGTGGCCTCCTGCCTGAGTTGGTTGAGCTACAGGACATGACGTTTGTCAACTGCCATGGCAATGATGACAATCGCTGCCAGCTCTGTTGGCTCTTATCTGAAATCCGAGTGGTGGACAGAAAGTCAATGACGTTATCCATTGTGGGCCCGTCTATTCCTCCCAGAACCTTGTTTCCCCATGTATCTGAATCTTGGCAACCCAGCACCATCGCCAATGCCATGTGTCACTTCAATTGGCTGCCAACTGTTACCACCTATTCCCTTCATGGGCAAAAGACACTGCCCCCTCATGGTCGCCAATGTCATCCCACATGACTGTACCTTCCCTTCACAATGTGGCATGGTACCTTCTGCACCCCAGTGCTCACTCGTGTGCGGTGCGGAGCTGCCCATCCAGATGCCACACCCCCAATACGGACCTCTGGCGGTCAGTGGCGGTATCATAGGTAGACTGGGATCAATGCACTGGCACTCACATCAAGCAAAGGGTAGCTGTGGGAAGTTCCTCAATGAGGAACCCTTGCAGTATACATCTGTGTGTACTCACCTGGGCGTTTGGTAAAAAGTGGCTCCCAGAAATGGCATCCAGGTCAGACAGACAATAGGGAGGCGCCCTCCTAACTTTCATGTGACAGCTGGCAATTGTAGGAAGCATTTCAGAATTCATGCTTTGCTGTATTAACACCGACTGAGCTCCTTTGATTGGGAGTTGTCAGGTGCTGGTGATTATTAGTAGGGTGTAGGATGGATGTCTGGGCAAAGCAACTGAGCCTTCCCAGCCAAGAAATGGCAGGGTGGAGGGAGCGACATTGACCTCGACCTCTGGAGCCCCTCAGGGGTCTGCATTTCGGGATGAGGATGGGTCGCATGCTCATTTCTCAAATGAAATGCAGTCAATCTCTCACTAATCACCCTTTGCAAGAACGGGTGTGAAACAGTTCATGCCATTGAAAAGGGATCAGGAGAACTGCAAACTATTTTGTGCCTGGCGCAAAACAATTTTTAGACTTGCATGCTACTCTCCATGATTGGTGCCATGCAATAACGGCATTTGAGGTCAGAAAATCTGCCTCCCAGTATTAGATTCAAAGAAGCATATAAAATGGAAAGAAAAAGCAACTGACCTGAAGATTGGGAGCAGTTTAAAATTCAGCAATGTGCATCAAGGGATTGTTGAAGAAAAGAAATGTAGACTATGAAAGTAAGTTGGCAGAGAAAGAAAACCTGATTGTAAAAGTTTCTGTAGGTATGTAAACAGAAAGAGATTGACGGGCCCTTTACCACCAGAAACGGAAGAATTCATGATTTATAATTCAAGGAAGACATGAAAAATATTCCAGAAGTTCTGAGAAACACATATTTTAATGAGGAGCTGAAGGAAATCTGTATTAGTAGAGAAATGGTTTTTGGGGAAATTAATGGGATTGAAGGTGGATAAATCTCCAAGGCCTGATAACTTTTCTCCCAGATTTCTTGAAAAACTGGCCCTAGAAATCGTAGATCCATTGGTGGCCATTTTTAAGAATTATTTGGACTCCAGAATGGTTCCTACAGATTGGCGGGTAAGCTAACTTAAGCCAACTATTCAAAAAGGGAGGCAGAGAGAAAACAGGGAACTATGGACCAGTGAGCCTAACATCGGTAACAGAGAAGTTGCTAGAGTCCATTGTCAAGGATTTCATAACTTAGCATTTGGAAGGCAGTGGTACAATCAGACAAAGTCAACACAGAGTTACGAAAAGGAAATCATGCTTGACAAACCTACTGGAATTCTTTGAGGACGCAACTAGTAGAGTTGACCAGGGAGAACTAATAGATATAATTTATTTAGACTTTGAGAAGGTTTTCAACAAGGTCTCACAAAGCACATGGGATTGTGGGTAGTTTGTTGAGATGGATAGAAAGCTGCTTAAGAACATAAGAACATAAGAAATAAGAGCAGGAGTAGGCCATCCAGCCCCTTGAGCCTGCCCCGCCATTCAATAAGATCACGGCTGATCTGTCGTGGCTCAGTTCCACTTTCCCGCTTTCTCCCCATAACCCTTAATCCCCTTGCCTATCAAAAACCTATCAACCCGCATCTTAAATATATTTAGCGAGGCAGCCTCCACCACTTCAACGGGCAGAGAATTCCAGAGATTCACCATCCTTTGAGTGAAGAAGTTCCTCCTCAACTCCGTTCTAAACCACCCCCCCTTTATCTTGAGGCTGTGCCTCTAGTCCTACTGTCTGCTTAGCAGACAGGAAGCAAAATGTTGGAATCAATGGGTCTTTTTCCAATTGGCAGGCAGTGACTAATGGGGTACTGAAGGGATCTGTGCTGGGAATCCAACTGTTCACATTATATATTAATGATTTGGACAAGGGAATTAAACGTATTATCTCCAAATTTGCAGCTGTTACAAAGTTGGGTGGGAGGGTGAGCTGTAAGGAAGATGCAAAAATGCTTCAGCATGATTTGAATAGGCTGAACAGGATCTCACATCTACCGTTCCACCCTCCCTTCATGGGCTCCTACGCTGAGATCTTTCAGACAGTTCAACCAATTCCAATCAAATTTCAAAGACTTCCTTTGCTGCCTTAACCGCATTACTACCTACTAATTTGGTGTGTGGAATAAGTCTTCGGAGGCAGAAGTCCCTTCACCAAAATCCATTTATCTACAAGTCTAACAGCAGTACTCGTAGTTAGCAATCAACACAGTGTGGTCTTGGTTAGCAATATATCTCCAGGCATCGGACGAACTGATACTCACAGTTAAGTATAAGGTAAAAACTCCCTGATTGGCCCATCAATTGGATCCTTAATCAGGGAATTCATTCTCCAATAGGCCAAGCTCCATGGCCTGAATCCTGAGTTATGTGGTATCTAACTTGGGCCTTTTAATGTGGCCTCAAGAAGCTGAATTGATGCTTCATTAGCTGAGGATCAAGACTGTCATGTGCATCCTTTCCACACTGTGCAAAATAGGGGAGGGTGAAAATGGAGGCGGAATTTCAAATAGTGTCACTCGCAGGCCATTCCATCCCGATTCTGGACAAGCAAATTCTAGTTAAATGTTTAATTTATAGTTCAGACTCTGTACTTTTTCACTCTTCCCAAAAAAATTATGAATGGAATTATCGTTAGTCATCTTGCCTTCAAGCTCCACAAATGCTGAGTTACAAGACTTGAAAGGAAGTCCAAGAACCCAGGTCACTTTTGCCAGAGATTATCCAACCTTCCCCCTTGTAAGCATTTTTGTTTCTTCTACACATTTGTAAACAAATCTTACAACAACAAAAGAAAGAAAAGATTCTAAGGAGAAACCTTTAGTTGTTTGGAACACATTGATCTGAATTCTCCACTGTTCAAGCCCCGCCACCACTATCAGGGAGACTGGAGAATTTGGCACTCAGCTAAATCTCCATTTATCACAGCAGGACCACAGAATCCCAGCTACAGGTGAGGTCAAAGAATCTGGACCTTTCTCTCTATTAACCCAAGTTCACATTATCAGGAAGCAGAATGAAAGGACCACTCAGACTCAGCTGAGATAATTGAGCACTCTACCTAACAAGACAGAAGCACTATCCTTCATCCCCTGATAATAAATCAATGAAGCTTGTCACCTCTTATGGTAATCGAGCCCAAACTGCACAGTTGAAGAGCCAGCCTTGAGCTGTTGACAAGATCCAGCTGTTTTGATCACTGGCATCCAGGTCAGCAATCAGACCAATGGTCATAATACCTTGGAATTCCTCATTATCTCTCTTCGAAGCCATTAAAGGAGCAGCTGGAAAGGTCATAATGCAATGTTGGTGGGGCAGATATGCCTGCACCAAGTTGCAACTTTGAATACTAGAGACAAGGTAATGCGATACTGTTAAACAGTACAAGGCCAAACATTAGAGATTACCACAACACTAATGAGGGTTCAAGGCAAATTTCTTTTCAAATATATAATTCCTCCAGCTGTCCAAACTCAACATTTAGTTGTTTATCTGATTTATTCTGTCTCCTTTCCATCTTTGGCTTTTTTTCTTCTCTGGATTGTTCCTAAGAGTATTTTTCTACAATGCAATGCCAGATATTATTGAAGTGGAAAAATTGAAAGAACTCAGGAGAAGATCTAAAGTGATGTGCAGGCGATAATTTGGTTTACCTGTATCTCTCAACAAATCTGCTGCTCTGTATGTGTTGGAAATGGACTTTGTATGCAGAATTAACCCACCCTTCAAACGACAAGTGAAATGGCTTGATGAAATGGATTGATCTGATGTAACATTTGGCTCTATGAATTTTCCACCTCCTGTCCAGAATTGCCTGTCTTCACCTGACAATTGTCTGCAAGATCAGAAGCTTACTCTGTGGGGAGTCACAAGTGGGTTATCCAAATTCTAGTGCTGTGTGGCGTCACATTGTTTAAAGTTCTATGCTTCTGGCCCCTAAAGAAATCACTGTTTATTACATACCCATAGAAACCTAAATAAAATGCTTTAATAACATGTCTGGAGCTACATGATTCATGACACTTGGTTAACACTATGAGATGTTTTCCTGCATCTTTTTCAGACTTGTGTAGTCTTTTCAAAAAGATGTCTGAATTTGTGTTATCCCCAAATTTCACAGAGAGGTGTTGATTGATTTACAGAAGTTCATGATAAAACACCACCCAATGGCAATGAAGCCATTTGCTGTGAGCAAATCATTCAGACAAAAGCAACTCATTTGTCCCAGTCACAAGAACAGTGTGTTATTCAAATGCTAACTTTCCCTGGTCCCAAGTGGTACTAAAATCCCTTTGGTGCAATGCTTTATTGTACTATGATGCTTGTCACTGGTTGGTTGTGTACAGGGGACAATCTCTTGAATGTTGTCACTTGAGTGCGACCAGTCACTTTGAGACTCTGATAAGTTGATTGATTCTTCCTCCACCAGTTGTTCTACCCTCTGTATCATGAAATCATCCAAAACTCTCATATTCATGTCTAAAGTCATTTCAAGTCAAGTTTGTCCATCACCCCCTCTGCTTAATGACCGACATTGGTTTCCACTTAGACAGGCCCTGATTTAAAAATTCTCATTTTTTTTTCAAATCCCTTCATAGCCTTAGCAAAGGAGAAATGTAAACGTTTTGAGTCTGCTTGACACTTCTTCCTAGTCTCGTCACTCCCAATCTCTGTAACCTCTGGCAGCCCCACATCTTTGAGATAACTGCACTCCTCCAGTTTTTAAAGATTGGCCATTTTAATTACTCCACCCTGGTCCACTGTGCTTTCAGTTGGAAAGCCTGAAATCTTCCACCTTGTCTTTTTCCTTTAAAGGGCTTTTTAAAATTGACCTCCTTGATTTGGGAGAAGGTGTAACCGGTGTGATCAGTAAGTCTGCGGACGACACAAAGATGACTGGACTTGCGGATAGCGATGAACATTGTCAGAGTAGGCTAGAAAACTGGGCAGAGAAATTTATCTGGAATTTAATCCAGATAAATGCAAAGTGATGCATTTTGGTAGAACTAATATAGGGGGGAGCAACACAATAAATGGCAGAACCATCAGGAGTATAGACGCAGAGGGACCTGGGTATGCAGGTCCACAGATCCTTAAAGCTGGCAATGCAGGTGGAGAAGGTGGTGAAGAAGGCATATGGCGTGCTTGCCTTTATAGGATGGGGCATAGAGTATAAAAGTTGGCATATGATGTTGCAGATATATAGAACGTTGGTTAGGCCACATTTGGAATACTGTGTCCAGTTCTGGTCGTCACACTACCAGAAGGACGTGGAGGCTTTGGAGAGAGTGCAGAGGAGGGTTACCAGGAAGTTACCTGGTATGGAGGGTCTTAGCTATGAGGAGAGATTGGGTAAACTGTGGTTGTTCTCCCTGGAAAGATGGAGAATGATGAGGGGTGACCTAATAGAGGTGTATAAAATTATGAAGGGCATAGGTAGGGTGAACAGTGGGAAACTTTTTCCCACGTCAGAGGTGACGAACACAAGGGGTCACAGGTTCAAGGTGAGTGGGGCGAGGTTTAACACAGATGTCAGAGGGATGTATTTTTCACAGAGGGTGGTGGGGGCCTGGAATGCACTGCCAAGCAAGGTGGGAGAGGCAGACACGCTGGGATTGTTTAAGACTTATCTGGATAGCCACATGAACAGACAGGGAATGGAGGGATACAAACAAATAATCTAGCTGGAAGCGTAAGCGGCGCAGGTTTGGAAGGCTGAAGGACCTGTTTCCTGTGCTGTATTGTTCTTTATTCTTTGACCACACTTTTGATCATCTTCCTCTATCATATTCCTCCAATATTCTTCAGTAAATCAGTGCCACATTTTGCTTTCCAATACATCTGTGAAATGTCTTGCAATGTTTTACTATGTCATAAGCGCTATATAGGGTGGAATTTTCACCCCAAAATTCAAAGTGTAACAGAAGTACATAAGAACATAAGAAATAGGAGCAGGAGTAGGCCATCTAGCCCTTCAAGCCTGCCCCGCCACTCAATAAGATCATGGCTGATCTGAAGTGGCTCAGTTCCATTCTCCCGCCCTCTCCCCATAACCCTTAATCCCCTCGCCTATCAAAAACCTATCAACCCATATCTTAAATATATTTAGCGAGGCAGCCTCCACCACTTCAACGGGCAGAGAATTCCAGAGATTCACCACCCTTTGAGTGAAGAAGTTCCTCCTCAACTCCGTTCTAAACCACCCCCCCTTTATCTTGAGGCTGTGCCCCCTAGTCCTACTGTCCTTTCTGAGCGGGAAAAGCCTCTCCACCTCTATCCTATCCATCCCATTCATCATCTTATATGTCTCAATGAGATCTCCCCTCATTCTTCTAAACTCTAACGAGTACAAGCCCAGTTTATTCAGCCTCTCCTCATAGTTCAACCCCCTCAACTCCGGTATCAGCCTAGTAAACCTCCTCTGCACTCCCTCCAAGGCCAAAATATCCTTGCGTAAGTGCGGTGACCAAAACTGCACACAGTACTCCAGCTGCGGCCTCACCAGTGCCCTGTACAGTTGCAGCAAGACCTCCCTACTTTTATATTCAATCCCCCTCGCTATGAAGGCCAGCATCCCATTCGCCTTCCTGACCACCTGCTGCACCTGCAGGCTGGGTTTTTGCGACTCATGCACAAGGACCCCGAGGTCCCTCTGCACCGTTGCATGCTGCAGTTTTTCGCCATGTAAGTAATAGTCCTTCCCAGCATTATTCCTACCAAAGTGGACAACTTCACACTTGCCAACATTAAATTCCATTTGCCATTTCCTGGCCCATTCGCCCAGCCTATCTAGATCCTTCTGCAGACTTTCCACACCCTCCGCACAATTTGCCGTTCCACCGATCTTGGTGTCATCAGCAAACTTTGACACCATACACTCGGTTCCCTCCTCCAGATCATCTATATAAATGGTAAATAGCTGAGGCCCCAGCACCGACCACTGGGGCACTCCACTAGTCACCAACCGCCAATCTGAATAGCACCCATTGACCCCCACTCTCTGCCTCCTATTTGACAGCCAATCCCCTATCCACGCTAACACCCTACCCCCAACTCCACGCCCCCTAACCTTCTGTAATAACCTTGTGCGGCACCTTATCAAACGCCTTCTGAAAATCAAGAAACACCACATCCACCGGCTCTCCTCTGTCCACCGCCCTAGACACATCCTCATAGAACTCCAATAAATTCGTCAGACACGACTTCCCCTTAACGAAACCGTGTTGCGTCTGCTCTATCAAACAATTCTCCTCAAGATGCCTCGCTATTTTCTCCTTGATCACAGATTCTAACATTTTACCTACAACAGACGTTAAACTAACCGGCCTATAATTCCCTGCCTTTTGCCTGCCTCCCTTCTTAAACAACGGCATAACATTAGCCATTTTCCAATCTTCCGGCACTTCCCAGGAATCCAGCGAGGTTTGGAAAATAATCATCAAGGCATCCACTGTCACCTCCGCCATTTCTTTCAGAACCCTTGGATGCATTCCATCCGGTCCTGGGGACTTGTCCACAATCAGTCCCTCCAGTCTGTTGAACACTGCCTCTCTAGTAACAATAATGTCATTCAGGCCCTCCACTCCTCCTACCATCTTTCCATCGCTAACACCCAGCAAATTATTCATGTCCTCCTCCGTGAAGACCGAAACAAAAAAGTTATTCAAGGCCTCAGCCATTTCCCCATCCCCTACCACTAAGTCCCCCCTCTCATCCTTTAAGGGTCCAACGTTCACCCTAGCCAGCCTCTTCCTTTTTATATATTTATAAAAACTCTTACTATCCTTTTTTATATTAAGTGCTAGCCCAGCTTCATAGTTTATCCTACCCTTCTTTATCAACTTCTTTGTCATTCTTTGTTGATATTTAAACCTCTCCCAATCCTCTTCTTGCCCACTACTCTTAGCTCCTCTAAATGCATCCGCTTTTAATTTAACACTTTCCTTTACCTCCTTCGTTATCCACGGCTGATTATCTCTCCTCCTATGATCCTTTTTAACCATCGGAGTAAATTTCTGCTGAACACCAAGAAAGATCTCCTTAAAGATCCTCCACTGTTCCTCAGCAGACCTACCTTCCAATGTGCTCCCCCAGTCAATATTCGCCAATTCCTCTCTCATCCTATCGTACTCCCCTCTGTTCAAACAAAGGACACAGGTCCGGGAACCCACTTTCTCCTCCTCCATCTGCATCAGAAACTCCACCATACAATGATCACTCTTCCCAAGAGGATCCTTCACCTCAAGGTCCCTAATTCTACCCGCCTCATTACATAACACCAGATCCAAGATAGCTTGCTCCCGCGTCGGCTCCAACACACACTGTTCAAGGAAACTACCCCGGCAGCATTCCAAGAACTCTTCCTCAAGCCCACCATGTCCAACATGGGTCGACCAATCAATATGTAGATTGAAATCCCCCATAATTATCGCCGTTCCATTCCTGCATGCCGCATTTATTTGCGCGTTAATAGCCCGCCCCACCTCCAGATCATTATTTGGGGGCCCATAGACGACACCCACCAGCGTCTTCCTCCCTTTGCTGTTCCTAATCTCCACCCACAAGTGTGGAGTGTGAAAACTGGAGAGTTTCCATTTTTTTCAGAAAGCTACCACACGTAATTTTCCCACACTTGGTCAATTATTTTGGCAGTAAGGAGTTTGACACTAATGTGGGGGGACTAAGCTCATCAGGAAAGTCAGCTGCATGCTACATGCTTCCTGATATCCCATATACTGTGTACAAGTCTACACACTTTATGGGAGATCTACTGACACCCTACCACTCCCATGCCTGTTGCCACAGAACCCACCCCTCACCAATCCCCTCTCCGATCACCACACCCCCCCACAGACCTCCTCCAATTGCCATCAACCACATCAGACCCCACAATCGCAGCCTCCTTATCGCTGCCACCACCCAGATCACCGGCCTCCCTGATCACCACTCTCCTCCTTTTTCCCACCCTGATTGGTGACCTCGCAATCGGCAGCTCCAACCCATAATTGCTGATCCTACTACCAGCTCCCACATCCCCGATGCAGAATTCCCACTTTCTCTCTCCTCTGACTGACCTCCTCCCCTCCCCAGATGGCTCTGGCCCATCTGGCCCTGCCCCTCATGAGGCCCTGCCCCCTCAACCCACACCCCTTTGACACTGCCTGGTATCTGTGGGCACTGCCTGAGTGCCAGGCATGGGTCATTGCCCCCACCCACTCCAGACCACCCATGGTTCTATAGCCTACAGCCCCACCGAGTCCATCATGTCTGTTCCCTGTTGGTGGGGACCAGCTGTGATCCTCACCAGTGGGAACCTCCACAGGCAAGGTCAGAGAGCTAAGTGAGCCCAAAAAGTAGTATCAGGAGCTCGCCAAACACATTTAAATTAGGTTATGAATATTTAAATCAGCCTTGTGCCCTAAGTGGTCCAGGACAATTGTGCCCAGACGTCAGGCCTGAATCTGATTTTTTGGTTCCTGCCCCACTACACTACTTGAGCAGGGCAATGGCACAGGACAATCGCACCCATAATTTTTTTTATGTTGTTGTTGTGCCCACACCGCACCACCCCCCCCCCCACCCCCCGCCCCTCCCCAACCTATCTCTCTACCCATGGTCCAACAAAATGTATTAAATCCTTGGAGGCAGAAGTCCCTTCACCAAAATCACTTTATTTAAAAACTCTAACAGCAGTACACAGAGTGCTCGCAGTCAGCAGTCTATCTCCAGGGGTGTCAGAGGAACTGACACTCCCGGCTTAATACAAGACAAAGACTCCCTGAATGGTCCATCAATTGGATCCTTAATTGGGGAGTTCATACTCCAATAGGGCAACCTCAAAGGCCTGACTGAAGTTATTACACAAAACACAAACCAGTGCAGCATGTGCAAATGACTAATGGAACACCACTTAAAAAACTGCAGGAAAATTTAGCAACAAGTCAAAATGATTGCAATATTAAAAGCTTTAATTTTATCTTACCATTCGTTTTCAGCAAAATACAATCAAAATGGAATTCTGATAAAGTAGTGTCATCTGGAAGTAAATGAATAACTGGTATCACAATGCATTCGTTTCAGTAAATTAATTTGCCAACATCCCAACACACAGGACTATAATTATACCATTATCTCCTCGGAATTCAAAATCATTTAATTCAAATTATTTGGGTTTTTTCAACACTAATTTCAGAAGAACATAAACAGGATCAGCTCGAAAACCTGTTCTATGTTCTTTATGGTTATGGTTGATGTTTGAACTCAACTCCATTTTCCCACCAAATCCCCATATCCATAATTCTTTAAGAGTCCAAAAATCTATCAATCACTCAGCCTTGAATATACTCAACAACTGATCATCCACAGCAGTTTGGGCTGGAGAATTCCAAAGATTTACAATTCTTTTAAGTCAACATATTTTTCATGTCAATTCTAAGTGGTGAACTTCTCACCCTGAGGCCATAGGTCCAGTTGTAGACTCTCCAACCAAGGAAATAGTCTCTCAGCATCTGTGAAGTCCTCTTAAAGTCTTACATGCTTCAATGTGATTATCCCTCATTCTTCCAAAATCTAGAGCACATAAGCAAATTCTACTCAATCCTTCCTCAAAGAACAACCCTCTCACTCCAAAGTTGCACACACTCCAAGGCATTTTCAGTCACTTTCTTTGTTGCCTAATTCCAATAAGTGGATAATTCAATTTTTTCAAGAAACTGCTCAAAGTAACTAAATTATCAGGAATTGATGAATTCTACATGCTGAAATCATGTACCATATCAAAATTTGGTGATGAGGGTTGAGTTTTATCTTAGCAGCCTGTATTTTGTGGCAATACAAAAGATTAATTTCTCCACTGGATAACATACTCAACTTCAATGCAATGGTCACTGATGTATTTCATTTTCACATAGGTCCATTATATGTCACTGGAATTCTACTACTTCCCCCGCCATGGAATCCGGGCATGCGAGGGTCCAACAATGGAAATCTTTGTTGACCTTCATTATATTTTTTATCTCTGTTTCCTCCTCATGATCTGAAACATTGGGTGGAATTTTATGGCCTCACTCAGCCAAGGCATAAAATTTCCACCTGAGGTCAACAGAGATTTCCATTGTCAGACCCTTGCCCATTCCGATTCTGTGGCGGGTGAAGTTGTACAGTTTCTGGGATGCATTTCCAGCACATCTGATACCTCACTCAAGTGGCCACTCCCCGTGTGTATCTTGACACTGAGCACTGATGATCTGCTATGACAGCTATTCTTTTCACAGCTGAACTCAAATCATTCTCACCCTATACACAGCTATACTTCCTGGCACAGTCGTCAGCTAGAGATCTGTTGCGATAGCCTGCATGAATTTATTGCACTTTCCTAACCCACAAGGTAATTGTAACTTCCTTTGCCTCATCCATCTCAGGTCAGGAATGTAGCCCTTGACCATTTGGGGAGGAGCTTAGATAGAAAGTGTTATTCCTAGAACACTGGAAGCATAAAAATGCACCAACTGGGAACGCATGTGTGGGTCTGGACACTACCCACAAGTTTTGCCAAGTATTTGCCACCATGATATCTTCTGAGATTGAATTCCTGATGTGTATTTGATGTTTTATCCTAGGCATAATCATTTGTAAAATCTCAGTTCTTAGGATTACAAGTACAAGAACATGATGATTCAGTTTCTCAATACACTGGCACAATATTATTCTGTGCAATTTCAATCACAGGGAAATTGAAAGGCGAGAAATAAATGGGAGACAAAGAAATTGGGGAGCAACAAAAGCACATCAAGGAGAATACATGGGGAGGTAGTAAATTGGATTAGACACTGGCTCAATGGAAGAAACTAGAGAGTGGTTGTGGAGGATTGCTTCTCTGAGTGGAGGCCTGTGATGAGTGGTGTGCCATAGGGATTGGTCTGGGTCCATTGTTGTTTGTCATCTATATCAATGATCTGGATGATAATGTGGTAAATTGGATCAGCAAATTTGCTGATGGTACAAAGATTGGAGGTGTAGTGGACAGTGAGAAAGGTTTTCAAAGCTTGCAGAGGGATTTGGACCAACTAGAAAAACAGGCTGAAAAATGGCAGATGGAATTTTATGCAGACAAATGTGAGGTATTGCACTTTGGAAGGACAAATCAAAGTAGGACATACAGGGTAAATGGTAGGACTCTGAAGAATGCAGTTGAACAGAGGGATCCGGGAATACAGGTACAGAATTCACCAAAAGTGACGTCACAGGTGGATAGGGTCGTAAAGAGTGCTTTTAGTACATTGGCCTTTATAAATCAGAGTATCGAGTATAAAAGTTGGAGTGTTATGGTGAAGTTATATAAGGCATTGGTGAGGCCGAATTTAGAGTATTGTGTACAGTTTTGGTCACCTAGTTGCAGGAAGGATGAAAATAAGGTTGAAAGAGTGCAGAGAAGGTTCAGGAGGATGTTGCCGGCACTTGAGAAGCTGAGTTACAGAGAGAGATTGAATAGGTTAGGATTTTATTCTCTGGAGCGTAGAAGAATGAGGGGAGATTTGATAGAGGTGTATAAGATTTTGATGGGGTATAGATAGAGTGAATGCAAACAGGTTTTTTCCAGTGAGGCTAGAGGAGAAAAAAACCAGAGAGCATGGGTTAAGGGTGAAAGGAGAAAAGTTTAAAGGGAATATTTGGGGGGGATTCTTCACGCAGAGAGTGGTGGGAGTGTGGAATGAGCTGCTGGATAAAGTGGTAAATGTGGGGTCACTTTTAACATTTAAGAAAAACTTAGTTGTAAATGCAGTTGTAAATGCGCCTAGTTTGGGGGCGTTTAAGAGATCCGTGGATAGGTTTATGGACGAAAAGGGATTGGTTTAGGTTAGTGGGTCATTGTTTTTTAACTGGTCGGCGCAACATCGTGGGCCAAAGGGCCTGTTCTGCGCTGTAGTGTTCTATGTTCTATTTAACTTGGACGGGTTCATGGATGAGAGGGGTGTGGAGGGATATGGTCCAAGTGCAGGTCAGCGGGACTAGGCAAAAAATGGTTCGGCACAGACAAGAAGGGCCAATAGGCCTGTTTCTGAGCTGTAATTTTCTATGGTTCTGTGGAAAGCATTTTTAAAGAAGTCTTTCAATTACAGGGAAAGAAGTGACAAGAGGAGGGAGTAGCTGAAGAAACAATGTAGGAACGGAGGAGACATGGAACAACAGATAATATACTAAAGGAATCATGTGTGGTGACATATGGCTGGAGGTGGTTGCAGTGATTGGGTGGAACAAGACCATTGAGCACTGTCAATGAGAAACCTCCCCACAATACTGCCCCTAAAACATAATTGTGTGGGAACTCAGTCACCAGGACAGCCGTGATGCTCCATTATTCATCCTTTGTTTGCAAAGCGCTATATAATTGCTGGTGTAATTGGCTCAGCATGTGGAAGAGCTTGCGCAATTACCAAGCATTAAGATCGTGTAATTTATTGACTGTCAGACAAGAACAACAGTTTAATTACCAGGGCTCGCAGTGATTAAACAGGCCACAAAAACACAATCAGAGGCAGCAATTTCTTTGTGACTAGTGTTAAGATGAAATGAGACATTAATAATTTAGTGGTTTTAATTGACTCAATGAGAAGATTCAGATGTCGAGAGCTACATGGAATTATTAATTTAAACACACCCTGATCTCTTTTGTACTTATCCTTTCCATGTCTGAATCTTAATGCTCTCATGTTAGAACAAAACATTTGCTTTTCTCCTTGACAACTGTTAACTTTCTCTGACATTCATAGAGTTTCTACCAGAAGCATATCCAGTCTTCAATGGCTCAATTTTATTGACCATCCTCATTATCTTTCTCCTCTGTATTGTCTCATTGTGTTGAAATCAGGACTCAGACCATTCCATTTTCAACTCAGTCTTAGCTTGCAGATGAAAACTGTGGATTTCATTTCCTTCCATGATTCACCAACCTTCAGACTTTGAAAACTTAAGAGTTGATTCCCTGATTTAGTTTGCTTTCACTTCTTCTCCTTTCAACTTCAATGCAGTCTTCCAAAATAGGTGATGACTCTTTACCTGCATACATTGAATTTGTTTTTAATTGAGGGGTAGGTTTTCCCTAATATTCCAAGGAGAAGACTCTCTTTTACCAACATCTCCACAATGCAATTCACATCTGACATCAAAGAAAGATCAGTATTCCCATCTTTGTTTTGCATTACAGCCATGAAACACAGCAATATTCTCCAATGTACAACATCTTGAGACAGTTATTCAATGTAGTATATTAAAACTGAATTTAAAAATGTAAGGAAACATTAAATAGGCCCAGATCACAGGGCTTCATGAGTAAAACAGAGCTGTCCCTTTTTACTTTATTGCAGGATATTAGCATTGTAATCCCAGAGGTAACAATTCAGATTATTTTTGGGTGTAAAAGCTTATGTTTATTGTAAAATATCACATTATTGATGGAGAAACAAGGCCTCAAGCAGATTTTACATATCCATGGCAACGAGCATCAGAAATTCAACTCATAACAAGTGGCTCACTTGCAGCCCTTCCACCTTTTATCTATGGTAGAGTTCTTACTCCATTTGTTTCTGGAATTGGTTGTAACATGGGCCACAAATCCATCTGGGAGGATTTTGATGACAACCACTAGTTCCTAGAATCTTGATAAAACAGGCAAACCATTCCTGCCCTGTTCCACCTGTCTGGAAACTAACCTGAAAAGCCAGGATTATGTTCAGCATTTTGTGAGAGTGAAGGCACAGTGCGTATCAAATGTTATTCAGTTAATGGTAACTTTAATGACTTAATTCACCTCTTTTTCTCATATATCCTCTTCTCAGCAGAGCTTCCCTCAGACTCTCATTGATTGCAGTGAACCTGACACAAGTCTCATTTTTATGGGTTTTTGCTAATTGGTTGTGAATTATCCGGAGAGGGTCCAAATTTGTTAAATCAGGCCTCAAGGAAGGACAATGTGTCAGTTGATGTTCAGCTTCTTTGTAATGTCAACACCACGTGCAATTATTTCAATGCTTTATGGATAACTGGAAATAGTACACCTTGTTTGGGTGCAGAACTGCTCCTGACCTGCTTTTTTAACTGCCTCAGTAGTTTTTTCATATAATTTAATATTGTTTATTAGTTATGCAGAATTTGCATCCTTCCTGTCTTTTTGGTTGATTTTTCAAACCAGTCCTTCAGGTAGCAAAGCTTCCTCAACTCTCCAATGATTTCTATATAGCGCTAACGTTTCAGTTTAAATTCAATGTTTAAATGTCTAAAAAGACAAAAAGTATTATTAATCCTTTCCTTCAGGAGTCAGGAAATCAGCACAGATTAAATTGGATTATCCCAATCAATTTGTAGCATAGATTGTGAGATATTGACTGAGTAGAAATCATTTCTGTCTTTCTTTCTCGTGGTCAATATTAAAAGGAGATAAGGGAATGCTGTTTGGAGATGGGGACATCCCATTTGCTGCACAACAAGTGACCAATTGAAATGGAACAATTTGATCGAACAATAAATTCTTTCTTTTTCCTCTCCCTTCATTATCTCTGGACTTGACTCTTCCAAAGCATTCCTGGTAGGTCTCCCACATTCTACCATCCATAATCCTGAGGACATGCTAACATCAGCTATCCATGTCTTATCTTGTTCCCTCTCATCCCTTGCTCGCTGACTTAAATTGGTTCCCATTCAGAATTCTCGTTGTTAATTTTAGAAACTTTCCAAGACCTTGCTCCTCCCACACCGTGTCAATCTCCTCCTGCCCCACAGCACTCCAAGATATCGACCCTTCTAACTCTGGCCCACTGTTCACTGCCAATGATAACTGCTCCGCCATTGGCGGCATGCCTTACATTAACTCTGCCCCAAGTTCTGAAATTTTTGCCTCAGTACACTTCTCTGCCTCACTCCTTCATTTAGCACACTACATAAGAACATAAGAACATAAGAAATAGGAGCAGGAGTAGGCCATCTAGCCCTTCGAGCCTGCCCCGCCATTCAATAAGATCATGGCTGATCTGTCGTGGCTCAGTTCCACTTTCCCGCCCTCTCTCCATAACCCTTAATCCCCTCTCTTATCAAGAACCCATCAACCCGCTTCTTAAAAATATTTAGCGAGGCAGCCTCCACCACTTCAACGGGCAGAGAATTCCAGAGATTCACCACCCTTTGAGTGAAGAAGTTCCTCCTCAACTCCGTTCTAAACCGTCTCCCCTTTATCTTGAGGCTGTGCCCCCTAGTCCTACTGTCTTTTTTGAGTGGGAAGAGTCTCTCCACCTCTATCCTATCCATCCCATTCATCATCTTATACGTCTCAATGAGATCTCCCCTCATTCTTCTAAACTCTAACGAGTACAAGCCTAGTTTATTCAGCCTCTCCTCATAGCTCAACCCCCTCAACTCCGGTATCAGCCTAGTAAACCTCCTCTGCACTCCCTCCAGGGCCAAAATATCCTTGCGCAGGTGCGGCGCCCAAAACTGCACACAGTACTCCAGCTGCGGCCTCACCAATGCCCTATACAGCTGCAGCAAGACCTCCCTACTTTTATATTCAATCCCCCTCGCTATGAAGGCCAGCATCCCATTCGCCTTCCTGACCACCTGCTGCACCTGCAAGCTGGGTTTTTGCGACTCATGCACAAGGACCCCGAGGTCCCTCTGCACCGTCGCCTGCTGCAGTTTTTCGCCATGTAAGTAATAGTCCTTCCTACCATTCTTCCTACCAAAGTGGACCACCTCACACTTGCCAACATTAAATTCCATTTGCCATTTCCTGGCCCATTCGCCCAGCCTATCTAGATCCTTCTGCAGACTCTCCACACCCTCTGCACAATTTGCCTTTCCCCCAATCTTGGTGTCATCAGCAAATTTCGACACCCTGCACTCGGTTCCCTCCTCCAGATCATCTATATAAATGGTAAATAGCTTGAACCCTACACCTTTAACCAAGCTGTTGGCCATGCTCCTTTGGAACACCTTGCAACATTTCAATATATTCAAGGCCCCATACAACTATCAGTTGTTCTTGTGGCCTCCAGTTCTGAACTGCTAGCATTTTGATTATTGAAATCAGGAGCTCATTTCTGCATCATTGATGCAGATCCATAATTTGATCAGATTTACAATGCGTTGCTGCATTGCTCAAAGTGGCTCTTCAGCATTTGGTGAGATTATGGTTCTTGGTAAGATGTTTGGGAGCTACAGTGCCAAAGAGGTTAAATTGAGTTTGAAGTGAGGGGCATTTTTCAAAGGTTTGGGGTGAAATCCCTTGCAAGATATAGTAGGATAGCTTTACCATGTATTTACTATTTCTGTACCTGCTCTGGGAGTGTTTGGTGGAACAGTGCAGTGGAAGATTTGCTCTTTCTCTTTTGTTTTCCTTTCTCTGGGAGTATTTGGTGTAAGAGTTTTATTTTGTCCCTGGCCTGAGCTATTTCATAATGACATTTAGTCCCTGAAGTGGAAAACACTCCATTTCCCAAAGCTAACGTTCCTTGCTATTGCTGAAATTCATGCCCCAAAAAATTCCCTGCTCCACTATGCAATCCAACATGCATGTTAGCAAAGTCCCAGAGATAAATCTCTGTGATAACAAGATTTCCATAAACAATCAAAATACATTTCTGACAACATAATACATGTTGTCAGCTTGTCAAAGAAAAAAATATTAAAAACTGGGTGATTTTACTCATTTATGTCTTCGGTTTCCAAATCTTTTATTCATTGAAAAAAATTATAGTATAGCTTGGCTACAAAGGGTGGATATCAGTAGGGAATATGGTTGGGGAATAATACAGCTCAAGATAACATAAACATGCAAAAATGATAAGCAGGTATTGGCCACTTTGGCACCTCAAGTCTGCTGTGATATTTAGTTAAGTGATGTGACCAACACCACTCTCCTGTCTGTCTCACATTACCCTTGACCTCCCTTATTGATCAAAAATCTATTGCATGTATTCAATGACTTAGTTTCCACTGATGTTTGGGGAAGAGATTTCCAAAGACGAATGTCCCTCTGAGAGAAAAGCAAACCACTCTCTCACCACATGTCTTTCAGGGGTGGCTTCAATGTACAGTGCCAATTTTGGTGGCCTGGTCAGAAATATGATGACAGGTTCTCCCAGTATTTGCCCTGCTGCGTTAAAACTGTTATCACTGAAGTATAATAGAAGGCTTGAGGTCACAATCAAGTCTTTAACCAAGTCCACCAATTCATTAAAGGTTTTGGTGTCAGGGGCATCCAGGTAGGTCAGGTTTTTTATTATACTGAAGTTTGGGACCCAGTATGCCTTCAAGAGGACTACTTTCGGCTTCTCATTCTTCTCAATATTGTTAGCCTGAAAAAATAATGCATGCACACTACATATTTGGCCCGGTCTTCTATGATTGCATCATAGGATTCAAGTTTCCCAAAAAGAGGCATTTTTCTTTCCCGACAATAAAGGTTGTCCAGAGGGAAGAAAAAATGTAGTTTTCTTCCTCGTCATGAATGTAATAATCTTGCCAAGGTCAGTCTTCCATCACCAACACCCTTTATTTCCAACATGCAGAAAGTACTGCTTCTGCAGCTAGCATACAGGTCAAGGATCTTTTGACTTCCTGTGTGGAGCCAGCTGGTTTTAAGCTCCCACTGTTCCATCCTTGCTGGGTGAGCCTCGCTTAATCGGGCAGCTCGTATTCTACGAGGCCCATGAGGAGATCTATTGATGATTCCCCACGACCATCATAGCATCAAGCATGAGCTGAAACAGCCTCAAGTATTGGAGGAAGGAAGAACTAAATTAATTATTCATAAGTTCCACAAAAGAATGAGTTCAGGGACAATGCAAAACATTTAATAAAATCTGGAATTAAGAATCTAACAAGAATAAAACCATTGCCAATCATTGTGAAGATCCATCTGGTTCACTGATGTCCTTTTGGGAAGGAAATCTACCACCCTACCTGGTCTGACCTTCATGTGACTCCAGAGCGAAGCAAAGGTCTCTGAAATGATCTCACAAACTACTTAGTTCAAGGGTAATTAGGGATGGGCAATAAATGTTGACCCAGCCTGTGATGCCATAATTCTGAATGAACACAAAAAAATTTTGATTTGAGCACTGTGATGATGCAAGGAGGTGAAAGAGTGTGGAAGTTGAAATATTTAAGCTTAGTTAAACACAACTAAAGCTTTGGTTTCTAATGTACTCCAAATCTATAATTCAATTTACATCTGTCCAAATTGGCAAAGCTATTAAGAGTCCCAGCTTAGGAAACAGAGAATAGCAGAGAAACAGTCTCCAAATGAAGACTGAGATTTTACAGCATGATGGTCATAGTTTCCACGAAGAATCAATTTCTAGTCTACACTTTGCAGAATGATAGAAGAGAGGACACGGTGTGGAGAACAGTAATCCTGAACTGAGAAAATGAGTTATAAGGAAAGGTTAGAGATGATGCTCTCTTCGAAAGAACCATCACATTCAATGTAGATGTGAAGCAGATAAAGATAACCCTGAATATTAATTCAAAATAAAACAAGAAAGTAGAACTGAAGGCCATCAAGTTTGTAGTAAATTATTTTAAAACATAAATGTTAGAAATAAAAAGAAAGAAAAACCTATGAACAATGGTGAAAACTTGTTAGGCAGAATTCTCCCAACCTGCCCATGGCAGGTTTGGTGGTGAGTAGAAGCAGAAAATTTAGCAGTCGCTAAAATGTTGGAAACCTATTGCCGTAAAATCATGTTGCAATTATCCCAATGTCAGGTTAATAGAGGATCAGTCTTCGCACTAGCTGGTGGTGTGAATGCCATTTGCATTCACTTGCATCTTGAATCACTTGAATACTCATTAAGACAGCTCCTGTTTGGCATCCCATCAGGCCTTCCAATCTTGCATCAATTCAGCATGAAATTGGTCTAGCACAAATAAATGAAGAGTGATGTACACAATGCCGTTTTCAGTTCGCAACAGACTTTAAGATGGGTGTATCAACTTTCTGCCACGATGGTGCGCTGTTCCTGATATACTGCACACCACTCTGACAGGGCACATCAGTTCCTGATCCCCATCTCCATGCCAAGCTGGTCCTTATGGACATCACTGTGCTGCCGGAACCGTGAGCCACTGTTTGACACCATCACAGATCAGTACACTCAGTGGGGTTGCGGAGTACATCGGTCTCCTTTCCCTTGGTGCAACACACCGGTGTCTATCTGGATGGGACTGTGCAGCAACAGTCATGCAGCCACAACAAAGGTCAGAAGTTCAACTGGGACTGCCGACAAGGCTACATGAAAAGTTCACAAACAATGGGTTCAAATAGATACCGTATATTTTCTGAAACGGGATGCATGAAGATCCAGATGCAGGAGTAGAGGTATAAGTAGGGTATGGGTACCCTGTGTGAAGAGCTCAGGAGGAGGGTTGTTGAATTGAGGAACAAAGTTCTTGAGGCTGTGAACCTTTTTCTTCTGGGTTGCTGACATCCTGCAAGGTCTAGTGAAGACAGGTGGGCTAGAGAGAGTGATATGAGTGTGCTGGACTCGTGGTCCAGCAGGTTACTAGGTGAACTCATCTGTGAATAATTACTGAGGTTTCAAATGCATAATCTGGCACAAGATCACGCCTTTCTGGCCAGCAGGAAAGGTGTCATCGGAGCTGCCTACCATTGCACTTAAGTCTCAAAATGGGAGAATACCGCTCAATGTTTCTGTCATTACTCCTTGAATAGGACCTTGTGATTCTTTGGCATCATCTAAATTGTTGACGAAGGATCCTACGAATTACAAAATTGTACAAGAAATGTCATTCCCACCTGTTGTATTTTTTCAATTGTTATTTCACATGTGTGCCTCTTCACTGAAATGGAAACCACAATCATTGCAAACTGGCATCTGCAGAAACAAGCACAGTCCCTTATTTAGCTTCCTGCACAATATGATAACAGGGAAGGAAATTTTTCAGCCCCACTATGCTGGCCGAGTAGTTTAGTAGCTTACAATCAAATCTGTCCTTCATCAATCAAAAAGGGTTAGCATTCAGGCTGTGTATGACCACTTTGTGGACATCATGCACATGTGTGATTACCACCCAGGAAGTTTGCACAATAGCTACAATCTGCATAGCTCAGATATCCCCAGGGTCTTTGAGGACTACCCCAGGCTGCCAAGATGGCTCGTGGGGGATAAGGGCAGCCCGCTGCAGTCATGGTCACCAGTGCGGAGGCCCCACACCAATCCAGAAATCTGTTACAATGAGACTCATCCTGCCACCCAGTCCATCATCAAGAAGTGCATCGGGTTCCACTGCCTGGGCTGCTCTGGCGAGGCCCTCCAGTACAGCTCTTTGAGAGTCTCCTGGATCGTGGTAGTCTGCTGTGTTCTCCACAACCTGGTGCATCAACAGGGAGACATTATGGAAGAGGAGATGTGGAGTTCAAGACTAAGAAGGAGCTAGAGAACGGAGGAGAGGCAACTGCAAGGGTCTGGTGGGACAGGACAGTGAGGGACGCCCTCATCGTCGTAAGGTTCTGTGGCTAGGAGGCATGGTGGCTTGCAGATTCAACCCCCAAGCACCTAAACACCCCACCCCCATCCCCATCCCCGTCCCCTTATCCACATCTCCCAGCATAGTTCTCAGTGACATCACACCAGGGTAATGGGCCTGAGTTGGCCATGTGAGTTATTGGTCCAGGCAAGAGGGTGATGATCACTTGGTATGCAGCACATTGTAATGTTGCCCTGATGCAACACAAATTTGATTACTACATATTCTCTGACTGTGCATTGGCCCCAGGCCAACGTCTAGTTGAGGAATGAAGGCACCACCATGCAGCCCATTGCAGGGATAGGGTTCCAGTAGGTGTTGGGGATGCCATCCAAAGCTGTCTGTCACTGTTGACCTATATGGTCCCCATTGCTGGGACTGCTTGAAGGGCCAGCAGAGCCTGGAGCAGATTGGTGAGGACCCGTGACCTCGTAACCCTCACGGCATTTTTGGATGAATACTTGGAGTACCACAGCATTCAGGGTTCCGGCCAAGGTGCTGGAAAGTGGGGATCACAGACTTGGTGGACCAAAGGGCCTCTTGTGCTGAACAACGATCTCCACCTCTATGCATATGGTCAGGGTACAAAAATCACTTTGGGAGGTGGGTCACAGACTAGTCACAGCTATGGGGTACAATAACATTTATTAGTGATTTGCAAATTGTCAATTACCAAAACTGTAACAAGCACATGCCTTCATCCGTGCCCTCTTGGTGACCCTACTACTTCCTAACCTTACGTAACCTACTGCTACTCTGAACTACTCCCCCAGGATGCACATAAGAGGTGGAGGCAGTCAGCTATGTGGCCTGCGATGCCCTTGGCAGGTGCCCCGTGGGGGGGCAGGGACCAGGAGAGTCCTGAACAACTTTCAGGTGTATTGGATGTAGGCACGCCACTCAGTTGAGCCTGCTGCCTGTTAGATGCACTGGTGTCAGAAAGGGGAGATTCAGACAGGATGGGATCAGCTAGGGTCTCCATAGTGAAAGGCCTTGGCATGGGCTTCAGTGTTTCCTCCTCCCTCAGAGTGCTCATTGGCCCCTGCGACACTTGATGGTGGGGCAGCAGAAGTGAACTCCAGAGGCCTCTGTGTCAACTGGCTCTGCCACTCCTGGACGCTCAAACTGTGTCTGCACTATAATATACAAGCCCCCAGCGATGGCCCCTCTGAGTCTGGATAAAGCTCTGGATCCCCTCATTGTTAGCCCTCTGAGTCTGGCCCAAATTCTGGAGCCCCATGGCAGTAGCCCTCCAAGACTGGGCTCTTGAGGCCTGTTGCTGCAAGAGTCCTCTGGGTCTGGGCCAACCCTCAAGGCTTGTAGCAATGACCTACTATGGCTGTGCCACATTCTCGAAGCCTGGAGGAATGGGCCGCTTTGTCTCCAGCGTCTTCCTGAGGTCCTCAGCCATCATCCTCTGAGACTCTGCAATGCCATGGACCCTGCCACCCATTGCTAGCATTTCCTGCACCAGACTGTTTAGTGGTCCCCACTCTGACAGTGTTGGCCTGGGTGCCATGCAATGCTGGCACCACCTCCAGTACCTGAAGGCTGTGGGACCCCTCCAAGCAGCCTTGCAGTTACTGGAATGTTGCTGACAGCCCCTCTGGCAATCCTCGGCTTTGCCTTTGCATCTCCAGCAGCTTCAGAAGAAATGAGCCCAGCAGCTCAGACGAGGGTGGGGGACAGCTGTTTCCATGGCTCCAGGAGACACCTGCCTGTCTGAACCCTCGTACATCAGGTGGATGCGGGAACGTCCATCAAAGGCTGTGTAGTGCACATTGAGTTGGCTGTATCTGCACAAGTGAATAGTGCATGTGATCCCTATGTCGACTGATAGTTGCTTTCCTCAGGGGCTTCTTCGGGTCTTTCCTTGAACCTTCCCGATTGTCGATGGAGGTCACAGTGGGGACCACGGGGAGGGGGGAGCACTCCTGATGGGCCAGGGTTGCGTCCTGCAAAAGAAGGCACATGGCTCAGTGCGAGGGAGGAAAAAGTGTTTGGCCAGCTTGCAACTTACTTGAGCTAGCTCATACAAATGAAGGTTTAGTGGGTCCTCACTTCTCCGGCTTATGCAGCTGCAACTACATTGGATGAATCATGTGCCTGGTGCCATGTGCCATTCTAACATGGAAGTCCTCTCATTACACTAAGTGTTAAAAGATTGCGATGCAGAGCATGCCAAAGAATCCACCGCAGCACTCTCCTGCTTTCTCGCGCAATGGCACTGTGAAATATCTTTAGAAAATTCCACCCAATGCCTTTCAAACAGGAATTTGCATTTAAACATTTATATTTAATTGTAGTAAAACATCCCAAGTAATAAAATGGTGCAACTCATTTTATCAGGGGACCATGTCAATACTGAGAAGGGGGTGAGAATTTAGGGTTGATGATAGAAAGCATGTTTGGAGATTTAAATCTTCAGGAGATTTTTGAAGGAGAGTAATAAAGCAGCAAGGCAAAGGATTGGAGAGCAAGTGTCAAGACACAGGAGTGAAGTTATTGTAGTGAGTGCCTATGATTTTGAAATGGTGAGAGGAATGGGTACAGAGATTCAAGTCAGGCTGTCAGTGTTCCGACATATATCCTCTGAAGAAACAATGATCGAGTTAAATGCAGGAATGAAGAGCTGTATCTTCAATCACAGCAAAGATCACTGAAAGAAGACGTATTAAGTAGAATTGAAATGGAATGCTGAAGCGTGCATTACTGAGTAGATTTTTTTTTCCTCCTTCTGATCCTGCTAAATGCAGATTGATAAGAAGAAATAGCTTACCTTTGCCTGTCAACAGCCATATAGTGCAGGGAGATTTATTTATAAACTAGCATGAACTGGAAAACAGTGAGATCATATATAATTAGCAGTATACTCTAGGGGAAAAGGCTGATGTTGTGGTGTTAGGGAACCCAACTTGGTTGTGTTTCTTTGATCTCTGCTTTCATGTATTAAGAGCAATTGTGTTGGTATCACGCACCTCACAGGAGAGTTGAGATTTGCTTTGGCAAAAGATATTTGCCAGGACACTGGACTTTAAACAGTTTAGCTGCTACCTTAGCTGATAATTGTGTTATTTAGTGTTTCAGTAACGATCATTTAACATTGGCTGAAGAAGTGTTCTTGGGCATTGATTGCTTTTTAAAAATAATGATTTTAATTTTGTCATTTTGAAATGTTGCTGCTTTTTGCTGGGTTACAATCCGATTAGAAACCTTTACTGCTCGCTTAAGTGGACAGTCAAGTGTTGGACTGTTTACTTAAAAGCGGTAACATCAGCACTGCCTCCATTATATCTTCATAGGATGCACACGGTCACTCCTATGGTTGCTGTGGTTAACTTCTGCCCCTATACTTGAGATTACCTCAAATACAGACAAAGAATCAAACCTGAATCATCTCTGATTTGTACAACTCAGTACTAAACTTGGAAGATGTACTTACCCAAGAGGCTGTCAATGGAAATTGCAGTAATAGAGTGAAATGCAACATTCACAATGTATTTCTGTAGTTAATTACATGGCTACACTCCATCAATCAGGAAAAGAACTGAATTTCCTCTTCCATTAAGCGTCTGTTCCTAGCACTAATACTTGAATTTGGTTATTTAGCTGAATCTGGTGTTTTATTCCTTTTTTTGTATTCTTTGCTGTGCAATTTCATCCTAAACAGACCAGATGTTTCCATGTTCTCTGCTGAATTATCTAATCTCAGCTGGGGCAGTGCTCGACTTGCTAAAATTGGCGTCAATGCTCCTGGTTTAGAAGGAAATGAAGTTCAAGGTTTTCACTCGTGAACAAAACTCAAGTGTGAAAATTGGGTGGGAACTTAATTTGGGAAAGCTAAGCTTCCCCCTGTGGCCAAAAAACCGACAACTTTTGCAATCTGTGGTCACTCAAGAACAGTGATGTATCAGAACACATCCAGCACCTATTGAACTACTTTTCTTTTTTTTTTAATTTGTTCTTTGGGGTTTAGTTCTGTCAAACAGCATGGTTGGTGCAAGCTTGCAGGGCCAAAGGGCCTGTTCCTGTGCTGTCATTATCTTTATTCTTGGTTCCAAGAAACAGTGAGTGACAGCAGCATTTAATCATGTCCTCATCCTTAAATCTATATATGCACACATTTCAGCAGGAACCAATGGACAACAATTAAGGTCAACCAATTTTCTGAGATCTTCCCTGCCTTTGGGATACAGTGTCCAACCGGACCACATCTGCTGCCACTTTGAGATGTTGAAATTCTATTCTGGGAAGTAGTTGACCAACTGAGCCACTGGAACGCATCCTTTTCAGTTTGATAAGCAGATTTTTGCTTCTGCTGTGTTTCTTTTTTAACCTGAAAATCATTTGGTTGAAACATGACAGCCTAGGAACTCAATTTTCAACACAAGCCATTGTCAGCTGTCCAAGTGTGAAGTGTTTTGCCTTGTACAGCTGCACCCCAGCCAGAATTCCATTCTCATGTTAAGACAGAAGGCACTTCTCAATCACACCTACTGTCTTCCAAGTGAGAAGTGCTAGGGAACCAGTGGGAATTGCTTGACTTGAGACAGGAAATTTGAGGTTCTTTTGGTCAAACATCATCTGCAGGAAACAGGTAACAGCAGCTGATACGTTAAGAGCTTTATTCAACACTTACCGTTTGGTCTCTTTGATGTGAACTCCTGGGAGTTGGGATGGAGCAATTAAACATTTTTTGTAAATCATTATCCACGACTGGTGGTCAGCTAGTTGGTGGTAACAGAATTGACCCTTCTTATTAAAGCTCCCCTGCAATCTCTCCTATTCTTCTATTTTGGATCTGGTTATTTGTACTATCTCAACAATCAGTCAAATTCTATTTTCACTAAGTTTTACACTTCAGGTACATATGTTACAGAAAGCATCAACTCACTGAAATGTTTCTGACACATTTATCTAAAACTTCCTTTTTACTAATCTTGCAAAATGGTGCAATATGTCAGTGATAGTGAGAGCATACATCTAGGATTTCAGCCCAAAGGATAAGGTTAGAAGCAATGTTTTCACACAAAGCTGAAGGATAGATCTCTGAAAGTGGCTAGTTAATATCACTGGCAACCTTAGGTACAATGATGGTAAATTCAACTCTAATTCACTTGGTGCCACTCATTTTTGTTTTGTTCTGTGTTGAAGATTTTTACATATCATTAATCTATTCAATTGTATATATATATACTTTGGTTATACTCTGGAACTACTAAGCAATCCGCATTACAATTTAATAAATGCAACAGTTAAGCACAGCCCAGTCCTGTTCCTGATGAGTTGGTTAGCCCATGTCACACAAGGTTCCAGTAGCAACAGCATGAGGATCCCTCTGAGATGTACACCGTGTACTCCTGATCTCGTTCACTGAAACTGCTCCAAATCATATGTAGAACATGGAAATATGTTCACACTTCCTCAAGCACAAATAACAGCAAGTTTACATGTTCCTTCACTGACTCTCCATACTCAAGCCGCCTGTCATGGCACTTTTTTTACAATTATGAGATTGCAATATTCATTTTGAACTTTTGCAAGTAGATCTGCACTAGTTGTAATACATTGTATGTTTGTTCCAACTTCTTTGCTGTCCTGTATTTACATGAACTTGCCAGTAAGACACTTCCATTTCAAGTGACTCAACAAAAGTGCTTCACAATTTAAACTTATCATTCTGTTGTCTTTTCATTTGTCAGTCTCGCAAAGAGGTTATGAGTCTTCAATGGTTGAACATTTACAGTTTATTGATAACATGTAATTATGAACTATGATCTATATATGTGTAAAAGAGCAAACACTGCTTCCACTCTGGTCTCCGTCCAGTACAAAATTCTCTCTGGTTATACGTTTCTTTATATCACACTGTGGGCAGTACTTATTCCCAGTCCCACATTGATCCTTCCCACACCAGACACCTTTGACTCCTTTCATGTGTGTGTGGTAGTGTCAGCTTACCTTCATACTCTGCTCAAGTCATTTAAACTTTTCTTTTCTTCACCCATCTTAAGGAAGATACAGGGATTCCATCACCCCAACTGCAAGTTCAAGATGAGTACGCTGCACAAGATCTTCTTAAGAACGTAAGAACATAAGAAATAGGAGCAGGAGTAGGCCATCTGGCCCTTCGAGCCTGCCCCGCCATTCAATAAGATCATGGCTGATCTGTCGTGGCTCAGTTCCACTTTTCGGCCCTCTCCCCATAACCCTTAATCCCCTCTCTTATCAAAAACCCATCAACCCGCTTCTTGAAAATATTTAGCGAGGCAGCCTCCACCACTTCAACGCGTAGAGAATTCCAGAGATTCACCACCCTTTGAGTGAAGAAGTTCCTCCTCAACTCCGTTCTAAAACGCCCCCCCTTTATCTTGAGGCTGTGCCCCCTAGTCCTAGTGTCTTTTTTGAGCGGGAAGAGTCTCTCCACCTCTATCCTATCCATCCCATTCATCATCTTATACGTCTCAATGAGATCTCCCCTCATTCTTCTAAACTCCAACGAGTACAAGCCTAGTTTATTCAGCCTCTCCTCATAGCTCAACCCCCTCAACTCCGGTATCAGCCTAGTAAACCTCCTCTGCACTCCCTCCAAGGCCAAAATATCTTTGCGCAGGTGCGGCGCCCAAAACTGCACACAGTACTCCAGCTGCGGCCTCACCAATGCCCTATACAGCTGCAGCAAGACCTCCCTACTTTTATATTCAATCCCCTTCGTTATGAAGGCCAGCATCCCATTTGCCTTCCTGACCACCTGCTGCACCTGCAAGCTGGGTTTTTGCGACTCATGCACAAGGACCCCGAGGTCCCTCTGCACCGTCGCCTGCTGCAGTTTTTCGCCACGTAAGTAATAGTCCTTCCTACCATTCTTCCTACCAAAGTGGACCACCTCACACTTGCCAACATTAAATTCCATTTGCCATTTCCTGGCCCATTCGCCCAGCCGATCTAGATCTTGGCATTCAGATCCACTGAGTAAAAATATCTGCTGTCCTCCCTTCAACCAGATGAGAAAATAAAAAAAAATTCTCATTACATTTTTTTTTGCACCTCCCAGAAACAGCTCAGTCCATTTTTCATATAATGAACTGCTTTGCAGTTACTGTTGTGTAACCTGAAGCATTACGGTCTGACAAACAACAGAGGAGGACAGCTTGTATTTGGTTATCTTGGTTGAGAAAAATATAGTGACCAAGGCACCTGGAAAAGTCCCTTCAATTCTTCAAAGAAATTTTTAATTTGAACAGCAAGATAAAACCTCGTTTTAAAATCTCATTTCAAGCACAAAATCTCCAATGACAGCTCTCTGCCTTAATACTGCAATAAGATGTCATTCCAGGTCATAGAACATAGAAAAACTACAGCACAAACTGGCCCTTCGGCCCACAAGTTGCGCTGATCATATCCCTCCCTACTAGCCTTACCTATGACACTCAATCCTATTAAGTCCCATGTACTCATCCAGAAGTCTCTTAAAAGACTCTATCGAATTTGCCTCCACCACCAATGACGGCAGCCGATTCCACTCACCCACCACCCTCTGAGTGAAAAACTTACCCCTGACAGCTCCTCTGTACTTACTCCCCTGCACCTTAAACCTATGTCCTCTTGTAGCGAGTATTTCAGTCCTGGGAAAAAACCTCTGAGAATCCACCCAATCTATACCTCTCAACATCTTATAAACCTCTATCAGGTCACCTCTCATCCTTCGTTTCTCCAGGGAGAAAAGACCTAGGCCCTCAACCTATCCTCATAAGGCACGCCACCCAATCCGGGCAACATCCTTGTAAATCTCATCTGCACCTTTTCAATAGCTTCCACATCCCTCCTGTAATAAGGCGACCAGAACTGAGCACAGTACTCCAAGTGGGGTCTGACCAGGGTCTTATAAAGCTGCAGCATTATCTCCCAACTCCTAAACTCAATCCCTCGATTGATGAAGGCCAGTACACCTTACGCCCTTTTGACCACATCCTCCACCTGCGAGGCCGATTTAAGAGTCCTATGGACCCGGACCCCAAGGTCCTTCTGATCCTCTATACTGCTAAGAGTCTTACCCTTGATATTATACTCCTTCATCCCATTTGACCTGCCAAAATGGACCACTACACATTTATCCGGGTTGAAGTCCATCTGCCACTTGTCTGCCCAGTCTTGCATCCTATCTATGTCTCGCTGCAACTTCTGCCATCCCTCCACACTATCCACAACACCACCAACTTTTGTGTTGTCGGCAAACTTACCAACCCATCCCTCCACTTCCTCATCCAGGTCATTTATGAGGACCACAAACAGCAAGTGTCCCAGAACAGATCCCTGGGGCATTGTATGTCCACATCCTGGATTGAAGCTTGAACCCCTTTCCTGGTTACTCAAGTAGCTTTTGATTCAAATATGAACTGACTGCAGGCAAGTTCTGCTAATGACCAGAGGCCTTATAAAATCTACTCTTGCAATTTCGGACATACGTACGTCCATGACGGTATCTATTCTTTTGTGTGGCTGAAACATAAAGCTCTGGAATTGTGTTCCTTGCAGTTCCATTTGCATTAGAGAATGTTTCATGTATCATTTAAACCCCTGTTAATCCATTTCAGATGTTTGAGACTTCTATTATTAGCAATAAAGAACGCATTCTCCAGTGAAAAAGACATGGATTTCAAATGGAAAAATAACAGTATCAAAAAATTACAAAATATGGATATGCAGAAAGATTCCTCTGTCTCTCCAAAGTTCAACTATTTGTGCAGAAGTGCCATCCCAAGTATAAATTTCTGAAGGCCACAGGTCTTTTTCTACCATTCCTTTGAGAGTGTAAGCGATTTCACTTGAAACTAAACTTGTTCTGAATGAGTGGGTTTCCTTCCAAGGCAAGATGTCCATTTTCAGCCTGGTGAGGTCATCATGAATGCTATCATCACTCTGCAGTTTTACCTTGGATAAGTGGCCACCTCCAGAGATTCTGCAGTACAGCCCCTTGCAACCAAGTCCACATTCACATCTTTGCTCAGATAGGAAGCATGCAGATCTTAGACTCTAACATGAAGAGAACTGGAATGAATTGGTGGACCAAACTGACTGGGGATTTAAAGCACACACTCCTGCTGGTGAGACAGAGGGACATTGGAGTGACAGCAAGCAATGGATTGAGAATATTTTGTCTTCGCCCAGATTGTCAATGTTTTTCCTGATTGTGTCTCCTATCTCCCCAATGAATACACGTGATGGTGGCAAGTTAGAGGGCTTGTGGCTGTCCAAGAGCAGGCATCTTCAGCTGTGCATTGGAATTCACTGAGCAATGAACAAGCCCACTTATCTCTTACTGCAGTGCAATTCGCTCAGAATTGCACTGTTTCTTTCTCTTCTCCATGTCTCTGATTTTCTTTTTGATTATGACATATTGCTTTACAAGTCTTAGTTCTAATTGGATAGTCAAGTCACAGTATTGTCTTGAATCCTCTAGAAAATTGCTGTGGCCACATTCATTCACAATGTGGTGAACAACCTGACCCAGGTGACTGGACATTTTCAACTCATGTTACCACTGACATAAGGAACTCAACTTATCTCAGATGGGATAAAGCAGAATTTCCTGAAAATAATTATCAGGTCTGGAAGCATTTGTGGAGGGAGGAACATAGTTAACGATGACCTTTCAGCAAATCTCAGAAAAATGTGAAATAGGGGAAGGATGGAAAAAGAACAAAAGGGAAGAATGGAAAACAGGAGATATTAAACTATGAAAGAATTCTGAAGGCAGAACCCGACGGAGTGCACACACCTTTGGCTACTCAGGGGCAATTTAGTATGGTCAATCCATCTAACCTGCACACTTTGGATCTCAACCCATCTTTTGTTTCTTAACTTGTTCATTATCACTTCCGTTAGCTCTGCTCCACGAATTCATTTAAGTTCTGACATTCACTTTATTTCTTTTCCACCACTCCCCAATTTCACCAAGTTAAAGCAATCACATTTCTAAATTTTCCCAATTCTAATAAAAGGTCACAACCTACAATGTTAACTCTGCTTCTCTTTCCACAAATTCTTTGAGACCTGCAGATGGTTTTGACATTTTCTCTGTTCACTTCAGACCCTGCAGTATTTCGCCTTTGTCTTTGACGAGGCCTGTGCTTTTCCTCCTAGAGCAATCTTATCTGTTGGAAAGCTTGTGAAGTATGGAGGACACAAAAGCTATTTGGTGCTCTGTTCAAGAATTGGTTAATTAAACATGTTTACAGAGGTGGCCAATGCTAATTGGTTACGACCTCTGATCATGCACTGTCCACGAATTAGTGGTCTCTGCCAAGGTTAGCTGATCATAGAGCTGTGAGTGTAATCAGCACATCCCAACATGTTGCAACATTACAACATGCCCCACACAAGTAAAAACTGAAACCTCAGCATGATTCATCCTGTGAGAAAATGTTAGTACAAATATATTATGGAAAATGTTAAAAAATAATAAAAAATAAAATGGTTGGCTTTCCATGGGTATTTTGTTGCGACATCCTGCCATGAAGAGTTAGGGGTGGAGACGTTGAGGGCTGAGGTGATTTCAGGCAATGAATTCTCTCAGGAATGGATTTTAAATGCTAGCCCAGTCAGTGATGTCTACATCCCATGAACAAATATTTTTAAATAGCCATCAGCAAAGTCCAGGTCCTTGGTCCAAAAGATAGCAGATCCTTGCAGGAAGTTAGCAGCTGTCTGAGACAGCCTGGATAACTGAAGGGAAGCCTTCTGCAGCACTGTTCCTCAGTCAGCTACTGAAAAGTGACTCTTGGATTTGGTAACTCAAAGTGTTGCTCCCTGAGGTTGCAAAGGTTCACGTTGCTCCTCATCTACCAACTGTTCATCCATCCAGAATACACTGGCATAGCAATTGTGATATTTAGAGAAACGTTCCTAAGGTATGGCAATACAAAAAATTGAGACATTCACTGGCAAATCAAAGATATGATGATACAGTGTGTGGGAACTGTGTGATCTTATTAAATAGCATCTCTTGGTCTGGGAGATGCCTATCCTGCTAGACTCTTCTGGTTGGATTCAAGCTATTTGAGCAATTTATTGCAGCATTGTCACATTCTGGCCTTGCTTTCTTTGCACGTGAAGATGTACAGTAGGTACCGGCTGAAGTGACCTGCCTTTCCAAACAATTCATTTGATAATGAATTCCTACAATGCAGAAGGAGGCCATTTGGCCCATCAAGTTGCATCAACAACAATCCCACTTCAGTCCTCTCCCCATAATCCCACATATTTACTCCATTAATCCCTCTAGTCTATGCATCCTGGGACACTAAGGGGCAATTTAGCATGACCAATGCACCTAACCCATACATTTTTGGACTGTGGGAGGAAACCTGAGCACTCGAAGGAGACTCACGCAGACACAGGGAGAACATGCAGATTTTGCACAGGCAGTGACCCAAACCGGGAATCGAACCCAGATCCCTGGAGCTGTGAGGCAGCTGTGCAAACCACTGTGCCACCGTGTATGACGGAATGAAGATTTTGTGAATGTAGCATGAGGCTCAGGCCACTGCCATTTTAATCACCTGATCCCCACTTGCTTCTTCTCAACAGGCAATCTTAAAACCAGCGCTTTAATTTCACACATCAATAATTGTTTGCAGTTCTCTACTGGCTGAAAACATCCAACTTCACTTCGTCCACTTTCTTTGCTTCAGAATTTCAAATATATTAATCTTCTCCTTCCCCATGTTTCGTTCATGGTTTGCACATCAGTACTAAGCCCAGGTGGTTTTGGTAGCTCTCTGAAACGAGGTTATCAAGATGCTTCAACAAGTGCTTCAAGGCTCAGTTAATTTAAAAACAGCCATTCAGTACTTTTACTTCAGAGAGAAAATGTACACAGTTACAGAAAATATAGAACTCCACTGTGTTCCATCGTTACAATACGAAGTTCATAAGACTAGCTTCCAATGAAGAATAATCTGAGTTTTTTGCAATTTCTTCAGCTGAAATGAGCCTCAAAATATACTTACATGCAATGACTGAAAGCTCAGAGAGTGAAACAAAGCAAAAGCTGCTGGAAGTGGGAGTCTCCCTGCTGCTGATTTGGCAGACAAGATCAGGTAATGCACGCTTATAACCCTCCCACTGGAGGAATTGCAGCAAATAGCATGCAGCAGAGAAGAGATTGGAGTTGTCTGTTATTGGTTATTTGTTGTGTTAACTTCATTTCCAGTTGGACACAATTTTTTTAAAAACAAAATGATCAAAATTCTTTTTTTTCTGCATAATTACCTCCGCCTGTCTCATGGAGGTGATGATGTGGAGATGCCAGCATTGGACCGGGGTAAACACAGTAAGAAGTCTCACACCACCAGGTTAAAGTCGAACAGGTTTATTTGATAGTAAATGCCACAAGCTTTCGGAACACTGTTCCTTTGTCAGGTGAGTGGACAGTTCTGATCAGAAACAGGGAATATAAAGGCACACACAGTTTACAGAATACTGTGTGTGCCTTTATATTCCCTGTTTCTGATCGGAACTGTCCACTCACCTGACGAAGGAACAGTGTTCCGAAAGCTTGTGGCGTTTACTATCAAATAAGCCTGTTCGGCTTTAACCTGGTGTTGTGAGATTCATGGAGGTGAGGCATGATTTCATAGGTGCTACCAGCGTCCAGTATATTTACCAACTGCTCATTCTTCATGTTGGATACAGTAAATGTGAGGAGCTTATGTCACTGCATCTGTGACATGTATACCCTCTTTGTCCTCACTCAATTATTCGCACATATCCCAGGTGAAATCGCTACAAATGGGCATCTTAGTATGGACGTCCTCAGTAGCCTCCTGAGTGGTAATGAACAATTCAGAACAGCAAAGTTTTAAGTTTGATCCTTCAAATGTTCTTATCTTCATTGGAGAGACATGTGAATGTTAAAATTGGCCACAATTGGATTGAGAACAGTTATATTAATATCTAATATGAAATGTACATGTCACACAGTCAGACTCATAGAAGTATACAACACAAAACAAGTCTCTTCAGCCCATCGTGGCAGCATTGAACAAAGACGAACTGCCCAACCGTTCTAATCCTATTTTAAAGCAATTAGCTCACAGCCTTGTATGCCTTGGCATCATATATGCACATCTAAATGCTTCTAAATGCTATTAGGTCTCTGTCTCTACTACCCTTTCAGGCAGTCAGTTTTTTGGGGAAAAGAGATTTTCCTCACATCCCCTATAAGCACCTCATCTACGCCCCCAAATGACTGATCCCTCCACAAGGGGAAAAGTTTCTTCCTGTCTACTCTATCTGTCCTCCTCGTAATTTTATACACCCCGCCCCCCCACTAGTCTCCTTTGCTCCAAAGTAAAGAAACTTACTGATCAACTTTCTTCATTCAAATCTGAATCATTTATATTAACCACAAACAGCAAGGGCCCCAACAATGAGCCCTGTGGGACCCCACTGGACACAGTCTTCAAGTCCATAGAACACTCCTCGACCTTTATCCTCTGCTTCCTGCCACTCAGTCAATTCTGGTTCCAATTTGTGAAATTTCCTTGGATCCCATGACCTGAATTTTCTGACTGTTCACGCCAGCAGGGATTTCCCACCCTGCTGTGCTGAATGGAGATTTGGCTTGCTGCCAAATTCTCCATCTTCACTGCAGTGGAAGTATAGTATGATCATGCAGATAAATCACGCCCCATGTCTATTGTTGTCAGTCTCTCACGTGCGACTTCGTCAAAGGCCTTGCTGAAGCCCAAGAAAACTTGTATGTCAATGTTATGTGAAGTTATGGTCAAACTCAGCTATGTCATCAACACAGTCAAATATTCTATTTACACTCTGCATGAATTCACATGGAAAGAATGAATTCTTGAGTAATGTACAATACTGGCAGCTGGCCAGTATTTGTGGAACTGTACACTACTGAGACAACCTTCAACATCCACTGATACACTTCATTCGTCAGCCTTTCTTACATAGAACTACATAAAATTTATGGCACAGAAAGAGGCCATTCAGTCCAACTAGTCTGTCCTAGTATTTCTGCTTCATGTGAGCCACCTCCAATGTTGCTTCATCTAAGTCTAATCTCAAAAACTACCAGCTTGTATTTCAGAATTCTGATACCCAAAATTTTTTTGACAGTTCTTCAACCTTATTTACTCCCTTGACCATGAACACTGATTTTTGAAATATTAATTTCTTAAATATAGTTGCCTGAATGGTCCAGGATCATGAGCTGAGACTGAAATCTCAAATGCAATCAGTCTTTCTCAACCTATTTTATTTCACAGGACCTCAAAACTATGCAACAACTGAACTCTTCCAGTGCTCCCTGCCAATCCACAGGCTTTTGAACTTCAACTAATGACTATTTTTTTCATCTATCTTTTTAAAAGCAATGTAAATTTAGAAGAAAGAATTTATTGACACCAGCCTTGGGTTTTAAAAGTCTGGAGAAAGAAATGCTTGAGTTCCATGGTCTTGACATGTTGGAGAAAGTAAAAGAAAAGTATTTTCTAACAAATCAAATTAAGGTTCGCAATCATTATTTTTTTGAAAATGAATTGTTCTGGTCCTATGTTAACTCACTGCAATAGACTTCTCTGATTGCAGCACTAAAAGAGTTAATGCAATACTGTATCACTCCGTTCTTGGAGCCATCCACAGAAGAAGATAATTAGTGTCTAGCTTTATCTGCCGTACAGTGGAGCCAGCACTTATGCAGCCAAGAAGAAACCCTTGGAGACTATGAGATTGGTTGGAACTAGCCCAGTAAATCTCTTCTGAGTCATCATTACTAGCTGCACACTCTCCTGGGGGTGAGCTGAAGTAACAGAGATGAAATGTTAGGCTCCAAATATGAGCATACAAAAGGCAACAGTATTGTCAAATAGGCATCACAGGATTAAGGAGAATGTTAGCTTACATTCGTCTACACTAAATTCACTCATAAGGTAAAGCAATAATCCACCAAATGCAGACACTTTTTAAAAAACCTTTTTCAAAGTTTCAGTCGATAGTTTGTATCTTTTAGAATTTGTTAACCGTGGGATTTGGTGAAGCCATTCATGCTGCTGGAGAAATGTGGGTTCAAGGAAGACAAAGGTCAATAAAGATAAGGATTGCAGAGGGAAGAGAAGTCCACATTTCAAAATTCACCTCAGTAATATCATTATTTTTACTGAGAAACTACCCACTGGTTTAGCTTATACAGGTTAGCTAGAAAAGAAAGCATGGAAGAAACCAAATCTATGTACTCACACACATAACATTTCAAGTCATACCTGTCAATATTGATTCACTCGTGTTTTCTCTTCCTGTTTCTCTGTGTGACAGGCATCCTGAAGTCACTTGGCCAAATATCCAATGCTTCTTTCTAGCATCGACACCAAGTGACAGCAGATTATTTGAGGATAACATCATTCACACCATTAGTTAAGTGTCAAGTCTTGGCTCAGTGTTGACACAGCTTCTGAGGCAAAGATTTGTGGATTGCCAGACCCATTCTAGAGACTCGAATACATTATCAAGCACTGATGGAGTGCTGCACTTTTGGAGGCATGGTCTTTTGAATAAGACATTAAATGTCTGTCCTCTTAGCGGGAAAGAGAAGTTCCCGTGGCATTATTCAAAGAAGAAAGATCCCCCCTATTGTCCAGTCTAATATTTGTCCATAAGACATAGGAGCAGAAGTGGGCCATTAGCCCATCGAGTCTGCTCTGCCATTCAATGAGATCATGTCTGATCTGTCATATACTTCACTCAACTTTTCTGCCTTATCCCCATAATCCTTGATACTGATTAAAAATCCCTCCAGATCAGCCTTGAATATAATGAAAGACACAGCCTCTACAACCTTCAGCAGTGAAGAATTCCGGATTCACTACTCACAGAAAGAAAATCCTCCTCCTGTCTTAAATGGGGTGACCTCTTCCTCTGAGATAATGCCCTCTGATCCTGGACTCTCCCACAACAGGAAACAAACTTTGGCACTTACTCTGTCAAACTTCTTGAGGTCACCTCTCGTTCTTCTAAACTCCTCATAAGAAAATCCCTCCTTACTCAGAATATACCTCATGAAACTTCTCTGGACTGCCTCCAATGCCAGTATATCTTTCCTTCGATAAGAGGGGACCAAAGCTGTACAGTATTCCACTTGTGGTCTAACTCGTGTTTTGTATAGTTTAAGCAAGACTTCTCTATTTTTATATTCCATTCCTTTTGAACTAAAGTCCAGCATTCCATTTGCCTTCCCTATTACCTGCTGAACTTGCTTGCTAGCTTTTTGTCATTTATACACAGGGACTTCCAAATCCTCTCTGGTATTTTTCTCAATTTAAAGAATATCCCGCTCCTACATTCTTCCTACCAAGGTGCATAACTTCACATTTTCCTGCATTATATTCCATCTGCCAAGTTTTTACCCACTTATTTAACCTGCCAAATCCATCCGTAGACTCTTCGTGATATCCTCTCTATTTGTCTTCCCACCTATTTTTGTGTCATCCACAAAATTGGTAATAATACATTCACTTTCCTTATCCAAGTCATTTGTATTGTAAATAATTGTGGCCCAAGGACTAATCTCTGTGGCACTCCACTAGTTATAAGCTGCCGTTCTGAAGATGCCCCTCTTACCCCAACTCTGTCCAAAAGTTAGCCAATCCTCTATTCATGCTAATATACTATCCTTCAACACCACTGGCTCTTATTTTACTCAGCCTTATCAAACACTTCTTGGAAACTATGGTATATTACAGCTACTGGTTCCCTTTATCTACCCTGCTCATTATCACTTTAAGAATTTCAATTGTTTCAGGCACAATTTTCTCTTCATGAAGCCATATTGACTCTTGTTTGATGATACGATGTATTTCAAAACACTCTGCTATTACATCCTTTACAATAGACTCTGACATTTTCGCATTGAGAGATGTTAAACTAACTGACCCAGAGTTACCTGTTTTTGTCTCCCTCCCTTTTTCAATAAGGGTGTTACATTTTCGGTTTTCCAATCCTTTGGGGCTTTTCCAGAATTTAATAATTGGAAAATTACTACCAGTACGTCCACTATTTCTGTATCTATTCTCTTTAGTATCTGAGGATATAACCCTTCAGACCCAGGGGATTCTGGCATTTTGTCCCATTTGCTTTGCTAGTATGTTTTTTCTGGTGATAGTATCTGTTTTAATTCCTCCCTGCCCCCACCGTTCCACTGCTTTCACACCTTGATTAATTAGTATTTTTGGAATACAATCAGAATCTACCATGAAGACAAATGCAAAGTATTTATTTAACTCCTCTACCAGTTCCTGGTTCTCCGTTATTATTTCCCCAGTCTCACAAGGGGCTTGTGTTCACTTTGGCCTCTCTCTTCCCTTTTATATATTTAAAGAAACTTTAATTGTCTGTTTTTACATTACTTGCTAGTTTACATTCATAGTTTTTCTTCTCCCTCTTTATTACTTTTTGGTCATTTTTTTGCTGGTTTTTAAAACTTTCCCAATCCTCTGACTTCCCACTAATCTTAATCAAATTGCACGTGTTTCCTTTCAGCTTAATACTACCCTTAACTTTATTGGTTCATTATAGTTGATTTACCCCCTTCATAGAATCCTTCTTCTTCATTGGGATGTATCTTTGTTGTGAGTCATGAGCTATTTTGATAAATGGCAGCCATTACTGATCAACCATCTTCTCTACTAATCTCCTTGACCGGTCCTCTCCAGCCAACTCTGCCCTCATTCCTTTGTAATTACCCTTACTTAAGTTTAATACAGTTGTTCTCAAGTTTCTCACTCTCAAACGGAATGCTAAATTTTCCCATGTTTCCTAGGAGATCTTCTACTCTGAGATTTTTTATTAAACCTGCTTCATTTATCCATTACCAGATCCAAATAGCCTAATCCCTTGTTGGATTCACGACATATTGTTCAAGGAAACAATCTCAAATACACTCTCCAAATTCTTCCTTAAGCCGACCACTTCTTTTGATTTTGAAATCCATTTGATTTCGCCAATCTACATGATGATTAAAGTCATCCATGATTAACTGTTTAATGTTCTGCATTTTTTACATGAACTCATTATCTGCTGACTTATTCGCTACCCGACAGTATAGATCCTATTAGGGGGCCTATAAACTACTCCCATCAGTGTTTTCTTCTCCTTGATATTTATTACCTCTACCTATATGGATTCTATATCTTCTGATCTAAGATCATTTCTAGCTATTGTACTTATATTGTAATTATTATATCTCGTACTAACAAAGCTATCCCATCACCCATTTCTTCCTGCCTGTCAAGAGCTGAAACACACTTCTCCCACATTCACCTTTAATGTACTCTACGCCAATTTGCGCATGGCTTGGTAATAATCCAGCAGTTCTAGTCAAATTTCAGTATAAAAAGCTCCCAACTGCCCATATCAAAGTCAGAGAAACTATTCACTGCACAACTATCACCTCAATCCAAAGCTAAACAGGGCCCTGTGTTCTGTTAAACCAAAGGTGCTCCTCTAACCAAAGAATGCCCTGTTAACTAAATGTCCTGTTAATCATTGATATTTATTTCAAAACAAAATGATCCCTCATGTATCTATCTATATCAGGGCTCAAGAAAGCATGTGTAAGTTGTTAAATTCAACAAAGATTTTCAATAGCACAATAGACAGCAACACTGCATTGAACTGAACTCCAGAGATTAGCTGAGTATGTGTGTAGCCTGATTGTTGACATTCAACAGAGATAAAAATACTGAGATACAGTGACGGCAGCTCTTCTGTTTCTGATTATAACTGTAAAGGTGTCTGATAAGGATGAGCAACAGTTGCAATCCTCCAGCAGTCAAACATTCTGGTTACACATCTTGGATATTATAGTAAGTGAACAATAATAGGAATAATCCACCCTTCTTTTTAATTCATTCATGGGACACGGGCGTCGCTGGCTAGCCAGCATTTATTGCGCATCCCTAGTTGCCCTTGAGAAGGTGGTGGTGAGCTGCCTTCTTGAATCTCTGAAGTCCACGTGGGTGGATCCACAATGCCAACAGGGAGGGAATTCCAAGATTTTGACCCAGCAACTGCAAAGGAATGGCGGTATATTTCCAAGTCAGGATGGTGAGTGGCTTGGAGAGGAACTGCAAGTGGCAGTGTTCCCATGTATCTGCTGCTCTTGTCCGTCTAGATGGAAGTGGTCATGAGTTTCGAAGGTGCTGTCTGAGGATCTTTGGTGAATTGCTGAGTGCACCTTGTAGATAGTTCACACTGCTATATGTACTTACTGCTTGGAAAGCTGCACCCTAAATTCAAGTTGAATGTTCATTCTATCTGTTGGCTCTAAAGATCCACTTGAAATTAATTTAGCCAGTCATGATCCAGTTCTTGGGTCTTGAACCCAAAACACAAGACCACCCAAAATTCATTAATAATTGGTCACATGAACCTTACATTGGTGGACTGAGGATTATTCTGTAGGCTGGAGCTCAAGCACATCACAGCGATGAACAGAAGGGTATCTTTATTCTGCATAGAGCCTGTCCTCTTTCCTGACCTGTGAAGTTTGGTACCTGAATTGGAAAGCATTCTATTCCCCAGCATTAATATCCCACACCTTTAACAAGCAGAGAATGAACATAGAACATAGGACACTACAGCACAAACAGGCCCTTCGGCCCACAAGTTGCGCTGATCATATCCATACCTACCAGGCCACAGAACTATCTATAACTCCCAATCCCATTAAATCCCATGTACTCATCCAGAAGTCTCTTAAAAGACCCCATCAAGTTTGCCTCCACCACCACCGATGACAGCCAATTCCACTCACTCACCACCCTCTGAGTGAAAAACTTACTCCTGACATCTCCTCTGTACCTGCTCCCCAGCACCTTAAACCTGTGTCCTCTCTTAGCGACCATTTCAGCCCCGGGAAATAGCCTCTGAGAATCCACCCTATCTATACCTCTCAACGTTTTATAAACCTCTATCAGGTCACCTCTCAACCTTCGTCTCTCCAGGGAGAAGAGACCTAGCTCCCTCAACCTATCTTCATAAGGCATGCCTCCCAATCCAGGCAACATCCTTGTAAACCTCCTCTGCACCCTCTCAATAGCTTCCACATCCTTCCTGTAGGCGATCAGTTCTCTCCCATGTAGCCTCTCATTCTGCAGCACCACAAGATCACTTTCTGAAGATGAACATGTTAGAATGCAAAAAAAACACTGAATTGCCATTTTGCTCCAAATTCCCAAATGTACTCACTTTTACTGTGTCTCACTCAGGATGTGCTTTCTCCGAACAGTTTGTGCACAAATCTTGTCACCATCTACAAGGCACAAGTCAGGAGTGTCATACAATATTCTCCACTAACCTAGATGAGTGAGTCTCAAATAACATTCAGGAAGCTCAACACCATCCAGTACAAAGTAGCCTGCTTGGTTGGCACCCCATCCACCACAAAAATTGTTCACTCCCTCCACCACTGAAACAGAGTGGCAGCAACGTGCACCATCAACAAGATGCACTGCATAACTCACCAAAGTTCCTTTAGCAGCATCTTCCAAACCCATACCCTCTACCCCCTAGAACATGGGCAGCTAGATGCATGGGAACACCACCACATGCAAATTCCCCTCCAACACAGACACCATTCTGACTTGGAACTATATTGCTGTTTCTTTGCTGTCGTTGGGCCAAAATCCTGAATCTCTCTTCCTAACAGCACTGCATGCGTTCCTACAACATATGGACAGCAGCAATTCAAGAAGCTGCCTCACCAGCACCTTCTCAAGGGCAGTTAGGGATTGGCAATAAATGCTACGGTCGCCAGCGATGCCCATAGACAATGAACAAATTAAAACACAAGTACAGCAGCAGTTATACAGAGAGTTAAAATCCCTTGACAATACCATCTGGGTAAGAGACAAAGTAAAACCCATCATCCCCTCCTATTCATTCTGCTAGGTCAAGTGCAGCACAGGTTAGATACAGAGTAAAGCACCCTCTGCACTGTCCCCTCCTATACTGCCAGGGCAGGTACAGCAGCAAGTCATACACAAAGTAAAGCTCCTGCCATAATGTCCTGTCAAACACTTCCAACTCAGGTACAGTTTGGACAAGTTTAGTATCAAATTTGGAGTGCCGTTATGGCATATATGTTCAGTTGTAGTTGACAGACTTTTCTAATTAAAGATATGAATGCCTTCAAAACCAACTGCAACTTACAAGATGAGTGTATTTGGTACAAAGTAATATCTGTTTTCCTCTTTCCCCTAAAATGACCTTAGTTGATTCAGCTGTTAACTTGATTTATTTCATTATGTAATATTTTTGCGCTCCACCTTTTGTTACAGCGGGATAACAAGCTTACCCAAGTGGTTATCTTTTAAAGTCTGCAGAATGACCTCTTTGCAGGCTACACATCACGGAGGCCAACGAAGTGAGCACAGTGCAAGATCAGGGCTGACTTTATCTGTCTCCTTTACCCAGTAACGTTTAGGAATATTGTTGCACTGTGACCCTGAACTGGGTCAAATCAGTTTATGCAACACACATGCCATGAATCAAAGTCTGTGACCTCCCTGGACTACTCCTTCTACCCAATAGCACCTGTTGAAAAGCTTGACCAAATTCAGACAGAAATGGGCTGGGATGTGATGCCCTGGTGATTAAATAGCTTTCATGGGAAGGCTGCCAGTGACTATGTAGTCATAACTGCAACAGGAATTCATATTCTTCAGGAGAGGAACAGAATAAGCTGGAAGATAAAGAACAAAATAATTCTTTTTGTGAAGAACCAGTGGACTGCATAGCTCTTGAATTCCAGAAGACCTAAAAAAAATCCACTGCAAGCTGTTCTAATCAGTCAGAACATCACACTGATGACTGAACTACCCTTGTAGCACCAAGCTTTTTGGTATCTTCCATAAGTGAAAAACAACTCGACAACACCATGGGAACTCTAAAGCAGGAAACACATAGACAATTTAGGCAGCATCTGTGTAGAAAACTGAGGTTAATATCGCAGGTATGGACCTTGCATTAAAATAGTTTAAAATAAAATTCTGACTCCTCCGTTCTTTTCACAGATGCTGACTTGGTCATTTCCATCCTTTCGTTATTTATGCTTCAGATTTCCAGGATCTATGGTTCCTTTTATTAATTTTGCTTTTTGTGATATTAAGGATGCCTTCTTTCAGAAAGGGCTGACACCATTCTGAAACCTGAATGTGCATATTATAGAAAGGTACTATTTCTTCAGGCTCTGTTCAACACCAGGGCAAGTCTCAATGGAAGGCATTAGAAGATATTGCAGTTCCCACATTTCAATTGTGCAGCATCAGAAGAAGTGATCCTCCTGTGGGCATGAATAATTATCAGAAGCCTCTGGTTAGTGTGCAATTACATGTTCAGCACTGTGGCCTGTAGGCCAAGAGAAAGTGAAACTAACTAATCTTCAGTGTTGTTTCTCTCACATTTAACCCAGCCAGCATGGGAGGTGGCTGAAGTGTTGTGATTGTAACTGGAAACAATCTGCTTATACTTACAAGTTGTTTTTTTTAAACTCTGATCAAGAGCTTTACTGTCCATCTTGTTGCACTCAAGAAGGATACTGAATTCTTTTATGTTTTCATCACACTACAGGATTTCGAGCAAATGCCTTCGGTGTGCCATCAACCAACAATAAAGTTTGATTATACATTCCCCTGAGGGCACAGCAGTCACAGCTAAATGCATCAATCAGAAGTCCCTAGTCAATTCCTGGCCAAGGGTAAGAAGGTAGATCACAGTCACAGCAACAACTGATGCATCATAGTAAGCATCAATGTGGTTATGTGAGGGAAGAGCAAAAAGCACCCTGGATGTGGCTGAGAGGGCCAAAGGCTAGGAATCCTGGGTAGATTAACTCACCTCCTCACTGGGGGATGGTGTTATTGTTGGACTATTAATCCCAAAACTCTGCTAATGTTCTGGGGAACCAGGTTCAAATCCTGTCAGGGTAGATGGGGAAATTTGAATTCAATAAAAAAATCTGGAATTAAGAATCTACTGATGACCGTGAAACCGTTATCGTTCATCAGAAAAATCCATCTGGTTCACTGATGTCCTTTAGGGAAGGAAACCAGCTGTCCTACATGTGACTCCAGAGTCACAGCAATGTGGTTGACTCTCAACTTCCCTCTGCTTGACTACTCCATGTTAAAAGGACCAAGTCAAAAAATTAGGCTGGGCTCTGGTTTCAGCTTGCTATTCAGTGTCATCTGCTGAAAAAACACATGTGTGGACAGAACTAGACTCAGTGTGAATCCCTTCACAGTTGAACAGCACACCAGCACTCAGTCAATTACATATGGAGAATTATCAGAAGCTGTCAATGTCAGCAATACTGAATACCAGTCAGTAATTGGGACTTTTCAGCCACCCAGAGTAGGTTTTCTGGTAGCAGAAGCAGCTTGTCATTGGCCACTGGTGGGATCTTCTGATCCTGTCGATGTCAATGACCATTTGCATTTCTTGGTAGGTGGCCGCCAGGGAACCCACCACAGGAATTGGCTTCGACAGGACTGGAAGATCCTGTTGGTGGGTAGGGCCAGAAAATCTTGGCCACAGGGAGACTGAAAATTGAAAGAAGGAGAAACAAAAAGAAAAAAAAATTCAAAGAACAATCCTTCAAACAGCCATCGGCATTCAGGATAATAATTCCAAGATACAGTACGTAGGTATTGAATCACTACATTTCCTGATCTGTGAGATTAGCAGTTTTAATAAGATTTATTGATTTTGCTAAATTCGTTCAATTTTCAAGCTCAAAACTGCTATTTTTTCCAAGCAACCCCCTGAGCATATCACAGCTGCAAAGTGGAGGTCTGATTTTAACCTTGCTCCATGCTCACATTCCATTTGGTTGACAATAATTTTATTCAGGAGGAAGGCCTTGTCGTTTCCAATTAAGCCCAAACTAGCTGAGGTAGTACAAGTAGGCCGAAGGCTTCTGCACTCTGAAACTGTAACACTTTAATTTGTAGTGAAAGCATCATTTTTTTTTCCCCTTGACCAAGATACTGAAAGGACCTGATCAGAGCAATAGCTTGGTAATAAATCACTTGAGTGCAGGTGACAATTTATGGCAAGAATTTAGTGTTCAATAAAAGAACAGACGCTACCTTTCAACACTCAGCTGACCTGGGCTAATTGACCTCAGCATGGTCTTGTCATTAATCATCTTGGCACAGGGCAAGCTTCAGGCTTACATCATCAACTTACAAAGTAAATAAAATACTAGGGAGAACTGGACAAGCCATTCCTATGTGTTTTACAGATATGGTAACTTCGTTTGTATATGTTATTAAAATAATAATTCAATGCAGTTTTGTTTTGAAAAAGGAGACAGTGTTGGTGATTTTAGCTTCAAAATTATGACTTAGGAACCTCATACATTAACACTTAATCCATTTTTCAATTAGTTATTTACTAGGGTCATTATTTTATAAGTGTCAACGTTTCCACTAAAATAGCAGAATTTCATCAAAACACTGTGTTCTTTCTGGAAGTATGCTGCTAGGCACCCCTTTTATCATGTGCAATTCAGATGAACTGGAATAGCACTTTTCTTGTTTTTCTGACTTTTTTTCACTCAGCCATAATTTTAAAGAATTGTAGAACAGGATTGAGAGGCTGATCCTACAGGAAATGGAACATTTTCCATTTCAGGCACCCAGCATCAGCGTCAAGCAACCTCAGATCAGATGCTGCACAGATGCAATGCAGAGTAAAACACCTTCGATATTGTCCCACCAAGCTCTGTTCCCCAAACACTCCCTAATGGGAACCTGGGGATTGAAGTGGGCCATTCAGCACCTTGCACCTTTTCCAATATTCAATAGATCACAGTAACTTTTCACAGTAACTTCAGTGTTAATGTCAGCCTACTTGTGACACGAATAAAAAACAAACTTGAAAAAAATACTTCTAGATCATGACTGTTCTGGATCTTAATGATCTGCCTTGGTTCCATAACCCTGAATAAACTTCATACACAAAATTTTAAAATTTTCAACTGAACCCCAGCCTCAGCAGCACAATCATTGTGAACAATGGTTTGAGGCTATGTGAAGTTTTCTCCTTGGAGCCATCAAGTACTCCCAGGTTCAATATAGTTCAGTGCAAGTTCCCTCCATGTCATCCTATTTTCTCTCAACCCAGACCTCAAAACAGTGTCTCTTATTATGTCATTGTGGCATACTTTCTATTTCATGCCATGAGCATCCAATGGCCTTTGATCAGAATGCCAATTATCAACTAAATTAGAGATAATTTTGCACTCTGAACTCCTGGAAGCTTGAAACTGAGATTTCTTAGCTTTGTTGAAGTTATTTAAACAAACACAAGCAGAACCACATAACTTCATGATGTTGCTGATTCAGCACCTTTGTTCCTGGGGAATCCTCTGAGGCTGGGTCCAAGATTACATTTTGGCAAAACAGAAAATTGCTGCTAATTCGGCAACTTGAGAGAAAGAATTCAGTCTCGGTTTGCTGGATCTGTAAAGATATTTCCTGTTTGCTGATTGTTTTGCTATGTTCAAATCCCATGTTATTCACCTTACTAAAGTTCTGGCTATACACAATTTCCAACAATAAAATTTCTCCTTAAAAACAGATTTGCATCTCATTTCCCTTTGTGTTCCAATACCCAAGTGTCAATCTCCAGGGTACAATATTCAGCATTCCTATCAGTCCTGTTTGAAATGGAAGAGCAAAAGTTCCTCAATGGCCTTTATTTTCCAGAGTGTTGGACTGAAAGATCAATCCTGTTTCTGATTTCGATCCATGGCCAAATCAGCTCATCTCAGCCAGAATGGCAGTCAACATGTTATAATTGATCTTAGCAGTGAGGAGTAAGGGAAATCAGGTGGGGTTCCCTTTCCTGATTGTTATCGAGTGAGTGTAGATGGGTCTTAGGTCAGTACGAACTTAGGGATGTGACTGCCAGTCAACTGTACCCTGACGAGGAGGCAGGAAAGAAGAGGAAAAAAAACAGTAACTTATGCTCCCGAGGTCATTTGCAGAAATTCTACTGGCAGGGCAGCTGCGGTTTGCAGAGCGGAATTCTCCGTTGGCCTCGGGCAGAATTTTACGAACCTCGCTCCAGCGAGGTCGTAAAATACCGGCCATTGTGTGATATTTTTAATTGACTGTATTTGTCTATTTCCAATCCTGTTATTTCTTTTAACTTTAATGATCCTGAGTTTGATGCTGAATGAGTAAATTTTCCCAATGTCCTCGTGTACTTGTTTTGTATCTGCCTTTTCCCACCTGGTGTGAGTTCTGCAACTGTTCGTGCTGCATTTGACCAAATCAGTCACCAGCAGACACTTGAGCTCACTCCAGCATGGATTTACTCCCATTAATTCACCTTGGCCCTTTATGGAAAAGCTGTCAATTCGCTTTATATGACTCACCAGGAACCAAGTATTGCAAAATTCAAACTTCCACCCCTCCTCATTGAGTTAACTTACAACTTTTTATTACCCATAAGACTGTAAATACACAGCGTATGATATGCTTAGGTATGTAGTATTCCATATCATAAATTATAATTGTAACCGTGCATTGTAATGTTGGAACATTCACTATTTCCCAAAAGAATACCATATGTAAATTAATTTGACTGATAAACTCCAACACAGGACAGGACAAAGTTGCCACAAAAGACAGATTCTTAAAAAATTTCTTTGTTTCCTCTGACCTTTCTCTACGGCCATTTTGTTTCTCTGATTTTTCGTGCCTTTCTGTCTCCTTTCCTCGCTCTTTATTTTTCACTGTTATGCTTCCTATCTTTCTTTTCCATTTTGCCATTCTCACATCATTTCCTCCTAAGACTATTTATTGTTCAATGTTCTTTTTCTTCTCCATTGTGCATTTTCCTCTGTCTCTTTCTCACTTTCTTCTATGCCTCATCTTACTCAAAGCCTAGTGCTCACGAGTTCCCTGCTGGTACAGCCATATGGCAGTCTGGTGGAATGCTGGCTCGGGCTGTACCCCAGATAGCTGTAGCTGACAAGCACCCCAGGTAACAGAGTAATTGATAAATGCTTGTGCTCACAGCTTCCCTCCTAGATCCAGATGAGAGAGTGAAACAAAATGCCACAAGGGAGCAAGTTGTGTAGTACTGTGTCAGCCAGGCTCCTGCATTCAGATAGATGCTGTTTGTCACTGAATCATTCAGTCACTGTTGCTCAATTTGGTCACCTTAATTTCTTACATAATGTATCATCATTTCTAACTCTCAGCATGTGCTTTCTTGTCTTTCATGATGTTATCAGTATTAGAGTGGTTCACGTTCCTTTCCTTGGATCAGAATTATGCCATGAAAGAGAGTCTCTCCGTCATGGTGAAAATGGTGGACAAGCCTGGAAATCCTAAACTATGTCCCCGAATATGGTACTTCCTATTTTTGGAGCAGAGGGAATGGAGCCAGGCTGAGGTTTGCACATGCACAGTTTACAGAGGCAGCCCATATAAATCACTGGCTGTCTCCAGTGAAGTGAGATTTTGGTAGGTCAGATATCTGAAACCTGACATGTGCAGTTTAGACCTAATCTTCGAGAGTTTCTGCACCCTTTAGGAAAAAGAATGGCATCCTTTCGGAGAGGTATAGCACCCTTGGCATTCATAAAGAAAAAAATGATTATACATTAAAATTGGAAAAACTCACTGGAACTGTGAAAGCTGTCAAGGAACTGTCAACTCAGTCAGAGAACTGCCAAAGCTCATTCGGGCTGTTAAAATCATTGTAACTATTGAAGCTCTAATGGATTTAACTCTGCTGGGCTTTAAGTTTAAAAAAAACACACAGAATTACAAAAACATCAATGCCTAATATTTCATTTCATCTGTTGGCATAAGGCTGAGGTTTGTTATTATGGGATTTGTGCTATAAGGATTGATTTTACAAACAAACTTTGCCACAGTTGGGTGCCGGTTAGGTGAGTGACTTTATTGGCAGTTCCAAGTGATTACAGAACAGAGAGGATTGTTTTTCTACGGGTTTAGTTTGAGGAATTTCTCTGTAATGGATGTTTTTAAATCATCAAGAGTGTCTTTTTAAAATAGTGATACTTTCATTTTATGTCAGAATGTTTCTTGAGTTATGGCCATAGTGAATACTAAGTGAATTGTCATGGGCGATAAGTGCAAAACTTGGTGGACGGTGGCAAAAGAGTTAGAAAGAACCATGGAGATGTGGCGGGGCCAAAGCAGGTATGAGGACAATGGGTTGGCATGCAGGGTGTGAGGGACCATGGGATTGTGTTGGGGGGGGGGGGAATCTGCATAAGTTAGTATGGGTGGGGCATGTATGAGGTGGTGAGGGCTGTTTTATTAAATTCAACAGTTTCAGAGCACAGAAACAGGCATTCTATCCAGTCTGCCTCCGCATTCATTCCGAGGAACATGGGCTTGACTTCCAATCCAGCAAACAATCCCTGACACCTGCCTCACTCCACCCTCCAGAATGGAAATCAAAAGGGCAGAGTGCCACTTTTAAGGCCAGATTCTCCTGAATCCGCATACCCAACCCAGGAGCAAAAATCGAGGCCATAATTTGTGAACATTCCATCCTCTACATCCTGGTCTTCAAAACCATGAAATCACTTACCATCTTCAGCCTTCTCTTCCTCCTCCAATCGACAATAACACTTCTTAATGTAACATCATTTTCACTTTTATTCATTTGCTGCAATCAGACAAAGAATTTAAAGTCACAATAAGACCAGTAAAAAATTCAGTTTTAGAATTAACAACCTGCTTCAAATTTTTTTTTATTATACATTAATAGAGATCCTTTCTCCACTATTTGTCACAGTTACTATTTTGGAACAGCAGGAGCTAGAAATCTCAAGATGTGTGGCATTGAACCATATTTCAGTGGAAATGGTCCTCACAAACTCAACTATATTTTTATATTTCATGGGCACAGTTTAACCTTAACAGTGATTTCATAAAAGAATGAATAGGCTTAGAAATCTAAGATGTGGTTCTGTAATCCATTTTGGGGTAGTCATTGCTTCGTCTTGTGTGGAATATATTTTGAAAAACAGATGAATTTCAAGCCCTATGTGGAAAATTATTACAAATTGAATAACTTCCACAAAGAGGCTTCTGGGGCTAGCAACTGTTTACACACAATAACTTGCACATATCTAATACAGATTATAAAATAGATCAGAAGGAATTAAAAATGGCAAGGGACTAAATCCACAACACTGAGAAACCTTTGAACACTTTTCATTCTTCAAAGCAATCAAGGCGCCTATGAGTGATAGTGAAAGTAAAACTTCGAACAAAGAAATTTGCCTTTAAATTGCATCTTACATAATTTCAGGACTCCCAAAGCAGTTTAGTCAATTAACTACATATGAACTCCAGTCATTGTTGTAGTGTAGGAAACACAGCAGTAAATTTACACACAGCAAAGCTCAGAGAAACAGCAATTTAGCAATCTTCACTGACTAGCTAGTTGGGCCATTTTTAGAGGGTAGTTAAGGATCAATGACATTGTCGTGGGCCTCGGAGTCACATAGGTTAGACCAAGTAAGCACAGCAGATTTTCTTTCCCTCAAGGACCAGATGGCTTTTACAATAAGCAATGAGAGTTATCATGACCACTGTTCCTAAAACTAGTTTTAAATTCCAGATTTGATTAACTGAATTCAAATTCCACCATCTGCATGTTGGGATTTGGACCTGTGTCACCAGAACATTTAGTCTGGATTATTTGTCCAGTGATGTTGTGACTACACCACCAATTTTGTCTCCCCCCAAGGTATCTGGGAGGTACCAAGACCTTGGGAACTATTTCACAGCTAGGGTCAACTATGTCTGATGACATAGAGGGAAAATTATAGGTGAATAAAAATAGACGTGAAAGGGAAGAAAGATTTGGCTTTCTCCTCAATTCATAGCAGTATTCAATTACAGACCCTATGTTTAAGAGAAATTGATTGTGGCTACAGTTAAAAAAACAAGCAATACATTTATTCATAAAAGGTAATGATAGCTATGGACTGAAATACTGGACATTTTACTGATCAACAAGCATCTATTGCCCAATACCATATAAACACATGTGGATGTCAGCCATATATACCTATGCTCACTCAGCTAATGAAGAGGCAAGTCCCTTTGAGAAGTGTAAGTCTCTGCATGTTTGTCAATCTTCTGGTTTTATTTTTAGCTCCCCTTAAATTGCCCATTTCATAATTTGCATAGTACATGACTGGTAGAGAATTTTGATTTTCTGTACTGTCACGAAGAGAGTGTTTTTGCAGTCGCAGACGAACACGAGAAATATCATGAACAATCTGTAATAGAATGAAGATAACAAACCCTAGCTTGTTTGGAAGAGCCAGATAGCACAAATCTCAGGTCTGCAATGCCTGTTCCTGTGGGCCATTTTTGTGTTCTTGATTTTGAATAGTGTGTAATTTCTTTTTGAACACTGAATGCATTTAAGTGACACTTTTTGTTCTGTCATTTGAACCCATTTATTTTAAAAGCATTGTAATAATACACGAGTTAAACGTTGGGAAACATTCTTAATGTGTTCACATCCTACCTTGCAAACAACTCTTTCTCACCTCATGTTCTAGACTTTAAAAACAATGTCGGAAAAACATATCAGATTGATCTGTATCTAAAGTTAAATTGGAAAAAATGTTTGCATTTGAACATTTGTCAGAACGCATTCTTCGGCCAAAACTGAAAATGCTGGAAACATTCAGCAAGTCAGGCAACCTCTGAGGAGAAAATAGCTGTGAAATACTTGTGAATGTAGTCACTGTTGCAATATGGGAAACATACCATCCAATTTGCACACAGCAAACTAACACAAATAACAATGTGATAATGACCAAATAAGCTGACAAAAAAATATTGACCAGAATACCAAGAATAATTCCCCTGCTCTTTTTCAAAATTGTGTGATGGGATCTTCTATGAGCACAGGGGAGATCAGACGGGATGTTGATTTAAAGTCACTTCTGAGAAACAGCACTTCCAACATTGCAGCATTCTCTGTGTATTGCACTGGCATTTCAGTCTTGATTTTGATACTCACACTCTCAAGCTTTGGTTTGGATAGTCAGTTTATCCTTCCGCAATGGTTATTTTAACTTGTTGAACCAGCTCCAATCAGGTTCCCCCAGTCCCCCCTCTCAGGTGCCAATGCTTCTTGAACAAAGGCATACATGATAGTTTGTTCATTCCAGTAAGCATAGAATGTTTCGCTGCTTCAGATTAGTGTTACTGTTTGTTATAAAGGGGCGTAATTTCCATTCTCTGCACAGTGCTGGCTGATGCAAGAAAACAGGTGTGCAGTTTCCTCTCTAGACAATCCAGCACTCGGTGCATTAAAAAATCTGGAGGTATGCCCTACGTTGTTACATAGTGCAGTGACACATTTGGTCCTCATCATGCACAATGGGATGCCCCCCCCCGCAACAGATAAGGGGAAATTGCCTTTTGGAGATCCCCACAGGACACCCCAGGCACTGGCCCCTGGAGGGCAGTTCCAGGGTACTAGCCCTGGGGGCAGTACCAGGGTACTGGTAAGGAGTAAGGATTAAGGAGGAAATTGCGAGGCATCTTGAAGGCAATTGCTTGATAGAGCAGACGCAGCACGGTTTCATTAAAGGGAAGTCGTGTCTGACAAATTTACTGGAGTTCTATGAGGGTGTGTCTAGGGCGGTCGATAGAGGAGAGCCGGTGGATGTGGTCTTTCTGGATTTTCAGAAGGCGTTTGACAAAGTACCTCATAAGAGGTTATTGCAGAAGGTCAGGGGACTTGGAGTTGGGGGTAGGGTGTTAGCGTGGATAGAGGATTGGTTGTCAAATAGGAGGCAGAGAGTGGGGGTCAACGGGTGCTATTCGGATTGGCGGATGGTGACTAGTGGAGTGCCCCAGAGGTCGGTGCTGGGGCCTCAGCTTTTTACCATTTATATAGATGATCTGGAGGAGGGAACCGAGTGTAGGGTGTCGAAATTTGCGGATGACACCAAGATTGGGGGAACGGCAAATTGTGCGGAGGGTGTGGAGAGTCTGCAGAAGGATCTAGATAGGCTGGGCGAATGGGCCAGGAAATGGCAAATGGAATTTAATGTTGGCAAGTGTGAGGTGGTCCACTTTGGTAGGAAGAATGGTAGGAAGGACTATTACTTACGGGGCGAAAAACTGCAGCAGGCGACGGTGCAGAGGGACCTCGGGGTCCTTGTGCATGAGTCGCAAAAACCCAGCTTGCAGGTGCAGCAGGTGGTCAGGAAGGCGAATGGGATGCTGGCCTTCATAGCGAAGGGGATTGAATATAAAAGTAGGGAGGTCTTGCTGCAGCTGTATAGGGCATTGGTGAGGCCGCAGCTGGAGTACTGTGTGCAGTTTTGGGCGCCGCACCTGCGCAAAGATATTTTGGCCTTGGAGGGAGTGCAGAGGAGGTTTACTAGGCTGATACCGGAGTTGAGGGGGTTGAACTATGAGGAGAGGCTGAATAAACTAGGCTTGTACTCGTTAGAGTTTAGAAGAATGAGGGGAGATCTCATTGAGACGTATAAGATGATGAATGGGATGGATAGGATAGAGGTGGAGAGACTCTTCCCACTGAAAAAAGACAGTAGGACTAGGGGGCACAGCCTCAAGATAAAGGGGGGGCGTTTTAGAACGGAGTTGAGGAGGAACTTCTTCACTCAAAGGGTGGTGAATCTCTGGAATTCTCTACCCGTTGAAGTGGTGGAGGCTGCCTCGCTAAATATTTTCAAGAAGCGGGTTGATGGGTTTTTGATAAGAGAGGGGATTAAGGGTTATGGGGAGAGGGCGGGAAAGTGGAACTGAGCCACGACAGATCAGCCATGATCTTATTGAATGGCGGGGCAGGCTCGAAGGGCCAGATGGCCTACTCCTGCTCCTATTTCTTATGTTCTTATGTACTACCCAGGCATGTCCTACACCCTGAGGGGCAATACTCAGCTGTGCACTGACCCAGCAGGTTCCATTCACCTGGTAGTTGTAAATCTCTTCGACATGTGATAACATCGGCTATGGGAATATTCCAAACATGGGAGGACAATGTGGTAGGGAAGCCCACTAATTATATTTATAGAAACTAGGTCCCCAACCTTTCTGGACGGGAATTTTGTTAAATCACTGAGAAGGTGAAATTCTCGCCTTCTAAGTCTCGTGATATTTTGCACCCATGTCACCATTTGTAATCGTAGCAAATGCAAGCACAAAATTGTGGCCACGGTTTTGGTTCATCAAATAAGCTGCAGCTTCATTGAAGACCCTATAACTACATTCATGTTCAGAGTGAAAACATCTGTAACCCTTCCAGGAGAATTTTATCTTTAGCTTGCAAGGAAGAATTAAATTAGTGACACCAAATGCCAAATAATAAAATCTTCTGGCGATGGATGTAGCATGTTCCTAGATCCAATTGTAAAAGAAATCTTGCCCCTCAAGCACTCGCATTTCAATTCCTCAATGCTCCAAAGGATATTTCTGGATATTTTATGTTTTTCAGCTGCAATAGAAGCAATGAAATATTGTCTATTCTTCCAATTTGAATTATAACAAGCCCATTTCCTGCTGCACTTTGAGAGTAACTTAAGATAATACAATGTCATGAAGCCTACTTTTAATGAGCTGATTTTGAGTTTTTGTCATACTTTATTCCAAGATGAGCTTCCAAACACGTCACTAAACCCACCGATTCACATTGCCAAACTCCTTCCTCGCCTCCGTCAAATGCATCTGAAGCTCTCATCCTGGCCTTTGTTGGCTCGAGACTTCACAATTCCAACAGAATCTGGACAGGCTGCAACTTCTACTTTATGAGATTATTTTGAAACATTGCTGCCCATGTCCTACAACACACCAAGGGTAGAACTTTCTGTTCAACCCGGAGATGGTTCACCATTGGTCGGTGGTGGGATCTTCTGTCCCGCTTCTGTGTGCATTCAAAGGGTTTTCCATTGAATGCACTCCTTGCCGCCAGGTAACCAACTCAGCAGGACTGAGAGATGCCACCGAATGAATGGCCGAAAAATCCTGGCCTAAATCTCACTCACCCAACCCTCTTGTATTCTCAATTAAGCAACATCTCAAATTTAAAATTCTCACCCAATCTCGGAGATCTTCATCAGCTCCAATCCTCAGAGATACACGTGATCCTCAATTCTTTCCTCTTTTCAGACACTCGTAACAATAACTTGTATTTGTACAGTACCAATAACATATTCAAGTATTCCAAGGTGCACGAAAATAAACAATGTATAACACCAACTCACATAAGGTATATTAAGTCGGGTAACCAAAAGCTAAGTCAGAGAGCAAGAGTTTCTGAAAGGGGAGAAAGTGATGTAGAGAGACTGAGAGATGTGGGGAGAGAATTCCAGAGCTTCGGGCCTTGGAAACTGAAGGCAGTGCTTTCAAAGGTGGAGAAATTATAACTGACCAGAATTAGAGACCATAAATATTTTGGAAGGCTGTCAGATCAGAGGAGATTACAAAGATAGAGGGAGGATTCCTTGAAGTCAGAATGAAAATTCTAGACATTGCTCAACCAGTGTCAGTGTAGTTCAGCGAGCACAGGGTGATAGGGGAACGTGACTTAATGGGAGTTGCCACGGGGCAGTATGTAGATAGGTCCTAGCTGCAAAAGCAGACAATAAGTCAAGTTTTCCATTCCTGATTGCTATCCAGTGATCCGTTTTGGAAAATGCAGACAGTTGCAGACATCAGAAGAGGGAAGAAATGAGCGTGCCTGTGTAAAATACTCTGTCAACACCCCACCACCTTGACTCAAACCTGAGGAATGTTAATTTTGATGAAAACCAGGGCTTTGCCAGAGGCAGAGGCCCAAGCAAGAATCAGCACCTTTGGGGAGGAAATTCAATTTAAACATGATCAACTTAAACTGATGAAATTATGCACTTTACAGCAAGGAATAGTGGACAGTGATCAGAAATGGAAACACAAACACAATCTTCCAGCACAACACAGAACGACTAAGGTGCTCAGTTACAACAGCATTACTGAGGAGACAATCCTGAACCTCTCTATCCTGTATAGTTCAGCTATAACCATCTAATGCAATGAAGAAGTATCATTGACTCCTTTCTCCTTTGGTCACGACAGCAAGAAAACACTGTCATGGAGGAAAAAACATGGGCAGAGGTGGTGAGGGAGACACAAATATTGCCAGGGGACAAACATTACCAGATTAGTGGGGGGAATGACAAATATCATTTGGGGGTGGGAAACAAACATTGCCACGGGGAGAACAAACAACTGCCAGGGGAAGAAACTGTCAGAGGAACACACTGTTAGAGAAAAAAAAAATACACCACCACACAGACACACGCACTGCCAGAGTCAAAGAATTGCCAGAAAGGAACAAACACTGCCAGAGAGGAGCATCACTACCAGGGGCACAAAACAATGCCAAAAAGAAAAAGAGACAATCACTGCCAGAGATACAGAAAGGCACAAACCCTGTTGGACAGAGACAAACACCACCAGAGAAACTTAACTACTGCCAGAGAGAGATAAGCCCACTGCCAGGAAGAGAACACTGCCAAAGGCAGGAAAGAACTGCCAGAAACAGAGTGGGATGGAATGTGGGCATGAATCCAGCAGTGAAGCAGTTAACAATGAAATTATGAACACATCTCTTGTTCTGCCTCTTCAGGGAAACCATACTGTTATTTCCAAATATTGTGGACATCATAAAATCACCAGAAGCATCTGTCAGCACACCGAGCTGCTATTTTCATTGTCCAATGGCAAATTTACACAGTCAGGAACACCTGGGCCGAATCCCTGTTTGACTAATTGTCGTGGGACAGTAGCCTGCATTTGTCTTCGCTAGGGTTTCCTACCCTCCTTCCCAAACATGTGGTTTCACTTTTCTCCTCTGGCTACAGGAAATAACAGGACAGTGAAGGCAGAAAAATGATTTCTCTTCCAAAAGGTTGCCTCCTCCGAGGCCGTTCCAAAAATAACGGCCACGTGATGAGTCATTAATCATTCCACGAGTACCAGCTCGAGTTTTCATCCTGCAGTGCTGCCTGTGCAAGAGCCTGAAGGAAAGACTTTTTACAAATTTAACAATACTGGCCATGCAGCACAGTGGCCGAGGGTCCTTTCATAACCCGTACAGTTATCCGGCTGAGACGGAAAAATGCTTTGGGACAAGGGCACATTCATTCGCTAATGTTTCTTTTGTAGGAAGACGATGTGGCTGCATATTGTAAGCTGGGCTCTTTTATTCCGGCAAATACATGAACGCCTGAGTTGCTGCTGCACTGTTTGGTGCAGGTGTGGGTTAGTCATATGATGGTTACAGACGAGTGAGATTCGAGCAAAATACATCGAAGAAGCAGCCATGGGACAAGTGCAAGACGAGGAACTAGATGTACTTATAAAAATTGGTTCTCGAAATTGATCATTTTCTTTTATTGGTAGGGTGGGGTTTTTTTTGCCTCAAACACATCTCTTCGTGCTGTCAGCCGAGTCTCAATAACACGACTGATTCAGAAGCTTGAGGGTTCAATTCCCACTCCAGAGACTCAAGCACAAAATCTAGGTTGACACTCCCAGTGTACGCATGAGGAAGTGTTGCCCTGGTGGAGATGCCATCTTTCAGTTACAACATTAAACGAGGCTTTGTCGACCTCAGCTCTCAGCTGAATGTAAAATTTCCTTTATGCTGTTTTGAAGAAGTGGAAGAGAGTCATCTGTGGTGTTATGTCCAATGTTTATCCCTCAACCGACTTCACAAAAACAGTTTATCTAACCATTATACTTCAGGCTGTGGGATTGCCACATTTCTAACAATATTTCAAAAGTACTTCACTTACTATAAAGCACATTTAGACATCCTGAACTTATAAAAGGCCACATATAAATGCAAGTGTTTACATTTTGCCCACATTGGGCTACGTTTCAATGGTTGTTTTCCCAGTTCTATGACGTTCAGGTGATATTGTCACATGACGCATTCTCCATCCGCCTTTAAGTTACTCATCAGCCTTTTTCTCCTCATCTCCAATACTTTAAAACTAATAAAGATTGTTGAATGGAAATGAAAAAAAACAGGCTATTTGATTTGACTGACCAATGGTTTTTCTCTCAGCAATTTCCAGGAGATTAATGTTTAATTCCTGAAGAAGCTGCTGGTTGCCCTCTGTTTGCCCACCCAAGTTGGAAATTTCCTTTGTAAGTATTGGGTAAGTCCACAGCCAAGCCAATCAATTCTGCTCTTGCCCAAAAGCATCATGTGTATTTCCCGAACAGGATGTGGAGGGGGCGGGCTGGGGGAGGAGTCACTGGGTGGAGATCAGAAGCAAAGACCTGAACTGATTTTTTTTTCTGTCGCTCACACAGAGTTACTAAAGCCAGTTTGAGTATCCCAAGTGAAGCTCCAGGTCAGATTGACCAACTCAGTACAAATTGTGATAAAACCTAGAACCTTCCTGCTTAAAAAAAAAGACTGATGCTTTTACAGAGGTGCAACCACTGGGATATGTACCACCACTTTTTTGAACCTTAATTTTGTTTGTCTCGCAACCTTGTCTCAAACCCCACATTTATATCTGATTCTCCCATTCTATTCCCCAGTTTTATACACTGTCGTGCCTCTGATTTTAGCAACCGAACCATGAAGGACCCATGAAAGTGCCTCTTCTGAATTTTTTTCCCTTTTCCTGCAACCTCGTCCATCCGTACGTTCTGAGATATGAGTTCCTCCAATTCTGATGTTGCGTACATCTGCAAATACAATTACTCAACCAAAAGTGGACATATATTCACCCACCAAAGCCCTCAGCTTCAGAATTCCACTTTGAAACATTTATGCTATATAGCAATAATAGTTTTCTGTATTTGGGAAGGATGGAAGCCTGGATCTAAAAACTGCACCTGTACAACCATCCCAAAAACCTGCCTCAGACTCAGGAGAACTCCGGAACATCTCATGCCTTCCCAATGTCAACAATTCCAAGCATTTTCTTGTCCTCTATCACAGGACAGCATGATGAAGGCAGGACTATCGAGCAACTTCAGCAATTGTGAATGGCCTTTATTAAAATTAAATCATGAAATACAGTGCTTTCATTATTGCTAAGCATGTTGTAATAGACTTGCCTCCATAACACTGCTCATAGAAATCCTCTGCAATTCAAGAAATAAAGAAAAACTTCAAAATGGCAATGAATGCGAAGAAAGAGAAAGGCAGAGAAAACAGTTAAGACTAAAAAACTTGCATTTATATCACGCTCTTTTTGTGGCATGGTGGCACAGTGGTTAGCGCTGCTGCCTCACGGCACCAGGGACCCAGGTTCAATTTTGGTCTAAGGTAACTGTATGGAGTTTGCACATTCTCCCCACATTTGTGTGGGTTTCCTCCCATTCTCCAAAGATGTGTGGGTTAGGTTGATTGGCCATGCCAAATTGCCCGAGTGTCAGCAGGATTAGCAGGGTAAATATGTGTGGTTACAGGATTAGGGCCTGGGTGGGATTGTTGTTGGTGCAGGCTCAATGGGCCAAATGGCCTCTTTCTTCACTGTGATTCTATGATTTTAACAACCTTGCAATATCCCAAAGCATTTTAGGGCCAATAAAGTACTTTGCGAAATATGGTGAATGTTGAAAAGGTTGAAAGTATAGCAGAAATGAAATATACAGCTAATTGGTCTTCCCTGCGGTCCATGCAATAATAGCTGCAGATTGCTCATCTGGAGGCCTTTCCCAAAAATGTCCCCCTGGTTTTTTCACCATCTCCTGTACATCCATTAACAGTAACTGGCAACTAAAACACAGATATTACAGCAAGAACTTATGTGATATCTGGCAATTTAACCCAAAGCACTTAATAATAAATCAAGGGCAGACATGACTGGCACGCCTGAATGCCACCAGGCATTTTACAAATACGATGCAGTTTGTCTTGTGTAAAACAACACAGCTGGCAATTCAAAATCCGAGACTAGGGCATGAAAATTAGCTGTGTATTTCCCTACATTACAGCAATGAAGACTTTTCAGAAATACCTGTTTTTCTGTTCAGTGATTTGGGAGATCCTATGGTCTTGAAAGCCACTAACTACATTTTTTTCATTCATTCGTGGGACATGGGCATCGCTGGCTGGCCAGCATTTATTGCCCATCCCTAATTGCTCTTGAGAAGATGGTGGTGAGCTGCCTTCTTCAGTTGCTGTAGTCCATGTTCTGTGGGTTCATCCACAATGCCATTAGGGAAGGAGTTCCAGGATTTTGACCCACCGACTGCGAAGAACCAGCAATATATTTCCAAGTCAGGATGGTGAATAGCTTGAAAGGGAACTTGCAGTGGTAGTGTTCCTATTTATCTTGTCCTTTTAGATGGAAGTGGTCATGAGTTTGGAAGGTGCTGTCTAAGGATTTTTGATGAATTGCAATGCAACTTCTTTCCTGGATTTGTTCCCAGTAAACTGTAAAACAATGGTGGGTAAGTGAGTACGGTGTGAATTGATGACAGGTAGGTGCCATCATTTTATTCAAAGGAGGAGGAGGTCCAAAGAATTATACTCCAATTCCTATTTCTTCTGTTCTTGCAAAGGTTTTGGATTTTGTACTGCAATCAATTGTCAGATATGCAAGCACATTGTCACTACAAAATCTGTATTTTATGTATTAATGTTGTTTACAATTTTACAGGTACGCCCAAAGGATCAAGGAAAGACATACAGGACCAACTCTCTGGTCTCTGAATTTCCAGAGATGGAACACATGACTGAGATGTACCTCAGATACCTGTAGAAATCCTTCATGGACTACGCAGACCTCAATGGAAATTGCCCAGGAAGTTTCAGTTTGTGAATGTCTCCAACTCTGAGATAGAGTCAGAGATTTTGGATAGTTCTGTGGCACGAACCTCAATAGTTACCCAGGAAACAGGAAACAGACTAAAACTTGTCTAATGTCTAGATAACTGCATAACTGACACCTCCTGTCATCACCCACCCCTAACTAACCCACCTACCAGACCTAACGACCCACCCTGAAATGCAGAGCAGTTGGAGGAATTTAGTAGCGAAAAGGCAATCCAATGATCTGGGACAAAAGTATTTAATGGTAAGTATCTTCTGCTTGATATCTCTTTTTGGATTTGAATGCGCATGTGGCAATGGCAATCAAATTTCAGACTGCTGAGGGGGTGAGTTAGAATTAAGAGTCTGGACACCGAGGACACTTAAATAAACTGTGTACGCTCCCTCAACATAGAATAACAAAGAACAACACAGCACAGGAAACAGGCCTTTCGGCCCAACAAGCCCATGCCACCAACATAGAACCAAGTCTTCCCAACATGTGGAGCTTGGACACAGAAAAGAACCTCTTTACTTTCCACCTCACTGAAGACAACAACTTGTATTTATATAGGACCTAAAATGTCCCCAGACACAGATGTATGAAGCAAAATTTTGGACACCATACTACAGAAAAAGATATTAAGCCAGATGACCAGAGATATGTCAAAAAGAGATCAGCATTCAAGAATGAAAGAGAGGTAGAGTGGCAGAGAGTTTATAAGGAGGCAATTTCATTGCTTTGAGCCTAGGCAGTTAAAAGCACAGCCATCAGTCATGGATCAATTAAAACTGAGGATGCTCAAGGGACCAAAATTTGGGGAGTACAGGTATTTCAAAGGGTTGTACAGCAAGAAGAGATTACAGAGATAGGAAGGCAAGCAGTCAGCAAAACATATGGAAATCAGTGTAAGAATTTTGAAATTGTGGCATTGTTTAACTGGGAACCAGTGTAGGTTTGTGAGCACAAGGTGAGGATTGAGCAGGACTTGGTGTGAGTTTAGTGTGAGCAGATCTTTGGATAACCTCAAGTTTATGGAAGGTGGAAAATGGGATGTCGACCAAGAGTGCATCAACCCTGTCTCAACCTCATCCTTTTGTTTTCTCTTAAGGTTACCAATAAGGAAAGCTCCTCCGAGTTTTCCTCTACAGTTGCAGGCTTTCTCTCCTCCCTGTGTTGAAATCAAGTTTCATTGTTTCCTGTTCACATTCTTCTCCTGGACTTCAAAACTCATGTTCAACACCTTCTGTAACTTTTGGCATTTAAGTTAACGCATTGAGCAACTTTTAATCTTCTCACAATCTGCAGGCTTTAAAACAAAAGATTGGTGTCACTGAAGTAGTATTTATTGATTTATTCATCTTTATTTACTGTTTCCAACAATGGTGATGATTGCAAGTGATATTTAGGTTCACATTTTGAAAGGAAAGTTTAGACAGAAAGGAGACAGACTCATTTGAAGACCATGCACCCAGTCACAGCAAATAAATCAAATCAATTATTTGGAAAGCTGTCAACTGTGACTATTAATGTGGAACTGGTACTGCAGAAAAATACAAAAAAGGTTGGGGAGCAAAACACTAAGAGATAGGAGACGGAGAGGCACACTGCTTGATAGATCAGAAAAAATGAGTACAATATACTGAGTCAAAGGCAGAGGGAGAATACAGGAAGGGATCAAAAATTGACAGACAGCACACACTGTGGGATCAAGGAGGCAAAGGAAACATACTGTTGTCAGACCCAACTCTTAAAATTTTCTGCTGGTTGGCGAAGTTCCCAGAACTGACATTGATACAATTCCAGCGTTCCGGATCATAATCAGACTTTCCCTGTTCAATTCATATTTTGTTGCGTTTATTTCCTGGATGAGCTCCCCTTCTTTCTTCCTCTGTGCCCACAAGAGTGAAAAAAAAACCCCTGCAAACTATGAAAAGGTTACATTTTTCAGATAATTTGTCAAACAGAAAAAGACAGGTGGTTGTTGCAGATGCTTGGGCTGGTCTGTTTCATTGACCCTCAAGTACTACCTTTGCAAAGTTTTCATAGTCAGTTCAGTGTCTGATGCACAAGGAAAACCACAGCCATATTTTAGTTTCTCACAACAAAAAACTGATGCATTGCTTCATCTGCCCAATACAATTCTCTGGGGAAAAAAGATTGGAGTCTGTAATGATTAGATGAGGACAGGTGCCAGGACTTAGCCTTTATTCCACCTCTCAGTTGATTGTAACAGATTTTTTGACATTTATATGGGTGATTGTGTGAGTTCAGAGAATTTTAAGAGTTAAAATCCTGTGAAAATAAAGATATAAATATTTCAATGTGTCTTTGGTGATCTTGAAATTTTAATAGGGTTGCAACCAATATAGACTGGAGACAATCTCCATTAAACTGTAATTCATTTTTTCCCCAAAGTTCTCTGCACCATAGCTATGATTGCAACACTGTATTCCACACCCTAGCCTTTCCTTCTCCCTTATGTACTCTATAATTGTATTTTTGTCTATATAAAACACGCAAGAAACAATATTTTTCACAGTATCACAAAACATGTGACAAATCAAATCACAACAGGAGATTCTCCCATCTGCTTGTCAGTGGATAGGCATATGGATAAGATTGGAATAGTTTAGATTAGAAGGTCATTAGATTGGTTCCACTGGTCGGCGCAACATCGAGGGCCTAAGGGCCTGTACCGCACTGCAATGTTCTATGTTCAAAGTAGATGCTTGGGCACCTCAAGTTCCTTTGACTGAAATTCTCCACCCCTGTTATGTATTTCAAAATATAGCAGAGATAAGGACATAAACTTGAGAATAGCAACGAGAGAGATGCTAGTCCGTTCTGCAAGCTTTTTTGTGCAGACCAAGAACACAAGAAATAGGAGCAGGAGTAGGCCATCTAGCCCTTCGAGCCTGCCCCGCCATTCAATAAGATCATGGCTGATCTGAAGTGGCTCAGTTCCACTTTCCCGCTTTCTCCCCATAACCCTTAATTCCCTTGCCTACCAAAAACCTATCTACCCGCGTCTTAAATATATTTAGCGAGGTAGCCTCCACCACTTCAACGGGCAGAGAATTACCACCCTTTGAGTGAAGAAGTTCCTCCTCAACTTCGTTCTAAACTGCACCCCCCCCCCCCCCCGCCTTATCTTGAGGCTGTGCCCTCTAGTCCTGCTGTCCTTTGAGCGGGAAGAATCTCTCTACCTCTACCCTATCCATCCCCTTCATTATCTTACACATGTCTAAGATTCCCCCCTCATCCTTCTAAACTCCGAGTACAAACCCAGTCTATTCAGCCTCTCTTCATAGTTCAACCCCCTTATCTCCGGTATCAGCCTAGTGAACCTCCTCTGCACTCCTTCCAAGGCCAAAATATCCTTGCGCAAGTGCGGCAACCAAAACTGCACACAGTGCTCCAGCTGTGGCCTCACCAGTGCCCTGTACAGTTACAGCAAGACCTTCCTGTTCTTATATTCTATCCCCCTCGCTATAAAGGCCAGCATCCCATTCGCCTTCCTGATCACCTGCTGCACCTGCAGACTGGGTTTTTGCGACTCATGCACAAGGACCCCCAGGTCCCTCTGCACCGTAGCATGCTGCAGCTTTTCGCCCTTTAAATAATAATCCCTCCTACTATTATTCCTGCCAAAGTGGATAACCTCACACTTGCTAACATTGTACTCCATCTGCCAGGTCCTCGCCCACTCATTCAGCCTATCTAGATCCCTCTGCAGATTTTCCACACCCTCCGCACAATTTGCTTTTCCACTTATCTTTGTGTCATCAGCAAATTTCGTCACCCTACACTCAGCCCCCTCCTCCAGATCATCTATATAAATGGTAAATAGTTGAGGCCCCAGCACGATCCCTGCAGCACTACACTAGTCACCAACCGCCAATCAGAATAGAACCCATTGATACCAACTCTCTGCCTCCTATTGGAGGACCAATCCTCTATCCATGCTAATACCTTACTCCCAACTCCATGCCCCCTAACCTTCTGAAGCAACCTTTTGTGCGGCACCTTATCAAACGCCTTCTGAAAATCGAGAAACACCACATCCACCTGTTCCTCTCTGTCCACCGCACTAGTCACATCCTCAGAATTCCAATAAATTCATCAGACACGACTTCCCCTTAATGAATCCATGCTGCATCTGCTCTATCAAACAATTCTTCTTAAGATGCCTCGCTATTTCTTCTTTGATGACGGATTCAAGCATTTTTCCCACAACAGACGTTAAACTAACCGGCCTATAATTACCTGCCTTTTGCCTGCCACTCTTTTTAAATAGCGGTGTAACATTAGCCATTTTCCAATCTTCCGGCACTTCTCCAGAATCCAGCGAGGTTTGGAAAATAATCACTAAGGCACCTATTATCACCTCTGCCATTTCCTTCAGACTCAGCTTTATCTATGATTCTAGCCACAGGAAAAATGGCTGCTGTGTCATGTGAATGACATTCACTGCACAGTCATTGTCCCCTTTGTCAATGGAATTCTCTCCACCAACAGTTAGAAGCCCTATAGATCAATAATAATGACCAGTGAGGCATAAGTGAGTGAATTTTAATGTCTCAGCTAATCAAGAAGCCATTAAAACAGATATACACACACATACACACACTTAAAATCCTACTTGCGTAATAGCTTCATGAGACCTTCATTGCCCCTGGTGGTTAAGAAGCCTATTGTTGTTCGGTTTTGTAGTGAGTTTAGATAATGGCAGGTGTGAAGTCCATCAGGGAAGCTGTGGACAGGTCTCCTGGAAAATCCATGTTCAGAAATTTCAAGACTTGGCCAATTTTTAAGCCAGGTAGTTTCAGCACCTACTTTACAGTTGGTGGGCTGAATAAAATGCTGGGGCACTGAGGGCAGGTTCCACAGCTAGATATTAGTGCCCTTTCAACTTATAGTCCTGCCATCAGAATGTGCCTGGTGATTACTTGATTGGGGTCAATCAAATAAAGGGCGAGTTTGAGGCCTTCATCCTGCCCAATGAGTGTTTTCAGTTAAGGTGTTTTGGACTCCAAGGTCACAGACCATGACCTGGGACAAGGTCACAGCCAATACTTTAAGGAGCCCACTGACACAGGACAATGTCAGGGGAGCCAGCAGATGCAGGGTCATGTAAAATGTCTCTGGAAGAGATAGAATAGTTTTCAATTTTCAAAAATGTGTAGTAATGCCACTAAGGCCGCCTGGAATGAGCCTGTTATAAATAAATTGAGCACAAAAGCAACTTTAACAGCCATATGCCCCACACACAGTTAGAGATCTCTCTTGCAAGCATATCACACTGATATGACCATGGCTCTCAATAGCCTGAGTTTTCTCCTGCACTGAGTCTCTAGCAATTGCAGATATCTCAGTCTCTGCCTGGCTCTAAGAGCTACATAAGACATTCAACAAGTCAGCTGAGGATCCCCGTATAGCTCTGAACCCTCAGGCTCTGGCACTGCACTATCCCTTTCATGCAGTGCATTCTGTACCTCCTGCTCTGTCCTTCTTGTCAGCAGAGTTTGTGTCTCCCATTGAGACCACAATGTTACACATACTTTCTAACTCCATGAGACAGACAGGAACAAAATCTAACCTTCAGCAAAGCACTCCACAGCAGAAAAAAAGGCCTCTACTTCAAAATGATTTCAGAATGTTTAGATTGCTTATTCAAATAAGCTCTTTGCTGTCAGTGATGTGATAACTGCTAAGCTAAAAGTGTGCTCAGTTGAAGCTTTTAAACCGACCCTAACAAGATTGCTCATTAAAAAGCAGATTCCACACATGGAATGATTTTGATGCTAAAGAGGTATTATTGCCTTCGGATCATATTATGGCAGTCAATTGGGTTGTTAACAACCTTAATTGTACCTTTAATTGAGATTACCACAGCATGGATGAGTTTCCAATTTCACATTGTACAGCATATCCTCGTAACCAGATCATTGGTTATGAATAGTTTGTTTGGTTACCGAAACAAACTCCCTTCACCTAGTCAACTTCTTAGAACTGAGAATAAATCAAATTTATTTCCTGCATTTAATGGTAAACCAGGTATGTTCATGCGGGAGAAAGGAACGGAAGAATTATGTTCATGGGGTGAGATGAAAAAAGTAGGGCAAAAATACCAATATGGTGATTTTGAGCTAAATGGCTGGCCTCTGTGCTGTAAGTACCATATCATTCCATAATTATTGTCTTTCACAAATATTCACAATTGGCTGATGATACAAAGTATGAAGCCATCATGTTTGCCTGTGATGCTCACTTTGGTTCCCATCTGAAAAATGGTCATTTTGATGAGTTTGAAGACTCTGGAATAGAACATCAATTTCTTTTTATAGTTGAAGCACCTGAAATGCCACGCTGACTAACTCAATGTCTGTGTGGGTTTCCTCCCAGCACTCCGGTTTCCTCCTACAGTCCAAAGATGTTAGATGGATTAAAAAGTAAAAGTAAGTTTATTTATTAGTGTCACAAGTAGGCTTACATTAACAATGCAATGAAGTTACTGTGAAAATCCCCTAGTGGCCATACTCTGGTGCCTGTTCGGTTACACTGAGGAAGAATTTTGCATTGCCAATGCAGCTAACCAGTATGTCTTTCAGACTGTGGGAGGAAACCAGAGCATCTGGAGCAAACCCACGCAGACACGGGGAGAACATGCAAACTCCACACAGCCAGTGATCCAAGCCTAGAATTGAACCTGGGTGCCCGGCACTGTGAGGCAGCAGTGCTAACCACTGTGCCACCATGCTGTCCTAAGGCAGCCATGGTAAATGTGCAGGGTTATGGGGATAGGGCAGGGGGGTGGGCCTGAATAAGATGATTTTTCAGAGAGTCAGCTGCAGATTCAATGGGCAAAATGGCTCCTTCTGCACTGTTGGGATTCTTTGGTTTTCAAACAGGTCACAAACTGAACCTGAGACCTTTTGTCCTTTATTGCTCAGCAACACACCAGTTTTGGCATCTGAACTGAGACTACACAAGGTACTGCATATAGGGTGTTGCATAAGGTTAAATCTCATGGGATCCAAGGTGAGGTAGCTAAATGGAAACAAAATTGGCTTCTTGACAGAAGTCAAAGGGTGCTTGTGGAGTGTTGGTTTTCAAACTGGAGGCCTGTGACCAGCAGTGTGCCTCAGGGATCAGTGCTGGGTCCACTATTATTTGTCATTTATATTAATGATTTGGATGAGAATATAGCAGGCATGGTTGGTAAGTTTGCAGATGGCACCAAGATTGGTGGCATAGTGGACAGTAAAGAAAATTATCTCTCATTGCAGCAGGATCTTAATCAACTGGGTCAGTGGGCTGACAAATGGCGGATGGAGTTTAATTTAGATAAATGTGAGGTGATACATTTTGGTAGATTGAACCAGGGCAGCACTTACTCAGTTAATGGTAGAGCATTGAGGAGAGTTACAGAACAAAGAGATCTGGGGTACATGTTCACAGCTCCTTGAAAGTGGAGTCACAGGATGACAGAGTGGTGAAGAAAGCATTCAGCATGCTTGATTTCACTGGTCAGAACACTGAATACAGGAGTTGGGACATCTTATTGAAGTTGTACAAGACATTGGTCAGCCCACTTTCGGAATACTGTGTGCAGTTCTGGTCACCCTATTATAGAAAGGATATTATTAAACTAGAAAGAATGCAGAAAAGATTTACTAGGATGCTACTGGGACTTGATGGTTTGAGTTTTAAGGAGAGGCTGGATAGAGTAGGACTTTTTTCTCTGGAGCGTAGAAGACTGAGGGGTGATCTTATAGAGGTTTATAAAATAATGAGGGGCATAAATCAGCTAGATAGTCTTTCCCAAAGATAGGAGTCTAAAACTAGAAGGCATAGGTTTAAGGTGAGAGGGGAGAGATACAAAAGTGTCCAGAGGTGCAATTGTTTCACACAGAGGGTGGTGAGTGTCTGGAACAAACTGCCAGAGGTAGCAGTAGAGGCGGGTACAATTTTGTCTTTTAAAAAAGCATTCAGCCAGTTACATGGGTAAGGTGGGTATAGAGGGATATGGGCCAAATGTGGGCAATTGGGATTAGCTAAGGGGTTTAAAAAAAGGGCGGCATGGACAAGTTGGGCCGAAGGGCCTGTTTCCATGCTGTAAACCTTTATAACTCTATAACACATTTTCATCAATAACCAAAAACATACTGAAGTAAATTGCACAGAGAACCACAAGAACAGGATGAAACTATTCAGCCACTCCAGCACATCCACCATTAAATTTGAATATGGCTGGTTTAAATGCAACCTGCAGATAAACCAAAAGGGAAAATGCTGGAAAATCTCAGCAGGTCTGGCAGCACCCGTAAGGATAGAAAACAGCTGACGTTTCAAGTCAAAGCATGATGAATGGTGGAGCAGGTTCAATGGACCAAATGGCCTCCTCCTGCTCCTATCTCCTATGTGCCTATTCATGTTTATGGCCTCAGAAGCATCTGCCTGTGTCCCTAAATATTGAATCCACTATCAATATAGCCCTGCCATTCGTTTTCCTCTGCTCTGAGCAGTAGAGCCACCCACCGTGCCATGAACTTGGCTGCTGCTTTCCCCTGAGAGGCTATTCTTCCACCCAACAATATCCAAAGTGATATATCTGTTTCAGATGTGGATGACCACAGGGGACTCCTGCACTACCCTCAAAGCAGATAAACTGCTGCCTCTGTGGCACTCTCAAAACTGAAAATAAACTGAGTGTTAAGTTTACTTACTTTAAGGAGCTGTGCCCACCCATGACCCAAAAGTAAATGCTGATGATACTTTCAAATGCAGATGAGTAAAACAGATGAGTACTTTATTGTAATGCTAGACTTAAAATGGAAAAATCTGCACTGATCCCTCCAAGGCCTCAGACACGTAAACTCACCATTGACTTTCCTGTCACACAGTCCACAAGTTTTCAGATCAGTGCTGAGTTAACGGATCTCAGATGAGGTAGCCATTGCAAGCTTGAGAATTGGCCTCAGTACCTTTGTGCTGGATAGGGATAAGGAAAAAAAACAAACTAGGATTTCTGCTGCTGATTGCAATCCAATGACCTATGGAAAGTTTTGCAAGCAGACTTTGGGTGGGACAGGATCAGACTCAGCTGTGCTGCTCCCACGTACACTCTGCCAATGTTCTTTGTCCTCACGTATGCAGAATAACCACTTGGGCTGGGTGGAGGCAGTGAGGACTGCCAGCAACTCTGGAACTGAACTTTGATAAGAAAACAACACCTTCTCTGGAGTGGGGGGTGGCGGGGGGTGGGGGGTGTGTGGGGGAGAGAAAACTAGCAAACAAAAAAAAATACTTCAATACAGTTGCTTCGAAAAAGACCTGAGGTAAGAAGAAGCCACCCCTTGGTGAAAATTTTCCAAAGGCAAAATCCAAATTTATTCTGGTTTAAACATTTTTCATCAATACGAGGTCAAATTCCTTTACAGTAACATAAATTGTGCAGCAGAGCCGACCTTGGAGACTCTGCATAGCACCAATTAAAAATGTCTTTCCTGATCAAAAATGTTGGCCTGTCTTCCTCTTTTCAGCTGCACATCCAGGTTTAGCAGATTTTCTTTGCCTTTCTGTTTGCTTATTTGGCCACGTGATGGAGATAGAGAGCTAGGTCCTTCTGAGTGAAAACTTCACAGAATGTTTACAGTGCAGTCGGAAGCCCTTCAGTCCATGGTATCTGCACCAGCTTTCCAAATAAACAATTCATTTTGTGCTATTTTTTCGCCTTCCCCTCATAACTCTACACATTTGTCTTTTTCAGATAACACTCCAATTTCCTCTTAAATGCCTTAATCCAACCTGTCTGCACAATTAAACCACGCACGGTGTGAGAAAGATTTCCCTCCTGTCATGTTTGCTTCTTTAGCTTTTAAATATGTGCCCTCTCTTTCTTGATCCTTTCACAAATGGGAACAGTTTCTCTCCATCTACTCTGTTCTCCCCCGAATGATATTGAATCCCTCAATCAAATCTCCTTCTCTTCTCCTAGGAAAACAGTCCAAGCTTCTTCCAATCTATCTTCACAACTGAAGCTCCTCATCCCTGGAACAATTCCCATGATTCTCTGCACTCTTTCCAATGCCCTCACATCTTTTCTCTGATGCAGTGCCCAGAATTGGAGTCAAAGTATGAGGTCATGTACCTACCGACTCAAGAACAGCTTCTTCTTTCTGACATCAGACTTTTGAATTAACCTGCCTCACAGTAATCTTTCTCTACTATGCCATGACTGTAACATTACATTCTGCACTCTCTCTTTTCCTTCTCTATGAACGGTATGCTTTGTTTGCATAGCACACAAGAAACAATGCTTTTTACTTTATACTAATGCATGTGACAATAATAAATCAAATCAAATCAAAATCAAGTCCATACTTCAGCTTAGGCCAGATCAGTGTCTTCCATAAAATTCAACATAATTCCTTGCTATATGGCCAGAGGTGATCGACGTATGGACCAATCTGCATTAGAATTTTAGCCTTTATTTTGTATTGTCTTGCATTGATATTCCCACCAAAATGAATCACTTTGCACTTCTCCGCACTGAACTTCATCTGTCACTTGTTTGTAATGGTTTCATGGTCATCAGTAGATTCTTAATTCCAGATATATTTTATTGAATTCAAATTCCATCTTCTGCTGTGGCGGGATTTGATCCTGGATCCCCCAAACATTCGCTGAGTTTCTGAATTAATAATCTCGCAATAATAACACAGGCCACTGCCTCTCCCAAAGCTGCCAGTCTCTTTTCAAACTCCCTCTGGTTCTCTTATTTGCTTCTTCACTTCCTTTCTGAGCATTCTACATTCAGCCTGGTTCTTCATGTCCATGTGACATCTGCCAGAAACACACTTTTTATTTTTTTATCTTAATCTCCATCATTTTTGTGCTAAATTTATTTGTTCTTTGCAGTTAGCATATTGATCAGTTATCATTTTTCCTGCCAACCTTTGACTCTAATTTATTCACTGCAAATCTGCTCTTATCCCAGAACCTGAATAAAGAATAAAGAACAAAGAAAATTACAGCACAGGAACAGGTCCCTCGGCCCTCCAAGCCTGCACCTTGCTGCTTGGCATAACTAAAACCCCATACCTTTCCGGGCACCATGTCCCAGTATTCCCATCCTATTCATGTACTTGTCGAGAAGCCCTCAAAAGTCACTACAGTATCCACTTCCACTACCTCCCCTAGCAACGAGTTCCAGGCACCCACTACTCTTTGTGTAAAATATCTGCCTCGTACATCTCCTTTAAACCTTGCCCCTCGCACCTTAAAGCTGTGCCCCCTCGTAACTGAGTCTTCCACCCACAGAACCACAGAACACTACAGCACAGAAACAGGCCTTTTGGCCCTTCTTGGCTGTGCCGAACCATTTTTCTGCCTAGTCCCACTGACCTGCATCTGGACCATATCACTCTACACTCCTCTCATCCATGTACCTCTCCAAGTTTTCCTTCAATGTTAAAAATGAGCCCGCATTCACCACTTCATCTGGCAGCTCATTCCACACTCCCACCACTCTGTGTGAAGAAGCCCCCCCCCCAATATTCCCTTTATACTTTTCCCCTTCACCCTTAACCCATGTCCTCTAGTTTTTTTCTCCCCTAGCCTCAGTGGAAAAAGCCTGCGTGCATTCACTCCATCTATACCCATCATAATTTTATAGACCTCGATCAAATCTCCCCTCATTTTTCTACATTCCAGGGAATAAAGCCCGAAACTATTCAACCTTTCTCTGTAACTCAGTTTCTCAAGTCCCGGCAGTATCCTTGTAAACCTTCTCTGCACTCTTTCAACCGTACTAACATCCTTCCTGTAATTAGATGATCAAAACTGCACACAATACTCTAAATTCAGCTTCACCAATGTCTTATACAACCTCACCATAACATTCCAACTCTTATACTCAATACTTCGATTTACAAAGGCTAATGTTCCAAAAGCACTCTTTATAACCCTATCTACCTGTGATGCCACTTTCAGGGAATTACGTATCTGTATTCCTAAATCCCTCTGTTCTACTACACTCTTCAGTGTCCTACCATTTACCTTGTATGTTCTACCTTGGTTTGTCCTTCCAAAGTGCAACATCTCACACTTGTCTGCATTAAGTTCCATCTGCCATTTTGCAGCCCATTTTTCTAGCTGGTCCAAATCCCTCTGCAAGCTTTGAAAACCTTCCTCACTGTCCACTATACTTCTAATCTTTGTATCATCAGCAAATTTGCTAATCCAATTTACCACATTATCATCCAGATCATTGATATACTTGGCAAACAACAATGGACCCAGCACTGATCCTTGTGGCACACCACTAGTCACAGGCCTCCACTCAGAGAAGCAATCCTCCACTACCACCCGCTGGCTTCTTCCACTGAGCTAATGTCTAATCTAATTGACTACCTCTCCATGTATACCTAATGACTGATTCTTTCTAACTAACCTCCCATGCGGGACCTTGTCAAAGGTCTTACTGAAGTCCATGTAGACAACATCCACCGCCTTCCCTTCATCCACTTTCCTGGTAACCTCCTCGAAAAACTCTAACAGATTGGTTAAACATGACCGACCACACACAAAGCCATGTTGATTCTCCCTAATAAGTCCCTGTCCATCCAATATTTGTAGACCCTGCGAAAAAGCTTCTGACTATCCACTCTGTCCATACCTCTCATTATCTTGTCGACTTTTATCAGGCCTCCCCTCAACCTCCATCACTCCAGTGACAACAAACCAAGTTTCTCCAGCCTCTCCTCATAGATAATGCCCTCCATACCAGGCAACATCCTAGCAAATCTTTTCTGTACCCTCTCCAAAGCCTTCACATCTTTATGGTAGTGTGGCGACCAGAATTGAACACTATATTCCAAGTGCAGCCTAAATAAGGTTCTATAAAGCTGCAACATGACATGCCAATTTTTAAACTCAATATCCTGGCCGTGAAGGCAAGCATGCCATATGCCTTCTTGACTATCTTCTCCACCTGCATTGTCACTTTCAGTGAATTGTGTACCTGTACACCCACATCCCTTTGCCTATCAATACTCTTAAGGGTTCTGCCATTTACTATATATTTCCTATCTGTACTAGACCATCAGGATTCTGCCATTTGCTATATATTTCCTATCTGTATTAGACCTTCCAAAATGCATTACCTCACACTTGTCCAGATTAAACTCCATCTGCCACCTCTCTGCCAAGTATCCTGCTGTATCCTCTGATGGTCCTCATCACTATCCGCAAATCCACCAACCTTTGTGTTGTCCACAGACTTACTAATCATTCCAGTTACATTTTCCTCCAAATCATTTATATATATTACACTGATGTAAGGCTCGCATGGGATCAGAGGTGAGCTGGCTCAGTCAAAGCAAAGGTCCCAGCACTGATCCCTTGTCACAGCCCTCCATTCAGATACGTACCCTTCCACTGCTACCCTCTGTCTTCTTTGACCGAGCCAGTTTTGTATCCACATTGCCAGCTCACCTCTGATCCCATGTGACTTCACCTTCTGCACCAGTCTGCCATGAGGACCTTGTCAAAGGCCTTATTGAAGTCCATGTAGACAACGTCCACTGTCCGACCCTCGTCAATCATCTTCGTCACTTCCTCAAAAAACTCGATCAAGTTCATGAGACACGACCTCCCCTTCACAAAACCATGTTGTCTCTCACTAATACATCCACTTATTTCCAAGTGGGAATAAATCATGTCTCAAAGAATCCTCTCCAATAATTTCCCTACCACTGATGTAAGGCTCACAGGTCTGTAATTACCTGGATTATTCTTGCTACCCTTCTTAAACAAAGGAACAACATTGGCTATTCTCAAATCATTAAATTTTTAAGGTGCAGAGGAGGCCATTCAGACCATCCAATCTGCACTGGCTCTGAAAGAGCATTCCATCTCCTCTGCGACAAAACATCTGGTTCAATGGTTCATGTTAATATTTTAGAAGCAATGTTTAGTTCTTAATGTTAAGAAATCCAAAGATAAATTTAGGAACTTATATTTGGATGGGTAAACGTTAGGAGTAATGTCTAGTTTTAGGTAGGTTTAATTTAATACTTCTGTGCCTGGAGGGCAACAATGGATAGATTTTATGTTTGAAATATGTCTAGCTATTTACAGTTTAAACCCTGTTTCTGATGTAATCCAAAGTGATCTGCGGCAGCAACTAGTTTAAAAGATCCACAAACTGCCTGTGCTAATGAAACCACTATAGCTTTAAATGTGCTTTGTCATCCATGTTAATCATAAAACCTATATTTGTTAAGCTAAGAAGTATTATAATCCATTTTTTCATGTTTAATAAATGTTTTCTTTTATTGGTTAAAAACTATTGGGGTCCTGTGATTCCGTTTCCTCCACATTTCATAAAAATAAAAATTACAGTCTTTAATCCAGGATTTTGGGATCTTGACATCCAGCTATATTACAAACTGGGATCGTAACATTAATACATTTCTGGAAAGATTAAAGTTTCACCATAGCAAATAGAATAAATGCAATTAAAACAGCTTGGAGTCTATTACACCTAAAAGATTGGGGCCACGTTGATTTAAGGGATTAACAGCTAGAAAGGTAAGATGTTAAAACAGTAGGTGGGCTTACTTAGCTGGAGAACTGGAGTCTTGGTATTCACATTAATTGTAAAGAAGTGTAGTCCAGAAAGATGTTTTCCTTTGGGAGTTGGTGCTAAATTAATTCAAAAGCACTCAGTGAACCCCATGTTATTATGGAGATAGGTGGACATAAAGAAGGTTTTCTGGTTTCAATTTATCTGAGTGTTTTGCAGCAGGGAAGGAGGCTATGCTGAAGAGGTACAATTGTTCAGAGACAATTAGGGCTCAGAAAAGCCCTGGGAGCTGTTCAAGTGTTTGTAGCTTACAGAGAAGTCCTGGGAGGTGCTTGGTGCAATGAAGGTTGGGAAACTGAAAAGGCAGTGGAAGGTTTCTGGTTCCATTCTGGAAAGAGTTAAGGTTCCCTCAATTATTCTTCCTCTAGATTATTCTTTGTCGTTTTCCATAACCAACCTGAACATCATCATACAATGAACACTGTCCACTCAATATTTTCCAACTAATATATGAACTCTTGATTCACTTCATTAAAATGGTCAGTTTTAGTCTCTGCCAGAGTAAAGGATGAACCAAAGCAGTAATGGACATGCCAACATCTGTTGAAGAACAGAACTGTGGGTGCTGAAAATTTGAGATGAAAAGAAATGCTGGAAATACCTTTCATGGACCTGAACAGTTAATTTGATTTCTTTCTCAATGGATGGTGCCAGACCTGTTGAGTCTTTTCAGCAGTTTTGATTTTCATGCCAACATCTGTATCTGATCTTTCAATATGTGCTCCCATCGAACATTGCCTTTCAGCAGGAGCAGAGTCTCTTTTGAGGCTTGCCTGCATTCTTCCAATTTACTCCAGGCATAGAACTGGTAAACAAAATCTACAGGGGAGTAAAGAGCAACGGAAAATACTGCAGAGAACCTGACTTAAGTCCTGAGTTTGGATCCTTTTAAAACATCAATTCACTGGAAGCACATTGTTCATCACGCAGAGAGAACAAACATCGGAAATACTACCATCTCTACTGTTTCTTAAAAGGACTGTACTCTGTAAATATTATGATCCAGATTTAGCTGCCACATCAATGGCATGTTAACTGCACCCACTGTTTTGATTTGCAACTCATCCCAGCAACCAGTGATACTGCATGAATTGCTAATCGCCACACCTTTCTGGTCATTTGCATCATTTCCCACTTGGTCTCATGAAAGCAGCAGCTCATCCTCAACACTAATTTCTCAGGATGATTGCATTTGCTCATTCAATGGTGAAGTGGTGGCACAGTGGTATTGTCGCTTGATTACTAATCCAGGAACCCAGAGTAATGCTTTGGGGATCCGGGTTTGACTCCCACCTTGGCAGATGGTACAACTTAAAATTAAATTAAAAATCTGAATTTAAAATTCTAATGATGACCATGACACAATTGTAAAAACCCATCTGCATCATTCATCTCCCTTTAGAGGAGGAAATCTTACCGGGTCTGGTCCACATGTGACTCCAGGCCCAAGGCAATGTGGTTCACTCTGAAATGTCTTCTAAAATGGCTTAGCAAGCCATTCAGTTGTATCCAACTGCTACGAAGAAATTAGAAAGGAATGAAATGCAGTAGAACAGAGGAATCTGGGAATACAGATAGATAATTCCCTAAAATTGACATCACAGGTAGATAGGGTTGTAAAGAGTGTTTTGGTACATTGGCCTTTATAAATCAAAGTATTGAGTACAAGAGTTGGAATGTTATGGTGAGGGTGTATAAAACATTGGTGAGGCCGAATTTAGAGTATTGTGTGCAGTTTTGGTCACCTCATTACAGGAAGGATATTAATAAGATTGAAAGAGTGCAGAGAAGGTTTACAAGGATATTGCTGGGAACAGAGAAAGATTGAATAGGTTAGGACTTCATTCCCTGGAATGTAGAAGAATGAGAGGAGATTTGGTAGAGGTGTATAAAATTATGATGGGTATAGATAGAATGAATGCAAGCAGGCTTTTTCCACTAAAGCTAGGGGAGAAAGAAAACTAGAGGACATGGGTTAAGGGTGAAGGGGGAAAAGTTTAAAGGGAATATTGGGGGAAGGGTGTTCTTCACACAGAGAGTGGTGGGAGTGTCGAATGAGCTGCCAGATGAAGTGGTGAATGCGGGCTCACTTTTAACATTAAAGAAAAACTTGGAGAGGTACATGGATGAGAGGAGTGTGGAGGGATATAGTCCAGATGCAGGTCAGTGGGACTAGGCAGAAAAATGGTTCAGCACAGCCAAGAAGGGCCAAAAGGGCTTGTTTCTGTGCTGTAGTGTTCTATGCTTCTATGGAAAGTGGAATCACAGGTGGACAGAGCGGTGAAGAAGGCATTCAGCATGCTTGGTTTCATTTGTCAGAACACTGAATACAGGAGTTGGGATGTCTTGTTGAAGTTGTACAAGACATTGGTAAGGTCACACTTGGAAAACTGTGTACAATTCTGGTCACCCCATTATAGAAAGGTTATTATTAAACTAAAAAGAGTGCAGAAAAGATTTACTAGGATGTTACCAGGACTTGATGGTTTGAGATATCAGGCGAGGCTGGACAGACTGGGATTTTTTTTCTCTGGAGCATAGAAGGCTGAGGAGTGATCTTATAGAGGTCTATAAAACAATAAGGGGCACAAATCAGCTAGATAGTCAATATCTTTCCCCAAACTTAGAGGAGTCTAAAACTACAGGACATAGGTTTAAGGTGAGAGGAGAGAAATACAGAAGTGTCCAGAGGGGCAATTGTTTCATACAGAGGGTGATAAGTGTCTGCAACAAACTGCCAGAGGCAGTAGTAGAGGCGGGTGCAATTTTGTCTTTTAAAAAGCATTTACCCAGTTATATGGGTAAGATGGATATAGAGGGATATAGGCCAAATATGGGCAATTGGGATTAGCTTAGATGTTTAAAAAAAAGAGCAGCATAGACAAGTTGGGCCAAAGTTGTTTCCATGCTGCAAACCTCTATGATTCTAAGAACGATAGGGTTAAATGAGAGTTAATGTTTGGATTGTTAACTTTGGACATACTCTCTTCCACCTGCTTCAGGAAAAAGATACCAAAGTCTGAGGTCATGTACCAACTGACTCAAAAACAGCTTCTTCACTGTCACCATCAGACTTTTGACTGGGCCTACCTTATATTAAATGATCTTTCTCTGCACCCTAGCTATGACTGTAACACAACATTCTGCATTCTATCCTTTCCCTCTCTATGTACAGTATGCTTTATCTATATAGCAGGCAAAAAACAATACTTTTCACTGTATACTAATACATGTGACAATTATAAATCAAATTAAATCAAAATTTTCAAATCAAAAATTATTCTGCATCCTCTCCTTTCCCTCTTTCCTATGTACTCTCTGCTTTGTCTGTTTAGCACGCAGGAAACAACACTTTTCTCTGTACCCCAGTACATGTGAAAATTATAAATCAAGTCAAAAATCTTCCCCAGAATGATTACACGGGACAAATATCCTCAGCTGGGACTTAATATATAGTTCAATTTTCTGAAGCTCCGCCTCAAAGTTAAATTGTCAAACCACCGGAACCCACATGGCAAAAGAACACCAATTTCGTTACATTCTGTTTAAAGTTTTCTTCTAAAGATATTTGAATTCATCATCATAATTTTTGATCCCAATCTATCCCTGGAGAGCAGCCCACCTCTATATCATAGATGGTGGTTTTACAAATTTGTTTGCAAAGCTCAGCATTTTCTGAATGTTTCTCCCAAACAATGACTCCAGTTGCTGCCAACTAATCAACTGAAGTCTGAAACAGACGGGGCTGAAGTAAACCGCACAATTCTACAATAGAAAGAATGAGGGTGAGTGTAGGAGTAGGATCCCATTAAAGAGCCAAGTAAACTCAAGATTAGCATAATGAACTCCCACACACTGCAGATGTTACATGGCTTTGTTTATATCACAAAACCATCTCCAGGATCAGACCACACCAAAGTTTGATCATAAATGGTCCAAGTATTAAGTTTGCATGTTGACTCAAGCCAATAATTCATAACATGTATTATGTTTTAAAACAGGAAACACCAACAGATCCAACAAGACTGCACCATGTGTAAAAGGTCACAACAACTGCTTATGACCTTTTATCTGCTTACTCACCATATCCTGAAAATACAGCTCTTTTCAGAAACGCAGTCAACTTTGTCTAAAATTCAACTTGAGTGGACCTCACTGAGGTTTCCAAATTACACCAGTGACTACTCTCTTCTGTGGTTGTGAAAGGCACTATATAAATGCAAGTCTTTCCTTCTTTCCTGTCTGATGGCCTTTGTGCTAACTTATTGCACAACTATATTCGTGTAAACAAACTGTCTGATTTGCTTTAAGCTTCACTTCCATTTCTTTAAACTTGTATCCTTGGTATTTGAATCATTTTCCATTGGAAACACTCCACATAGATCAATAATGGAGTGTGGCAACTCAGGGGTTTTCCAGTGAAGTGTTTCATTGTAGTGCCTACTTCTGACACTAATAAACTGTTTTAAACTTTTAACTTTTTATCTGTCAATTATCTTCAAAATTCTGTGGACTTCAATTAATTCACTTCAAAGTCTTGTGTTCTCCAAAGAAAACTAAGCCAATCTTTCCATAAACAAAATTATTTTTGCCTCAAATAATCTTTGTGGTTGGGCAGCTGAATCCCAACAAAGGCATTAAAATTGTTTATTTGATTAGATGGCAAAGATTACTGGTGGCATTCCAGACAAAGTCAGATCAACCCAATTATAATTCAATCAAGATATTCAAGAAGGAATTGGATTGTTATCTGAAAAGAAAGAATGTGCAGGGCTACAGTGAAAAGACAGGGAAGTGGAACAAGGTAAATTGCTTGTACGCTAAGCTGATAGAGACACAACAGGCTGAATGGGCTCCTTCTGTGTTTTTGTGCTGGAACAATTGTGTGACTCTTTGATGACATGTTTGTGAAATTGTACATATCATTGTGCAAGTGTAATTCTTGGTTAACAGAAACAGAGGAAGCACTGCAAAAAGCCTAATGACATGAAAATGTTCAGAAAAACAAAGAGAACAAAGAATAAAGAAGAAAGGAAAGAACAAAGAAAATTACAGCAGAACAAGAGGCCCTTCGGCCCTCCAAGCCTGCATCGACCATGCTGCCGGACTAAACTAAAACCCCCGACCCTTGCAGGGACCGTATCCCTCTATTCCCACCCTATGCATGCATTTGTCAAGACACCCCTTAAATGTCCCTATCAAAGAACAAAGGAAACTAATTTGGAAATTAAAAGAATATTAAAGGTTCGTATTTAATCCCTATTTTAACAGATCCATCTAACTCTTTACTTTAAAATGAATGGGTTAACATATGTGTGTAACACATTCCAACCTCTATGTTACCCTGCTTCAAGTATAATGTTTTTAATGCACTCCAGCATTATCTTCTCACAGTGTGTTATCTTCTCACAGTGCTATCCTCTGTGAATCACATTCTGTTCACAGCACATCCCTAACTGCATTGTCTTTATGACACATCAGTTTGGGTGTTATCCTGTATGAATTGCACTCCAGCCCATGTGTAATCCTATACCTGAGAATTGTCTGGCATGACCTTCACTGAGACTTAATAAAATAAAAACTTGTGCTGGTTTGTTATGAAAGAAAAGCATTTATTAAAAAAAACAGTATCGGGCCAAGGTGAAAGAGCATGACTTAATCAGCATGCAAAATATTAGAAGAGAGGATGCGGTAAATACAGAAGCAATGATTAACAGTCGCTTGATAGTATAGAACTTGAATACTGCGAAAGCATTTTATCAGGACAAATATAAAAATATCAAGGCCAGAGTGGACGAGGGGTACAACACGGTAAGATACATTGATCTTGGGCAGGATTTTATGGTTTTGGGATGAGCAAGGACAGAAAATCCTGCCCCAAATTTCAAACCATTATAGCCATTTATATGCCAAAAGTACTCACTCATTCATACTGAATGATTGGCCAAGGTAGTGCCATGGAGAAAAAGCAACAGGAAAATATAAGTATGCAAGCTCATAGGTAATTAAAGAAAATTGCAAGACTTGAACATATTCCTGGGGGAAGCAGCACAGTGGCACAGTAGTTAGCACTGCTGCCTCACTGCACCAGGGAGCTGGGTTCAATTCTGGCCTTTGATGACTGTCTGTGAGGAGATTGTACTTTCCCGTAGTGTCTACGTGGATTTCCTCCAGGTGCCGTGCTTTCCTCTCACAATCCAAGGGGGTGCAGGTTAGGAGGATTGGCCATGCTAAATTGCCCCTCAGTGTCCTAAGATGTATATGTTAGGGGGATCAGCAGGATAAATAATTGGGGTTACGGGGATAGGGCCTGTATGGGATGCTGTGTCAGAGAGTCAATACAGATGCGATGGGCTGAATGGCCTCCTTCTGCACTGTAAGCATCCTACAATTCAATGAATTTGTTTGCAGAGAACAGGTCACTTTGTGTGAATATACGTCACTTCTAGCAAGCATTAATAAGCCATATATTGAGCTCAACTGATGATCTTAAATTGGCTGTTAGTGCAGCTATGAACGGACTCAGAATTGTTCAGCGAGTACTCCCAATAGCGGAATCACATCAAGTATTAGACATTTTACTTGGGTGTGTGAGCTTGGACTAGTTGAGTACAGAGTATACTCTGTCTGTAGCGAACAACTGAAGAAAAATGATCAAATCAAATTGCATGTTCCTTTGATTGTGATTATCCGAAATTTGGCACTCTTGCCTTTGTCCTGATGAATACAAGATGAAAAGTTTCAGCAACATGTTTCTCTTTTGAGTAATATTAAAGCTGTGATGTTAAAATGGCTGTTGTCAGAAGTGCACACTGGAGGAAATAATGAATTGTACTTTTGAGTTTCAGGAAAAAGTATGTTCGTGTTGGAGATTGTGGGCTAGATTTTCCGGCCACGCTTGTCCCAAAGCTGGAAGATCCCACCGAGGTCAACGGACCTTTGCATGATCTGTGTCGCACCCGCTACAATTCCCGTGACAGGCTGGATGGTAAAATTCTGCACTGTCACCAGAATGAGGACCAAGGATGGAAAAATTGTCCAACTTTATGGGACAGAAATCGCTCTGCCGATTATGTCTGTGCCAGCCAAGGAAGAGCTAAACTGCCTAATCCCACTTTCCAATTCTTGGTCTGGTGCCTTGTACCTAATGTATATCTAATTCTTCTGGATGAAAACAATTTTTTTTAAACTCCCCTCTAATACTTCTATTACTTTATTACTTATGCATACTTCATTACTTACGCATCCTGGTTGTTGATCTCTCTGCTGAGGGAAATAGATCCTTTTTATTCACTCTGCCTCAGCCTCACATTTTTTAAACACTTCAGTTAAATCTTCCTCAACCTCTCATGTTCCAAAAGAAAAAACCTCAGCCTATCCAATCTTTCTTCATAGCTAAAATTCACCAGTCCAGCTCACATAAAACTTAGGGGATTTAGAGACACCAGTGCCATGATAATGTCACTGGACTAGGTATCCAGGGGCCCAAGCTAATGTTCTGGGGACCCAGGTTCAAATCCCACCAAGGTAGCTTAATAAATCTGGAAGTGAAAGCTCACTAACACAAACAACGAATCAAACATTGTTGATTGTTGCAAAGGCATTGTACACTAATGCCTTCATGGGAAGGAAATCTACCATCCTTACCGGGTTTACATGGTTTGGGTTACAGGTGACTCCAGACCCACAGCAATGTGCTGCTGTCTGAAACATAGTCACAGAGGTTTACAGCATGAAAACAAACCCTTCGGCCCAACTTGTCTATGCTGCCCTTTTTTAAACTCCTAAATTAATCCCAATTGTCCGCATTTGGCCCATATCCCTCTATATCCATCTGACCCATTTAACTATCTTAATGCTTTTTAAAAAACAACATTTATATCCACCTCTCCTACTACCTCTGGCTGCTCATTCCAGACACTCACCAGCCTGTGTGAAAAAATTGCCTCTCGGACACTTATGTATCTCTCCCCTCTCACATTAAACCTGTGCCCTCTAGTTTTAGACCCCCCTACCTTTGGGAAAAGATATTGACTGTCTAACTGACCTGTGCCTCTCATTATTTTATAGACCTCTATCAGATCACCCCTCAGCCTCCTACGCTCCAGAGAAAAAAGTCCCAGTCTAACCAGCCTCTCCTTATAACCGAAACCATCAAATCTCAGTAGCATCCTAGAAAATCTTTTCTGAACTCTTTCTAGTTTAATAATATGCTTTCGATAATAGGGTGCCCAGAACTGTACACAGTATTCCAAGTGTGACCGTACCAATGTCTTTTACAACTTCAACAAGACCTCCCAATTCCTCTATTCAGTGTTCTGACTGATGAAACCAAGCATGCCGAATACCTTCTTCACCACCCTGTCTATCTGTGGCTCCATCTTTCAAGGAACCAGGAACATGTACCTCTATATCTCTTTGTTCTGTAACTCTCCCCAACACCCTACCATTAACTGAGTAAGTCCTGCCCTGATTCAATCTACCAAAATGCATCACCTCACATTTGTCTAAATTAAATTTACTGAGTAAGTCCTGCCCTGATTCAATCTACCAAAATGCATCACCTCACATTTGCCTAAATTAAATTCCATCTGCCATTCCTCAGCCCACTGGCCCAATTGATCAAGATCCCATTGCAATCAAAGATATTTTCTTCACTGTCTACTATGCCACCAATCTTGGTGTCATCAGCAACTTACGAACATGCCTCCTATATTCTCATCCAAATCATTAATATAAATGACAAATAACAGTGGGCCCAGCACTGATCCCTGAGGCACACTGCTGGTCACAGGCCTCCAGAAATGGCCTAGCAAGCCACTCACTTCTATCAAACCACTGCAAAGTCTATATAAAAACTGGACAGAGCACCCAGCATAGACTGAGGCACTGGAAATGAAAGCAGCAAACCTAACCGAGTTGATCCTGCAAAGTTCTCATTACCAACATCTGGGGGCTTGAGACATAATTGCCCCTTCAGGTGACTCACCTGATGAAGAGGTAGCATTCTGAAAGCTTGTGCTACCAAATTAAACCCACTGGACTTCAACCTGGTGTTGTGATGCTTCTTACTGTGTCCACCCCAGTTCAACACCAGCATCTCTACAGCACTTCTAAAGGACAAAGTTGCTATAATGGGTATGCAGCAGGTGGCCAGGAAACGAACGAGAGGGAAAAACCTCCTTAAACTTGTCTTTGCCTGTTGCAGATACATCTGTCCAGAGCCTAAAACTATGCCCAAAGTCTGTGCAGGCAGGAACCATGCAAAATATGCTCCCATCCGAGATTCCATTGTTAACACAATATGATGGGAGGGATTTTACAGCCTTGCTTGAACGAGACTGGAAATTCCCGTCCGAGGTCAATGAACATTTCTGTTGTCCACCCACTGCCCGGTCCAATTCTGTGGTGGGTGGGGTGGCAGAATTCCAGTGAATGCATCTAGTTGGGTCTTTGTGTGGGCAGGGATGGGAATGCGCCTGTCATTAAGTCCAATGTGTACCCGCTGGGGGTTGGGGGGGAACATTTAAAAGCTGAGGATGCAGCTTCCTGAAGACTGCCAGGAATTTTGGGAGAGGCTGAGAGTGCTGTGTAGCTAAAGACTGCTGTCCAAGAATGTCACAGCACCAGGAGGCCATGGAAGGTGGAAGGGTGAGTTGGTTGCCTCCTGTTTTACTCTATGTGCCTGTCTGTGCTGATGCAGGATGTCAGTGATAGGCTCAACATCCTTATGCCCAGGAACAGGTAGAGAAGGTTGCCCACCTGACTAACAAGGACCAAGGTGGCTGCTGAGGTCAATGGGTGCGACATTGTGCACCGAACCTGGTTGCGATGCTGTAAAATGTTCAACGCTTTGATTTTCTGTGGTTGGATAGGGCAAGTGCCGAGATGGAATAGATCTTCCCGGAGATGTGTAGGTTGCTGTCCTTTCCCCTGGCGTTCAAGGATCTGAGTATGAATTCCAACTGGCACTAGAGCCCAGGCTGGATTGTCAGTACAATAAGCCACAGAGGGGGAAGTGCGCCCCAGTGAAATGGCCCACTAAATGCCTGTGTGGAGTGGGTATTTGGAATGATCCTCAAGAAAGATGGAACACTGAAGAACCTTTCTATTCTCCTGTCAGGAGAAGTGGAACTCTGTGGAACTGGTGGGTTCTCTGCTGGACCTGACTCGGAGCGAGAGTAATGCTCTGGAGTTGGACTGCCACTGGCCAGCCTACTCCTACAGTCCTGATGAAAGTGCATAGATTCCAGATGCATGGGTCCCTCTTATCAGAAAGTGAGCTGGCCCATCAAGAGTGCCCATTGAAACTTCAATGCAGATATCACCATGAAGTATCTCTCCATTGTCTCAGTAGGCCACCTTGCAAATGACAATGATGATTAAATTCATTGATGTTGTGAGAGATGGATGAGGCACTGGTCTCTCTGACAGCTATCAGTCCATCAACGGTGAGCACATCTCATGCAGAAGTGTCTGTCATCTCTGTGTATTCCTCTCAGGGTGTTCCATATGAGGGCAGCAGTTCCTCTGCACTTCTGGCAGTGGCTACTGCATCAGATAATGCTGTGGCATTTGATGAGGGCCCAACCATGGAGCTGGATGCTCCTTACCGGGAACCGGCGATCAGAGGACATTGCCAAGGTCATCACAGCCACCATGATAGCAAAGTCAGCAGGCTGCCTCCAAAGCAGCTGCCAGCAATGGGGACACCAAGCACTTACTCAGAAATAACCTGCACCCTAACAGTCAGATGGGCTTCTAACAGGGCTACTCAGCTCCTGACCTCATGAAAGCCCTGGTTCAAACACAGGCAAGAGAGCTGAACTTAATAGGTGAAGTGTGTCATAATCAGTCCCCAGGCGAGGTCTCCAGTTTGTTGATTCTAGGCAACATGCTCCTGGTTTATAAGTGATGAATTTTTTCAATCCTCTCGATTGTTTGCAACAAGGTTAACTTAAACGGTATTCCTTCCTCTGGAATACCTGTTCTAAGTCCGAACGCATTTATGTTTTAAAAGGAGCCAATTTAACCAGGTTTTATTGAGCTCAAGAAAGAGTGAGTTTATTGGCTACTAAAATGTGAGAAAAGAATCATAAAAATACATAATACTTAAAAATTCAATATGTCCTTAAGTACTTTGGGGCTATGATTCATTGCCATTACAGGTGAGAGTGACTGACTTTGACAACATGGCCACATATGACCTTATGTGAAATCAAGAAGCCAGAACAAAACTGAAGTCAATGGGAGTTAGGGGGAAAGCTCTCCACTGATTGGAATTATACTTAGCACAAAAGAAGATGGTTGTGACAGTTGGAGGTCAATGATCTCAGTCCTGGGATATTGCTGCAGAGTTCCACAGTGTCGTGAGCTAAGTCCAACCATCAATGACATTCCCTCCACCAGCAGGTCAGAAGTGGGGATGTTCATGAATGATTGCATATACACAGAAATTAGAAGTGAGTCCAAAAATGAAAGTTTAAAAAATATACACAAATTAGTCTTTGCCTTGTCTGTGAGGAATAGACGGTAAAACGCTGCAGCTGTGAAGTTAGGTGATCCTGGTAGTGCTGACTTTGATATTTAAGCAGTTGCTTTGGAGGTTCTTCGTTCTGCAGATTAGCTGAAAGGAGTTGTTCTGTTTCCTTTTGGACTATGACTTTGCCGACTCGTGACTTGCTTCCAGAGAGAGACTTTTTTTTTGCCTGCAAACATAAGGTTGCCAAGTGAATCTTCTTCAGCTGTGACCTCCACAGCACACACGAGCACAGTTGAACTAGAACATCAGACAAACATGCAGAGACCAGGATTGCAATTGGTTTTTAACTCCTTTTCTTGTGTATTCCTTAAAGGGGAAGAACACAATGAGGGCAATATTCCCAAAAAAGCTCTAAGTGATGAATTTTCAGGATAAATGGTGGAATTCACAATTGTTTATTCAGTGAGAGTTCAGACTCGAATCTCCCACACTCTGCAATGGAGGTCACAATTGTGAATATCATTAAAATCTTGTGGGGCAGGGCCTATTCACGCTGGAGTCTGACAGTTCTGGGCATCTGTGCATGCGCAGTGCTGCCCCCTCCCCCACAGCCCAATCACATCCCCCACAACTATTCCTGAGCCAGTCCCAACCACCACCCAATTCCAAAGCTCCCCAGTCTCCAGCCCCACGCCCCCAGCAGTAACGACCACCGCCCCCACCCACCCACCCCAACCCCCCAGGATGCAGTCTCCCACCTGGTTGGCAGAACCTCCCTACCCCAGTGGAATCCCCCATGGGAGGCAAGCCACATCCCCCCAGCCCACCCCAACTGCAGGACTCCTTCCAATCCCAACCGATCCCCATACAGAGTGACAGCGGGACCCCCTAACCTCACCGATTGCGCCTAAAGCCCTGCCCAAAATAGGCCTCATCCTCTAAGTACTGTCCGTGCCTAGTGGGTTAGGGTTAAGGGCAAGGGTACTTTGCTCCTTGGCCAGTGCCAGGGGCACTTGCTGGCACTGCCAGGCTACCCACGATGTGGATGTGCCGGCGTTGGACTGGGGTAAACACAGTAAAAAGTCTGACAACACCAGGTTTTAGTCCAACCGATTTATTTGATAGTAAACGCACAAGCTTTCGAGGTTTCCCTCTTCGTCAGGTGAATGGAGAGTCTTGGCCTCAGACAGAGCATATAAAGCACAGACAGTTTACAGATTACTGATTAGAATGTGAATCTTTACACCTAACCTGCTGTTCAAGTCCTAAAGTGGCCGACAATATGAGTGGAAGGAGCACTGATCACAGGTTAAAGAGATGTGTATTGTCTCCAGACAGCACAGTGAGTGAGGTTTTGCAAACCCAGGCAAGTCACGGGGGTTACAGATAGTGTGACATGAACCCAAGATCCCTGTTGAGACCGTCCTCATGTGTGTGGAACTTGGCTATCAGTCTCTGCTCAGCGACTCTGCGCTGTCGTGTGTCGTGAAGGCCGCCTTGGAGAACGCTTACCCAAAGGTCAGAGGCTGAATGCCCGTGGCCACTGAAGTGTTCGCCAACAGGAAGGGAACAGTCTTACCTGGTGATTGTCGAGCGATGTTCATTCATCCGTTGTCATAGCGTCTGCATGGTCTCCCCAGTGTACCATGCTTCAGGACATCCTTTCTTGCAACGTATCAGGTAGACAATGTTGGCTGAGTTGCAAGAGTATTTACCGTGTACCTGGTGGATGGTATTCTCACATGTGATGATGGTATCCATATCGATGATCCAGCATGTCTTGCAGAGGTTGCTGTGGCAGGGTTGTGTGGTATTGTGGTCACTGTTCTCCTGAAGACTGGGTAGTTTGCTGCGAACAATGGTCTGTTTGAGGTTGTGCGGTTGTCTGAAGGCAAGAAGTGGGGGTGTGAGGATGGCCCTGGCGAGTTGTTCGTCTTCATCAATATGCTGAAGACTCCAGAGAAGATGTCGTAGCTTCTCCGCTCCAGGGAAGTACTGGATGGCGAAGGGTACTCTGTCCACTGTGTCCCGTGTTTGTCTTCTGAGGAGATCGGTGCGGTTTTTCGCTGTGGCACATCGGAACTCTTTAACCTGTGATCAGTGCTCCTTCCACTCACATTGTCAGCCACTTTAGGACTTGAACAGCAGGTTAGGTGGAAAGATTCACATTCTAATCAGTAATCTCTAAACTGTCTGTGTTTTATATGCTCTGTCTGAGGCCAGAACTTTCCATTCACCTGACGAAGAGGGAAACCTCGAAAGCTTGTGCGTTTACTAACAAATAAATCGGTTGGACTAAAACCTGGTGTTGTCAGACTTTTTACTGAGGCTACCCACGCCCAGGGACATCACTCCCCTGCCGCCGGTAGCCCCGATTGCCCTCCCTTCACAGCAGGATCTCTCGCGAGTTCCCCAAAAGTGGGGATCTACTTTAAACCCCACAGGAGTGAAATTGCATTGGCTGCGTGGGAGGTGCTATCGGGTCTAGAGAATTCAGTCCTGGGCCCGATAATCACATTTAAATGATATTGAAAATAGATTAAAATTACTTACCTGGTCTTCCCGCTGGTTTTCAGCGTAATCCCGATTGCACCTGCTCTCCGGAGCTGGGAGATGCGCAAGTGGTAATTTACAGTCTCAGAGACAGTTTTTGTTTGTCTGTCTTTTGTCTGTCATTGTCAAAATCCTAAAATGTCTTCCCAACAGCTCATTGGGTGTACCTACGCCAAATGAACTATAGCAGTTCAAGAAGACACCCCACCACCTTCTCAAGGGCAAGTCGGAATGGGTAATAAATGCTGGCCTAGCCAGCAATGCCTACATCCTGTGAATGAATTAAGAAAAACAAGTAGCATCATAAATCTTCTCTATACACTCTCTGGTACTGTAAGTGAATTTCTAGCTTAGTTCATGGGATGTTCATGGGAGTAATGACCGATTGTTGATAAGGTGGAAAAAGAGCAGAGAGGTTGAAACGAGGTTTGGAAGATAGAGGTCAGAGGTGACTCAGCAGTCAGTCAACAAAGTTCTTGCTGTATTGTTTCAAGCCTGGGAGAGAGGCATCACCACAGCTATGGGAGCAATATTCAAAAATTAGATGGGTTTGCGCATGTCCAAATGGTCTTACAAAGGATTGAGAGTAACTGGGGAAAGAAAGTTTTGGCAAGAAAGAGGTAACAATGTTTCTTGGAGGCAGTTTTATATCCCAAATACGCAATGATATATGGTTCCTGCTTCACATCAGTCAGATTTTCAATTACTGCATTAAAAGTGATTTAATAACTCAGAATCAAGAGAATTAAGGAAAAACAGAAATATAAGCCACTACAAGAGAGGAAATATGAGTGCCTTAACAAACTAAACACACACGGGAAGCGAGTGGGCATTGCAGGATATATATAGGACACTTGGGAATGCTAGATTCCAGGAGAATGATGTCAGCAAAGCTCGGCACTTGCAGGTGTGTGCATGTGTGTGGTACAATAGGACTGCACTTGGATTTTCACAAACAGTTCAGACAATGCTAGAGAGGGAGGTTGTGGCAAATATCACTGAATATTAGAACCAAGCTGCAACAGAACTTTCTTAAAGCTGCTGTGATTGTGCCAGCAACAACAGAGGTTGGAATCAGATAGCAAGAAGCACTGGACTTAAGTCAACTTCTTTTTTCCCACTAGTTATTTTTGCTGCTCAATTGGTTCCTGCTGGAATACAGTTCCATGGCTCCTTGTTCAAGTGGGCACTCCTCATGTACAAGATTCATCAACTGTGATAGAATGACAGGCAATCCCTAACCTTGACTCACCTGGCTTTCAACATACTACTGCTTTCAATTTATAAGACAGCTACCAATGAAGTCAGATATATTGAACTCGGTTGAAGTGCAGGAATCCAAATCTGCAGGCTACTTTGCTTATGGGTGGTATAGTGGTTAGCATCACTGCCTCACGGTGCCAGGGATCCAGGTTCGATTCCTGGCTTGGGTCACTGTCTGTTTGGAGTCTGCACATTCTCCCTGTGTCACTGGTTCCCCTCTGTCTCTAGGAGGGATTACTATTCAAAGGGCGGGAAGCTGCAGCATGCTACGGCGCAGAGGGACCTGGGGGTCCTTGTGCATGAGTCGCAAAAACCCAGTCTGCAAATGCAGCAGGTGATCAAGAAGGCGAATGGGATGCTGGCCTTTATAGCGAGGGGGATAGAACATAAAAGCAGGGAGGTCTTGCTGCAACTGTACAGGGCACTGGTGAGGCCGCAGCTGGAGTACTGTGTGCAGTTTTGGTCGCCGCACTTGTGGAAGGATATTTTGGCCTTGGAGGGAGTGCAGAGGAGGCTGATACCAGAGATGAGGGGGTTAGACTATGAAGAGAGACTAAATAGACTGGGTCTGTACTCACTGGAGTTTAGAAGGATGAGGGGGGATCTTATAGAGATGTATAAGATAATGAAGGGGATGGATAGGGTAGAGGTAGAGAGATACTTCCTGCTCAGAAAGGACAGCAGGACTAGAGGGCACAGCCTCAAGATAAGGGGCGGGCAGTTTAGATCATAGTTGAGGAGGAACTTCTTCACTCAAAGGGTGGTAAATCTCTGGAATTCTCTGCCCGTTGAAGTGGTGGAGGCTACCTTGCTAAATATATTTAAGTCACGGTTAGATAGGTTTTTGACAGACAAGGGAATTAAGGGTTATGGGGAGAAAGCGGGAAAGTGGAACTGAGCCACTTCAGATCAGCCATGATCTTATTGAATGGCGGGGCAGGCTCGAAGGGCTAGATGGCCTACTCATGCTCCTATTTCTTATCTTATGCGTCTGCGTGGGTTTCTTAGAACGTAGAACATAGAACACTACAGCACAAACAGGCCCTGCGGCCCACAAGTTGCGCCGATCACATCTATACCTACCAAGCCGTAGAACTATCTGTAACTCCCAATCCCATTAGATCCCATGTACTCATCCAGAAGTCTTTTAAAAGACCCCAGCGAGTTCGCCTCTACCACCACCGATGGCAGCCGATTCCACTCACTCACCACCCTCTGAGTGAAAAACTTACCCCTGACATCTCCTCTGTACTTGCTTCCCAGCACCTTAAACCTGTGTCCTCTCATAGTGACCATTTCAGCCCTGGGAAATAGCCTCCGAGAATCCACCCTATCTATTCCTCTCAAAATTTTATAAACCTCTGTCAGATCGCCTCTCAACCTTCATCTCTCCAGGGAGAAGAGACCTAGCTCCCTCAACCTATCCTCATAAGGCATGCCTCCCAATCCAGGCAACATTCTTGTAAATCTCCTCTGCACCCTCTCAATAGCTTCCACATCCTTCCTGTAGCAAGGTGACCAGAACTGCGCACAGTACTCCAAGTGGGGTCTGACAAGAGTCTTATAAAGTTGCAGCATTACCTCCTGACTCCTAAACTCAATCCCTCGATTAATGAAGGCCAGTACACCATACGCCTTCTTGACCACATCCTCCACCTGCGAGGCCGATTTAAGAGTCCTATGGACCTGGACCCCAAGATCCTTCTGCTCTTCAACACAGCTAAGACTCCTGCCCTTGATATTGTACTCCTGCATCCCATTGGTCCTGCCAAAATGGACCACTACACATTTATCCGCATTGAAGTCCATCTGCCACTTCTCCGCCCAGTCTTGCATCCTATCTATGTCACGCTGCTTCTTCAGTGTGCTCTGGTTTTCTCCCACAGTCTGAAAGGTGTGCTGATTAGATGAATTGTCCATTCTAAATTCCTCAGTGTACCTGAAAAGGCACCGAAGCGTGACAACTGGGGGATTTTCACAGTAACTTCATTACAGTGTTAATGTAAGCCTATTTGTGACGCTAACTTAAAAACTTAAAATTGCGAAGCATTCTAATGACTGACTATGCAAGAAGAAATATAATGCAACAACCTGGGGTCCGGGTCCACAGGACTCTTAAATCGGCCTTGCAGGTGGAGGATGTGGTCAAGAAGGCGTATGGTGTACTGGCTTTCATTAATCGAGGGATTGAGTTTAGGAGTCGGGAGGTAATGCTGCAACTTTATAAGACCCTTGTCAGGCCTCACTTGGAGTACTGTGCGCAGTTCTGGTCGCCTCACTATAGGAAGGACGTAGAAGCTATTGAAAGGGTACAGAGGAGATTTACAAGGATGTTGCCTGGATTGGGAGGCATGCCTTATGGAGATAGGTTGAGGGAGCTGGGACTCTTCTCCCTGGAGAGATGAAGGTTGAGAGGCGACCTGCTAGAGGTTTATAAAATGTTGAGAGGAATAGATAGGGTGGATTCTCAGAGGCTATTTCCCCGGGTTGAAATGGTTGCTACGCGAGGACACAGATTTAAGGTGCGGGGAGGCAAGTACAGAAGTGATGTTAGGGGTAAGTTTTTCACTCAGAGGGTGGTGAGTGAATGGAATCGGCTGCCGTCAGTGGTGGTGGAGGCGAACTCGCTGGGGTCTTTTAAAAGACTTCTGGATGAGTATATGGGATTTAGTGGGATTGGGGGTTACAGATCGGTCTATGGATTGGTAGGTGTTGATGTGATCGGCGCAACTCGTGGGCCGAAGGGCCTGTTTGTGCTGTAGTGTTCTATGTTCTAATTTGGAGGCACCTTCACATACACACATGTATTTTCACAGTAGGAGTCAGTAGATATTGATCAGAAGAGGAATTCTGGGACTGAACTTTTTTGTCTGTCAGGCACGTACAGTCAATGGTCCTGGAAACAGACATTAAATGTGTTCCCAGCCACAGTCGGCCCCAGAGTGCAATTTCACGCTGGCTGGTCAATTAGCATGAAACGTGCTCTGTGCAAGACTGAATGCTGCCAGGGAGGGCAGAAGGAGGCAGGAGTTGAGAAAAGGGATGATGCAGGCTAGCACTTCTATTGTGCTCCCTGGGATAGCCGCTGTAGAGCTGTCTCAGGGAGTTGCTGACCAGTGAAAAGTTGAATTGCCACAGAAAAACAATGCAGAGTGTATAACAGCACATTCAAATACAAACCTCAGTCCCCAGGCACATCTCTAAATTTTATTGCAAGTGTCACATTTCATCCCCACCTTGATCAAAGTTGAAGTTAAAACACAATGGCCGCCTGGCAATTGGCCCATCCACCAAGTGTAAAAGTAGACATGCCACATAAAGTTACACACAATTGGCCGTTTAAATGGGCTAAATTACCATCTTACATGTACCATCTGACTTAAATATTGCAAGAGTGTGTGATGATGGCCCAACACACATTTGATTAATTTTCGTGTGACTTCATGCGCTTCAGGTGGCTGAATGCCCACCTGATCAACATAAAATTCTGGTCCTGGTCAATTTTTCTCCTTCCCACTTGTTATTACAACTAATTACCTTTCTAACTAACACTTGATACCTCAGATTAGGGTTTCACGCTGAGACTTTCTGGCCTCTGCAGGTCAATAGCACATAGTGCGAGGCCTGGATAGAGTGGATGTGGAGAATATGTTTCCACTAGTAAGGAAAACTAGAATCAGAGGGTGCAACCTCAGGCTAAAGGGACGATCCTTTAAAACAGAGATAAGGAGGAATTTCTTCGGCCGGAGAGTGGTGAATCAGAAGGCTATACAGGCCAGGTCATTGAGTGTCTTTAAGGCAGAGATTGATAGGTTCTTGATTAATAAGGGGATCAGGGTTATTGGGAAAGGCAGGAGAAAGGGGATGAGAAAAATATCAGCCATGATTGAATGGCGGAGCAGACTGGATGGGCTGAATGGCCTAATTCTGCTCCTATGTGTTTTGGTCTTATGAAACAGTCTTTTTAAAATTAATTCTTGTACGCAAATGTTGCTGTCCAAGTCAGCATTTATGGTCCATCTCTAATTGACCTGAAAATTGACTGATATAACCAATGTCTGCTGGACCATTGCAGAGGGTTAAAAGTTAATTTAACTCAGGGATGATCTTATAGAGGTCTATAAAATAATGAGGGGCATAGACAAGGTAGGTAGTCAATATCTTTTCCCAGAGGTAGGGGAGTCTCAAACTAGAGGGCATAAGTTTAAGGTGAGAGGTAGTAAAAGTGTCCAGAGGGGCAATTATTTCACACAGAGGGTGGTGAGTGTCTGGAACAAGCTGCCAGAGGTAGCAGTAGAGGCGGGTACATAATGAAAATCCCCCAGTTGTCACGCTTCAGCATCTTTTCGAGTATACTGAGGAAGAGTTTAGCATGGCCAATTCACCTAACCAGCACATTTTTCAGACTGTGGGAGAAAACCGGAGCACCCTGAAGAAAGTTAAGTCACATACAGGTCAAAATAAGGATGGCAGGTTTCCCACCCTGAAGTACATGAACCAGATGGGTTTTTATGACAATCTGAAAATATCATGGTTACTTTTACTGATACTGGTATTTTCACCAGCTATGTCTAAACTGAATATTATTCTTGAAAAAGCATTGGTGACATTTAGAATTTGTTCTCTGGGTTACTAGCCCAGTGACCTAAACATTATACCACATGCACAGATGAACTGCCCGATATTTAGACATGCCATGAAGTTTCCATCACAAACTCTTACACCACCTCAACTGTAACTACTAAGGTGTCCATGGGAGTTTATGACACTACTGTATAGTAATAGGGTGACTTATAACAGTTCCTCAATTTTTTTCTTTGCATCCAAAGACTCATGACAATCTGTGTGGTGAATCATGAGTTTATTTTGTCTCAGTTGCTTGTTTTGTCCTCTCAAAAAGACTTTCTGCTTGCTGTTGGACCCATCAGCCTTTCTAGATTTAAGACTCGTTATGCTGTACAAAGATATACAGTCATGATTAGTTGACAAAGAACTTTGAGCTACAAATAGACATGACTATTGTTGGGGTGCATTTCTAAAGCCTCACCTCCCAGTAGCTCAATTGGATGCCTATTTTTCATGTGCAAGTGTTGAGGGCTTCTGATTGCAGAGAATCATAACTGATACTTTCCCTGTCCTCACCCAACATCTAAATTGGATACTGATCAATCGCAAGAACAGGGGCTGAAATATTTACGAAACATTTGGACTAACAGAAGCAGAAAGCACTTGGCTAATTATTTTCTGGGGTTGAAAATACCAGATTGAAAATACCAAATTCCAGATTACTGCAGAGGACAGATGGCCAATGGTCAGCATTTGCTCTAATTCATTAAATGAAGGGGTTTACGGGAGAAAGAGATTGTGACTACCTCAAGAGATAGACTGCCAACACCTACAGGTTAGTCATAGCACAAATCAGTTTCTGCCTCCCAGATTGCCTGAATCCACTGCAGTTTGCCTATCACCACAACAGGTCCACAAGAGACATCACCTCCCTGACCCTGCACTCAACTCTGGAACACCTACATAACAAAGACACCATAGAGTTATAGAGGTTTACAACATGGAAACAGGCCCTTTAGCCCGACGTCCATGCTGTCCTTATTTATTTATTTTTTTAAAACCCTTAAGCTAATCCCAATTGCCTGCATTTGGCCCATATCGCTCCATACCCATTGTACTCATGTAACTAACTAAATGCTTTTTAAAAGATAAAATTGTACCCGCCTCTACTACTCCCTATGGCAGCTTGTTCCAGACTAACCCTCACCCTCTGTGTCAAAAAATTGCCCCTCTGATCACTTTTGTATCTCTTCCCTCTCACCTTAAACCTATGTCCTCTAGTTTGAGACTCCCCTACCTTTGGGAAAAGATATTGACTACCTACCTTGTCTGTGCCCCTCATTATTTTATAGAACTCTATAGGATCACCCCTCAGCCTCCTATGCTCCAGAGAAAAAAGTCCCAGTCTGTCCAGCCTCTCCTTAAAACTCAATTCGTCAAGTCCTGTTAGCATCTTAGTAAATTTTTTCTGCACTCTTTCTAGTTTATTAGTATCATTTCTATAATAGGGTGACCAGAATTGCACACAGTATTCCAAGTGTGGCCTTACCAATATCTTGTACAACTTCAACAAGACGTCCCAACTCCTGTATTCAATGTTCTGACCAATGAAACCAAGCATGCTGAATGCCTTCTTCACCACTCTTCCACCTGTGTCTCCACCTTCAAGGAGCTGTGAACCGACCCCTAGACCTGTACCCCTAGGCACCGTACTTACGCAAGGATATTTTGGCCTTGGAGGGAGTGCAGAGGAGGTTTACTAGGCTGATGCCGGAGTTGAGGGGGTTGAGCTATGAGGAGAGGCTGAATAAACTAGGCTTGTACTCGTTAGAGTTTAGAAGAATGAGGGGAGATCTCATTGAGACGTATAAGATGATGAATGGGATGGATAGGATAGAGGTGGAGAGACTCTTCCCGCTCAAAAAAGACAGTAGGACTAGGGGGCACAGCCTCAAGATAAAGGGGAGGCGGTTTAGAACGGAGTTGAGGAGGAACTTCTTCAAAGGGTGGTGAATCTCTGGAATTCTCTGCCCGTTGAAGTGGTGGAGGCTGCCTCGCTAAATATTTTTAAGAAGCGGGTTGATGGGTTCTTGATAAGAGAGGGGATTAAGGGTTATGGGGAGAGGGCGGGAAAGTGGAACTGAGCCACGACAGATCAGCCATGATCTTATTGAATGGCGGGGCAGGCTCGAAGGGCTAGATGGCCTACTCCTGCTCCTATTTCTTATGTTCTTATGTTCTTATCTCTTTGTTCTGTAACTCTCCCAAAGCCTTACCATTAACTGAGTAAGTCCTGCCCTGGTTCAATCTACCAAAATGCATTATCTCACATTTGTCTAAATTAAACTCCATCTGCCATTCGTCAGCCCACTGGTCTAATTGATCAAGAATCAATGTCAGATTCCTCTTCATAGACTACAGCTCAGTCTTTAACACCATTATTTCTATCATACTCATCTCCAAACTTCGTGGCTTGGGGTTTGGCTCCTCCCTCTGCAACTGGATCCTCAACTTCCTAACCCACAGACTGCAGTCAGTAAGGATAGATAGCAACACCTCTTCCACAATCATCCTCAATACAGGTACTCTGTGACGCTGTGTCCTCAGCCCCTTATTATAATCCTTATACACCTTTCTGACTATATGGCAAAATTCCACTCCAACTCAATTTTCAAATTTGCTGATGACACCATCGTTGTGGGTCGGATCTCAAACAACAATGAGACACAGTGCAGGAAAGAGAGCTGGTGCGATGGCAATAATTTTTCCCTTAACGTCAACAAAACAAAGGAGATAATCTTCAACTTCAGGAAGTGTAGCGGAGGGCATGCCCTTGTCTACAAAGATGGGAACAAAGTAGAAAGTGTCGAGAGCTTCAAGTTTCTAGGTCTCTCCATATGGATGCTATAGTTAAGAAAGTCCATCAATGCCTCTAATTTCTCAGCAGATGAAAGAAATTTGGCATATCTGCTATAACTCTGACCAACTTCTACAGATACATCATATAAAGCATTCTTTCAGGTTGTATCACACTTGATATGGCTCCTGTTCTGTCCAAGACCGCAATACACTGTCTACACTTCCTACTGCCTCAGAAAAGCAACCAGCATAATTAAGGGCCCTACACACCCTGGACATTCTCTCTTCCACCTTCTTCCATTGGGAAAAAGATACAAAGGTCTGAGGACATTTAGCAACCAATTCAAAAACAGCTTCTTCCCTCCTGCCATCTGACTTTATAATGGACCTACCTTGTATAAAGTTGATCTCTTTCTACACCCGAGCTATGACTGTAACATTTCATTCAGCACTCTCTCTTTTCCTTCTCGATGTACGGTATGCTTTGTCTGTCTAGCATGCAAGAAACAATACTTCTCATCGCATGCTAATACATGTGACAATAATAGGTCAAATCAAATCAAATCAAATCAAATCAACATGTTTAGTGACAAGGCTGGGTGCCCGAATTACTATTCAGTGCTGAACTCTCAGGATGGTCTGTTCAGCTTTACTTTCCGGCAGCCAGAAATATAGCGCAAGAAATAGGGCTTCTGAATGCCTGTTTTTTTTAGGTGCTGTCAGTGTCCATATAACTCCAAAATGGTATCTGTGGCACACATGCTGGACAGCATATTGGTAGAAACATTAGCGCAGGAATAGTGAACATCCGTGGCACATGCATCATAGGTAGATCACAACATTAATCAGCATGCAATGTTGATTTGACACCAGTGGTGCCATTTTGGAAATCAACGCTCCAGATAACACTCTCTCAAAACTTGCATTCTTTCTGCACTGCGTTGAATGGGCAAAAGGATTGCTGTATACGAATAACCCAAGCCTGTTTTGGAGGCTATCAAAGTTAACCAAAAGTCAAAAAAGCAGCAGTGCTGAGCAAATGTGCTGCACTTTCAATTTGCATGTATTGTGCTGTGGCAGTCTAAGCCCGTTCTGGAATTAAAGGGGCCAATAGTCAAGCCCCAGGCATTTCAACAGGTTGCATAAATTATTCCAGTGGAGCTGGTTTACAACAATGGTTTATTGTGGCTTCAAGAGCAGTAATCCAAACAAGACAAAACCTGATTCACTTTAAAAATGCTCCAGTGAGATTATCCGTGTCAGCTCCAAACTGCATTTAAGTAGAAGAAACAACCTTGGCTGTGATGTTCCAAAGTCAGGGGGCTGTGGAAGAGTATTCAGGAAAAGTAATGCAGAAAAGTAATGGAGACAACCATGAATGAACCTTTTTCGTTAGAAAGAAGGTTGAGAGGTGACCTAATTGAGGCATACAAGATGATCAGAGGGTTAGATAGGGTGGATAGTGACAGCATTTTTCCTCGGATGGTGACGGCTAACATGAGGAGACATAGCTTTAAATTGAGGGGTGATAAATATAGGACGGATGTCAAAGGTAGGTTCTTGATTCAGAGGGTAGTAAGGGTGTGGAATGCCCTGCCTGCAGCAGTTGTGGACTCACCAACTTTAAGGGCGTTCAAATGGGCACTGGATAGGCATATGGATAACATTGGAATAGTTTTGGTTAGAGGGTCATTAGATTGGTTCCACTGGTCGGTGCAACATCGAGGGCCGAAGGGCCTGTACTGCGCTGTAATGTTCTATGTTCTGTGAATTTATGTAACGCAGAGCAAATGTGACGTTCATCCAGGGTCAATACAGTGGTTCCCAACTGGTGTACCACGACACATTGATGTGCCGAGAGAAGGATGCAAGTGTGCAGCAGCCACTGGCTCATCCACACATGCAGCCATGCATCAAATCACTTGACAAGCCCCAACTGTCACCCCTTCAACCAGGGATGTTGTGATGCCGGTTATTTCTCACCATAATCAGAAATCTCTCTCCAAAGGAGTATCTGAAAGTTGGAAGAGAGTGACAGCTGTAGTGTGCATTTTGAGGCTGGAGTTTTGTTCATGCACAGGTTTTGACCCTACCCAGGGAGAGAGAAGACCAGGGGCAACAAAGTCCTGGGGAGTTCATGGTTAATGGGATGGTTGTTGCCATAGAGCTGGCCTCAAGGAACGCTTGCGCTACATTCGACTCCACGGTGGGGATTAGGTGGGGGCAAAAGCAGGGCCTTGCACTATATTGGATCACTGGCTGCCATCAGAAAGTGATGCTGAGTGAGGCAACAAATCCCTCAATGGAGAAAAAACCCAGTGAGAAACTGGAGCTGTTCCTCTGCTTCTTTGGAGCTTTTGTCTATTATTTTTATTCCAGGATATGACCAGGAAAAAGAAAAGTTTGCACCTTCTTGGAGCCTCATTCCCCCTTTGCATAATGTCAGATATGATATACATTGATTATTTCAACGTCCTGTAATGGCTGATGTAAGTTATCTCACATATAGGTTAATTTTAGGTGTGGAGCACTTCATTTTAAATATCTGCTCATAATTGAAGTCTCAGTCTACCTCCATGAATCAACTATAGACGATTAAGATCATGTGTGGTACAATGTTGACAGTGTTACATTTCGGCATCATAAATTGACAAAAGGAAATGTTTCAAGTTAATAGCAACAGAAAAACTTCATGTTGATACTATCCCCTACTCAAGTCCCCAAAACAATCTTTGTCAAGCATGTCGTCATTATCTAATATTGAATATATTGCTATCATTTGGCAAACAGCAGGGATATGTTACAGAATGTGACACAAAATGACATCAATGCAAACCATGGTCATTAAAGGAAAGCAAATAAATAACATGCGTTTTGTTAAGGACTGTGAAACTAAATATACAATGCATTACAAAAACTAACATTGGAGTTTAGATTTGACATTTAACTTGGTAAATGTAAGAGGTTGTTTTCATGCAGTGTGGGCACCAGTTATGTTGCAGTGCAACAATATGCTTTTTCTTGTTTTCTAATTGGCAATGTTTGGTATATCTTCATGTCTAAAACCTATTAGTGTTTTAAATTGAATCATTGTTGCACTGAATACAATGGCTTTAAATTAACCTGAGGACACAGGATGAATAGCCACGCATTTGCTTTGATTACAGCAGATTGCTAAATAGTGCCACGTCCCTGTAATGACTTTAACGAGAGTGATGATTTTTGATTTGATTTATTGTTGTCATATGTATTACTATACAGTGAAAAGTATTGTTTTATGCATGCTATACAAAGTATATGGTACATAGGGAAGGAAAGGAGAGTGCAGAATTTCATGTTACAGTCATAGAACATAAGAAATAGGAGCAGGAGTAAGCCATCTAGCCCTTCGAGTCTGCCCCGCCATTCAATAAGATCATGGCTGATCTGAAGTGGATCAGTTCCACTTTCCCGCTTTCTCCCCATAACCCTTAATTCCCTTGTCTATCAGAAATCTATCTACCCATGACTTAAATATATTCGGCGAGGTAGCCTCCACCGCTTCAACGGGCAGAGAATTCCAGAGATTCACCACCCTTTGAGTGAAGAAGTTCCTCCTCAACTCCAATCTAAACTGCACCCCCCCCCCCATTTTGAGGCTGTGTCCTGAAGCATTCTGGGAGTGTAATTGAGTGGAATCTGGTGAAGGAACATTGGCCTTTGAAGAGTTATTTCAGCCCCTTGTATGTGATTGGCCACTGTTGGGACATTGCAACATTATGGGGTGTTTATGAGCAATCGATTCAGCTGAAGAAAAGTGAGTACATAATGGAATTTTTGTCTCATTGAAGTGTGCCGTATTATTGAAAAAGTTGGGAACCGCTCCAGTACAAACTGATGCAACAATCTGAGAAATGAAACTGGAGTGCACTATTCACATCAAAGGACTCAGCAAACTTAACCAGAAGTTAAAGAAGTTGTCAAGACTGTTAAAATTAAAATACCAAATGTCTGAACAGTTCAGTTAGGGTCCACACTGATCTGACAGTTGTGGCAAGCCATTGACAGAATGTGATATCCCACTGCAACATCTGCACTCAGATAATTTTTTAAACACTTGACCAGTGATGAAGAAAACATGTTTTCAACCCAGTTAATTTGCTCAACCCAAGTGCTTCAGCAGTGTAAGGGTTAAACAGACACAAATACAATTATTTGCAAAAGTATTTGCTGATCACCGTCATTTCCAGAAAAGCCACAATGTGCAGGTCGCCATTTTCCTCACATAAACAAAATAGAACATTTTTTTATATTGCCAGCATTTGCATATCCTTATTTATCATAACAATTATATCATTAAGGAAGTTTTCATTATACAAAAAGCACTATATGGCACATTGATTATTTTCCCTCCTCAAAACTTTTTCCCAAACTGTTAGTATTTATGTTGGCTGTGAACTGTCTCTGAGCTGAAGGGGTTGAGTTGCCTTACTATTCCGCTATAGTACAGAGTTGAACTCCTGCCAAGCAGATAGGAACAAGTATCCAGTTTGAAAAGGAATTTTTTTGTTGTTTTCTTTGGCCCACATGTTGAGGAGAACAGTTTCCACCTCATCTTGACTGGTCAAAGGTTTTGAAATATTGAACATTTCAAGCCATTCATTATGCAGTTGCCTGCTTTTCCTGCACAAACAAAATGGCTGACAGCTTCCAAATGTGGATGGGGGTCAGGAAGATGAGGGTTAAAGGTCACTGGAAGAAACCCAAAAAAAACTAAAGCTTTGGATTTGGAGGGGGACCAGTTCCATCTCTTCTCTCCCAAACCACATTCCATTTTTTCAGTTCACTGCAACTTAGTAATAAATAATTGTCGTGTTGTATCGACTGAAATTCAAGCCAAAAGCATAAAACCCAAATAATGCTGGAATTCATGAGTGGATGTGAAAGTGTTGTTGTGTTTCCACTCACGTTTTATTTTGTCCTCGCTCTATTCAATTAAAAGATTAATTGACCATGTAAAATATATTTTAACTTAATTGTGCCGGCAAAGACAATCAGGTCTGAGCGACAAAAAAAAATCTCACTTCAAGGAGCCATTTGCTTTGTTCACAGTTCAAAATTGGTACTTAGCAATTTAACCAGAATGATTTACCTCTTATCTCTGAGAAAGGTAGATGAAGGGAAAAGGCCCACAGTGTAGAACGCTAACAAGGCTGGGTTGGGTGGGGAGAGCCACAGAAAAGTTACAGCACAGAAGGAGGCCATTCAGCCCCATCGTCCATGCCACCTGAGATCACCCAGGTGCCCTTTCAAATGCAATCTTCCTGCACCCAACCCACAGCCTGTAGTTTACAGCACTCAAGGTGAATAACTAGGTACTTTTTAACAGGATTTAGGTACTCTGCCTTGACCACCAACTCGATCAGTGAACTCCAGGCAGCCACTACCTTCTGCATGAAAAAAATTCTTCTTCATATCTCCTCTACACCCTCAGCCATCTGTGTCCCCTGATTCTAGAATTATCAGCCAAGGGAACAGTTTTATCCTGTCCACTCTGTCTCTTCCCCTCAATTTTGCACATCTCTATCAAGTCACCCCTCAGCTTTCTTTGTTCCAAGGAAAATAATCTCAACACATCCAATCTCTCCTCATAGCTACACTTTCCTAGCTCTGGCAATATCTTGTAAACCTCCTCTGCACTCTCTTCAGAGCGCTCCCCACAGACATAAGTCCTTCTTCAGAATCGATTCGCACAAAAACAAAAGTGCTCACATGGATACTAGGAGCGTAATCTTATGGCCTCGCTCCACCAGAGACTGGAAAATCCTGTCAGAGGTCTATGGACCTTCCCATTGTCTGCCCCTCACTCACTCCGTTTCCCATGGTGGATGGGGCGGTAGATTTACGGTGTAGATTTCCAGCCTTTTAAGCTCTTTGGGTGGAGATCCAGACAGACACCTGTCTTCTGACTACCATGCAGCAGTCTCCAGAGAAAGATCTAATTTCAAACAGCAGATCTTTAGAGAAAATAGATCTATTTTCTGGCAGATCCCAGTCTCCAATCTTCAGAGAAAGAGCTAATTCTCTCTACAGTTCCCAAGCAGCAACTGGGCTTGTTTTCTCTCTGGGAGTCTAGCCCAACCCAAACACGTGACTTTTCCTATCAATCAAAGTAATCAAACCCACTCTGAAAAATCCCAGGGGGAAACATTAAAATAACAGAAAGCATTTGCCATGATTAAAACAAACATTTTAGCAAATAAGATCAATTATGCTGCTGCAGTAACAACATTTAAGCTGCTGATTACTGGCAAAGCAGTATCGATAACAGAACAGACTGCTAAAACAAATCCTGCACAAGAAGCAGGACACAAATACATTTCTTAAACGCACAGTATTGTCAGACATTTAAAACCCCTCCCACAGCCTCTGCCTCTATACACAAGTTCCCTTCGTCATCTCTGATAGGTCCCACTTTTTCCTTCACTTACATTTTACCATGAATATATTGATAAAACATCTTTGGGTTTTCTTCAACTTTACTTGCTAATTTTTTTCATGTCCACTCTTTCATTCCTTATTTCCTTTTTCACTTCATCCCTGCACTTCCTACATTCGTCTAGGCTATCTGCAGTGCTTCGTTAGCACTGCTGCCTCACAGCCCCAGGGACCTGGGTTTGATTCCTGACTCCTGTGTGAAGTCTGCATGTTCTCCCCATGTCTGCATGGGTTTCTTTTGGATGTTCTGGTTTCCTTCCACAGTCCAAAGACGTGCAGGTTAGGTGCATTCGCGATGTTAAATTCTCTCTCAGTGTACCTGAACAGGCGCCGGCGTGTGGCGACTAGGGGATTTTCTCAGTAACTTCATTGCAGTGTTATGTAAGTCTACTTATGACGAATAAATAAATTTTATCCTTGTGTCTATCGTATGCTTTCTTTTTCTGCTTGATCTTCCCGTTTTTCTCCGGCCACAATCTGAAGTCTCACAACAGCAGGTTAAAGTCCAACAGGTTTATTTGGAACAAACACCACTAGCTTTCAGGGCTCTGCCCCTTCGTCAGGTGAGTGGGGAGTTCTGATCACAAACAGGGCATATAAAGACACACACTCAGTTTACAGAATACTGATTCAAATGTGAGTCTTTACATCTAATCAAGTCTTAAAGGTGCAACAATGTGAGTCGAGATAGCATTAAGCATAGGTTACAGAAACGTGTATTGTCTCCAGGCAGGACAGTAAGTGAGATTTTGCAAGCCCAGACAAATCATGGGGGTTACAAACAGTGTGACATGAACCCAAGGAAAGTGGAACTGAGCCACAACAGATCAGCCATGATCTTATTGAATGGCGGGGCAGGCTCGAAGGCCTAGATGGCCTACTCCTGCTCCTATTTCTTATGTTCTTTAAATCATCTACCTTGTTTGAACTGAACGAAAAACAGTTTTATCCCAACAATTTCCCTTGCTAGACACTGTTTAAACTTTGCTTCCCTTGTAATCCCAAGTCTATCACTATATCTTCTACATCAGTTGCTAGTGTTTTTTGTCATTTTCCTAATCTGAATCTGACCTACCTGATCCTACTCCTGAAATCCCATCTACCTGTCACACTAATTTAAATACTCCCCAACAGAGTGAGCAAAAACTCCCCTCAAGAACATTGCTCCCAGCTCTGCCTGGGTGCAGCTAGTTTGTATAGGTCTCACCTGACCCTGAACCAGTCCCAGCGCCTCAAGAATCTGAACCTCTCCCCGCTATACAATCTCTCTAACCATTTGGTTCATTTGGTCTATCCTCTTATTCCAGCTGATGGAAATAAAGAAAATGGAATTAATCAAGCAGCACTAACTACGTGGTGGCAAATTTGCTTTTAAAAGTGTGTATTGTAGATGGTCAGAACATAACAATGAACACAGAACACAGAAAAACTACAGCACAAACAGGCCCTTCGGCCCACAAATTGCACCGATCATATCGCTACTTACTAGGCTTACCGATAACACTGAATCCTATTAAGTCCCATGTACTCATCCAGAAGTCTCTATTGAATTTGCCTCCACCACCACCAACGGCAGCCGATTCCACTCACCCACCACCCTCTGAGTGAAAAACTTACCCCTGACATCTCTGAATAAAAGAAAAAGTGGAGAAGGCCATACTTTGCCTCAAGCCTGTTCCACAATTCAACAACATCATGATTGAACTTCTTGACCTTGCCACCATATCCCCATCTCTCAATTTCATCAGTACCCAAAAATCTATCATCTATGACTTTACCAATATCATGGAGTGAACATCCATAGCCTTCTCGTGTAAAAGAAAGAATGGTGTTAGTGAGGTGTTCACAGTGTTTAGTAAGGTAAAGTAAAAGATCAAGTTGCCATAGTCCCAGATGACCATAGGCTGTTCTCTCCTTTGAGAGGGGAGAGCTGACTGGTGGTGATTCAAGCTGAGGCAAAGGGCAAGGTTAAGAATGCATTGAACCTCCGTTGATAACCGCATCTTGTACAAGAATTGAACTGATGCTGTTGGCATCACTTTGCATCATGAACCAGCTGTCCAGCCAACTGAGCTAAACTAACCCCTGTGAAACAATAAAACCATGCAGCAAGTCTCCATTTCAACAGAGTGAGAAAGCAGCAACAAGGAAGAAATAGCATGTAAAAGAACAAATTGATGAGCAATAGGAGAGGTATGTTGAGAGAGAATGAATCAGGAGAAACTATGTAACCAAGTCCTTATTTTTGAGCTCCAAGATTAAAAGGAACAATTCTGTTCTTCACCAGCAAGGCCAATTCTTTTCAATTGTGCTGTGATTCTTTAAGCTTTTGCAGCTTGGCCTGATTTCCCTGATGACATGCAGTCAGTGCAGAACCAGATGGGCTTCTAGCCACATTGACAGCAGCACCTAACTGCAAATTACTGCAGTTAGTAACAGAAGGACTGCATAGAGAACATATAGTCTGATGAGTAATTTTATTACCAGTTTAGGAATCATAAAACAGAAATGAGTTTTATTGTTCAAGGTCTCGCTATGTCTTCATCAGTTTAAAAAAAATTCACCAGTGATAGCCCAGGTTTGATTCCTCATGACATGCTGCAACAAAATACACAACATTAATAAACTTACAGAGTGGGCGTGTAATTAGCAAATTAATTTCAATGTAGCTAAGTGTGAGGTCCTACCCCTTAGTCGAAGGAATAAGAAGGCCACATATTCCCCGGATAATAAGAGCATTGGAGGAGCAAAGGGATCTAAAGGCAGTCACAAATCATTTAAATTCAGCAACCATTTTTATACCGCACAGCTATGAAGATTGGATGTAATATATGTGGAATCCTCCTATTGCCAGTTGACAATGTCAAGCCATGAACAGCACCTCCCAGTAATATCAAATCTGCACTTCTACACAGCAATCAAGTACAAATTCAATAATCAAACATATCCAAAGCCAGTATATGTGCATTTTGAAAACTGTTTCAGGCCTTTTCTTTTCAATCTCATTCATGTCAATAACAGCTAAAGTAGTTAATCCAAAGTAGAAGGGCCAAATGTTTTGATGAATGCACACAATACAATGGCCACTTCTCAAGAAAGGACAATCTTGATCAAAACAAAGATTCAGGTATTGATGTAGGAAAGGCAAAGTTTCAGCTGATCACATATTACACATGAACCTCCAGATTAAACTTTTGCCTCTTAATCACTGAGAAGTATCAATTATTGTGTTCATTCTGCATATACATGAGCGCTCTCTTAAAACTCCCTTCTCTGGAGGACTGGATGCTGTGTTGGGCCAGAAAGAAATCTTACATCTGAGACCGAGATCAAAGCCAGCCCAGACTGAAAGAATTACATTTCATCTGTAAATGTCCTGTATGGAGAATCAGAACATTTCCCACTTGTGCAGTCATGAATGTTCTTCGGATGTCGATACTGGAATGGAGTGGACAAAACCTTTCTCTGCACTTAACGATCTTGCACCTCACCAAGGAATAATTAATGCTCACAATGGATATTTCAAATGTAAAGTATTCCAACCCACAGCAGTAAAATCTCTCAACTGATGGAGCACAATATTTACCACCAAAGTACTTTTTTCAACACATTGGGAAATATGCTTACAATTTCATATTACACAGATCCTGTATCAAGCCCAAAAGAATATTGGTTTGTAAAGTAGAAATGTTGAATCTTGCAGTACTGCCAAGCTCTTTAAGAAAAATTCAGGCTCTCACACACTTTCTCTTTTTCCTCCATTTGCCTGGTTTCCTCCCCGACACAACAACATCAAACACTATAAAATAAAGCAAAACGATCAATCCATGGTCTGGCCTCCAACGTTGCTGTTCTCAGGAGGTAAATCAGCTCCATACGGTGAAGGCCTGTCCTGCCATTACCTTCCCTTCTCCGTGGGGAATATTTGGCCTCTACTTACTGCTTCCCTACAGCAAAACAACTGCGATCAGCAAAAGTTATTTTGTAACTGTAAATAACAGGAAAATACATCACCTAACAAGATTACAACTCCCAACATCGAATGGTTGAAAAAAATGCTTTGCCATTATGTCCATTTGCCAAATTTGATTTCATGATTAAACTTCACGCAGAATACTTTCTGCAGATGTTAGACTGAAAATTTGCAAACCTGTATTTGGAAAGCTGGAAAACACATCAAGTGCTTAATGGACCATAAGCACCATTTTACTGTGTCCCCTCATGATCTCTCATATTTCTGAACAACTTGTAGCTTGAACAGCATATAGTCATTGTCCCTTGATGGAAGTTTTATTAAGGTTGGCTTGCTGAGGAAAGAAGAAAGGCAAAATTGGAGCAATATTTCACTCAGAATACACATATAGACTCAACCGTCATGATCCAAAACCATGAAAAGAATAGAAAGGAAATTAGGAAATCATAAACATGTCACAAATCTTGTGCTTTATATCTTTTCAGTTTGTCTGAGTAAACGATTGGGAAATAAGGAGATACATGATTTTGAAGTCCCAGAATGTTAAGAGTCTGGAAGAGTGTCACAAGTCTGGATTTCAAATACCGACAAATGTCACAGAATGGCTGGAGTCAGAACTAAAAGTATTATCTGATACAGCAAGCATTCCTTTCCTCAATGTCAGATTATGTCACTTTGTTGACAAAACTTTGTATCGCGTCTACGCTCTACCGAACCTGCGTGTGCTTGATATTAGCACAAGATGCTGAAAGCAAAAAAGAACAATTTGCCAATGAGAATTGAGTTGAAGTTGCTCAAAATAATTACATTTTACACCTCCAGTTGTCAGAATGATTTCCATTTTATTAACTATTAAAAGATTTTCATTTTATTTCAACCTTAGCTCCAAACAGCAAGATGTAGAATCAATTTGGGTGGAGATAAGAATTAGAAAAGTTAAGAGGTCATTTTTGGGAGAAGTTTATCATCTCCCTAACAGTCAGTTCAGAGTAGGGCAGAGTATACAGAAAGAAATAAATGGGGCATGTAAAAAAGATCAAAGAACAATACAGAACAGGAACAGGCCCTTCAGCCCACCAAGCCTGTGCCAACACACATAAAAGTAGCACATATAAAAGTAGGGAGGTCTTGCTGCAGCTGTATAGGGCATTGGTGAGGCCGCAGCTGGAGTACTGTGTGCAGTTTTGGTCGCCACACTTACGCAAGGATATTTTGGCCTTGGAGGGAGTGCAGAGGAGGTTTACTAGGCTGATACCGGAGTTGAGGGGGTTGAGCTATGAGGAGAGGCTGAATAAACTAGGCTTGTAGTCGTTAGAGTTTAGAAGAATGAGGGGAGATCTCATTGAGACATATAAGATGATGAATGGGATGGATAGGATAGAGGTGGAGAGACTCTTCCCGCTCAGAAAGGACAGTAGGACTAGGCGGCACAGCCTCAAGATAAAGGGGGGCGCGGTTTAGAACGGAGTTGAGGAGGAACTTCTTCACTCAAAGGGTGGTGAATCTCTGGAATTCTCTGCCCGTTGAAGTGGTGGAGGCTGCCTCGCTAAATATTTTTAAGACGCGGGTTGATGGGTTTTTGATAAGCGAGGGGATTAAGGGTTGTGGGGACAGGGCGGAAATGTGGAACTGAGCCACAACAGATCAGCCATGATCTTATTGAATGGCGGGGCAGGCTCAAAGGGCTAGATGGCCTACTCCTGCTCCTATTTCTTATGTTCTTATGTTCTAACGCAAGATATTCATGAGTTTTGATTCATTATTATTGTCACATATATTAGGTTACAGTGAAAAGTATTGTTTCTTGCGAACTACACAGACAAAACATACCATTCATAGAGTACATAGGGGAGAAGAAAAGGATGGGGTGCAGAATATAGTGTTGCAGTTATTGAGAGCGTAAGGAGAAAGATCAGCTGAATGAGAGGATCATTCAGAAATTTGATGGCAGCATGGAAGAAGCTGTTCTTGAGTCAGCTGGTATGTGTCTCAGACTTTTGTATCTTTTTCCTGACAAAAGAAGGTTGAACAGAGTATGTCTGGGTGTGTGGGGTCCTTGATTACGCCAAGAATGTAGATGCAGTCAATGGATGGGAGGCTAGTTTGCATGATGGACTGGGCTTCGTTCAAAACCTTTTGTAGTTTCTTGCAGCCTTGTTTAGAGCAGGACCCGTGCCAAGCTGTGAGGCATCCAGAAAGGGTTCTTTTGATGGTGCATCTGCAAAAATTGGTGAGAATTGTACTCAGAATTGTCAAATTATACATTTGACATGCCAAATTTCCTTCCCCTTCTGAGAAAGTAGAGGCATTGGTGGGCTTTCTTAACAATAGCGTTAACATGAAAGGGGCCAGGAAATTTGACTTCATCACGTTTGATGTAGACAGGGCCATGTCCTCCATGTCAGAGATGTGAACCTGTGGAATTCTTTACCACAAGAAACTGTTCGGACCAGTTTATTGGATATGCTCAAGAGGGAACTGGACATGGCCCCTTTGGCTAAAGAGATCAGGGGGTACGGAGAGAAAGCAAGAGTAGGATACTGAAAGTGCACGATCAACCATGATCATATTGAATGGTGGTGCAGGCTCGAAGTGCTGAATGGTCTGCTCCTACTTTCTATTTTCATAAGATGGGACAGTTTGTAACTCTCTGAACATAGTGAGTTTGGAGTTCTACTGGAGGACATGCTCTGCATACTAAATTGTGGAATTAATGGGTGCAGTATTCAGCATCATTTGTTGGGAGAAGCCAAACTGGATTTCTAGAAATTTCTCAGGGCATAAAAATAGCTGCCAGCAATGCAAAAGATATTCAAAAATCTAATGGTGGTGCACAGGTAGGTGAAGCGTATCAAGCAAAAGAAGGAGGCTGCAAGCAAGAAGGTGAAAGTAGTGGTATGTTGTAGGTGTGGACAGACACACCATGTGAACTATTGTAAATTAATGGACACTGTCACCATTGCAGCAAAAAGGGTCATTTAGTGAAGAAATGTAGAGATGCAAAGAGCAAGTTGAAGGCGGAGCAGGGAAATGCAAATTCGAAAAAGCCTCAGTTAGCGAAGCATCACCTTAAAGGCTCAGGGCAGGCAGTGGAGCATGCTTACAATACGTTTAACATGAGAAGGGTGTGTGAAGCCTAGCTATGCTATAGTGAAGGTCGATGGAAAATAAATGAGTATGGGGATGGACATGAGAGTCTCAGCATCTGTAATCAGTGCCGAGAGCTGCATGAAGATTGGGGTTGTAAGCAGGCACCAGCCCTTGTTCAGGCAGGGATCCAACTTCAGATGTCTTCCAGAGAAGCTATATCATTCTTTGAAGCGTCAGAGGTAGACACTGCTCAAATGTCTGTGGTCGGATTTTGCAGGGGCTTTCATGGATCATATGTTTCTAGTAATCATGGACGCACATTCTTTGTGGTTCGAAGTACACATCATGAGCAACATTACAACTCTGGTTAGATACAGAAGCCATGCAAGTTTTTGCAACTCATGGTTTACCAGATTCTCTCATTTCTGATCATGGTGCAACATTTACAGGTGATTTGTTCCAAGAGTTTACGCAAAGGAATGGAATACGGGATGTCCACACTGTGTCTTTTCATCCAGTTTCAAACACTTTGCAGGAACAAGGTTGAGGAAAATGGCAGATGATACTTTGAACCAAGCTCGAACAGTTCTTGTTCAAGTATCACATCACAAACAACAAGACTCTCACCAGCTGAATTACTGATGGGTAAGAAGCCAAGGTCTCACCTGGGTCTGTGACATCCAGCTGTCAAAGTGAGAATGGAAAGGAAAAGAGCAGATTACAGCATAGTTGCAAATCTCTTGAAAGACTGATGTATAGTTGAGACATGAGTTTAATCATGTTTTTATCCTGAAGGGTGATTCAATTGAGGGATAAGTGCTATAGAGTGCTATGGTCAGCCTTTTCCTTTTTAAATATATATTCTTAAGTTTTTAGCATGAGAGACCTCTGTGACTAGCTGCCTCCAGTTCTGAATCCAAATAGATTGTATTTCAATATTTTTGTAAGAGCGAATATCACAATGTGTTCAACTACCATTTTGTGGACAAGTTACCACAACGAGTATTAGGGGATGTTGTTCAACAAAGTAACTCAGCCAGCATTGTCTTCAGAGACTGGGAATAATAAATGGTTCAGTGGTCCCAAACTATCTCTTGGAATGAGCAGTAGCAACAAATGCAAATAGTCACTGCCATTTTCTGACTTGTCCACTGTGAAATTCTCTGCCTGTTCTCAGAGCTGACTGATATGATTTCTAAAACTCCAGAAGCTTCACAGCCAGACTTGTTGGGATTTTAGCTTTGAACAAGACATGCATAAGCATGGCATACGCTCTGCTCTTTTGGTGTGACCTTCTGAACTACCTCTTGATATCAATGGGGTGAGTTCGTAATACAGACCACTGTATACGGTGGAATAGCCATAGAGACCAGAAAAGGCCATTGGGCCCATCGAGCCTGCACCAACAATAACCATCATAAGAACATAAGAAATAGGAGCAGAAGTAGGCCATCTAGCCCTTCGAGCCTGCCCTGCCATTCAACAAGATCATGGCTGATCTGAAGTGGCTCAGTTCCACTTTCCCGCTTTCTCCCTATAACCCTTAATCCCCTTGCCTACCAAATCATTAAAAGCAAGTTAATACCATGTTCCTGCACTTGTCTCATATCCTTGAATGCAATGATATATCAAGTGCTTGTCCAAATATATGCTTGTCTCAACTATACATCAGTCTTTCAAGAGATTTGCAACTATGCTGTAATCTGTCGGTTACGAGTGGTATGCCTCAGGGATCTGTTTTGGGGCCACTGCTGTTTGTAATTTTTATTAATGATTAGTAAATTTGCTGATGACACCAAAGTCGGAGGTGTGGTAGATTGTGAGGAAGGGTGTCATAGTTTGCAGGGAGACTTAGACAGGTTGCAGAGCTGGGCCGAGAGGTGGCGGATGGAGTTTAATGCGGAGAAGTGTGAGGTAATTCACTTTGGTAGGAATAACAGATGTGTCGAGTATAGGGCTAACGGGAGGACTTTGAATAGTGTGGATGAACAGAGGGATCTAGGTGTATGTGTACATAGATCCCTGAAAGTTAGGAATCAAGTAGATAAGGTTGTTAAGAAGGCATACGGTGTCTTGGCGTTTATTGGTAGGGGGATTGAATTTAGGAGTCGCAGCGTCATGTTGCAACTGTACACAACCCTGGTGCGGCCGCACTTGGAGTACTGTGTGCAGTTCTGGTCCCCACATTACAGGAAGGATGTGGAGGCTTTGGAGAGGGTGCAGAGGAGGTTTACCAGGATGTTGCCTGGTATGGAGGGGAGGTCCTATGAGGAGAGACTGAGGGATTTGGGGTTGTTTTCGCTGGAAAGAAGGCGGCTAAGAGGGGATCTTATTGAAACATATAAGATGATTAGAGGTTTAGATAGGGTGGACAGTGATAGCCTTTTTCCTCGGATGGAGAAAGCTAACACGAGGGGGCATGGCTTTAAATTAAGGGGGGGTAGTTATAGGACGGATGTCAGGGGTGGGTTCTTTACCCAGAGGGTGGTGAGGGATTGGAATGCCCTGCCTGCTGCAGTTGTAAATGCGCCTAGTTTGGGGGCGTTTAAGAGATTCGTGGATAGGTTTATGGACGAAAAGGGATTGGTTTAGGTTCGTGGGTCATTGTTTTTAAACTGGTCGGTGCAACATCGTGGGCCGAAGGGCCTGTTCTGCGCTGTAGTGTTCTATGTTCTAAATATTTTTAAGGTTGCTTCCAGCACCTTCCCAGGCAGTGCATTCCAGATTCCCACCACCCTCTTAAGTGAAAATATTTTTAACTCTAACCCCCTCTGAATCTCCTGCCCCTTACCCTAAAACTATTGTGATTGACCCCTCAACCAAGGGGAACAGCTGCTCCCTACTCATTGTTATACCCCTCATAATCTAATACACTTCAATCATGTTCTCTCTCAGCCTCCTCTGGTTGAAAGAAAACAATCTAAGCCAATCAAGTCTTATTGCTCAAATGCTCCATACCGGGCAACATCCTGGTCAACATGGACTGGAGACATATGCACTGGATATTGGAATATTCATTTTCAATTTCTTTCGTTTGAGGTTCCTGTTTAAATTTAAAGTTGCATACAAAGCTACTTTTAACGCCGATAAATAATTCAAACAGGGGTGTGTGACTGTAAGATTCTTTCCCAGTACACTTAAAAATATCAAAGGTACCTCCTTTTCTCAGGAGCAGGATTAATAATGCATTTTTTGAAAATCCAACTCAGACACACAGGATGAAGGCAACCAGTTCTTGACGACTGCCAAATATCAACTGACCAGAGTTAAATGTTCCAGTGCGAAGAACTCACTGAGGGGTTCCTCCAAACAGTTCAAAGAGTAACAGTGACAGTCAGTGCATTCTTTCAGAAAATAGTTTGAAGGCTGTTCTCTTCAAGTATGTGCATATACAACAGGTAAACTAGCTCTGAAACTGGCTGTATTTTTTCCTGTGATGATTAATACCAGTGATTGGAATTGAGTTGCAGGTTCCTCCGGAATGCTTAACTGCTTACTCTTGGCAGTTTTGCCTTTCTATTTGAGATTTCTAGATCCCAAACTTGGTGTTATTGACCAATATGGTCTTTGGGACTTTGATGTTGTGGCCATTTCAGAGACGTGGATAGAGCAGGGTCAGGAATGGCTGTTGCAGGTCCCGGGGTTCAAATGCTTTAGTCGGAGTAGAGAAGGAGGTAGAAGGCGGGGAGGGGTAGCATTATTGGTCAAGGACTGTATCACAGTGTCAGAGAGGAAGTTTGATGAGGACTTGTCTGTTGAGGTAGTATGGGCGGAGATTAGAAATAGGAGAGGAGAGGTCACCCTGTTGGGAGTCTTTTATAGACCTCCTAAAAGTTCTAGAGAGGTTGAGGAAAGGATTGCGGAGACGATCCTGGTTAGGAGTGAAAGTAATAGGGTAATTGTTATGGGGGACTTTAACTTTACTAATATTGATTGGAATTGCTATAGCTCTAGCTCGTTAGAGGGGTCAGTTTTTGTACAAAGCGTGCAGGAGGGTTTTTTGAGTCAGTATGTACATAAGCCAACTAGAGGTGAGGCTATATTGGATTTGGTGCTGGGAAATGAGCCAGACCAGGTGCTAGACTTGGAAGTTGGTGTGCATTTTGGTGATAGTGACCACAATTCGGTTACGTTCACCTTAGTGATGGAAAGGGATAGGCATGAACCTCGGGCCACTAGTTTTAGCTGGGGGAAGGGTAATTATGAGGCCATTAGGAGAGAATTAGGAAGCATAGGTTGGACTAGGAGATTACAGGGACTGGGAACATCCGAAATGTGGAGTTTTTTCAAGGAGCAGCTACTGCGAGTCTGTGATAGGTATGTCCCTGTCAGGCAAGGAGGAATTGGTAGGGCTAGGGAACCGTGGTGCACTAAAAAAGTTGACTCGTTGGTTAAAAAGAAAAAGGAGGCTTATGTTCGGATGAGCCTTGAGGGCTCGGGTAGTGCACTAAAAAACTTTAGATTGGCTAGGAGGGAGTTGAAGAGTGAGCTAAGAAGGGCTAAAAGAGGACATGAGAAGACTTTGGCTGATAGAATTAAGGAGAATCCTGAGGCGTTCTATAGGTATGTCAAGAACAGAAGGTTGGTTAGGGCAAGATTAGGGCCAGTTATAGACAGCAGAGGGAAGTTATGTGTGGAACCGGAAGAGATTGGAGAGGCATTGAACCAATATTTCTCTTCGGTGTTCACGCAGGGGGACAAGAATATAGCTCAGGAGGACACTGGGTTGCAGGGGAGCAGAATAGACAGTATTACAGTTGATAAGGAGGATGTGCTGGATATTCTTGAGGGATTGAAAATAGATAAGTCCCCTGGTCCGGATGGGATTTACCCTAGGATTCTCTGGGAGGCAAGAGAAGTGATTGCAGAGCCTCTGGCTCTGATCTTCAGGTCGTCGTTGGCCTCTGGTATAGTACCGGAAGATTGGAGGTTAGCGAATGTTGTCCCATAGTTTAAGAAGGGGAACAGAGACTTCCCCAGGAATTATAGACCGGTGAGTCTCACTTCTGTTGTGGGCAAGGTTTTAGAAAAAATTATTAGGGATAGGATTTATAGTTATTTGGAGAGTAATGAATTGATTGGAGATAGTCAGCATGGTTTTGTAGCAGGTAGGTCGTGCCTTACTAACATTATTGAGTTTTTTGAAAAAGTGACCAAAGAGGTGGATAGGGGTAAGGCAGTTGACGTGGTATATATGGATTTTAGTAAGGCGCTTGATAAGGTTCACCATGGTAGGCTTCTGCAGAAAATGCAGATGTATGGGATTGAGGGTAATCTAGGAAATTGGATCAGGAATTGGCTAGCAGATAGGAGACAGAGGGTGGTGGTTGATGGTAAATATTCGTCATGGAGTTCGGTTACGAGTGGTGTGCCTCAGGGATCTGTTTTGGGGCCACTGCTGTTTGTAATTTTTATTAATGATCTGGATGAGGGTATAGTTGGGTGGATTAGTAAATTTGCTGATGACACCAAAGTCGGAGGTGTGGTAGATTGTGAGGAAGGGTGTCATAGTTTGCAGGAAGACTTGGACAGGTTGCAGAGCTGGGCCGAGAGGTGGCGGATGGAGTTTAATGCGGAGAAGTGTGAGGTAATTCACTTTGGTAGGAATAACAGATGTGTTGAGTATAGGGCTAACGGGAGGACTTTGAATAGTGTGGATGAACAGAGGGATCTAGGTGTATGTGTACATAGATCCCTGAAAGTTGGGAATCAAGTAGATAGGGTTGTTGAGAAGGCATACGGTGTCTTGGCGTTTATTGGTAGGGGGATTGAATTTAGGAGTCGCAGCGTCATGTTACAACTGTACACAACCCTGGTGCGGCCGCACTTGGAGTACTGTGTGCAGTTCTGGTCCCCACATTACAGGAAGGATGTGGAGGCTTTGGAGAGGGTGCAGAGGAGGTTTACCAGGATGTTGCCTGGTATGGAGGGGAGGTCCTATGAGGAGAGACTGAGGGATTTGGGGTTGTTTTCGCTGGAAAGAAGGCGGCTAAGAGGGGATCTTATTGAAACATATAAGATGATTAGAGGTTTAGATAGGGTGGACAGTGATAGCCTTTTTCCTCGGATGGAGAAAGCTAGCACGAGGGGGCATGGCTTTAAATTAAGGGGGGGTAGTTATAAGACGGATGTCAGGGGTAGGTTCTTTACCCAGAGGGTGGTGAGGGATTGGAATGCCCTGCCTGCTGCGGTTGTAAATGCGCCTAGTTTGGGGGCGTTTAAGAGATCCATGGATAGGTTTATGGACGAAAAGGGATTGGTTTAGGTTCGTGGGTCATTGTTTTTTAACTGGTCGGCGCAACATCGTGGGCCGAAGGGCCTGTTCTGCGCTGTAATGTTCTATGTTCTATGTAATATGCATTAATTTATCATGACTTGCCTGCTCCCCTCCTGAATGCATCTACATCTATTCAAATGCAACGAGGATACAAATCAGCCAAAATCTTATTGAATGGCAAAAAGGCTTGAAGGAGCAAACTGTCATTTTCCATTTGTTATGTTCTTTGATGCCAGTTGCCCAAGAGACTGGGGTTAGCCAAGAAATGGCTCGTCGAAGAATACCAAAAAGGATACCACAGCCAAGTCCTATCCTTTCTTCACCTACAAACACTTACAATTCAACAGCGATAAGTGGATTTCAAACAGGGATGGAAACCCTAGTTCATATCCGGATAAATGTGTAGTGGTCCATTTTGGCAGGTCCAATGGGATGAAGGCATATAATATCAAGGGCAAGACTCTTAGCAGTGTAGAGGATCAGAAGGACCTTGGGGTCCAGCTCCATGGGACTCTTAAATCGGTCTCGCAGGTGGAGGATGTGGTCAAGAAGGCGTATGGTGTACTAACCTTCATTAATCAAGGGATTGAGTTTAGGAGTCGGGAGATAATGCTGCAGCTTTATAAGACCCTAGTCAGACCCCACTTGGAGTACTGTGCGTAGTTCTGGTAGCCTCATTACAAGAAAGGTGTGAAAACTATTGAAAGGGTGCAGATGAGATTTACAAGGATGTTGCCTGGATTGGGTGGCGTATGTTTTGAGGATAGGTTGAGGGAGCTAGGTCTCTTCTCCCTGGAGAGACGAAGGATGAGACGTGACCTGATAGAGGTTTATAAGATGTTGAGAGGTATAGATTGGGTGGATTCTCAGAGGCTATTTCCCAGGTCTGAAATGGTCGCTATGAGAGGACACAGGTTTAAGATGCTGGGGAGTAGGTACAGAGGAGATGTCAGGAGTAAGTTTTTCACTCAGAGGGTGGTGGGTGAGTGGAATCAGCTGCCGTCGGTGGTGGTGGAGGCAAACTCGTTGGGTTCCTTTAAGAGACTTCTGGATGAGTACATGGGATTTAATGGGATTGAGGGTTATAGGTAGGCCTAGTAGGTAGGGATATGACCAGTGCAACTTGTGGGCCGAAGGGCCTGTTTGTGCTGTAGTTTTCTATGTTCTATATCGCCACGCCTTCCTGGTCTATATGATGTTTCCATTTCATTAAATTGAGAGAATGGAATAAGTGGATACATTTTAGTACCTAGTATCAGCATAAGTTTAAAGTTTATTTACATCGGCTTAAATTAACACTGCAATGAAGTTATTGTGAAAATCCCCTGGTTGCCACACTGCAGCACCTGTTCGATAGATACACTGAGAGAATTTCAACTTTAGGACTGTGGGAAGAAACTGGAGCACCCAGAGGAAACCCGTACAGACATGGGGAAAACGTGCGGAATCTGCACAAATGGTTACACAAACCAGGAATTGAACCTGGCTCCCTGGCGTTGTGAAGCAACAGTGATCAAGTACTCCCAGATAAAGGCTGGAATTCTCTGGTCTCTCCCACCCCTCTACCACGACCAGTGAGAACGGAGAATTTGGCATTCAGCCAAATTTCTATTTACAAAAGTGGGACTGGAGAATCCCAGCCATGGGCGAGACTGGAGAATTCCAGCCCAGGTATAGCATTGTGTGTAAAGTTTTTTTTGCTTTACCCCAAGAACATCTTCAACTTCACAATAGTGTTTTTTTCCCTAATTCCCACACTAGTTACCCTATGACATCTGAAAGAGTAGATTGTCAATTAGAACATAGAACATAGAACACTACAGCACAAACAGGCCCTTCAGCCCACGAGTTGCGCCGATCACATCAACACCTACCTATAACCCCCGATCCCATAAAACCCCATATACTCATCCAGAAGTCTTTTAAAAGACCCCAGCGAGTTCACCTCCACCACCACTGACGGCAGCCGATTCCACTCACTCACCACCCTCTGAGTGAAAAACTTACCCCTAACATCACTTCTGTACTTTCCTCCCCGCACCTTAAATCTGTGTCCTCTCGTAGTGACCATTTCAACCCGGGGAAATAGCCTCTGAGAATCCACCCTATCCATTCCTCTCAACATTTTATAAACCTCTAGCAGGTCGCCTCTCAACCTTCGTCTCTCCAGGGAAAAGAGACCCAGCTCCCTCAACCTAACTTCATAAGGCATGCCTCCCAGTCCAGGCAACATCCTTGTAAATCTCCTCTGTACCCTTTCAATAGCTTCTACGTCTTTCCTATAGTGAGGCGACCAGAACTGCGCACAGTACTCCAAATGAGGCCTGACAAGGGTCTTATAAAGTTGCAGCATTACCTCCCGACTCCTAAACTCAATCCCTCGATTAATGAAGGCCAGTACACCATACGCCTTCTTGACCACCTCTTCCACCTGCGAGGCCGATTTAAGAGTCCTGTGGACCCGGACCCCAAGATCCTTCTGCTCTTCAACACTACTAAGACTCCTGCCCTTGATAGTGTACTCGTTCATCCCGTTGGTTCTGCCAAAATGGATGACTACGCATTTATCCGCGTTGAAGTCCATCTGCCACTTCTCCACCCAGTCCTGCATCCTATTTATGTCCTGCTGCAACTTTTGACATCCTTCCAGACCATCCACAACACCACCGACCTTCGTGTCATCAGCGAACTTACTTACCCATCCCTCCACTTCCTCATCCAGGTCATTTATGAAAATGACAAACAGCAAGGGTCCTAGAACAGATCCCTGGGGCACTCCACTGGTGACTGACCTCCATTCAGAAAAAGACCCATCCACAACCACTCTCTGCCTTCTGCAGGCAAGCCAGTTCTGGATCCACAAGGCCAAAGGCCCTTGGATCCCATGCCCTCTCACCTTCTCAAGAAGTCTTGCATGGTATCGAGAAAATTAGTATCGAGAAAAGATAGTTTTGTGTCACAAGTTGAATCCTTTGCATAACTGGACTGAGGCCCTTCTTGCCAATAGGCTGGGGAGCTTTTCATCCCATGGGTTTACGTTATATTTAAACGTAGAGATTGCACAATGTCATTCCCCTTTTATAGCATTGATAACTCATTGATGAAAAGGCATCAACCAGAAGGCCATTAAGGAGGAGTTTAATCTCAGCAATAGAGTCGAGTCCACAATACAAATGTGTCCCATCATCTAAATCTCAATTTTAAAGAATTGATGACTTTTTCAGTACTTATCAATGGAATGTACCACAAAGCAAAAATTCAGTCATGGGGGATGGGAAATGAGGTGTAATATTTTCTCACGTAAGCTACCACTTACCCAACTCTCTGTCATCTGCCAAAGAAAGTGGAAATTAATTCTGCCTGTCTTTGGTCAAGCCAACATATTTTATTACCTCAAATTGTTTCAGATGTACATTAATAACTTCAAGATGCTTTCTTAATTTGTTTTGTTTCCTATCTAATAGATTGCACCTGCTTTCTGTGTAGGGTCCAGCCACACAAAAGTTTGGATGCTGTCCAACTCCTAGCAATCCTTTAAGTGGTAAACTTCCTGAAATCACATTAATAATGGAAAAATGCAGTCAAACATTCTTAAGTGTGTCATGTATTTGACAAGCAACTTCAGAGCTTGCATTGTCCATAAGTATCACAGATAAATTTGGCTTAAAAAAAGACAGTAATTATTTGAGGTGCACTCCTGCTTCCCAAGTAGCAGATAAATGCAAGGCTAATTAGGAAAAAGTAAGCTTGTGCTGCAAGCTGAGTGCTGACCTGATCTTTCCATCACACAACTGATTGCTGAAGATATGCTCTTTAATTTGTGCTCTTTAATTCCCCTGCTCCATGTTGATAAGCAAGTAAAATGTTCTTGAAATCCAGAGATCTTGAGAACAAAACTGTGACTCTTAAGGATTTGAGAGTTCAAAAAAAACAGGGAGAGTGAAACTCCATGATCAATCTGGATAGGAATGAGGAAGACTATTGGAACTTAACTGGTTTCCAGCATCTGCACACTGCGCAACAATTAATGAGCTCCAACACATTCACAGAGTAACCCGAGTGTGGACCACACAACATTTTAATTAAAGCACAGGAAAGAAATACTTGGTAGTACAGAAATTTTTTATATTCATATACTTTTCTCATGATATGATAAAAGCACTTTTTTTCTGTCATTGTATCTTTCTTGGAATTGTGTCCCAAGACCAGAAAATCTCGCCTGAAGTCAATGGACTTTTGCATGGACTGCCCCCACCCACTACAATTCTCATGACAGGTGGGACGGAAAAATTCCTCCCTGAGGGTTTTCATATCTTGTTTGAGGGGCGGGGGAAAAGTCTTCCCACAAATTAGAACAGTTCCCAAATCACCTCTTGTAGCTGGGAACTTTGAGTACAGGAACCACCTGAGGTGAAACAGCGTCGCGAAACAGAAACTTTTCATGGCAAGCTGAAAGAATAGAGACCATCGTCCTGACTTTAGTATTGTGCTGGTTGATATCCAGCTATATCATTTTGCTTGATGCATTATTTTATCTCTAGCAAAATTCACTCCAGTCGTTTATGCTTTGATAGGAAAATTATAAAAAGAGATGTGTGTTAAGTTACATTAGAGTCTCATAAATCCCTGCATCATACAAGATGAAAATGGCAACCCTCATGTGTGACTTCCTGATCATCCACCACTTGAGTGAACAAATTAAGACTATTACGAAGCTCTGAATCATGTTACCAATTTGGAATGGCTGGGAGACCCTGAGAGTTTCTGGACAGTATTATCACAACCAAAACAAGTGACTGAACAGCAGAAACAGATCCCTTAATCCAGCCATTGCAAAGCAATAACTTGCACAATATTATACTGTATATTGACTTTGTAACAAATAATAAATCAGAAGGTGTGCTGTCCAAGGGTTATATTGTAACCTGAGCTGAAACCAAAATGTATCCAAATGACTGATCAAAACAAACATACAGCCGTCAGTTCATCATTGCCATCACAACATGTCTGTCAGGGGAAGGTGCAGTGGGATTCTCACGTGTTTTTTAAATTGAAGATCAGGACACACCCTGCTGGCTTTTTCCAGCCCAGCCCTGCCAGTGTGACTGCGTGGGCCACGCCTTCACATTTAATTTTGCAGTGTACTGCACAATGTGTCAAGAAAAGCTGGCTGCACGCAGGTTCTCTCATGTCAGTCAGCACCAAATGCAAAATATGAAATTATTATGGATATGCTCTCCTTGTTACACTCCATCCAATTCTGTCAGCCTTTCGATCTTGACTGTGTAATATGCAGACAAAGGACGAAAGTCAGAACTAATGCACCAACATTCTTAAGCAGGTCAGGTTAATGTCACAATATATTTGTCGACCACATATTGTGGATCTTTTTAGTTGCTAAGTTGCTGGAGATCATATTGTATCCATGATCTTCTTGTACTGTGCTTGTTGGAATTCTGAACCTGGTTATATTACACCAAAGACCCCGGCCTTGTCATGCCCCTCAGGCATCTCAAAACACACATTTAAGAACATTGTGATGCAATTACTGTTGTTATGTGTCTCTTTAAGCAAAGCAAGATCTCAAGCAAGATTGAGACGACCAGTTCAGTTTCTCGTACTGCTGCACAGGGGAGTAATATTGCTGGAACTCACTACTGCCCTTTATATCAATGTCAGATACACAAATCATATCTACATTCCAGTTTGGACTCCTTCAGGACTCGCTATGAAT